>NW_006436298.1:24213989-24317340 GCF_000325575.1 Pteropus alecto | reverse complement strand
CAGCAGGATATTTATCTTCTCTGTGCCTCAGTTTCTTTACCTTAAAAAAAAAAAGTTGTTTTGAAAAACACTGGAGTATGAAAACTCCAGCACATAATAGCTGTTCAATAGATGTTTATTTCTTTCTGTTTGATCTAATCTATCTTTCACATGGGCCTAATCTAATCCTATTGTTATTAAAACTGATGACTCACATCTCATCATACTGTTATTTGGAAATTTTGTCTAGCTGCTCTAGAAGTCATTTAATACAAACTCTTAGCTCCAACATGATAATTTCTTTCCAGTTTCTAGTTTAGCTGTATCTTAGTCTATTCCTTGCTGCTCTTGGTTGTATTAGTGAAAAGACCTTTGGGTTGCTTTTTATAGTAGCAAAGGCAACAAATACAAGTGTTATGGTAGCAAAATTTCTCTGTTACTTTAGAGATATCTCTTTAATCATTACAAAATATTCATATGTGGGATGCAGTTAACATGATCGTAGTAATTTTCTGTCCATGTAACATTTATTCTTCTAGAGCCTTATCACTTTTTTGACATGGGAAACAGTCACCAAAAATTTTTGAAGCAGAAGGCTTGGGAAAATGGGAAAATGATTCTTTCCAAGATTTCTCTTGCTATGTTTCTTTTTTTTTCCTGCTATATCTACCAACAAAAACCTGAAACCACTCAAGCAGGATTCATCACCATATAATCTCTGTCCTTTATTTTCTTGACCACTGCAGCATTATGCTCCTAAAGAAAACAATGGCTGGAAACTATATCGTTGCATTGGCATTTATCTTCATTGTTCAGGGAGACATTTTCTGACAGTGACTTAAGAAGCAAATACATATTTTCTTCAAACAATGTGTTTTGAAGAATATTGCTAAACTGTGGTTGAAATGAGGTGTTGATAGTGGGAGGGAATTTTCCCATACATATCTGATCGTTCATTTCCATCCAGACGTGCAGCAGGCCTGCTTTTCCTGTCCTGGGCTTCTGCAGAGCAGAGCTTCAGAGTGCTTATTTCCAAAATGCACAAGTAAGTTCAACCATTCAGTTTATTTTTTCTGAGCTTGCATGAGCTGTGAAACTCTCATGGCTGACTTACTGCTCTGAAAACCCATCCCCTAGCCTAACTTCTTTTATACATATGAAAAGGAATTGAAATCTTGAATTCCTTGTCAAGGAATAATATATATAAACTAATATTCTCTCTAAAATGCCAGCTCACTAATTCTAAAATCTTACTAAAGATAAATGTCATTGACTAATTGCCTCAGACTTTGAAATTTATGTCACTAAATATAAATTTTTTTGCATAAATTTATATTTTTATTGGTATCTTGATATTCTTTATTAAATTTGAACTTGGATGAATATTCCTTTTGAGAGAAGATCTCAAACTGGTGTGCATGAGAATCACATGGGGCATGTGTTGGAAATACACACACAGCTCTGCTCCAGCAACTGGGTCACGCCCAGGAGGGTCTGGCCGGTGATGTCTACCAACTGTCCACTAAGACTTGAGAACTACTGCTTGAAAAGTTTAAAGATGACTTTTTCCTTTTGCAGACTTGGTTCTTTGCTCTGAAGCTAGGTTGATTTTCTTTATTATTCTTCCCTTCTTTCTATCTTTTTTTCTCCTCAAATAGAATTCTGTTTCAACAAAGACATATTTGAACCCATGACCTTAGTTAACTAAGTATCAGCTGTAATATGTTAATTTTAGTGAGGAAAATCTTGGATTTGTTTAACACTGCTTGCCCTTTAGGTGCTCAATAAGTAGTTTTTGGTTGACTGATCGATACTTCAATTATTATGTATTATTTAGACACATTCTATGAGAAAAAAAATAACATTAACAAAGGAAAGAAATAATAAACAAACTTTGCACAATTTTTCAGTGGGTCCCTGCTTCTCTCTCTAAATGCTCCAAATATCCAGGCAAATATGCTTCCCTAATCAATAAATTTAGAGGCAGAACTAATGAAGAACTTTAATTAGCATATATTGTATCCACGCCAGAAAGTGAATAATGTTATAATTATAGTAACTGATGATAGATATTAGAACATAGGAGAGGGCCAAAGTGCATTCACCTTAGAACTTTTAAAGCAAGGGTTCTCACACTTGAGCATGCATCAGAACCACCTTGAGTGAAGGCTGGTTAAACTGGAGTGCTGGGCCCTACCCCCAGAGTTTCGGATTTTGTTGGTCCGAGATGGGGCTAAAGAATTTGAATTTCTAACGAGTTCCCAAGTGACAGTGATGCCATTGGTCTGTGGATAACCTTTGAGAATTTTGCTGTACAGAGGAAGGAAACTTTAAACAAAGAAGCAAGTGATTCAGAAGGTCCCATGGAGGATATTAAAGCTAGTGGTTTTCAAAGCTATTTATTCTCATTTTTTTTTTTTATTGTGTCACCACCTCTTCAATGAGCTCCCCAAAACTTTGATTTAAAACATAAGTAAAAGTAATAAATGACTATCTTAAGCAGGTTAAATCTTTGTTTATGGAATATTTTTTTTTCTATGCAGGCCCCTCAATACACAGACACCCCTAACCACCACCACCCCCCAACACACAGAGACAGATTAGTGCTCTTAGTACACCTGGAGCCCTGGAGTAAAGTCTGGGAAACCATATATAGGAATACACGCACAAGTCACATGGTTAGAAAATGCTAGAAAGATGCAAGTGGATGCTTATGTTAAACTCCTATCTTTTCTACTATGGTAGCCTAAGTTAATCCCTTCCCCTCTTTACCTTATAATTTATTTCGAGTTCCTATATTTCACACTCAGACTAAATATTTAACTGTTTCATGACTATACAGTTAATCAAATCAATGCTAAATTAATGGAGTTCCTTTTTTAGAAGAGTGCTGTTTTAACAAAAAGAAATATTGAGGAAGGAAAGTTTTAAAAAAATGATATCTGACTAGTATTTCTTTGAAGCTCCCCTTTTTACTTTAAACCTTTCATGTAGATCACTTTAATGCCCACATTCATTAGCCCTATTTTTGTGTAGAAACTCTTTCTCCTACTCATTAGACTGAAGTCATTTTGGATATGTTCTTTTGGGTCATAGAAATGCATTTTGTAACAGCTAATGACAGTAGGTAAAGCCTCCATTAAGTTCATTTTATTTCTGTGAAATCATGAAGAATCCTATGGAAAGCATTTTTTGTCTTTCCCACCTGTAAGTCAAGTTCTTGTTCTCATGTGAAAAATGAGAAGAGGAGCAAGCAAATAAGAGTTTCAGACATGGTCCCATTCAAGAACCTAAGAGCAGCTGACTGAAGACACTGTGTAACCTAGTTTGCACCTATTATTTGACTGAGTGCTGTATATGACTTCTGCTTCTAGAGTGCATAGAAAATGTCATTAAATATATCCATTAGCAAGCTGAAATATTGTAAGTATGAATACATGTGCTTATGTAACAGAAAAGTAGGTAGTGATTTCATGTATTAACCATGGAGGAAAATCTAGCCTAGAATGTCATTTCAGATATAATCAGCTCACTTAACTGGAGAGTACCCTTTAGCAACATTATACGTAAATAATTACTTTTAAACCTAAGGGAGAGTCCCTGCCCTAAAGAACAATATTGGGAGAAACCAGGAATAAAGGGTAGAAATTCTGGGTTCTAGTTACACACCTGCCATTTATTAGCCAACTACTCTGAGCCTCAAATTCCTCATCAGTAAAATGGAAATTGCAGTCCTTGCCTTTCTAATTCATAGGGGTTTAGTGGAAACCAAATGATATAATATACACATACATACTTTTAAGTTCTAGAGCTCTGCATAAATGGGTAGTTATTAACTCTTTGGTCTTCGCTAATTATTTATTACCTGTCCCTCCAATTTTTTTCTTTTTTTCTTTCTTTGCCACTCATATTTCTTAACAAAAATTTCATACTCAAAGTTTGAAACATGATTCTCTAGAGTCTGCTGTTAGAGGCAGTCTCAGCAGCAGCAGAAGTGATTAGATAGATAGATGATAGATAAATAGATAGATAGATAGATAGATAGATAGATAGATAGAACTGCAATCTATTGCTGCGTTATATAATTATAAGTAGTATGAAATCTTAGAACTGAAAAAAATGAAAAAAAACTTTAAAGATTACTTGGTACAATGAATTCTAAACAATTATTTTAATCTAAGAAATCCTTGGTTCAAAGAAAACCCAATGTGGAAACCCAATGTGTAAAACAGATGGGAACAGCGGGGCTGTGGTTGAAGTGGGCCATGGAGTCCTGTGAAACTAATAGGTGCTCCATGAAACCTCTGTTGGACTTCAGAGCATGGCTGAACACTGCCTTGGCCCTCAGAGAGGTGAGGAGTGTGTACACTTAAGTCCTGCATTAATATTAAAAAGGCAGAAACACCAAGCAATATTGTTCAAAATTTGCTGATCACTGATCACCAAGGCAGGGAAATACATGATGTAATGAAGAGAGATATTCATTGAAATCTTCAAATATTAAAAGTATTATCTTTTGAAGAATGTGGTTTTCATTTTCCTAATAAATGCACCCTGAAATGCATGAATTTTGATGATGACAGATAAAAATGGTTATGACATTACTACGGTATGGAAAACAGGTAGGAAATCAAAGTGGGAAGGGGAGTTATAGCAAATAAGCTATAACTTTATAACGTTAATATATATGGAATGAGACCAAAAATAGAGCTAATCCATAATTTAGAAATGGAGTAAATTGAGGTTGAGAGAAATGTTGAATTTTTTCATGAAATGACTGTAAGTGAAGAAAATGTGCTCGACAATCTGAAACAGCAATTTTTATAGTACTGCCTGGTTCTGAATCCAGATTGTAAGGTGTTGAACATTTTAGCTACTTTCTCTGGCTTGTTTTATGTGCTATTTAGTTCAAAAAGATTACATGGCCATTTTTAGTAGACTTGCTAATTTTTAAAATTTCTGATTGGATTCACTGACTTGAATATTGTGACTTAGAATTGACCATAATAAAAATTATTAAAGAAAATGTTTAAATACTAGAACGAAGAATCCAGAAACATACCTGTCATAATAAATCACATGTGTAATTTATAAAATTTGTGATGCAAGTTTCAAACATAAGCAAGACATTTCAGATGGACATATTGATTTTGTTTTCTGTTCTGTGGTATCTAAATAGTTCTTTAGTGAGCTGAAACTCAGTTATTTTTTAATATTACAGCAATAAAGATATTTTTGAATTGCCCGAAAAGAACTTGCAACTCATCTTGCAACTAAAAACCACCTGTAATATTCATTTGTAACACGAAAATTTTTTTTTCAAAAATCTATAAGTAATTAAAAATTAAATAGCACAGTGTGGATGAGGGCTTTGATATTTATAATATTTATTCTAATTTTGACCCAGGCATATGCAAATGTTCTCTTATATTCTTGAGGAATCTACATCTTGTAATTTTAAGAGTTGAAAAATTAGACTTTATTTTGAGCACTCCTCTCTTTTACACAACAACCTTAAATTTATCATAAGATGATAATTTCATACCTATTAATAACTTTATGATTAATAAATGATAAACCATGTTATTTTTATTTTAAAATTGTAACTGCCTATTTTTTACTTTTGAAACATTATAACAGCGAAGAAAGGGCTATGCCAAATGAAGTCTTCTGGTTTAAAACATTAAGCTAACTCTCTTTTCCTTTGCCCAAAGTTTCAGACCCAAAGTTTACGTCTGTCAGACGTACACAGAAAATCACATCTTTGGCGCGGAATAGTCAGTATTACACTGATTGAAGGGCGAGACCTCAAGGCAATGGATTCAAATGGGTTGAGTGACCCCTATGTGAAGTTCCGGCTTGGGCATCAGAAGTACAAGAGCAAGGTGACCATACTTCTTTTGTGTTCCTGTCAGTATTTGGAAGACATCTGTTGGTTAATAGACATGATTTGGAAGAAAGAAATGCTAGATACTTTTTAAAATGCTCAACAGAACTTCTTTCTTTTAACTTTTTAAACAATGTTTATTGGGGTAACATTGGTTAATACAATTATATAATTTTCAGGTGTACGTTATAATTTGACATTTGTACATTCTATTGTGTGTTTACCACCCAACGTCCAGTTTCCTTCAGCTACCTATATTTGATTCCCTTTACCCACGTCACCCTTCCCCTACCCCCCATATGTCACCACCTTTACCCTGTCTACCTCCCTCCCTCCTCCCCCACCTTCTACCCTCTAGTAACCACTAGTCTATAGTCCATGTCCCTGAGTATCTTCAACAGAACTTCTTTTGAACATTATGACAGCAAACAAGACCAACAATTGATATTGCGTCTCTTACTTTATGTGCTATATGACCTTTATTATGGGCAAGGCAGTATTCCAAGGTAGGAATACTGCTTAACTTCTCTATGTCTCAATTTCTTCATCTATAACATAGGAATAATAGTAGTAACTATCTTTCAAAAAAAAAAAAAAGTTTAGAACAAACCTAAATTGATTCCTGGCACATAAAAACGCCCATAGAGTGTTGGTTACTATTATTAGTACAACTAATACTAGTATCAGTACTACAAATAGCATTATTTTACATGCCATAAAAATCTGTATACACTACTCTAAACCATTTTCTTCAAACTGACTTGCACCAGTAGAAATTGCAAGTTGCTTTAATACTTATTTAGAAAACAAAGGGCCAAATTTCTGTTGCCACTACTAGCAGTGTGCCATGGGGCAAGTTACTTCACCTCTCCACACCCCAATTTTCCCATCTGTAAAAATGAGAATTAAATTAATGCCTACCTAATAAAATTATTGAGAAGATTGAATGAATATGTTATGCATGCAAAGGGCTTGGAATACTGCCTTGCCCATAATAAATACTCGATAATGATAGTAGCAGAAGGAAGAACAGCAGCAGCAGTAGTAATAAGTATATTGTGCAATAACAATTATATTAGTAGTAATAACATTAAATAATCATTATCATATTATTGGTAGCAATAATGATAATTAGCAAATGTTATAGTAGTCAGTTATATTTGAGGCTCATGTATTATCTGTTTTGTATCCCAATTCAGCCTCTATAATGGTCACCTTATACAGCTGGTATTCATAGACAGCTTGGGAAAGCTGATCATATCCACCTCGTATTAAAAACCACATTCTACTCTGATCGGAATGTCTTGGCCTTGACATCATTATTTTCATGAATTTTTGATAAACAGCCTGCCTAGGCTCCTTCTGGCCCAGAAAGTTTTCATCAATACCCAAAAATATCACAGAGCTGATTCATTAGCAGGTACTTAGAACTGTTAGCAGGCTGGTTGGTTAACTTATCGAGTGCCCACACGGAAGGGGAAAGCATCATTTCTGAACTGAAGGAAATCATGCAGGAAAGACAATCCTAAAAAAAGAAAACTGAAAAATTAGACTCTTTATAACCAAATAAGTAAGACAGACCACTCTCCAAAATATCGTAGGAGTTCATCTGAGCCTAATTATGAGACATTTGAATTATCATAGCATCCATCCAGTGCTATCTTTTTTTTCTGCATGGGCTTAATAACATTTTAGACCAACTGCCAATTCCAAAAATAGATACCTATGACCACTTCTTTCTTGTCCTTTATCAATTAACATCATTTCCATGTTCTGGTAGCCTTAAAACATTACTTATTTTTATAGTTCTGCTCTTTAGGTATGAAATATGAAACCCAACTATGGACACGTGTCTCTCTTTGCTCTTTCTCTCCATGATCTATTGCTGATTAATTTCAGATTATGAACTTTAAAAATTGTGATTCATTTGCATTACCTTTGCACATAACATACTTCATTGCTTTCAAAGTCTTTACATCCGAAGATCTGTCTTTCATCTATTAAACAGAGAAAAGGCCACTGCATGCCCTCTTGTTGAAAAGAAAGAATAGAGAAACAAATATGAATGTTGTTTAACCCAATGGTGAACAAAATTTTAAAGCACATCAATATGGATAGCTTTATTCATTGATTCTATCGTGTCATATCTGAAAACTTGAAGTTATAGAATTTCCTTCCGTTAAGATATATTTCTTGTATATGTAATTTTGAGATTACATACATACACACATTCACATTAATTCACAAACATTTTTGACATATTGTTTTGGGGAAAGAGAATTGAAGCTCTAATGAAAGACTTGAGTTAGAGTCTAAATACTAAAACGTAATGGCCTTGGGTGGGTCACTTAAACTCTAGGTCTTGGTTTCTCCATATATAAAATGGGGATGATACATCAATGCTATAATTCTAAGGTGAAAATTTACTTGACTACGCCGAAGTTACTTGTTTTTTTCTCCTATTCCCACAGAACTTTGTTTTATTTCCATGTAATTAGTTTGGAATTCCCATGTGTGAGGAAGTAAGTAAAAAAATGAAACTCTGGGAATCCTCATCTTTCTTTATTATGAGATGAAAGACTATGAATTATTAACTGGTTATGTAAAATAAATGCTAGTAACTGAGTGAGTTATTTCACTTATAGATGATTTGCTTTTTGTATATGATTCATATCTTTCAGTTGTTATTCAGGATGATAAGGGAGTGACTTTGGTTTTCAGGACACATCCTTTAGCGTTCTTTCAGATAAAGTGCAGTAAAGGTACTAGAGATCTAATGGTTCATTTTTATCATTTCTGGAAGCATTTGTTCAAATCTCACTACATGCTTTCCAAGACAGTACCTAAAGTTTGATTTAATATCTAAAGTTAACATTTTTTTTAAGATTTTTTTTATGAGACAATAATGACTTTTTGGTTTTCCAGATTATGCCCAAAACTTTGAATCCTCAGTGGAGGGAACAATTTGATTTTCATCTCTATGAAGAAAGAGGCGGAATCATTGATATCACTGCATGGGACAAAGATGCTGGGAAAAGGGATGATTTTATTGGCAGGTTTGTACAATTTGGCATTTTTGGTTCACCTGGAGAGAGGGAATTTTGTTAAAACATTTTTGCTTAAAGTCTGGTTATTATAAGTGATCTTTGCTGTTTTGAAGAAAGGGATCTTACCATGCTAAGGCCATACTTGGGTGAAGTGAAAAATAAATTTGAAGACTGACCAGTAGGTGGCAGTTTTGACCAGTTGATGGAAAGACTATCCAAATTTGATATCCAGAAATGTTCTCCAGATGTCAGAAACATTGTGCATAAAAATGGGAGTTGAGAAAGAGGAATCTCACTTGATATAAGATGCTTAAAGGAACAAAGAGCATATTCATAGTCTGTAAAGTGATCTGAGATAACATTACTTTTTATAAAGCATATCGTGGCTGTAAAATACATTGTTTCCTACAACTCCCCACAAGGTAAAGAATTTTTATAATCTCGTAGGAGTTCATAAATCAGTAGAGTTCACAAGTTTTAGTGAAAGAAGCATTAAGCGAGGCAGAGCTCTGTTAATCTGATAACACAGTGAAGAAAGGACTATTCTGAGTCTTACATGACATTCCTCCACAAAGACAGTTATTTTGAATGACTGTTTGATTATATGAATTGTTTTCTTACTTTAAAGCCTGTTTTTATATTTTTTGATAGTTATATACGTGTCTTTGTAGCAAAACATTGAAACCTGCCAATACTGAAAAAAAGCATGCTGTACAAAAGAATTTGTTAGTTCAGAAAATTCTTTCTTCGTCGTAGTTCATGTGATTCCAAGTCTTTAAACATACAGCATGAAGAAATTCATACATACTAATAAAGGGAATTTTATGCTAGAAAAACAAGAACAGGAATCCAATCCAATATATTTATCTCTTTGTTTTTTTGTTATTCTGATATATGTTTTAAATAATGATTTTCTTCATAGGATTATAACGTGAGAGGTCAAAGATTAGCTTCTGCTAACCTTTAATATTTTACTTATAAAGCGAAATGGCAAAAACACCACTGTAATCTAATAGTATGTTACATTTCAATCCCTTTAAAAGAAAAAGACTTCAATGAGTATTTTTTCCTGTAATAATATGATTTTTGGAGTTTTTTAAAAAAAATTCAGCTCATTCTTTTTGGATAGATACACCACCAATTTAAGTAGCAGTGTACATCTGTTAATACACTGCATGCATTTTATTATGATTATATGTCTGTGTTTGTCTCCCTCAATAGGCTACGAGCTCTTTCGAGTAGGTACTATCTAGCTGTTCCTTGAATAATTAATTCATTTTTATAATTTATAGCAACATTAGGTATATTTGGTGACCAAAAGATAATCAGAATGACTACCATGTGTAACTCACTACCTCAGTCTCATTACTTTATATTCAAACTTTCTTCTATTGGTAAAATAATGAAGTAATTGGTAAGATGTACTGGTTTCCTGTACACTTCTGGGTCCATATTACATAAAGTCCTTCTTATCCCTTTTTCTATTTTTTCCCATAATGACAGATATCCTTATATGTATTTTTTTTTCTTTCTTTGAATTGAATTCCAAATTTGAGAATTAGGAACATTTCTTAGCCCATTTGGTACTGGATTTCCCTTTTGCTTGCTTGATAATATGCATTCTTCAGGGGCATGTCTAATTATATTACAGAAATGGTTGGCAGAGAGGTGGGCCTGTTTATCTTACTTTACCTTGTTTCTATGGGTTTATCCATATTTTGGCAAATTTTGAGAAAACAGTGACAAATGGCTGATCTGAAGGTCATAGAGATTGCTCTAGGTAACAGAGGGAGCTAAGATAGTCTTATGAAGTTTGGGGAAAAAGAGAAGAAATTCATTTTTGGAGCTTCTGGGTTGCTGAACATGTGGAAGTGCTGGGAGAGTGGCACACCCTGAGATGGCATGGAACCTCCACGACCATTCCCACGCACCTTGCCCTCTGCATCTCTTCCATCTGGCCATTCCTGAGTTATATCCTTTTATAAAAACTAGTAATCTACTTGAAGTGTATCCTCCCTTCTTTTTTCTAACTGCTGGAGGTGTTTACCATCCACCTACAGTTTCTGGTTTGGGCTTTGCCTGGATCGTTGGACAAGTTCTTTGTGCTTGTGGCTGTTATGCAGGCGACCCCAGCAAGAGGAATCAAGGAGCCCTGGGCTCCCTCACACTCATGCTCTGATGGACACAACTGTGTGCTCCACTTCTCAGCATCTTGGTTAGATTAAAACGGGCTTGGGCAGTGATTCCAAATACTATACTGTTAAAGAATGATAGAAATCTTTAAACTCACATTCATTTGGAATGATTTACTTTTATTTCCAGTTACATATTTTTTCTAAATATAATAAAAACATATTAATAAAACCATATTTGGTCATATGCCAAACATATTTTGAGCCAAAACATTTTTAAGTAAACAAGAGCACAGATTTATTTCACCTAGCATAATACCCTCTAGGTCCATCCATGTTGTTGCACATGGTAAGATTTCTTTCTTGATGCTTGAGTAATATTCCATCGTATGCATGTACCACAACTTCTTTATCTAGTCGTCTGTTGATGGGCACTTAGGTTGTTTCCATATCTTGCCTGTTGTAAATAGTACTGCAGTGAACATAGGGATGCATATATCTTTTGAATTAGTATTTTAGTTTTCTTTAGATAAATACCCAGAAGTGGAATTGCTGAGTAATAGGGTAGTTCTATTTTTAATTTTTCGAGGACCTCAAAAGGCAAATACCACATGATTTCACTTATACGTGCAATCTAAAAAACAAAATAAACAAAATGAAAACAGTCTCATAGATACAGAGAATAAACTAGTGATTGCCAGATGGGAGGGGGCGTTGGGGGCTGGGTGAAAAAGGTGAAAGATTAAGATGTACAAATTAGTAGTTACAAAATAGTTACGAGATATAATGTAGAGCATAGGGAATATAGTCAATAATATTGTAATAACTATGTATAGTTCCAGGTGGGTACTAGACTAATCGGGAGGATCACTTCGTAAATTGTATAAACTCCTAATCACTATGCTGTATGCCTGAAACTAATATAAAATAATATTGAATGTCAACCTTAATTTAAAAATAAAAATTAAAAAGAAAAAAACAAGAGACCAGATGTAGATAAGATGACTCCTAGGACAGCATCCAAGTATCAATTTAAACCACTTTACAGTAAACAGTAAAGGGAGCTATTGTTGAATTTTGAGATAATCAAAAATGGGCAATGAGAACTTGTCGTACACTCTGCTAATTTAACAGAGATATCAGTTGCAGAGAAAGGAAATGACTATGGTAAATCATCACTTCAAACCTATTTAGTGTCCAGATAGTACCAGAAACTCTAGGTATGTGATGTTATGCTTCTTAAATTGTGCTTTAAACACATTCTGACACTGAAAAACAACATATTATTATACCTAAGTGGTAGGCAAGTAAAATTGCTTGTGTTCGAGTGAAGGTTGTATGCTTACAGTGGAAATAATGCAGATTATAATAGAATTTGTAGTTCCTAGAATAGTTTAGAAGAGAATTGACTTACCTCCCAATCAAATTTGAGTTTTAAGAATTAAGTAACAGGAATAAAACTATTATTGTGGTCTTCTGTCTTCTTTTGCAAACTATCATTGCAACATTTTATATCTGTATTAATTTTTATTTATTTTTTATTGAAATATATTCAACATATAACATGTGTAAAATTTAAGATGTACAACATCTTGATTTGACATGTTTACATATTGTAAAATGATTGCCATTATAGCTATAGTTACCACCTATATCACATTACATAATTATTTCTTTTATGGTGGGAATAATTAAGATTTATCTTTATTAACTTGAAAATTAGTGACTATTCTAGGAGTTGGTTAGTGGCCGATGAGTAAATTTAAAGTTGGCCATGGAGGGTAATACTGTCTCTTTATTGCTTAATAACTTTTTTAAAGGACACTGTCTAAATTCAGTCCCAAATTTGAGAACACTTGCAAAAATAAGATTATCTACATAGACTAGTTTATTGTGTTATAATTTTGTTATTGTCTACTTTATTTTCCAGTTTTGGTCACATATAATTATTTTTAAAAATAAATTTTTTAAATGTCTACTCGATGGCGGGGCTTTTCATAACAAAGAAAAGGTTGGCTATGACTGAAAGAGCCACTTGCAAATCTGAAGTGTCAGTACCGTGAAAACTATTTTAACACTGAACATTACTCACTCCCGTTTTGAACCCAAAAAGTCAGGCTTTTGCCCACTATGATCCACAAAACTGCTCTCGTCAGGGTCTCCTATGATCACCAACTTATGAAATCCAATGGGCAGTTTTCAACCTTCATCTTAACTGACCCAGCAGCAGTGCTGGACTTGGCTGATCCAGTGATTGGACTTCCTTACCTTAAAACATGTTTTTCACTCTGTTTCCGGGACACCAGACTCTGTTTTCCTCTTGCCTCACTGAACACACTTTCTTGGTCTCCTCTGCAGATTTTTCCTCCTCTTCCTTCTGTTTTAGTTCTGGGGGGCCTTAGAACTTAATCCTTCTGCATCTCCTCTGTCTATACTTGCTCCCATTGTGACTTTACTCACTGTCGTGCTTTTCATACCATCTAAGATCGACAATGACAAATGTACAGCTCCACTCCGTAACTCTTCTCCGAACTGTAGATTCTCACATCCAGCTGCCTACTTGATATCTCCACTTCAGTGTTTAATAGGCTTCTCCAGTTTAGCAGGTCCAAAGCCAAACCTTCACCCCAGCTCCCCAAATCTGCTCTTCCTTCAGGATTCTCCCTCGTTTGTTGCTAACATCAAAAATCTTAGAGTCATTTTTGATTCCTTTCTTTCTCTCACTCTCATCAAATCCATCAGCAAACTGCTAACTTTTCCTTCAAAATATATTCAGAATTCAGAATTCATCTCTCCATCATTATGATGCTGGTTGAAGCTGGCATCAGCTTTCACGTAGACAATAGCAAAGGCCTCCTATTCTTCGTTCCACATAACTTTAATAAAGTAATTTGACTCCTCTGCTTAAAACTCTTCAATTGCTTCCCATATTAATCTGAGTAAAATCCAAGTCCTTACAGTGGTTTACAATCTGCTCCTGGGACCTCTTTGCCTTGAACTTCTGCTATTCTGTTCCTCCCTCTCTCCACACTCTTCCAGCCTCTGCTATTTCTCAGTCTGTAACAGTCCTCTTCAGGTGTCTACCTGCTTTGCTTCTTTACTTTCTTTAGATCTGTGCACAACTGTTACATCAGGGAGGCATTCGTACCAACCCTATTTATAACTGAAACCCCCTTTCCTCGATATTTCTTTCCCTTTCTCTTTTTCTCCATTGAAATAATCACCATTTGACATATGGTGCATTTTACTTACTTACATTATCATTTATTTCTCATCACTAGATTGTAAGCTCCATGTGGGTTTTGTTCCATGAGGAATTTTGAGTGTTTTGTTCTCTGTGGCATCCTCGGTGCCTAGAAAAGTGTTTGGTACATAATAAGTGCTCAATAAATATTTGCTGTTGTTTAATTTAAGTACCCGAAGCTTAATTTAATACTGGAAATTATGGTTCTTTCTTCAAATAAATACAGAATTTGACACCAGGCATTGATGCAAAGGTGATTAAAACACCATGCCTTAGTGCAAGATACAAAGTTTCAGTATAATTGAGGAAAAATATTTGTGTATAATTCAAAAGGGGAGGATTAATGAGTTAGAGAGTAAATGTGTCTGAGTAATCTTTATACTTAAAAAAATTGTTGTATTTGAAAAAATAGCCTATACATTTATCAAGATACTTATAACTTTTTCATCATTATGACATCTAGGAAGTTAATGCCATCTGGTTCTTAAATTTTACACAAAAATAAATTCACCACAAATAGAAAGAAACCATAATAATAATGCTTGTAACTTAAAGGACACTATTGTATCCATTAGTTCAACATTAGGAGATAACAAAGGAGGTTCATCTACCAATTTTACAGATGCAAAAAGTGAGGCAGGAGGTTTAGAGGTTGCTCAGCTAGTATGAAACTGGGGTGATCGATCTGGGGCTCATATCCAGGACTCCTGACTCAAGTCCATGCTCCTTGCATCTCAGTCTGATATTCAGTGTGTTCTGTTCCAAAGCCATTAAGTGCTCAATAAAATGCTGAGTAGTCAATAAACCAACTTAGGTGGTGTGCACCATACTGCAAGTTTGAACAAATTTTACCTGTCATTGAACTACAGATTTCAAGTACAGGTGAAATAATGTTAATCTGCATGTAATTATTTAACTTTCTGATCACCTGCATTTTGGCAGGCAAGACGGACTGCCACCTTTACGATAATCAGCTAATAAATCCTCATGATTGTTACACTTTTATGCAGAGCAGTAATCTGAACAAATTGGCTGCTGACAGCTGCGGTAAATTGCCAAGAATGAGTGCTGTCAGAGAACAAGTTGTTTTTATGAACGTGCAGAATAAGTAAATCCTGTGTCAAGCAATTTTATTCAGTTGGAGTTATTTGCAATCCAATATAGCAAGATTTATAGCATTATTTATTAGTGTGCAAAATGCTTGTTTATCTGTAAAGTGGCATTGATTTGGGGTACATATATTTTAGGCTGGGGAGTTGCTACTGACTTTATTTGTTCCATTGTTATCAGGGCCAACGCTGCCCTTGACAACAAAGTGCTATAGATGTAAGCTTGAGTAGAGAGCTCTATGTCAACAACATTTTTATTAATGACATATGATAAGAAAAACTTAACCCAAATGGGCAAGTTGTGGGTGAAGAACAAAAGCTTTCAAATTCTACAGCCATAAAAATAAATCTATACCTCTGAACTTAATGCTGAGAGAAAGAGAATGCGAAGAATGGAGAATGGAATGTGTAGGTACACATAGAGGTGTGTTCAGATGTACTGTGGTGAATGAGGAAAACAGCCTTCGATATTGGATATTAACCAAACTAATGTTTTCTGAAGGGTGAAGGTTAATGCATTTGAGTATTTGACTTTCTAAAGATTCCAATGTGCAGAGTTTCTTATTTGTGACACAAATATTACAATGATTCTTTTACTTCCTCTATAAATAAGGGCAGGAGCAATCCTGCTGCATTATTAATTTGAAAGCACAAAGATAGTTCGTCAGAAAATTCTATACTGAGGAGAGTATTTTTTTTATGAAATCATTATATTTTACTTTTTTTTTTTTTACTAAGGATTGAGTGAAATATTTTATTGAGAAGATAGACAATTTTTAAGAACGAAATATATCATTGATTCTTCTCTTGGTTTTTCAAAAATTCAACTTAAGCCAAGTATATTAAGATTTTATTTCATTTTCTTTCATGTGTTACTATTTTTTCTTCTGAAGATTTTCTCAGAAAGTTTATGCTTAACTGCAGTATTTCTTACACAATGAGCAAAGTTTCCAAAGACAGTTTCCATGTACTACCATGTGTATATTAGTTTATCTTTGAGTCAATGAATGGAAGTATCACAGGTTTACAGAAGTATGTCCTAATAAAGCAATTCCCGAAAGACAATTGAACAGTGACAACTTCTGACAACAGGAAGGTAATAACAACATTAGCATTTTGTAGTATCAGAGGTGATGTTAAAAAGCTGTATAATCATGAAATTTGAAAGCAGTTTAGCGGTTACATATTGAATTCTTTATAATGCAAAGATTCCAAGGAATTAGGTATTATATTGATTTATAATATAAGATTTTATAATATATTATGTATCATTAGTTTTACTAATGCAAACTAGTTTCCATATATTAAGAAATCTCAAAAAGCTTCATAGCTGTTAAATTTGGTCAAAATTATGTAAAGTATGTTTTTAAAAATTACTCCCACCGAAGAAATTCTATAAATTTCTATTCCGAAGGTTTCATTTTTAAATGTCTTACTAACATGGTGGCTTCATAATATCATTAGCTAATACTTCAAGACACAACATACACTTAGAACTTCATTGTGAAAGAGAATAGATGTAAATTTCTGTTGCAAATATTTTTTCTTAATAATTTTGAATTGTTTTGGCTGAATTCTTGCTAGGTCTGATTGTAGCACCATTGGTGTATAAATCAAAATGTGGCTGACACAGATCTCAACTAAGAGTAGATGTATCTGCTCTACATATTCCTGTTTATCATTCTGTTCACTTGTTCTTGTTCAGTTAGCATTATCTTTAATCCACAATTCTTTACTTGGATCTTTTAAAGCCAGTTGTCCATTTTGTGAGCATTAGTTCAGTTAAAACTAGATTAGATAATCCGGAAATCCACTTAATGGGACATATATGAATTGCAATTCAGGGAAAGCAAGTCAGCAAGTAAGAGGGCCACTGTCAAACCCTTCATGTCAGGCAGCTCCTACTCTCCCTTCAGAATACTTGCAGGCCACATGTGACATGTCTGATATATGGACCACCCGTGTTAATGAATATATAAAATATTTGTAACACTGTGCTTCTGTCCTATATTTATTTTTTTAAAAAATCCAAATAGTCCTAACATTTGCTTCTGCACCCCAGTAGACTCGCATATACATACATCTAGGGTGCTAATCACGAGATCGTTTTATCTGGTAGGAATATTATTGGTCATGGTTTCAGGCATGGCAGATAGAAAGGCAGGGGAGGAAAAAAAAGTGATAGAAACTCTGAAGTTTTTCTCCTTGAACTCTTAGGGGGAAATGTCACCGAATAAATGTGACATATTTCTTTCATGTGGCTAAGTAAATACATATAGTTTTTTAAAAGTGTGAAGAACTTCAAGCTTTAATATAGAAGTCAGGAAATGTGGTTTGAGTTCTTGGCATCACTTAATTTCTTTGAGCCTCAATTTCCCCTTTTGTGATTACAGATTACAGTAGCTCTGGAATCTTCAGTTTTAAGTTTGTTTTGATTCTTCTATTGGTTGATTGATTAATGAGTTGGGTTCAGTATAGGTAGTAAGTTTTTAATTTTCCAATATTAAACTAGTAAGGCATATGCAATAATAAAATTATAACACACTGAGTCTGTGGTAGTTCTGAAAATAAGAATATGAAAAACAAAAGCTTAGAAAGGACTGAATTCCCTAAATCTAACAGAGACCTGACACATAAGGTACTTAATTAATACTTAATGAATGAATGAATGAGTGAGTGAGTGAAATGAGTGTTGGAAAGAAATCAAACCCATTTTCTAGGGAGATAATATAGAAGTGGTGGAACAAGCACATTACACGCTAGTTTTGCCCTGTCACTGTCCCCATGGGTAAATTTCAGCCTCTCTGAACCTCTACCTCCTTGTTCATAAGTACTTTAATACTTTCAGAGGACCAACCATATTCCAGGTGCACCTGCTGAGCAATCAGCTGTGTCACTGAAACACAGGAAACAGTGGCCAGCACAGTAACCTATCACCTAGCATTGTTTCCTAGTGTTCTCTGCCTCAAATTCTTTCTCTCTCATTCTCAGTGCCTGGGATTATACTTCTCAGTAAAGCATCAGCACTTAATCATTGCCTCAAGCTCTGTTTCCTAGGGAAACTGGGCTAAGGCAAAAACCATTGATAAAATTCAACCCCTTTATACATATGCCTAAAACACAAACCTGACGGTGCCTGTCCCCTGGCTCCTCATCACCTGTGAAATATCTTTAACAAGGCAACAGTGCCCTCCACAACCTACCATCAGCTTCTGTGTCACTTGCTGACTCACAGTTACTGCTTACGTTATTCCAGACAGCTTGTAATACTTTTACCATCCATGCTAGGGCTCAACTGTTTCTTTGTGTTTGGACAAGGCAACCCCTCTGCCTGAGATGATGTATCTACCTAACTTTGCTTGGCTAATTTTTGCCTATTCTCATTGAAATAACCTGTGGTTATCTTTCTCTGTCAATATTCTGAGATGCCTTGAGGGCAGGCATCTAACACAGAAATCCTTATGCCTATTGGAACCAGGTAGAGAATTAAGTGAAATAGGCCAGCTGTAAGTAATAGACTGTATTGGGGGCAGTAACTAAGTCAGAAGATATTTGCACTGTCTTTAAAATTATTTAAATTCAAAACTTTTTTTTTTTTTAACACTACAAGGAAAATCAACAAATCGATGGGCCAGATTTGATCTGAAAGTTGCCAATTTGCAATGCCTGGACCAGATCATCTTTCAAACACCTTCCTCAACTCTAAAGCATTAAATGCAATGACTCTAATATGCATGTGGAGTAGCCCAGCATCTATATGATCAGTGTGAAATGGTAATAAGCATAAAAGGAAATCCTCCAGAAAGCCTCGATGTGTTTTGGTGTTTTAAGAGTGATGCAGTGTCATGCAAAGGAACAAGGCAAGGACAGACAGGACTAGGAAATGCATATGATAGAAGTAAGTGAAAGATCCTCTTGGTCCCAAGTTTATCCAACCAAAAGTACTATCTGAATAGTAATCTCTATTCAATTCTCTAATATCGTACTCTCAATGTAATCCAAAGATTCATTCACAGTCAACAAACTACAGAGTAGACACCGCGTCAGTTGCTGGAAAGAGCTGTAGAAAATCATATTGATGTTTTTCCTTTTTACTAGAGAATGCATTTGATTGGTTGTGTTTCATCGCTGCATTTTTTTACCCTCAGTTTGTTCCAGGGGTTGTTGACAAGAACTTAATTCCAATTAAAATTAGAATATTAGATAAGGCATTCGATACAGTTTTTTATCTTTTAGAGTTTAAGGAGGCAGCATGAGAGTACTTTGAAATAGATGTTGTGTTCACAGAAACAATGAGGCTATTTGATATACATTCTAACTTTAAGAAGATGTTTTCCAGACTGGGCACAAACTGTCATTTTCTACTCAAGAGTTAGCATTTAGCACACACACATTTTTCTGTCATTGACCAGGGCGTTTCTTTTTAATTTCTTGCATCTATATTCCTCTTCCTCCCAACTGTTTCTAGTCCCAGCCATCTCTCATGTCACTTTTGAAAGGTGAAAAGAAAAGGTAAATGTCAGACTTTGGTTCAATTCTTAAAATCACTCGCACTACAGAGATGTTTGAGCCCAACTATTAGTTTTCAGGCCCTTTTCATAGGAGTTTAATTTAAAAGCAAAATAATAAACAATAAGTAGGGTGAAGAAGGAACAAAAATTTAATCTGCTCCTGATAGCTGACCACCCTGTTTACGGTATGTTACCACATTTATTCTTGTCATTTGCCTGTTTCCTGTTTTAAATGTCTTTTATTCATACCTGCCCCCTTACTTTCAGTTTATTGGCCTTGTGGTTATCATAGTATCTTTTTCTTCTAAATCAATTGACATTTTTTATGAAAAAAGTTTGCCAGGTGTTTAGCTCTGAAGAGTGGCATGTCAAGCATGGGCTGCCACGTTATGAAACCTCTCAGGACAAGTCTGGTATGTAACAATTGAGCTATAATGTTTTCAAGGATTTGTTTTTTATTTAAATTTATGGATGTTCTGTGAATAAATAGGCATGGTTTTAAAAATAAAAAGTTATGGCATCACCAGAGTACATATTCTATTCACTGCTTAATAACTTTTATGAATGAGGAAAAAACACCCATTGGTTTAAAAGTGACACAAAAATTTAGACTCTCAGTAGTTTGCCTCTTTAGACAGCTCACAGTAGTCTCTATAAGCACACCACTGACTTAGGGGAATTGGAAGTCCCTGCCGATTTATGGGTAACAATGGGTTAGTAATTGAATCAGATAAGCATTTTGTGTGTGTGTGTGTGTGTGTGTGTATTTTACAGGAAATAAGCAATTAGACACCAAAATAATCAGGGTCTGAATTTTGGGAAGAAAATCAGCTGAAATGAAAGATGTATTTTTCCAGTGGTCCAAATAATATTTCTGTTGATTTACTTTTCATAGTTTTCATAGCTCTGAGCAGCCTGTACTTCTACTGTTTGATGTGGCAAAAAAAAAAAAAGAAAGGAAGAAAGAAAAAAGAAAAGCCACTTGCTAATTCAAAACATTTGTTTCTAGGTGCCAGGTTGACCTGTCAGCCCTCAGTAGGGAACAGACACACAAGTTGGAATTGCAGCTGGAAGAGGGTGAGGGACACCTGGTGCTTCTGGTCACCCTGACAGCTTCGGCCACAGTCAGTATCTCTGACCTCTCCGTCAACTCCCTGGAGGACCAAAAAGAACGGGAGGAAATATTAAAGAGATATGTACGTATGTAACCCTCCCCCCTCAGGGTCATGTGTGACTAGATGAGGTTGTAAATAATTTACCTGGAGTGACAGAAGTACATCTGAAAAGCTGTCTGACAGATCAATCAGTAGAAGCAGAAAGCTGGGCAAATGCAAATGCAAATGCCATCTGTATCTTTTCCGATGCGCTTGCCTTACCCACTGATGTCTAGACACCTGGTTTCCTTTAGAGCCTCTTCCAGCCACAGCAAGTTCTAGATTCTGAGATTCTCCTCAGTGATTTTATCGTGCAGCAAAATTATCATGCATGAAAACTTTCCATGAAAGAAAGTCGTTTACACGACATTGCTTTAAAATTAATTCATTGACTCTTTGTAATTGCAGTTCATATTTCTTTGTCTTTTTAAGTTTGAAATGGAGTTAATGACACTTACATTCACCAGTAGCTTGGTAACCAGAGAGTATTCATAGAAACAATTTTTATTTTTGACTGTTTAAAAAAGCCTCACTTTATTCTCTAAATTTTTTAAAATTGATTGTGAAATATAATTAAAAGGAAGCCTCCTTACCTTTTGATCAAATGTAGAGTGATGGAGTGGAATAGTGAGTCACTAAAATAAGTGCCTTTCTCAATTTTTGCCAAACCAAAATATTCACAAACAAATCTACCTATTTCCCAGCATCCTCACACTATGCATTTCCCACCATGTAGTTTTCTTGAACCAACAGAGAGGGGAGCTCTTACTCCACCATTCTCTCTCAATAGAGGCTCGGAAAAAGTGAATGCCTCAGTACCCGTGAATCTAGGGAAAAAGCGCACCCACTTAAAATCACAAAGCTTGTATTGTACGATGCTGCCAGGTGTTTAGAAGGCTCCTCTAGACACTCAGCTATGAAACCAAGCTCTGAGTAACAAAGAACTGCTTAATTTTTTTTTTTTTTTTAGATTTTAAATATTCCTATTTGCTGACTGACATCCTTTCAATAACTGAATTTAATAAAGATGTACCTTATCAGGCTGCGCAGATAACATAAAGTGCTGGTACTAATGCTCTACAATATTCTTCAAACAGATTAGCAGGATGTGCGCTTCAGCAAATTTATTCTGGCTATCTCCACTGAATCAGCTGTCTGCTAATGCTTGTACAACTCATCCACCAATGGTGTTATCATAAACAGTTTAATAGAGGTGACTTAGCAAGGCTAAATAGTATATATTTTTAAACTACCTAAAAGCCTAAGATATTGTGTGGCATCTTCTAATATATAATTGCAATTATGAAAATTATTTCACATTTCGGTACCTACCAAAACATAGTCTCCTGTTACCAGAAATGAGCCTCATGAATTAGAACAATTTAAAGGAATTAATTAGTATATTAATATAAAAATTACTCTTGGTAATATAATACTGTCTTTCATGAATTAATATTTGATACTATCCCATATGTTAGAATGATACTGCAGGCTAGGTAATTAGAAGTTATTCAACTATTATTGATTCTTTTTTTCTTTTTTCTGGATCGGCTTCCTTTCCCTAGCCATTTTCATTTAGAATTTCAATATTTGTTTCCATACCTTTTTTCAAAATATTAGTTATTATTTCAATAAAATGTAAAATATTATGTGGATGTCCCAGCTAATTCTCAGATTATATTTTGCTCAATATATTTAAAACTGAACCATATTTAAGTATACTTTTTTATTAGCCCTGAATTTTAAGCATAGGCCTGTATCTCCCTCTACAGACAAACTTGCTAAGAAGCTACTGTAGGCAATATTGCACACGTGTTATAATTACTCATAGCAATACAAGGACAAAGACCTATATTTTAAGGCTTCAGTGTATTTACTTTTTATTATATAGATTATGAAATAATTGCTGTATCATGTCTGAAATCTCACTTGTTTTGCAGGAACACATAAAGGAGGTTATTTGGAAAATTATTTATATATGTTACCTGTGAGAACATGTGTATTTTTTAAAGTTTAGGTTAAACTTAAGAATTTGGTGAGGAAAGTGAATGAGTTGCCCCGCTCTCATGGAAAGAGGCCTGAAAAGGCTCTCCATTGCTGCCGTTCAGCTGTTCATTGCGAAGCATTGAAGCCCCACAAATTAAACAGACATTACTGTGTGAGCCATTATTTGATCACCACATTCTGAAAAGATGGCTAATTCCATTTTTCTTTTTTTTTCTTCTCTTGTGGGGAGGAAAGCAGGGAAGGTCAATAGGGGGCGGGTAGTAATGGGTAGTAGACCAAGAGCGATTGTATGACCTTTTCAGAACGGGTATGGTGAACCTCTGCTCCCCCTTGTCACAGTTTAAAAACCAGAGGAGCTAGTTTAGAGAAGAAGTTGTTAGCATTCCATTTTTATTATGACATTTCACAGTCATCTGATTTAATGTCCCTTGACCGGATTGTCCACCGTGAGACGATGGGCTTGAAATGTTATTTAGAGCATTGATAAAAGGTGAGCGGTTCTAAGATGACAGCGAGTCATAAGGCTGGTGGTGTGACATTAATTTTCTCCATAACAGAGATGGAATAAGACGTCATGGTGACAAGCTGTCAATCAGCTCTGGCCCCTCAGAGCATCTCGGTGCCATCGGATGGGGTATTGCCTCTCCTGTAATAGAGCTGAACTGAGATGCTCTCCCTGACAGCTGCTGCAGCCATAGAGAAAATATATTATACAGCCTTTCATTAAAAAAAATAAAGAGGACTCCTCTCCAGAGCATTTCAATCTTTTCCCATCTATTGAGGGCTGAAAGGATTCACAGCAAATCATAGATTCCTCTGCTATGGAAATTTCTGGCTTCAGAAGCCACCCAGGTTTTGAAGCCTTCTAAAATAACCATAAATAACAAGGTGGGAATGCCTCTTGATGAAGAATTACTTAAAGTTATATATCTTTTAACCGATATAAGTTTCTTGCTTTTTGGGAATTCTTATAATTGATGTGTCACTGGCTTAAACAGTTGAAGTTCGCAATAAATGACTGAGTGTCAGCTGATTCGAGGAAATGAAACCTTCAAACAATAATTACCCCTCCAAATAGGAAGCAGAACACCAAGGCTGAAGCACCGGAAGCTATATTTCTGTGCAGTGAGTTAGCAATATGAAATGATTCTCAGACATGAGGACTGATGATATTTGTTTTTGCCACAATGAAACTTGGTGTATATTGCTCTTGAAAATTAAAGAACAGAACCCTTTTCAGAAAACTCCTCTCTGTCATTAGAATAGGAGACTTACCTGGTTTATAGCACTCAGAAAGCTCTGCGATATGAAGCTTCCCACACCTGATCATTAGGGAGTCAACATGCCTACAAACCTCTGAATTCTAATACTGCTGTCTAAAGTTCTCTCTGTTAAACCTTTAATTTACAGGAATTTAAATGGAGAGAGAAGTGCATTTTTACTGAATCCTATTATCTGGATAGTTTAAACAGATTTTTGGTGATAAACAACTGTTTAAAAACAATAAAAGATTAAGAGCTAATCCTTGCTCTAAACACTTTTTTTTAAAGTTAGGTTATGAGATTACACATATATCTGCATTTCTTCCTCTCAATATACCAAGGTCATAGCTTCAGTGTAAACAATGACTAGTCTTATGGGACGGATAAAGTTAATATCGCCATAAGCTTTTGCTCCTCAGTATTCTCACATGCTTAATAATACGAGGATGGGGATGTTCTTTAATAATATTTTAATAGATAACTTTATTATGCAGAAGCACGTTATGCTCCATGGTCTTAAAGCATTTTACAGATTATGATAAAGAAGTACTTTTGATTTACTGAGTAGAAATGCTGATCTTGTCATAAGAAAAATGCTATGATTTATAAATTAAAAAATGCATAAAGTTCTATGGGTTCATTTTACTCTGTAAGTATTTGCACCCATTAATTGGAGCTTTGAATTATTGTATTGGTATCTCTCTTTTAATTCCTTCCAGTACTACATTATTAAAACACTACTATTTTATCAATTTATGAAATTAAATAAGTTTTATCATTTGGATCTGATTTTGTTTATCAAAATTTCTCTACTTCTACTTCTATACATACTATAATGGTAAATAAAATTACAAATTTAGGAAAAATTACTCATCACTTTTGAATTTATTTTTAATGATTAATTTGATTTATTTTAGAAGATGTTATGTCTTTTATCTAAAAGGTTTCTAGAACTACATAAGTATTTTAAATATAGAAAATAGTCTTAATAATGTAACTTTTATCTAGCACATGCAATTTCCCATGCTCACCAAGAGAAAATAGTAGAAAAAAAAAATTAACGTTGACTTTCCCAAAGTCTGAAGAATTATATAAGCAACAACTTACGTTTTAATGTTAAGAATCATGAGTCTCCAAACCATCATACTCATAGATGAAAGCTTTCTTGTAGTGCTTTGTAAAGGTGATTGAAGGAAAAAAGTAGACATTCTATTCACCACCTACTGATAATTATTTATGGGATTTGTGGTATTTTTTTATTCTTTCAAAAAAACCTACTTACATAGCAACGATTATCTACATAAATTGTGTGTGTGTGTGTGTGTACACATTCATGATGGTGGAAGGATAATCTGTATTGAAGAAACACAAATATCCTTTGAATCACTTAAACAGCATCCTGAGATCAACCATAAAAACTTAGTGTTTTTCAGCACACTCTTTAAGACCCTTTAGGACCTTTCTTTTCTAATACTGATGTTTGGGTCTTTTAGAGCCCATTGCGGATATTTCACAACCTGAAAGATGTAGGATTTCTCCAGGTGAAAGTAATCAGAGCAGAAGGATTAATGGCTGCCGATGTCACAGGTAAGTAATGATACAATAACCATCTATCTTTCTATCTATCTAGATATATTGATATATCAAACAGCATGCAAGATACACACCATTTAATGACTGAACTCTTCATTTCACCTGACTAAATTATCAAAGTAAATTATATAAATATAAGTTTCATGGTTGATCTTACAAAGATTTGCCATTATCCAATTTTTATATTGTTTCTGCTTTTTTTTTTTTTTAAAAAAAAGAAGGGTACTATATTAAAAATAAATAATAAAAAATAAAATAACTTGAATTGTTGCCTTCTCCAAGGTTCAGTCAACATAATGGGAATTTTTCTTTTTGGTTTTGTCATTTGGGCATTTTGGAGTAATGCTGTATCTTCTCAAATGGAATCAGTTGCTCTCAGGTGGTATCATAGCTTCAACACTTATAATTCACACATGCATGTAATCTGTTGCATAGTTCATTGAAAAGTTTAGATGCACAATACTCAAATACTTGGTATGAACTCTTGACATTTGGGTTGCTGATCCAGTTCCTTAGTTTTTCAAATTCCTTAGCACATCCCAGAGATAATTTTAGATCCAAATTAAGCATGCACGTTGTTCTAAATTTTTTTAAAAAAGAAATAGACCTGTAAAAATGCCAAAATTAGTCTTACCTCTTTAACCTTTTTGATTTGGGTATCACTGTTTCTATAACATGTTAATTAATTGGCTAATGGTAATTATTTCATCAATTTCCAGAATTAAATCATTGTTTTAAATTTGTAACTATGTGACCATTCACTTATTGTTTAATTCCATTGCATTTGGGGGATGTTTTCACCATTTCTTAAATTGTCCATCTCAAGATCCATAACAGGACTGACCTAACCAATATGTGCAAATTTCACTGTTTCTAAAGGAAAGTGTCCATGTATTATTTGTGGAAATGTGCTTATCATTGTGAGTGCTTAGCAAGTTGACCCAAAAAAGTTAGCTGACTTATTTGAAGAGAACAAGTGTACTTTTCCTCACGTAAGGGCTTGCAAATCCATTTCGTGATCACTGGTACCCTTTTTTAATTCATCCAGTCAAAACCAAATTAAAAGGTCACATGCCTTAAAATCAAAATAGCAGATGGCTGCTCCAACATAGCAATATTTTTAAAATTTTAATATTTGCATAGTATCAAGTGACTATTGTGTGACAAAAATGAATATTGAGACTTGACGGTTTCTTTAAGGAGGTAATTATCAACTCATTTATAACCAAGAATATAATAAATATCAAGTATTCTTTCAAAATAGGTATACCTGAAGATAGTGGGAGAGAAGGTAGTTTGTAATCTTTCAGGATATATGCTGACTTGGCTCCTTGTACTAAACAATTAGTGAATGTTAAGTTCATTTTCTTTTTTCATTTTCTTTTTTATTTCTGGGGTGGTTATAATCAGATTAATCTTGACACAACAATTTATTATTATTATGCTGCATTTATTATTAGAACCTATAGTCAACAATAAATGATTAACCACTTTTCATTGTTGTTCACTTTGGACATTAACTTGAGGTCTGGAGTATCTATAAAATTGATAGATACTATCAGAGACTACACCTATCCTGTCATTCCTAGCAGCAGGTAGATTAAAGAATTCACGGCAGTGACATTCACTCTTGGGAGACACCTCCACTTTTCTTCAGGATTTCCTGTAAGAGAAGGGAGCGCCCAGTGTTAAACTGAAAACATCTGAAGAAAGGGACAAAAGCCTAAAATAATCAGTATCTCATGGGGCACCTAAGTGCTCAGAAGTATCACTGGACATTTATAGTGGGCACAATTATTTCTTATAGAAAAATTCAAGTCCTATTTACTTCAGAAGCTTGGATACTTGTCCATTACATAAATTGAATGTTATTATATAAGTTTGTTTCTTGTAGAGAAGCTGTTATTACTTTTAAAACCGCATGAATATGCAAACTATATTAACCTAGTTGGCCTATATGCCACTGTGGAAGTTAAAGTACATGTTCTTTTAAAGCTGAAGAAAACAGATATATTTCTTTCCAATGGTTGTAATTTCTTAATATGTAAATTAATGTGAATAACAATAGCCTTTTCCCTAGAGATTCAATGAGACGTAATTTTGATCTGATGAACTTTAGTTCAGGGAATACTAAATAGCAGATTCTCCATTCTTTCTTTCTAGTTTTAGGGATGTAAATCTGGTGCTTCCTCATTCCACACTGACCTTATAATCTAATATGCTCTGAATTGATCAAGAGAGATGTTGAACTATTCAGGGGCAAGAGGATAATTCAGTCTTTGGCCTTGCTCACTCTTGGACCTTTTGTGGTCTTCATGACATTTGTGATAGTGGCAGAAAATGATGAGTATATATTTAAGTCAGCAATATCTGAATATACTACCAATTTTTAAAATAATTTTTACTTCTGAAAACATAAATATTTATATGTATACTGACCCTTCCTGGTCTTTATCATTAAATTTGGGGCACAAATAAGCTCTTTGTATACTTTATCTCTTACTCGTTCAAAGAAATACTTTTAAAATATGTTGTACATCTTAGAGATAATCACAGTCAGATTCTACAAGATATTCAGCAACAATTTGGTGGGGGAAAGGTAAATGAGTCAATGATGCTGTCATCAATCTTCAAATTAGCATCCATTTAGAAGTATTGTGGGTGGAGAGGAGAGACTTTAAATCACCGATAACTCTCTGTGTTAAGTGAAGAATATTTTCCCACCTGATATAAATGATACTATAAGTTGCTTGGTCGGCTTCAGAATACTTTTTTTCTATACAAGCCTAAGAAGACAAACTTATTTTTGACCAACTTTGCTCTATTTTTAAAATATTTTTAATGATCAGAACATAAAGTTAAATTTCCATAGTTTAAGCAAATAATTTTAAATTATAGTATTTCATCATTTAAACATGAACACAGGAAAAAGAGATTCTGTAATCTTTTAAGTAGCATCAATCTTACTGCAGTTACAAAGAATTTTTTCCTTTCAAAATGTAAAATTTTTCTTTTGTTACAACACATTCATTGAGAAACATTGTGATACTGTATTAACTCTGTGTGAATAAAGAGCAATTGAGACTCTCTTTGAATGAGTGAGTATAAAGCACAAATTACTTTTTAATGAAACCCTCAATTCTTTCCCTTTCCACAAAAAGCCTATAGGCTTGTTCAGCTGAACACTACTACAGTAGGTCACTTCAGTTAAGCCCCTAATAAACTGTTGATAGTTGAGGGTAGTTTTTTCTTCAGTTTCAATAGCCCAGTGTTGGACAGTGCACTTCAAATCATTAAGGTTAATACAGATTTTAAAAAGAGATTAACTCGGTGGTTAAGGCCTCAATTTACAACTCCCACACATACACATGCATTGAGCAAAGCACAAGAGTGGATTGAAATTTCAGTCAAATTGTGGGGAGCCTTTCACAGCCTTAGAAACTGGCACTCTAGTTTTCAAAATTGGCCAGCAAAATTCTTCATGAGGGAAAAAGCTTGATTAACTGAAAAATACTGTGCAGTACAACTTACTTACCTTTCAACTAACCAGTGAAAAGGTTAATGTCTCTATGCCATCAAAGACTGTCTGGCCCTGTGTTCACTGGGGAAGATTCTCTCTACCGCTAAACCAAGTGCTTCTAAAACTGGATAGATTGTGAGAAGAGAAAGAACAATGGAGGCAAAATTTTTATTTTTTATTTTTTTGGTGATAGGAAACAGTTCATGTTGAGATTTGTCTTCCCTAGCTTCTAATTATTCTTTTCCTTAGACAGGGCCAAATTTCTGCTTCAGCAGAACATTTAAAGTCTTCCGTACTGAGTGAGGCTTTCTTTGCAGAGTACTTAGACCTGGCCTATTGGTTCTTTCAAGTTCTAAGAGAAGAGAAAAGAGTTCTTCTCCTTAGCCCCTCCCCTACATTTTCCAGAGTAGTTTTTTTTTTTTTTTTGAGCTCCCAAGGAAGAGGTCACAGCCTCCCCAGAGATACCAGCCACTCAGTTTCTGAAACAGTGATATGGGAGCACTTGAAACCCTTTCAAAAGATGCCCTACCTTTTTCACTGTGTTAAAAGTTACACTAACGTGAAACTTCTGCACCCCAGGTGAATTGATATCTCAAATTGATATGTCATCTCAGGAAACAAAAGAGGGAGAGAAAAAGGAAGAGAGGGGAATTTTGAAATTAACATAATCTGTCACCAAAATAGTCCCATTTAAATGAGCACATCTTTTTCTAAAGCAAAGCTCTGCATATAGATTTGTGACTCACCATTCCCATAGTCTGGAAACCTGCTAGTTATTAAGAGAGATGTTTACTACCCCTTTATTTGCAGAGGTTTTTCCCATGTTTTTCTTTAGGAAAACTGTCTTTATTGTCAGAAAATATTTAAGTAACAAAACAGCAGAAAAAGGCATGCTACAGTTTTTTTTTTTTTTTATCAGCTTCCTTGAGAGTCTTATTATCTTAAGAAATAACAGTTAGTAGTTCAGATTCATTAGCAGAGCTAAATTTAAGCCCCATTTGACAAGCTGCCTAGAAAACATTTTGTTTTGCTGTCTGTGGGCTTTAATTAAGATGTGTTCAATTTCAGTCCTCTCAGTCTAGCCTCCCCCCTCCAACTTGCTGTGTCACAGACCGGCGATCAGACACTTTTAGATGGTCCGGCCCATGACTTTGACCTTCTATGCAGTCCGGCGTTCCCTGGGGAACCGTTCAACTCATGAGGTCTGATTTCACACTTCCAGGATGCCTCAGCTCTCTTAACAATGACAGGGAGACAAAGCCCTTTAGAGCAGGCCGCATGGGGACTTGTTTAAATTGGAAACCAGAGAGGAGTCAAGGAACAAGGTTATGGGCTACAGAATAGTGCTTTTAATAAAGAGCTCACAGCTCTGGCTCAGCTCAAAGAGGTCTACCTCTGTACAATTAATTGAGCCATTTATCTGGAGCATCTTAGGCCTCTACTTTCTCACAGAGTTGCGTGGTAAATATCAGCTAAGAAGCAAATGAGATATGCATGAAATGAATTTTAACACTTTGATTACTATGCCTCTAGTCTTCATTAAAAGTAAATTTATTTGTATTTCTGACCTCATTATCAGTAGGCTGCCTGCATTTTTATTGGTTCCTGTGATTTCCAGCTTGAGTGTGTCATGAAAGTATATTTTATACCGAGATTTGGATTTATTATTCTTGGTATTTTCCCTGAATATTATGGGTCTATTCAAAGAAAATGAAAAGGTAGCTGTATAGAAAAAGGTGAGTCCGTTCTTTGAAAGTTTTATATACAGTTGGAAGAAGCCAAGCACATATACATAACATATATAAGATATTGTCCTTTAAAAAAATAACTTTTTGTGAGTTTCTGAAACAAATTGCATAAGATATATGCAATTATTGCTTGAGTGGCCCTTAGAACACAAGAGGTCTACTGGAAGAAGTAGCTATGTTGCTTCTTTTGTGGAATTGTAGGAATTTGAATTTTTAATAGCTTGTGCCTTGAATTGCCAGCATCACATTCAATAACATTGATTATGTCTGATAACTGCAACCTTAGATTTTATTATTATTATTTTAAAAACTGTGTTGGAAGAAGAGAGAATGTGTATCCTGTAAACTCTACATAGGTCCATTGAAAGTATTATAATATATAAAATATAGTGGACATCCTTCATATTTATAACTTATCAAGGCTAAAATCATTTACCAAATAAAAGAGGTTATGTGTGGATGTCACTTAATTTTTTAACTTTTACTATTTTAAAATCTTAAAATTACATCGCTCAAAGCAAAAAACCTATCTTAACACAAATACATTGAAAAATTTCCAAAGTATGCTTTATTTCCATTATATAACCTAACATTATCCCTATTTGCTTTTTAATAAATTAAGCTTGTTGAAGACTATTAAGCAGATAGTATACTTTGAGAAGTAATTTCATCTAATTTATAATGCATCAAAAATATCCAACACCTGACATTCTTATCATTATGATATACCTAATTTAGAAAACAATATTATATACATACACGTTAAATGGTTTAATACTATATAAATCTTATTCTTAAAAATGACTAAACAAAGGCATCACACAGAAAGAATGCAAATAATTGATTTTCATCTTTTATATCACCATATCTCACAGACATATAAAAGTTGCTTCCTTTTAGTAATCGCATTTTAAAAAAATCATATTCTAATTATAGAAATGCAAAAGTATTCTTCTAAAACTAAACAATTGATATCAAATATTTGTGAAAAGGAGAATTAAAATGATAATTTAACACAAAGACTGGTGAGGCCTGAGTCTGAACTAGTGTTTAACAGGGAATTACAGAAATCATGTGTGATTCATATGCAGGTCACATGGTTAGAAGATACTGCTCTGGAAGAATAGGTGGGATGACAAAAGAGATTAATAATTGGGTTTGATATGCTCTAGAGGTGAAGGACTATGGGCTGAGAAAGTGGTGGTCCCACTATCAATGGGAAATGAGGAGAAGAGAAATACTGTAAAATAATTAATTGAGTTCTGTGGAACTAAGATTACAAAATGATCCTTTGAGTAAAGAAATAGAGAATTGCTGATTTGGCTTGGAGGGCTAGATCCAGGATTTCATTCAGTGCTTTAAGAAATGCTTTCAGATGCTAGAATCATTTTTTAAAATTAAATTATTACTTATATTTTGTTGCATTATAACGTAGTTGTATAAATAAGCAGTGTGTCTATCGGAACGATGGATTTGGGAAATGCTGCAGAGAGGATCTGAAAAAAATTCTTACTACAGGAATATTTGGGTTATATGATAATGTAGTTAAACACATAAATGACTAAATGGTCAAGCCCAAAGAATGATTATATTAAAAGATTGATGTCAGTGGGGATGCCAAGTAGAGGAATACAGGGACCTGTCCTTGGTCTAACCTGTTCAACCTATTTACCAATGACTTTAAGGAGATAATTGACTGCCTCCTTATCAGACTTGCTAAGAGGAATAGTTAATTCATTTTCTATGAGACCAATCTAAATGTATATAAAACATATACATGTGTTGTGTGTTTGCATGTGCGTGTATAAATTGTATAATAGGCTTAGTTCAGACTGAAGTAAATAAGCTAAGTTAAACAAGATAAGCATGGAAAAATATAAATCAAAGCCTTACCTTGGTACAAAACAGTAATGTCTTGCTTTAACAGTAGGTATTATAGAAAAAATTTTAGAGTTTGAATTGCGTTTAAATTTCATGAGAGTGAATTATGCATACATCAATTTTGTAACATTGAATAAAAGAGAAGTGTTGAGAATGATATTTTCTTCTGGACTCATCAGACACACAGGGGTACGAATTCAGTTTTGGAAGCTATTCTTTAAAGAAGGAAATTGACAAACTAACCAGAATAATTTCTCATTTGGGATATCTGGTGTTTAAAATCAAGTCAATAAAGAATAGCTCAAGGAAAATCATGATGATAATAATGATGATGATGATGATGATGATGATGATGATGATGATGATGAAGATGATGATGAAGAAGAAAATGATAACTAACATTTGTTGAGTCCTTATCACATGTCAGACACTACCCAAGCTTGTTAAAAGCATTATTACGATTAATCTCCCAACAACCTAATCCTGTTATCCCCACTTTACAAATTAGAAAACTGAGATGTGGAGAGGTTAAGTAACTTGTCTACATCAGGATGTTGGGAAGATGCTGTGACAATTGCTTATGCTGTTCCTGCTTGCAGTCTACAGCAGCAAAATGGACTCCACACACTCTCAGTTAACTGAGTTCTAATGTCAAATCTTAGGCAAGTATATCTGATTGGTACAACCTAAATTATATCTGCAAACCCAGCTGCAAGAAAGAGTACAAATGTCACTTTGACCTTTGTGGCCTCTCTAGTTCAGGAAGAAACCCTAGGAGGGAGTTAGAATAGATGCTCAGCAAGCCCTCCACTCTATCTAGTACAAGAGGGCAGGCAACGAACATTAATGAGATACTCTCTAAGTGGCAGATTCTGTGCCCCTACTTTATACCCTCTAATTCATTTAAACTTAAAAATTACTGCAGTGGGCAAGTCATAAAATAGATAAAAGCTATAGAGACATAGTTTTGTGCACAATGAAGGGAAACATTTCTCAAAAATTATAATTGCCAAAAAATTGATGAGAATATTTCTGTGGAGGTGGTGATTTCCCCATCACTGGAGCTGCTGAAGCCTAGCCGTCTGACTACTTGGTTTCAGAGATTTAAGCCCTAGACGAACTTTTGAACTTGACCTTTAAAGGCTTCTCTTCCAGCCTCAGAATCTGAGATCTTGCAGTAGATGCCAAGATGAATAACAGACTCCTGAATGAGTAGATATTTTGTAGAAGAGAAATAAAAAGACAAAGGTATCATTCTAAAGACAAAGTCTTGACAGATGGCAATTTTCAGTTTTATGGCCTAGAAATATAAAAATGGTTTAATCACTTGATGCAGTACTTAATTTTTTAAGTCTAAAGAATTTATTCCACTGCAAAAGATCTCTCCAGCTAGCTCAGTTACAGGGAAGATGGTCTGAAACCTCATGCTTTTCTGTGAAGCATCTGACTGAATATATATTTACTGTAAGTCCTAAAGTATCTATCTACAAGAGCTTGCAAAAACAAAGGAGCTTATAATATATTGTTAAACTCATTTTAGACCAAACAACTTCTGTATCCCTAATCTTATAACAAGTCAGTTGCATATCATTTCTATATTAAATATTAATTGAAAATATTTAAACATTTTTACCATAATTTATCTAGACTCTTAAAAGCTTTTCTTCCTTTTCTAGTTTTTTATCTGTTTCATTTTATTTCTCATTCTTCTGTCATAAATTTCAAGTTTCCCAGCATATACCAAGATGGTTCAATACCAGGACTCAAGAATACATCTAATTATACACAATACTGTAAATATTCTTTTACACCTAGTTCTAGATCCCAGGAGAAATAAACTCATATTTACATTAAGCTTTGTTTTCATTGCTCTTTGTCATGGTTCTCAAAGTGTGGCCCAGGAACCTCTGGGGATCCCCAAGAACCTTTCAAGTTTCTATGAAGTCACAACTACTTCTATAATAATACTAAGATGGTATTTGCTTTCTTTCACTCTTATTCTTTCATAAGTGTACAATGGAATTTTTTGAAGGCTACATAATATTTAATTGCTTTGATGTTAACATGTCATGAATTTATTATTTTTGAATGAATAATTAGTAGTTTTACATATTTTCATTTTCAATTTCTAAAATGGTAAATTTTGATAGGTATAACCTAAGCAAAAGCCTTTTGAGATTCTCGATAGTTTTTAAGTGTTCCTAAGACCAAAATGAGTAAGAACTGTTATTATAGGGCAGTGATTCTCAGTTGGGGGAGGGCAGTATTGCCCTACTGGGCATTTTAGAGATTTGTGGGGAAATTTAATTATCACAATGATTAGGGAGTCCTACTGCTTTTGATGGTAGGGGGTTAGGGATGCTAAATGTCCTACAAAGCATTAGTCTCAAATCGTGAAAATTGTCCCATGTCTTACATGACTAAATATGGAAACTGAAATAGTTTTAAATTCTGTTTCATGATTATCTGAGCCTAGATTGCTTCCTAAAATACATATTACTTAAGCGTTGCAAATGGCTGCCATTTTACACCCTAAACACCAAAGACTTTTAGGATCTCCTCCAAGGCAGTTCATGGGCGTGTTCCCCATTACTTCTCTGGCGTGTTCTCCTGCCCCTCCCATTGCTCCCTGGGCCCCATTATCAGGGGCCCTGAGCACACCAGGCTTTGGTCTAGCTCTTCCCTCTGCCTAGAACATTTTTCTTCAGATATGCATTTGACTACTCTTTCATTTCCTTTAGTTCTGTGCTCAGACCTCACGTTTTAATTAAGGCCTACTCCAACAACTCTAATTAAATTTAGAAACTGTGCCTCTCCTTCACACTCTTCAAACCCCTTATCCTGCTCTATTTTTTTCTGTTTCTTATTAACATGTATCACTCTCTAACATACAATATAATCTACTTATTATTTATATCTAATATTTATTCTCTTTCTCTTCCCTACCTACTGTTAGTAAGCTCCAAGAAATTGAGGCCTTTCCTTTTCCATTCATATGGCCTGGCACATAGTAGACACTCAATAAATATTTGTTAAATAAATCAACATATGGTTTTTATTATAAATAACTTTTTATTTAGTCTTCCTTTATAATAGCATTAAGGCATTATGTTAAATTTTAAAATCATATATTGGTTTTATTTTATTTCATTATGGTAAGAATGAAATTGCAAAATCAATATGAAAAAGACCTATTAGATCTAGTGAGCAAAGAGCTACAGCTCTAGGGGGTCAATTTTCCTGCCACAATGAAACCTGCTTCATGACTTAATGAGAAAAGAGAAGCCCTATTATTATTATTCAGTCTCTGAATCAGATCCAGTGGGAACCTAGTGAAGAATGTCAGTTAATGTAATTCTACCAATCAGACATTTAAAATATGTTTAGGTCAGTCAATGAAAAAGGCTAAGGTCAAAGCCCCCATTACAGTGATAAGGGGAAGATTGGAAGATGTCTCCTACATACACTGCTTTTTGTGCTGGTGGACCTTATGGATTTCCTTCAACTATAACATTGTTATGTTATGATTGAAATTTCAGTTTGTAGGAAGGACAGATGGCAGCCTTGATTATAGTTTTTTAAAAAGATTAAAGTATAGCCATTTCAAACTGTGGCAACTGAGGAAATTAAACCAGAGAGTTTAATTTGTGCAAGGTAGGCCCAAAATAAAAGGCCTCCAATGGGTATGAATTGCTTTCCATGCTATTGAAAGCCTTCTGTGTTTATAGAGACATGGCAACAAAGAGGTGGTCACTGGTTTCCCCCTGACACGTACATTTTTATAACACATCACATCCAGCAGTCTGTGCTACTTGTCAGCTGCAAAGTGACCCTGGACAAAGCCCACCACTGATGGATCAGGATTAACTTTCTATTCTGGGAGCAAGAATATCATTCAGTATCTTTGAGCGACTTTAATGCTCAAACCAGTAGTTTGCACAAACTGAAGTCGTTCACTTGCCCACAAAACAGGTAGCAAGCAGGCAGGGGTGGAACAGACTTTCTCACAGTTCTTTATAAATATGTCAGTGTTGTGACCTCGAAGATTAAGGGCTAAAGAGTGAGCGAGAATTAGCCAGTTCATGCACCCCATTTAATCCTCACTGCTGTTTTGAAGATTGTCAGAAAAGGTGCCCATTGGAGACAATTCTGATGTTTGTTTTTATTGTTGTAGGAATGGCTTTTCAACATGAAAAGAATTGAGGTAGTGGAGTATATGCTTTAAAATCTGTTATAGATGTAGTTTTATGAGCTAGAGTAAAAGAGTCTCTTTCTAATTTTAGTTCCCTTGGGAGATTTTTTTCCCTATAAGAATCTATAGGAAAAAAATAGTCCTTAGTATTTAACTAGATTATGTATAAATGCATCAGTTATCACATAATCTTTTTAAGTATTTTGTAGTAATTATGTAACATATATCTAGATTTTTGTGTTATAGAGACCCTATTAAAAGGGTACACAAATAGATTTAAGCTACCTATTTCTGGTCATTAATTGTTAGTCTTTTTTTTTTGTTTAATTGTCCTTCACTTCTAAAATTGCTGGTGATAGCGTTGTGTAATCACCACAGATCACCAGAGAAATCTCCACTGGGGAAAATTCTTCCCTTCCTTTTCCCCTTCCTGTTCTAGTATTAGAGCGTGATATGCTTCCTTCTCATTGCTCCTATTAAACCCTTCACTTCCCTTTATTACAGTGATTACAGCCCTGCATTATAATAGTGCATTTACATGTATCATGTCCACTAAATTGTGCATGCCTTGAGAACTGGACTATGTCTTAATCATACTTATAATTCCAGGGTGAGAAGAGCAGACACTCAATAAGTAATTAATGCTTCAGAAGGTATTCCTATTTCTTCCCAGAAAACTGTCAACATGGAAAATTACCGTGTTCCCCAGCAAGGGGGAGACTCTCTTCTAGCTGTCATGGTGCTTAATGCGGTTGACCCCACTAGCCTTGTCCTCACTTAGCACCGCTGCAATTCTTATCTCGCATCCAAAACCAGAATACTCAGTTTCCTGCGAAGGACATGGATAGGCACTTTTTGGGCAAAAAGGTGGATGTGAAGGAAGAACTAGTTGCTACTCACAGGTCTGCTTTAGTCTTATAAGAATGAGTAAAAGAGAGATGAGAGATTATGTCATCTGTTCCCATACATTTAGGCTCTTTAAATGGCTCCAAATTATCAGAAACAAAAAACACTTCAATTTTGGATGCTGCCTTTATTCTTTGAACTTCCATCTACACTACTGAGTAAAAACATACAGGGGTCAGCATTGCCTCCCTCTCTAAAGCTTTGCAATGAATAGTGCACTTCATAGACATCAACACTCCATGCTGTAGTCAAATTCACTCCTCAAATACTATCAGCAAGCAAAGCGGCATAGTACAGGGTCTAACTGGAATGAAAAAAGGATGAAAGGAAGGAATAATTAAGGAGATAATTAATGGTTAAGTCCATCATTGGTATTTCTGTGATTGTTTGCATTTGTTTAAGTGGCACATAATCAGGGCTGCAAAATTTAGGAACTGAAAAGCCAGTCATTTAAAGCATCACTTAGCAAATCAGATAAGCACATTAACTGTGTGTAGCCACTTCTTTAAAATAAAACTAAAGTGTATGCTTTTTAGTAGTAAGTTTATAGTATTCGATATTGTACATGTACTGTTATTTTGATTGAAATTGCTGTTAATTTTTAATTGCCCTTGAATCATGCATTGGCAGAAGGATAGTTTCTAAATTAGTCAAAAATAACACAGTGTGTAATGACCTGATCTTGGCATCCATTAGTGATACCTGTAAAAAGATAACTTTTTAGGAGGATAAAATGACTAGAAGTTAAATGTAAAATTGCCTGCTCTTTCCTTCCTTAAAATTTCTTCTTTGCCAGATTTTAGATATCCAATCTGTGCACTATGTTGAATGCTTCTTGATCTTGGGAAAAAAAGACAGGCTTGGCTAAGCTCGATGAATTTTTTTTTAATCTCCAGATAATATCCGGCATAATAGATTAATATTGACACATTCAAATCCTGTTGATTTTACCTTCAACATATATCCAGACTCTAACTACTTTATAACACCTGAATTACTGCAATAGCCTGATAACTTTTCTCCCTAATTCCTCCATAGCCTTCTCTCTACCTTTTCTTTAAATAGCACTCATCAGATTGTCACATGTCAGCTCAGATCCCTCCAAAAGCTTCCCCTCCCACTTAAGGTGAAAGCCAAATCCTACAGAGCCCTACCACCCTCCCTCTACCTCTCTGACTATGTCATCTAATGTTTTCCCTGCCGCAATCCATTCTTCCCATAACTGGCTTCCAGGATATTCCTAGAAACACCAGACACACTCATTTCTCTGACCTTTCCATGATCTATTCCTCCAGGTAACCCAAGGTTCACTCCCTTGCCTGTTTAACACCTTTGCCCAAATGTCACTTTGTTAATGAGAACTTCTCTCGCAGCCCTTTTAAAAATCGTGCATCCATACTAGCATTCCTCATCACTTTTTCCATTTTTTTATTTTTTCCATAGCACCACCTTCTAAAATAATAGAAAGTGTTCTTCATTATCTATTTTATTCCTCAATGTAAATTCCAAGAATTCAGGATTGGGTTTTTTGTTGTTTGTTTTATGCACTTATGTCTCCCTAACACATAGAACACTGCCTGGTATATGATAAATAATAAACATCTGTTGAATGAATGAATCTACAGTCAAAATGTTAGCTAGTTCTTCTCGTGTGTGACTTACTAACTACTAAGATATGACATAGTTATTGGGAAAAGTCTTGCCTAGTGGCTTGCATTTAAATATATTTTATTGAAGAGAGCATGGACCATAGGGGCAGAGCAAAAGCTCTAAAGGTCAGATAAACCTGGGTTTGAATACCAACTCCACTGCTTACAAATTGTGTGACCTGGTGAGTTATATAATCTCTTACCTCAGTTTCCTCATCTATAAAATGGGGTAGTAGAGTAGTCATAAAATTTTCAAGCAAATGAACATAAAACCTAATGTTGGGCTTTCAGTAAAAACTCAATATTTGTAATTGCCATTTATATGCTAATTTTTTAAATAAAATATTTTATAAATGTTCACTTTTTTGACTAGGAAATTTAACTCAAGATGTGAATTGTTTGCTGTTATTTTTATGCTCTAAAGCACATTACAATGTTTTAAATATTTCTGCTTGAAAATATATTACGTAAAGCTAGCATTTATTGATGCCCTGCTACTGTGCCAGACATTCTGCTAGTTATATACTATTATCTCTGCAAGGGGCCATTACTGTCACTATTTTTTACATAAGGGAGCAAGCCTAGGATCATGGAGTAAGGGTTCTATCTCAGCTTGCTCAGCCTCTGAAGTTTTGGCCTTTTCCCCACAGACCACTGGTCTCTCACTTTGAACTTCAGCGCTCTTGAAGTAACTCAAATATTTGAGGATTCGAAAGGTGTGGTGCAGCTCAAGTAAGGGACTTAAGAGGTCTTGAGATTGAAGATGAGACTGAAAGACTATATTCCATGCAATACAGTGTGGATTTTAACCTACAGGCTCTGGGAAGACATCAAAGGTGTTAAACTTGAGAATAAGGTTTCAGAGAAGTATAAAATGACAGAATTTTCAAGGATTGGTTCATGTCATTTACTACAGTTCAGTCTTTATTATGACTGTAAACACATTAAGAATAATAGATTTTAGATCGGGAAAAATCAGAATAAATTAAAGCCATGTTAAGTAGGAGTTTGGTCTATCCTGGGCAAAAGCTCTTTAAAAAAAATGTAAGTGCCATTACATTCCACACAGTGTCTAATAATGTGGTCTCTTAAAAATTATATTGCTTACCTATTTCAAATTACAAAGTAAGTGCAGATAGAACAATATTTTTTAAAATGATGGTATGCCACTGGAATTTAGAATAGCAAAATGACTGAGAAATGTGCTCAAACTGTTATTTTGGTCTCTAATGCTTTAACATCTTTATTCCAGAAGAAAAGAGTGACTGCAAAAGTAAGTAATGTGATGATAGATGGCTGATGTTGGTTTTCCCCAGTCTTGAGAAATGATCACCTAAGAAATTATGAGTCGACACTGTGTCATGAGCATAGAGTTTGATAAATGTATTAGTTTCTTAACAAGATATAGGAAGTGCTAAACATTGAGAACAGATTTTGTTTCTTTAAGATCTTTCAGCCAATCACTGACTCTAGATCTTTTATTGTCAGCAAAAAAAGATATAGTAACAAAAAAGATGGTGATTTAAGAGACTTCCCATTGAGCTAGTTAAAATTATTGGAAACTCTTACATAACTTAATATAATTCTGTAAAAAAAAAAAAATCAAGTAAAGATTTTCATTTATTGCTTATAGAAGTTTAAAGTACATTCCCCCTCACCTCACCCCATAGATATTGGTTTCTAGATTTAGTTCTTGTGTTTTGCTGTTGGAGAGGTGGTGCAATTTTGACTGAATCTATTACACATTGTTGATCACTTGAGGGCAAGTAAAGCCAAGTCAATCGAAATAAAATAGTAATAGAAGTAAAGCAAATGAAAATATGGGAACAAAAATACCGAAAAGTGGAGTCTTTATGTAGTCTTCTTATTTTACTAAATGAAGATTAACATGAATGTACATGTATGACAGTATGAGAAAAATTAAAAGGAGGTCCAAGGAAGAGTGTGAGAGTTACACTTGTCTTTTAAGTAAATGTTTCCCAAGGTAATCAATCATTTAATCTAAAGTTCTGTCTAAAGTGAAAGCAGAGTAGTTACTCTTTGGACATGGAATTCTGTCATAAATATGGCTTTAATTTTTTCTCTCATCACTACAGTACATATGTTTTATTTCTCCAACACTTTTATAAACTGTTCCAGGCTGTAGTTAATGTCCTATGTTCTTTCGTCCATACCACAGCACTCAGCTCAACAATAGGTGGGAGATACTCAATATGAGCTATAAGAATAAATAAGGTTTTGAAACCTGTGTGAATCAACTTTCAATGCTTGTATATGAATTCAAAGGGAGAAAATTAAGTTGTTGATGTGGCGAATAAAATATATTACAATGTGTTTTAATGAACAAAATAATCTTTTTTGAATACTCTCTTCCATGGTGTGTGTGAGTTGTGAGGACGATAGCAGGTAGAGCAAGGGGAATGAAGATCGGGGAAGAAAGACAACACAGATCCTAAGCCATAGGTAAAATTTTCACCAGACCTCAAAGACATACTATCCTCTATTCTTTATTGAAAATTATTCCCCAAGACCAAAAATTGAGAAGACTACTATAATGTTAAATTATATAATTATCGTAGGGTATATGAGGCCACTGCACTAACACACACATATTAAATCTCTTTTTAAAAATAAAATTAATAAATTAAATTAAAGGTGAGTCAAAATTTGTACAGCTTATTTTAAGAATTACAATATGGAAAATAAATACACTGCTGTGTGGGAATACATAGATTATCTGTCACTGATAGCTAATGAATTCCTTCCTATTAAAATTTAATTGAAAATCTTCAATGATATTTAAGCTTTCACAGAAGTGTAAACTACTGTGACTACAATTCACAATGCATTTAAAACAATTATTCTTTATCATTAAAGTTAATAATATGCACATTAACCTCTTATGTAGTCTAAATCAATATTGTAGTTTAAAAGATATGACCTCTGGACAGCTTTGTCTAAATATTGATTTCATTGTCATTTGTATAAGGTATCAAACAAATTACATGCTGCACTAATATCATTAATGATGCCCCCTTAGAGCCTCTGACTTTATGGGTTCTTATAACATAGGACATGACATTACAAAATATTGAGGACATCACAAAATATAATTGCTGAATGGATGAGATTTGACTATCGCAGAACGGAGTCGCTGTAAACAGATAACTTCCAATCCTTTACTCTCAGTGGACCAAAAAAAAAAAAATACTACTCTTTAACATGCAGATTGGTTGTTGAGGTTGTTTCGAATGGAAGAATTTTTTCTGCCTCAGAGAGTCTGATTTACCTTTCTGTGATGCCTTAGACATTTCAGAAGAGAATCTTAAGTCAGATTAAAATGTAATTTTGCAATATAGGAGTTTTCGCCAAATCAACTTGTTTAGAAATTTCTGTTACAAGTTACTAGTGAGTCAGATGTGTTGGAAAATATATGCGTAAAAGAGGCTGAACCTTTCAAATGGTCATTATAGAATTAAATAAAAACTCATTTAAGAATGGACATGCAACACATTTTTCTTCATAATTGGCAGTTATATTATTATTTTTGTAAAAAAAATGCAAATTGAAATACTAGCTGTATAATTTGCTTTCTTTTACTTTTTTGTGGTTCTAAATTTCAGTGAATCACAATGATTATTAACATCATCCAGTTACAGCTAAGTCTATTTTGATGTTGTTTTCTATGTTTATGTTTTTTAAATTGTACTTCCCTTTTTGCTTTTTATAAAACTTTTTAGAAACAAGATGTGATCATACTCATGACACTCTAAGCTGTGGATGCTATAAACTAAAAATGTTCCCCCAAATCTCTTGTAGGTAAAAGTGACCCATTTTGTGTAGTTGAACTGAACAACGATAGACTGCTAACACATACTGTCTACAAAAATCTCAATCCTGACTGGAACAAAGTCTTCACATTGTAAGTAGTAATTACGTTCAGCTCATTTCAAAAATGGTGCTAAATGATATTATTTTTGAGATTTTGTGTGTCCGTTTAGTCTTAACTGATTAACAACTCAATGCATCTGGGCTGCCTTTGCTAGCAACAATGAATATCGTAATTGTATTACCTTCCTGATAGTGAAAACCTGGGGCAAGGGTATGCCTTTTTGTTGTTTTCATAGATATTTTTTTTAAATCGTGCTTTCTTTATGATTTCTCTAAGGATTTTGCTCCTATTAACTGAATTGCCATACTGCTTCTTCCTTTTATACTTTCTATTGAAATTCTCCCCAATTGCATTGATACCAAGGAGGACAAAGCTCTATTTGTTCCATTGCTGAAATCAGCAAACAATTCGGTCTCGAATTCGGCAGATGCTTTAGTTTTGGTTTGTTGCATTTTAGCACAATAAGAATATTAAGTATTGTCCTAGTTACCAAAACACTCTGTGAGTTAATTTTCCTTTTGTTTTAAAAAGTTTGTAAACTATTTTGATCATATGCTATAAAAGCTGCTGATGCTACACTGTGGTATCTACTGAGTTAGTTTTTATTTTTTTTAAACTAGTCTTTGGTAATGAATTCTGAACAAAAGAAAACTCCAAACAGAAGTGATTCTTAAAAGTTTTCTAACATAGTTTTTTTGTGTGTGTATGAAAACTGCTAAATTCCTCATTAATTTCTTATAATGTCTCTACTTAAGAGCCAGTAACTAATCAGATTTAATTATCTGACCAATTTATCTTTAAGGAATTCCACATTTTTATAAGAGATGAAAGCCTGGTCAGGAGACTTGCACTCCTAAGAAGGTTGTGGAGAGTGTTTTTCTCTGGAATGCATAATTGAATGAATAGGTTTGATTATTATCAAAGCCATTAATTGATTGTGCCCTGATAAATCCTCTTCTCACATGTGGATGCAGCCTTTCAGTAATGGATATATTCATTTTTTTGTCTCCTCTTAATTCATGTTTTCTTGGTAAACAGTTTGATCAAAGAATAAATCCTTTCAACAATTGGGGTTTATTTTTCCAGAAACAAAAATATGAAGAGCTTGCACAGTTGTTTATTAACATATGTTGTCTTTGGAACATAATGGAACACTACTTAATTTCTAAATCCTAGGGTGGTACAGTAGCTATCAATGTTACATTTTCTCTGTTCTGTTTTCTGTTTTAGTTAATTTTTACTAAAAACCAGAAAGAAATAAGTCAATGTTTTCATGGGAGCTGTAAGCAAAAAGGAGATGTCCTATTATAATAAAAAAGAAAAAATATATTAAATATAACGTGACTCTTGCTGATATCAAACCCGATGATGTTTTATTTGGGGTAATAGGAAGATAGGAATTATTGTGATAATGAGAAGAAGGAAAAGTCTAAAAACATCAGTGCCACTTTGGTGTTTTGTTTTGTTTTGTTTTTTTTACAATAACTTCTGTGTCCATCCAGATGGAAAATTATATTTGATTAAAAAATTATAACTTGAAATTATGATAGCATTTAAAGTTCCAGTTATGGAACCATCACTGTGGTCTACTAAGGTGAACTGTGGGAAATACTGTCAGATACGAAGCTACCTTGTATATATGTATATGCAAATAGCATACATAAAAACTCATACACACAAAATCAGTGGAGCTATCCAAATTTTCAAAAACATTTTTGTTCTTGTTCCCCACTGATGAAGTCTTTTTTTTTCCCTTACGTATGCTTATTATGCAGCAACATTAAAGATATCCATTCAGTTCTTGAAGTGACAGTTTATGATGAAGATCGAGATCGAAGTGCTGACTTTCTGGGCAAAGTTGCTATACCATTGCTGTCTGTAAGTTTTATTCACCTGACACACTGCTCTGTGTTGCTTTTGCTCAAGGAAAAAAAAAAAAAACCCTCAGCTCTATATCTGTCATTTCTCAACCAAGGTCTGTAATAAGAACACTAAAAATTTTAACATACTCAATTCACGGCCATGTTGAATCCCATGATAGTTAATTTTTCCTGACAGACTTGATCCTGGTAATGAACAGGTACTTGTCAGAATTGCCACAGTTGTTTTGGGTTCTCTGTCAGTTTCAGCAGCTGGGGGTCAAAGGTCACTGAGGGAGTGTATTCAGTAGAGACCGCGAGACAGACGGCTGTCATGTCCTTTTCCCGCAGATTCAAAATGGTGAACAGAAAGCCTACGTCTTGAAAAACAAGCAGCTGACAGGGCCAACAAAGGGGGTCATCTATCTTGAAATAGATGTGATTTTTAATGCTGTAAGTCTTAACTTTGGCTTTTTTGTACTGCTAAAGAGTTCAGTTTCATGAAAGCTTTTGTTCCTGATTTGTAGAGAATTTCTGTCATTCCTCATTTTCTCTAAACCTTGATGTATCCTGGAGAATACGCTTCTGCCACTGCCTGGCACACCCACACTTTCTGTTATAGTTGGCGGCTGCCGCTGCGGCTGTGCTCCGGCCGCTGTCTGCCTGCTTAAGAAATGGAAGCGCATGCATGTGCAACTGTATACATTTATATTTTATGAGCACAGCAGCCAGGACTTTGAAACTTTAGAAATTATTGCAAATTGAACTGCGTGAAAAACTTGTAAACATTTGTAATATATTAATCCATAACAGACACATATGTTGATGTATAGGTGAAAGCCAGCTTACGAACATTAATACCCAAAGAACAGAAGTACATTGAAGAGGAAAACAGACTCTCTAAACAGGTAAAAAAAGCAAGGAAAAATTACTCCCTCTGGGAAGACCTGATTATATCTGTAAAACATCTACTTAAATTCAAATAAACTTTCGAGGCGTGGAGGGGGGTCTACTTGTGTAAAATGGCTTTTTCTTTTTTTCTTTCTTTTTCTCTCTTCCCTTCCTTTCCTTAAATGATCAAACAAGGACAATACCAAACTATTAAATTGGATGGGGGTGGTCAGAAAAGAAAGGGGATACTGTAGAGGCTGCATAGAATGGATATGTATTCATGCATTAGCAAAAGAGTGATCATTTGAACATAAAATACAATTTGATTGCCATGGAATGTGTAAATGAGAACACCAAAACCTGAGGTTCAAATATATGTCCAGACCACCCACAGGTATGATGCAGGTGTGTGTAAAGCGAGCCCAGCATAAAGCTCTTCCCTCTAATCCACAAGAGAGGGGGCTCCATCTTTTAGGGGAAACCTTAATTAAATTTTGACGATGATCTTTGAGAAGTGAACTTTTATTGGCATTTTTAGCTAAGAAAATAGAAAATCAGGAACTCTGATTTTTCTGTCATGAAGGAATTTTAAATTAGGCTTGATATCTTGTAATTAGACTTGTAGTTTTAAATTAGGTTTAAATCAAGTTAAGAGTACTAAGCTACTCCTTTTAAAATGTTTACTTCTAATTAACACAGCTAAAATGAAATGTATTTGTTACGATTATTAAGTTTATAGAACTCGTGTGTGTATACTAAAATATCTAATAATTTTCTGGGCTATTAGAAGACTAAAAATCTTTTTATTTTTAATCCAATCAATTCACTATAAACAGTGGGATCTTTGGTTGTTTAAAGATAGTATGTGAGTTACAAATGCAATATCTAAATAGAAATACAGATTACATTTTTCCACAATTAAAGAAAAAGTAATCAAAGTAGTTCTTAAAGGGCGTGATCAGGGGTCAAGAAAGAAAACATACAGGGAGACTCTTAACTTTTCCTGAAAGGAATTTCAATTTTAACGGCTTATTTAAACTGGTATACATGTACTTGTGTCTACATTTACACGTATGTATTTTTTTCATACAACCTTAGTAAACTTTACATAGCTACTTCTTTAAAATATCAGATCAACATTGAAGTATATTTGGAAGTAACAAAATATTTACCTGCAGACCTATTATTTTAATTATTACATAGCTGTAGGTAAGTTTTTGAACCATCATCTAGTATATGTGCTATTTTTATAGCTGTATTCATGTCTTAGTTTTAAATTTTAAGTTTAAATTATATCAATTCTCATATGCAAGTTTTAGTAAAAAATTTTGTAAAGTATTTGGTTACTATATATTTTTTCCTAATTTCGAAATTATGAAAAAATAAGGAAAAAAATGTAGGTTAAATTTATTGTTGGAAAGAGAGATAGAGAAGGGGAGGGAAAGAGAGAATGAGAAAAGTGATAGTAAGAAAGGGAGAATCCTACTAAAATAGTGAAAAAGAATGTTTTCTATAATAAAGCAATGCTTGACAGGTTTTTCTAAAAACATCCTAAATTATCTATTTCACTTTAAAATATCTTGAAATTAAAGCATTTTAAAACCTCAATAATATTTAAGAGTTAAAAAATATATTTAAGGTTCATAATATGTAGGTAGAAAAAAAAGTTTTTAATCCTTTGGAGATTTTTTTTCTTTTGAACAAAGATAGCCCAACTTACCTGATAATGTTATTTAAGAAAATATATTTAGCTAAGAAATTGCTCTTATAATCCAGTTTCTCCAGAGATACTTCTTTCCCTTTAACTTGTGAACCAAATTGCTTGGTATATTCTTACAACTTTATTAACTTTCTGAATCCTTTTAAAATCACACTAAGCTTGAAGAATTTTGTAGCATATCTGATGGCTCTTAGTCCTGCAAATTCTAATAATATTTTATCTTCCTTTCAGCTGCTACTAAGAAACTTTATCAGGACTAAGCGTTGTGTCATGGTGCTCGTAAATGCTGCATACTACGTTAACAGTTGCTTTGATTGGGACTCGCCCCCAAGGAGCCTTGCTGCCTTTGTGGTATGATCATACTGTATTACTTATTGTTATTCATTAAATTCAGTAATCATAGCTGCGTGTTTCTGTGGCTATAGTAACAGTTATGTTGATGTGGCCATTTTAAAACTCCTATTTTAAGACTTGACTGGACAGATTTGCCGTGGGCAGGAACCTGATGGATTGTTCAAGGTCTGAGTCTAAGAATACATCCACCCCCCACCCTACCAGACTTCCGGAATGCAAGACATCTTCGCCAATGTATAATTTTCTCAAGTGACAGTTAAAAAGTAAAATTTTGTATATTGCATAATCCCAAATCCCAATAGCAGAGCCAAGAGAAGTCCTGAGTGTTAAAAAAAATTAATAATCTTGACCATCCTTATTTTAGTTTTATTCATTCTATACAATTTTCAAAATATGAAAATCATTGGCAGTAGGATGCTAGCTGGTAATAGTTTAATATATGACTCAATTGGAAGTGGATGTGACCTATTTAAGAGGCATTTTATTATTTCTGAGATTTCCAGTTTTTAAAAAAGGCACAAGTGAGAATTTGATAGATCCAAATAGTCTTCTGACAATGTTCATCGTGTACCCTTTTACTTTGGTTATTTAAAAACTGCTGAGGAGACCAACTTGCAAAGCTAGAAAATCCGAAATAATACTTTCCTCTGAGCTTCAGCTGGAATTTTCTGCTTTCACACTATTTTTGCTTATTCAAGATTTCATTTTGAAGTTTAAGTGGAATCCTTCTTTTGAAATCCTTTATTTTATTGTCATATTTGTTAGAATATGATTGCCTTATGCTTTTATAGTAGAAGGTGGCTTTATTTTGGGGGCTTACAAGAAGGGCCTAATTACAGTAGCAAATCAACATTTTAGTATTTCTATTCAAATGAGTATACGCACATCTGTTTAGTACTTTGAGCTCTGTCCTCCTCTCATGCCTTGTATGGGACTTTCATTAATGTTTGAGCACATGGAACAAAGAATGTGTATGTCCCTTTGTGTTGTAAGTTACCAGAAAGTTAGGCAGCCTGCTTCCCATAGACATGCCGTTATCTCCTTAAAGAAAGCGATTGTCATCATCATTAAGTTTTAGAAAAGAAAATCTGCCTCTTTTAATATTCTTTTATTTAGTTCTTTCACATAATAAGTACATTGGGGTACTGTTAAGCAAACTTTATTATGATTTTTTACTATCATAGAGACACTTTGATGTTAATGAGGAAAAATTGATTTTGAGTTTCTTTGTATACTTTATTTCATTACTTCTAAGTTCCATGGGGCTTTATGACAGACACAATGATATTCTACCAAAAAGGTAATGCTGCTGTCTTTGAATCATTTCTTCCAAAGTTATCTCTCATAGCTGTTTGTGAAATTTGAAAAGAGAGAAATCTATATAATTATGTCATTTGTTCAGGAACATTCATTTTTAATGTTTTAGTGTTATATGTGTTGTGTAAGTCTTTATAAAGTTCATCTGGCTTCTAGATGTCACTCATGTAAAGTGAATTCAAGATGGTAGACTTCGTTCAAAATTTCCTTCTAATTAAAACAAAACAAAACAAAACAAAAAAACAGGCACCAAAATTCTGAGAAGCGTAGGTACATGTACATGATAATACTTGAGTGATTTCACTGTAAGAGAGTTAGAGTTCACTGGGTAAGAAATGTAATATCTCTCTTAGCTGATGGTCAGCTTCTGTCAGAGTCAGTCCCGTGAAACAACCTGAATGCAAGATGCTTGCAGAAAAGAGAGAGAGATCACAATAAAGATATGAAAAGGGAGACACTGACGGTGAAAAACAGGCCACAAACTAATATGTAAACATACATTAAGAGTACTTTTGAGAAGAAACAATAATTAACTGTTTCGCTGAAAAAAAAAAAGTACCAAATTACATACTATTGAACGTGATGAAACTGAATGACAAAGCCAAACTTCACTTACCTAGACCCGAACTAGGGTTCCACGAAGAGTTCCACGAGAATGCGAACCCTACCTTTTTCACTTGTATTCCAATATTACCTACAGAGTATCTGGCCCTTAGTAGGCTTCTAATATAAATGGCTATCTAAATCAATAGACCAATGAATGAACCAGTCAATCAATCTGAATTTTTTTAATGTGGAGAAACTATTTAATGATGCCAGATAAATAAGGGTTTGCTCTAATAAAGCTAGTTATTAAATGATGATGGACATAGATTAATGCTGTTGTAGCAATTTTCCCTAGATGTTTCATTTCCATTCTAAATTATTTCATAATCTTCTACCAATCATCTATTTAAACCTCAGATTAAATTCTGATACAAAAATATCTTTATTTAATAATAACAACAACTAATATATATTAAGCATTTGTTTGCCAGGGAAGTGTTTCTCAGGCACTAATGAATGAAAGGGCTTTTCACGCATTAATGAATTTAATATTCCCAACAACCTTATTATGAGGTCGATACTATTATTTTCCAATATACAAAGAAAAAAACGAAGGCACAGAAAGTTAAGCACCTTGGCTACAGCCACACAGCAGATATTATTTCCTTTCTAAAAGAGCTTTTAAATATGTACCCTGTAATCTTAATATCATAACAATTCCGAAAAAAAAAAAAAAACTGTTGTAAGGTTTTTATTTATCTTGTAAATATTAAATGGTGTGGGTATTTAAAAATGAAGTGTTTTAAAGATCTCATTGCATAACCAGAGCCTTTTTAGGCCAGTTTATTGAAAAGAACTTTCCATTAGGAGAAGAGTATGAGTAGCACCCCATTGTTACAAGCATATTGTTCCCATCATCCCCTGTTGATGGATCATGGGTCTATTATTATAATGTTGGTTACACTTGGCCCACTTTTTCATAAATGCAGCTGCCTCGTGGAGCATGTGCATTTGTACCATTATGTGGCTTGGTTTTAGGCCCAGATCAGTAAACTTTATAATGTTTAAGTGCCCTTTTTCTGTTCTGTTTTACTTCTTTTCTAATTTACTATCCAAAAATAAATGTAGAATGATGAAATCAAAATGAAAAAAAAAACCCAATAATTTTGTTGTCCCAATGTCAGATAAAATGGAAAGAACAAGAAATGCAGAGTTAGGGCTGCTCTGGCCTCTTTAGCACTATACCTGTGTGCTGTGGGGAAGATTCAAAGCTGGCTGACGATATTAGAAGCTGAAATCAGCCAGGATGGTGATGGATAAAATATAAGCAAACATATTCCTGGGAATGTCCTTGTTTTCATGTGCTGTGAATTAGGTTTTTAAATTTTACTGTGAATATTGTATGCCTGAGAGCGAACAGACGTATGTGGTGCAGAAGGCATTGCTTGTCTTTTGGAATCATCTTTTGTAGACGTGGAAATGTCTCATAAATTGGGCCTAATTTTCATCAGGCTCTTGACCAGACATTTGTGTTCTCATGGATGTCAGTGGGTGCAACATGGGGGAAAAAAGAGTGCACATTCTTTCTTTCTTTTCAGTACTGTCATTTCTCACTGTAATGAGCACAAAAATAATTGGACAACTGAGCTATCAGTAAAAGGACACACTTCAGTGTGCATCAAAGAATTATTTTACAGGACAAACTTTAATCTTTAAATGTGATTGTAGATAATTTGTGGTACCATCTGTCCATTTGGAATTGTTTTAGCCTTTTCTGTCGTTATACAGTAAGTGCCGCTGTGTTTAACATTAACATTTGATATTTTACACATTTAATTTCTGTTCTGCTGTGTGGTCCTTAGGGAACGGAGTGCTAGTGCTACATGAGAGAGACAAAGTATTGATCAGTTAACATTTCAGCTACATTTATGTATGTCGCAAAATTAATGAAAATGCCAGACAAAAATGTCAGAGTGCACAAAAAGGTAGAATTTAAATTTGGTAGTTTAATGAAAAGTTTAAGATGTGCATTATCCAAAATGTCCTCTTGCCTTTAAAGTACAATTCCTAACAGAATAACTACAGGGAGACACATATTTTACTTAGAGGAACAATGAACATGAATTATGAAGGGATGTCGACTTCTCAAAAGTACCTTGTGTTCCAAAGTGGCATGTTTAAATGTTTAACCGTTACTCATAAAATGCATTTGTTTTTGTTCATATCGGAAGGGCTTCTGGCTTCAACCCTCTATCCTGACCAGCCTATAAGGCAGACTTCCAACTGAGATTCTCTCCTTAGGTTTTCCTTGGTATCCATGTGTTCCTTTTGTGTCTGTCAAAACTGAGAATTCCCTCTACAGCAATTCATCGAAGCCACTCTGGTTCATTACTTGTTCCTTTCTGGGTCCTTTCAAATGGCTGGTTTTTCTTTGCTTCCAGATAATTTGTGCTCTACCTTCATTCAGTCCCCATTTTACTAAAGGATCACACTCGGGACAACAGCTACTCTCAGAAAAGCTGGGCATTATGCAGGAGAAGAGAAAAACAGAGATGATGTATGCAAAGAATGACATGAGGCAGCTCTGTGTAGCCAAATGATTTTTTAAAAAATGGAGGAAGCACAGGCGAGGGAGGCAGAACTGAACTTGCAGAGGCGATGGGGTAGACAATGATCTGAAGACAATAGGCTCTGGAGGATACCTTATCAAGTACTTCCTGGGTAGAAAGCCGGCTGCTATAAAACAGCATATGGGTTTTTCTAAAAGTTATTATAAACAATAAGGACATTTTAAGTGGCCTTCGTGTTCAAGGAATGAATAGGGAACATTGCGTAAGGAGAAATATCAATGCAAAAACAAAAGCATGTCTACTTCACCTACAGTTCAAGTCTTTGCCTTCATATTACGGAACAATGTAGGGTGCTTGTACCACATATGGAATGTAACTTTAAGTTTCTAACAGAAATTTCTATTTTAAAAATTTCAGAGATAGCAGTAATACCACACCAACAAAATTATGCTTCGAGTCCATGGCAATTTTTAAATGATTTTTATTGAAGCTTTTTATTGTTGTTGCTACAATTTCATTTTAGTGCAAGCAGAAAAATTGGAAATGTTCCAGAGGTAATTTTTGTTACTTTCCCCACAACAGCAAAACAGAAGGACTCCCCAAAATCAAAGAAACAAGTACTAAAACAAAATGATTTATAACTGATGGTCCTGCCCCTATATTCTTGATTTTTCCTAAAATTATATAAATCTAAACTTCAAAACCCTTCTACCCATCCTCCTTCATTTATGCTTTCCTCTGATAAAAACATATACTAAGTTTACTAAACAATACTTTCAATTTAACTTATACAAATTTTAAAAGTACATTAAAATTTTCCTTTGTAAATACGCGAGGAAAGGAGAAAGCCTCTTTGGAATTTCATTGATTTAGAAGATTGTATACCTCCAAAGTTGCCTAAAATTCATTTTACAAAGTCACAGATTATTGATACATAGAAGATTGTAGCACTACGATTTTCTTTTTGGTAAATAGATGTGTGCTCAATTCATATGGACATACTGACACTTCAAGTTGATACTAAAAATATACATTTTCCCCCAGATTTATCTGAATTCCAAGGAAGAATAATTTTTTCAAACACTGACCTATGAAAAATTAGGTTTTCTTAAGTGGTGCCTTTCATAAAGCATGGCATATAAATTCTTACAATTGCATTAAAGACCACAATTTAGAAGTGAATTGAGTTTTAGAATTCATCACAATTAGCTAAAATCAACCCTGAATCTTAGGAAAGGTAGCAAATCAGATATAAATCGAACAAAGCATTTGGACTAGATGTCTCTAATTCTTCTCGAGGAGTGATGCTGTAGTTTGGTTTGTAGGTCTATGTAAATGTATAGTCTTTTTGTTTTCTTCCTATAGCTGATACATATACAAACACATGACTTTCTCAGATCAGTGCTTAGTTCTCCTTAAATGCTGCCAGTGCCCTTTTTTTGTTTATTTTAATAGATGGCAGCAAAAGGGCCTCCTGGTCTTTGGAGGGAGATAATCACATAAGCCACAGAGTCTACTACTCTCGGAAAAGCTTATTCCTATTAAATTTTATTTTATATTTATAATAAGAAGAATTTAATTCTTATAGCATATCACATGTTCTATTATCTCCACTCTCCTTCCTTTGTCTTCTAAAATAGGAACTAGTAAGGTGCTTTAATGTGGGGATATTTTCTTCTGTGAGTGATTTGGGGAGAATAAAATCATTTCACTTTTTCTCAGGTGTAGTGCTGTTGTGCTATATTACAATTAAACATAAACCACAAATATTATCAAAAGTATTATGATACCGTATTGAATATAGGAATTAGCCTTTTCACGAACCTTAATTGTATGTGCAGTGAAAGTTGGCATGGGGCGGGGGAAAAGCAATGCTTCAGTGTAGTCCCCTTCTTGCTGTATGGCTGCTGTCCCACTTTACCTCAAGCAGCCTCTTTGCATTACTTACCAGGTGGTTTCAACCTCAAAACCTTCATGAGACCTTTAAAAACTAGGTTACATAGTCCAGATTTTTCAACAGAGTTGATTGAGCATCAAAAATTATAAAATATTGAAATCAGAGGTGTCCCACTCTGTTTCCAGATTCCTAAACCAGTGTTCTTGACTTCTGATGAATTTTTTACCTTCCAGCTTTAATTTAAATTGTTAGGAACATGAATTCTGAACAAAAAAGCAAGCCATGTTCCATTGCAAAATATTATATAAAGTGTTCTGCAAAGAAAAATGTTTAAATGAATAAGATAATTATATAACTTATTTTAGTAAAATTTTGAAGAGTAAGGATAATAACTCTTCTGAAAGATTGTAAATTATAACAGAAGTGCAGTCATTAATATCCTTTAGTCAGTAAGTTTACTTTCTACATATTTTCATGCCCTTTGTATCAGTAAATATTAAGAAATAGGAGTAGCATGCTTTCTGTTGTCCTTTTTTTCTATTGGGCCAGTTATGAAGATATACTTTAGAATTATGAATATATTACAGTTAATTTACCCAGTGAGAAGCTAACCTGAAATGTTGCTAAGGAGGTTGTTCCTGTTTTTCATTACCCTTTGTTTGCCATTTTACTACATTTTAACATGATAGTCAGAATTGAATACAGACACAATAGTCAGTCCTGCCACATTTGGTCTGTGCATTATGACTCTGCATTGCATCTTCTACTTTGCTGTGATGACAGAGGTCCAACACTCAGCAAGTGGTAACATTAAAGATCAGTAACAGAGTAAAGATGAAAGAGTGACCATTTACTCGTGTTCGCACCAGTCATCAGCTACTGGCTCAAAGGAAAGTAATGAAGAGAAAATTAGAGAAAAGCTAAGAAGCAAGAAAAGATGGAAATTATATCAAAGCGTCAACAGATATTTGGATAAAAATGAAAGTCAGCCCTGATTTTAAGTATGGAATAAAAAATTTTAGAGATAAAACTTGTCTTTTTTTTCTTTTTTTTAAATTTTATTTTATTAGTTTCAGGTATACAGTACATTGGTTAAACAATGTTTCTCAACTCTCATTTCCATATTCACTCCCTAAGGAGAAGAATTTCATTTAATTTTATGAGTGATATTAAATACTAAGGAATACAATTTTGTCAGGGAGTAGTGAGTTTCGGAGGACCACAAATCATTGTGATATGTAATTTTTTTTTTTTTTTTTTGCTTAAAGAACCAGATTTTGCTCCCTTAGGTGCCGTATGGCTCCTGTTGAGAATGCATGCTTTATATGAAGTTTAATGTGAGTTTAACTACGTTTACTTTCATGCTCTTAGTGTTAGAGTCTAGTTTGGATTTTTTGTAGTTCGCCTACAGTGCAAATTATCCCAGTAGATAATCAGTCTGGAGAATAAGAATTTGTAATCTCTGTACAAAATCATTAACTCCAATTAAATTGGAGTCCAATTAAAAGAAAATTTTGTTTGGCTTTGTAGAGATAGAAGAATTGAATTTTCCCCTTATGAAAACCTATATAAGAATTTTCTTCTCTACAACAATTCTAAGGGTGCATTGTTGTGCTTCACTGAAATGGAGAAGTGGGGTGAGCATCGATTCTGGCCTAAGTAATATAACCTCTCTCATTATGAGGGTTTGATGGGTTTTGTCCATACTTTGCACTATATTTATGACTAATAGATAATCTTTATATTCTTAAATGAATATCATTATGTCAGAGATATAAAAGCATACTTCATTAAGCTCGATTATCTATTAGATCTTCATTGGAAGGGCAGGGAAAAAAAGGTCGTGGAATAGGAGATACATGTTCTACTGGCTGTTCTGCATGGCAAGTCCCCCAGTTCTCCCACATGAATCAAAAAACTTCTACTATTGTAATTTATCAATACTACATAAATAAATGATGTTTTATATCCCACTTAGCTATATACAAGTAATTCTGCTGTATTTTCCATAGTTAGCATTCTACACAGTTCCTGCCAAGTGGAGTTCAGGCAATGCTTACATGTTTGAAGCAAGAACATAGCATCCCATTTTGTCATAAAATGTTAGTGAATTAAATATTGTTTCCTCTAGTCAATTAGAGAAATCTTTTGGATTTAATTTAAAATAATAGATTACCAAGGTTTAAATGAGTCCATTAATTATCTACAAATTGGTATACTAAGGTTGTATAAAAGAGGTGTTACATTTTTGAAGTGATATTAATAAAGTGATAGCTGCTACTCAGAGAAAATTAATTCATAAATATAGAAGTTCAGATTGCTGAGTTCACTTTTTTCTAGTTAGGCAGCAGTACTGAAAACTTATATGGTTTTGTTTAAATTATTTTAAATAGAATTTGGTTCTTCTATTGCAAGAGCCTATTGCATCCTTCAACCAGGAAGCTGGTATTTATAAAAGAGAACTTTAAACCTATGGTCTACTAGTTTGTCTGGGTGTGCACTGTTTCCTTCATTTTTTAAATTCTCAGACTATGTGCCTTCTACCACATTTTTATTTTTAATTCCTAAATCTCAGTTGATGTGTAGTTAAAACTAAATCTTTTTCATATAGGCTCCCAACCTTTAAACAAGATGTAAAATCTGTTTTGTAAGACCATTGCTTAGGTCTTGGAACACATTTCCTCATAGTAGCAATGTCATAGGTAATGACATAGAACCACTCACAAAGCCTGTCGAGACTTTCATAGAATACTAGCTGTAGAATAGAAGTGTTATGTGTGGGAAGTAGATTCAGTGGAATCATGACTGAGTGCTCAGGATGCAAGGAACACATCTATTCCAGCCTCACCTTCAGGATAGAGCATCTCCCTAATGGCAAAGGCATGGGGCATGCAAAGATGGAGATTGTGTGGACTCCAAAGGGTACAGATAAAGTCATAAAATGCTACAGTTGGAAGGGAACTTAGGGATCATCTTACAGTAGAGGGAATTAAAATGCTAACAGTAGACTTACCGAGATACCAGCTCTCCGTCTCCCCCACTTGCTGGTAATGGATGCTTCGAAGACAGCAGCATTGAGAAGATAAGAAGGGCAGAGAGAGAAAGAAACAGAGAAACAGGAAGACATCGATCTCTAAATCCTGAAGTTTATAAGTCAAGTTGTCCTTAATTAGGAGAAACTAAGTATCTGACATTGTTCTGTAAAGTTTTTAGAACGTAAAATTGGACCCTGATCGTTGATATTTCCTTTTAAGGAATGTGTTGATCTGGGAGGGCTGGAATCACCTACTTGAAATATTAAATCTGTGCTCACTTGGCTTAGTATTATTCCTGTGGTTTAAGTAATGTGTATATCTTCTATTTTGATGAACTATGCTGTTAGTTGAGGTCATATCACACTACAGCTCCCCAAAACACTGTGCAGAGATGTGTGTGTGGTATAAAGAACTCTTAAAAGAGTTCACTGTGTGTTTAAGGGAGCTACACTTTAGACAAGTAAAGAAATGTCATTTGGCCTCTAAGTATAAATTACTTATTCCCCAAAGTAAATGTAGACTCATTAAGAATATATTTCCCAGATTTCAAACATATATTTTCAGAGTTGCTTAAACAGTTTAAACCATCTATATTGATCCATATTGATTTAATGGTAGCTAAGATGAACTTACCCATGGCCTAAATTTCCATTAGACTAAATAAATGCCAAGGAAAAAAGTGTACGTATTCTGAATTATTTAGAAAAGCTGGCGATCCACCTTCAATGTATTGCTCTCATTCTAAATTTCTTTTAAAATCATATAGATCAAAATTTTTCTAGCATACAATTAAGCAATAGAATAGAATAGTATATCCCTTTACGAAATGGTGGAAGTACTGAAATAATACTAAGTTCAGCATGTTTTGAGATACTAGTAGAATTTGTTGGGTGTTGTCCACTTTGTTACATAAATTATGTGAGGTATAGTTTACTATAAATGTGGTGCACCAGTTTATTTTGATTGGAGTTACTGAAGTGAAGAAAGCTAAGTTAAATCATCTATATGAAATGCTTTGAAGTCCTTAAGCATGAGAGCCTGTGGACCATTTAGGCTTGAATGATGTCTGTGATCATAACACAGGTTTTTGTTCCTGAGAGCTATGTGGTCTTTTCCAAATTTGTATCAACCTTGAAAAATTATTTAGCTTAAAATTATTATTTAAAAATATTCTATATTTGACCTAAGAAAGAGAGATAAATCACAAGAAAAAGTATCCCATCAGTGTTTGCTGAAAATGCATGATTCTTCCTCCAAAAATACAGTGGAGACATAGTTAATAATACCTGGGTCTATTTCTAATTGATTGGAATGTTTAACCTAAGTTTAAGAAACTAGGAAATAAAATAGATTGTAAACTGAAAAATGCTATTTGTCAGTATTTCTAATCCATTACTAGAACCAGTGACAGGAAATAAATTCAGGCTGTTCTGCTTGAGATGCATTTCAGTTGCCATTAACAGATCTTCCCCGTTTTCATGCACACTCAATAAAACTGTGTTGAATGACTGACTCAGATGACTTCGGCGGCAAAACTTAAAGTTAAAGCTGTAATATTGTAACGGAAACCCCCAACAGTAGTATCAGATGAAGCTGAGAATAAATGTAGTATATCAGGTGTCATAAAAGGGAAAATGTGGGATACATTTACGCTCTCCTCTATCTACTATGAGATTCATACATAAGATTCACACTCATTATTCTCGTCATCTTAATGAGATCAGTGTGGGAACATTTCTCTCCTCTCCCTCTTGACTGTCAGAAATGGGGCACTCCATTATTTCTCCTTCCTCTCTCTACTTTTAAGAAACTAGTAATATTTTCTTGGCCAGAAATGTTAACTGGTTACAGCAGGCAGCCCCAGAGTATTGCATAAAAAAAGGCTTAAGGACTTTAGGTAGAGACCACAGTGTTTGTTAGTCTCTCTCTCTCTCTCCTTGCTCTTATTCTTTTTCTCTCCTGCATGTACTTTTTTTTTTTCCAGACTTTTATCACCTGCCCTATTTCCCAAGGGGTTTTCTTGGAAAAGAAGGGAAAATATAATTTCTCTACGTGGAGGAAAATATGGTACCTAAGTATTACCTCTAATTGCTATCCCCTTCTCATTAGATCTATTGCCCTAATTAACATTGCACACAGTCTTCCTATACCAAGTCTGAATGCTATCGGTTCATGTGTCCAAGCTGGACACAAGTCTGAAAGAGGTAAAATGGACAAAGGACCAACTTCTAATACATCTTATCCTCAAATAAATTTCCAGATCTGTCAAGAAACAGTCATGGTTTATAATTAAAGTTGCTAGGAGATATTTTTTATCATGTTTTTAAATCACGATTTCCTTTATCCTTAAGGACAAGACAACAGGAACTTATGGAAGTATTATTTAAGCCATCTAGGCTATTAATTATTAATATACATTGTAACCACACTGTTTTCGATACTACTTTCCTTTAGAGGAACTCATGTGTTAAAAGATTTCCTTTAACATGATTGAAGAATTTTCAAGAAGGCATTTTTAATATTTGCTACCTCTTAATTATAACTTGTTTGAGGCACCACTGTTAGCACAGGGATTATGAGTTAATAAAAGTGTCATAGTATTAGTGAATAAAACCCTATGTAATTTTCCCCAGGTAATGATTAATAGCATAAGGCTATATTAACAATACTCTTAGTATACAGTCCCTAAATATATTTGATTCTCATCCTTTAGAGGGTAATTTTATACTGAAATTCAGTAATAAAATGTTTGAGAGATTTAGTAAGCTAGTTAATGTAAACTTCTTAGATGCATGAATCTTTTCAAATGATTTGTATTACATTGCTATGTAAAATATTCTATTTTAAAATCAAGCTGAAAGTTTTAAATGTTAGCTTAACATTCATCAGAGCAACCTTATTGAGATTCATAAAGAGCTTATTTATCTCACCACAGTATTTGCTAAAACAGTTAAAAAGTAAAATTAATAAGCCATTAGGTCATTATTACATAATGTTTTTGCTCACATAGATAAATGGGTTCCTTTTCCTCTCTTTCTTTTTAAATAATGTCTCTCTGGCTTTGTTCCGTGGCTGCAGCAGGCTGTTAGTATGTATCTTTCTACCATCAGAATGAATGAGATATATCTGTATAAATTATTGATTCACTTGAGCCTACCTCTGTAATTCAGAGCTGAAAACTCTGGCAGCTTATCTAATAGAATGATATAACTAGGAGACTGAAGTTACCTACCACAGCAACAATTGCCAGTTGGGGGGTCAAATGCCCTTTTACCTTTATACCTGAACACCTGCAAATTGAGCTGTATCCCATTCAGAATTTTAAGAACAGGTCCATTGTCGCAGGAAGTAGAGTTTGTTTCTTAGAGAAAATTATGCCAGTTCTAGTTCTGAATGAAAGACAAGGCTTTTATTACTCGAGGGATATTAGGGCTGACTGCTTTTTTGAGAAAACAAATTTGCAGTAACTTTATCTGTAATTTAGTCCTGAATGGGTGCAAATAGACTGCACATTGTATGGTGCAGAAAGAAGAAAATAGGGGTTTGTTAAAGCCATACAAGGGCTATGTAACCATTATATTTCCGAGGGAAGTCTTATCAGAGTTGCAGGTTATAAAGGGGAATATTTTGGTTACAGCCTTAGCATCAAACACCTGTTTTGAATTTTTAGTTTAGAATGACATTGGAAAAGAAAGTTTTTGTCTAAAATTGAAGATGATGAAATACCCAACTCCTAAAAGTTGCTATACAGGTTCTCTTTGATTTAGAGGCTGGCCCTATCCAGAAACTTCAGAAATTATTATAATCACTCTTCATAAGGTTGAATGTCAGACTCAGAGCTGGTTGGAATATGTTGACTTGTTTTGTTTTTATAAGGTTAGATTCATAGGTTTACATACCCTTTCCAATTAAAAAAAAAAAATTCTATGCAATGTTCTTCACCTATGAGTCTGATTCAAGTTTTGCCAAGGCTGAGAGCAAGATGAACATTTTGAGTAAGGGACAAGAAAAAACATGCATCAGCTGATGAGCTTCCAGGTCACACAGTGTGGGGATTAATGGATCATATATTATTTGGAGAAACTCATCCCTCAAGTTGGTCACCCACTCCTTAGTCAGCAAGTTCAGTAGTTGTCATAGAAACACTTATTTTTTACCATGTGATAGTTGATCGCTGACATGGAACCAGACTAGGTAATCAAACATCTTAGCCATATGCTTGTTCTGAGCTCCAACCTAGTCAATTAGCACATTTTATATTAAAAACTTAGTTGTAATAGATCTTCATTAGCTAGCAGTTGCCATAATTGAATAGTTACTCAATTATGTTCGTCCCCCACCTCATTTTCACCTCTTTACAGAGTCCAAGTAGGAAGATATCCAAAAACATTCACGAGCCCCACTTCAAGCAAAATTCATGACCCACACCTCAAATAAGCTGTTAGAGGTTGATCCAGGGTTTAATACTTAATTTTTCTTGCTGTGTTTTGGCATAGATAAGTAGGCCCTTGGGCTCTCCCTTTTTCTGATTTCTAGTGTTTCTTCCCTGAGTAGAGGACAGAAGTCTTCTATGGTAAAAGCCCATTGTGCAATAATGTCTCTAGGATGTGACTATCTTTCTACCTTTAAACCCACTTCTTCTTTCACTAGCCTCCAGTCTCCCCACCAGATACCCATCTGGACACACCATTATCCCGGGACTATTCCCCATCATGTTCATGTTCATTGTGGTCCCTGCTACCCTTTGCCTGTGTCTGCCATATTTCATGCCACCGAAATTCACCTGCACCCTGTATTATCCGATAGTCAAATCTGTTATCTAGGGGTGAGAATGGGGCCATCCCTAGATAACATATACACATTAGATCACTGGCCTTGTGGATAAAATATTTCTGATTTTCCTTGCCATCCATGCCCTTTTTCACAAGCAGATATAAAAGGCTGTAATTGGGATATCAGAGAGCAGGTAGAGTATGAAAATAGCCCCCAGATAATACCATGTAGGAAATTTCTGGCCCTCGTCACTCACGCAGATGCTCTTCTTCATTGGTGTGAATAGTACCTCTTTGTTCTATGAAACAGTCTAGAAGATAATTGGTCCTAAAGGTTTTCTGAGCTTGGTAGCCTCAACATGCTCTTTTCTGTGTAATACAAAATAAGCAAAAGCAGGTACCCTCATAAAAAGTGTAACAAACTACACTAGCTTAAAAAAGGAAAAAAACAAGGGTTGAACTTCCCTGCATAATGAAGCATGATAGCTGCAAATGTTCAGCCATCGGAATGGCACATCAAAAGGAAAGAGAATCAAAGTCATGCTACCATTCTCGCTACTGTCTGTTCTCTGGAACATGGTAGGGTCCTTTCTCATGCATCCACCATTGCTGACTAGGTCTTTGCGACTTAGATTTGTAGGCGGGACTCAATGTAAGAATATAAATTGTTTCGAAGATGACAGATTACACATCTGGTTTCTTCTCCCCCCAACCCTTGTGTTCACCTTTATAACAATTTTTTTTTCCAAAACTAATGTGGTTTAAAAATCATTTTAAGTTGCCCAACATAAATGATAAAATCAAATATTGGATTCACAAACAATAGCCTTTATTGGTTTGTGACAAGTGATTCATCTTTTTACATTAGTGCAGCTTTCTGAACCAGATTATTTTTCATAATTGATAATTCGTGAGTCATATATTTGTTATCTGTTCTTTTATGGCTTTGAAAATAGTGAACGATGCCAAAGATCACTGTGCTTTTATAAAGAAAATTATTTTAGTGTACTTTATTGGCTGGCATTTTCTGAAAGTATGTTACCAGTAAGTTTTGTAGAGAATGTAACAAAGATAAAAGTAACATCCCTTGCTAGAAAGAGACCTGATGGGTTTACAATTCATATTGATAATGTGAATTTAGTTTTAGAATTCATTCATGTTTAGCATGAGAATAATGAAAATACACAAATAAAAAAATGTTAACTACAGTTTTGTGAGCTAAGAAAAAATAACATGAGTAATTTTTCCTATAAACCATCCACATTAAACAGTACACAAATGCAGTAGGCTACCTTCCTATGAGCATTACTTTTATGCCATAGAATAATGACACTATTTTTTATGATCAATAATTTTAAGTGATTTTCATAGATAGCCTTAGGAGAAGTATCCAACAACCATGATATAATCTTTACTATTCGGCTTTATATTTTGTCTCTTAAACCTTCTTATAAATGCAAATAGAGAAAGTCTTACCATTTATCGTGGTTTATAATTATGTTATGGTAGAATTAGGACTACATATGAATTTATTTGCCCCAGGTAAGTGATAATAAGACCTTTAAAATCTATTTTGCCTAAGAGGGCAATATTAAAAACTTTTTCTTACCCTTTAACAATTCTCTCACATATCCTGAATACTTTCACTGATTCTGTTCACAATTATACTGACTGACAAAGTATAAATCAGTTGGCAAGTAACAATCCAGTCTACTGAGAACTATATAAGAGGAAGAATATTGTTAAATGAATTAAATATTAATTTCACAGAAAATTTGTTGTGAATCTGCTTTTAGAAATTAGATGGTTCACCCTCAATCTTTATTAAAATGTCTCCTGAACAATTTAATTATAGAAAACTATTTCTAAAAGAGATTATCTACTTAAATAAAATAAAATTTAAATTTAAATTAAAGGGAGCATTTAATCATTACATAATTATATTATGATTATATACAATTAAACACCATATAGAAAACATTTGCTCTTCAGGAGACTCTAACAGTAGGGACAAAGTAGGTTAATGCCTTCACCACTTCCATTTTTAAATTTATAGATTCTATGATATTTATTGTTTAAAATTCATACTTTAAGTTGGGAGAAAATGCTAAACAATATACAGTTGGCTATAAATCAGAATAAACTAGCATATTACTAGTGCAACACCTTTATATCGATGATTTTGTTATATTTGAACTCTTCACATAATTGAATCTCACCTAAGATTATGTCTAAATAGTTCAATGATACATTGTAAATAAGATTTTATTATTCAAAATCAATATCCATTTATAAATATAGTATTCTTTCCTTACTCACCTAAATATGTTCTAAATTCTGTTTAAAATTAAAGATGTGTGGAACATCTTCATCAGATGGGCAAGCAAAATGTTTGAACTATATAAATAGCAGAGTTAAAGAATGATAACTTTATGCATATCTTAGAAAATGTTGACAATGTTATTTAGAGTCTATAACACTATGAGAAAGAATTTGCTCTACCTTTTCAGATGTTTCGTTGCCTCATGGCATGCGCAGTGATAGTGGGATATGTTTATTTGTGCATATGGTGTGACAGATTGTTGATGTGTTTTAACCATAATATATTATTCAGTTTTGAAACCTCTCTTTAGAGTTGGAATTTCTTTATAGTTGAGAGGGGAAATGCATTTCTAATAATTTGCCTTATCTTTTTAAAGATCTGCATTTTTAAAATCACTCTCCGTATTTCAGAAAATTTTGGCTGCCGTATAAATTACTGAGAATTCAGTATGAATTTCATACTTCTTTTCAAGTAAAAATAAGATTTCTGTATTGTAAGATGAACTATTATCTGAGGTTTATAACTAACGTATTTGATATTTTCTTAACAAAGATATACAGTTTAAAATATACACAATCTTTAAATTACTCTAAATATTGAAAATAGATAGTTTTAGAACAAATAAATTTTAAAACCTATATAGAGTCAGGGTATACATAATATAAACAGTCCCCTCCCCTACCACTGCCTCTGACCAGATTTATTCAAACCACGGAAACTAATTCCAAATTTTGTAATTGATTGTTCTACCAAAAATAATCAACATTATTAATATAAATGTTACATAGAACCTACGTACAGAATCAGTGTACATTCCACAGCATTAGAATACATTATTAAAAGAGAACTTTTTCCCCATCAGAAAAGCAATTTACATTTTTCAGAAGGTAACAAAACACTCAAAAGAAAAAAGTGGAAAATAATGGAAAACTCTCAAACTGGATTGTAGTATTTTAAAATGAAAACTGTCAATACATATCCCAGAGTTTATTATGCAATCTTACATGCTCCTGGCTTTATCTACTTGTCAGCAAATAACTTACAAGCCGTTATAAAAAATTGTTTACCTTTTTCCCTTCCTCCCCAATTGTCTTATATGTCATTCTGCAGTTTGGCCTGTAGGTAGCAATCTTGCACCATAAAAAGCTCTCCATTTACTCATTTATTTAGGCTGGAAAAGCTTACAGCATTACAGATCTATTAAATGTAAGCAATGTTATTTGCATATATTCCAGACTTTGATGATGGTCTGTGGCCTACAAATTATTTATGCAGTTTTTTGGTCTTGAAGTTCATGAAATTGTTCAGAGGTGACTTTACTTTCCATTGTGACCCCATGTAGGTGGCAAACAGCCAAATGGTTGGGCGCATAACCTGGAATCTTAAAAATCTTAAGGCCTCATGCCTGAAAAATAATGTTTTGTTTCCCATACAACCCTTCGGATAAAAGAGAAATCCACAAGTCTTCTAAAATGGAGAATAATGCTTTAGTACCTATGAGCAAAGATTACAAGAAAGTGCCTCTGAAGTCAGGTACTCTCACATGCAATGAAGCAATTGCTGTTAAGTAATTGAGAATCTTTAACAGTTTAGACCTACTTAATCTTGTTTCTATTAAGAATAGTTAAAAGCCAAAAAAAGCATTATTATTGATTTGTTATTTTTAAATACTACAAAGTACCATCGCATATATATTCTTTAAATGGCAAAGATCATTTTCTTTTTTTTGTTCTCAGCTGTTTTACTGGAATCATTGATAACAGTGTACTAATTCACAGTTGCAGAGCATGTGTTTCATACCAAAATTTACTTTTATTTCTAATCCGTGGGTTGAAAATAATATATTATGTTTTTAAACTCAAAATGTTGAAAAATATTTAAAAGTATAGCTTTTGATTTATTTTAGAAGGGTAATTCTCTTTTTTGTTAACAGGGCTACATGTCCAGTTTTGATCTACTTTCATTCCTTCATTCTTTCCTTGCATTGGCTGCACCTACTAAGTGTCCAGGCCCTATTTTAGATTAGATATCCAAGTTGGTTAGGACCTGACTGTGAAAACATATTTTATTAAAGTAACAGCTTGTTGAGGAGCAGAATGGATTTTAATTACACTGAAATCTCATCAGTGTATTTTACTTTTAAGTTAATATTTCATACTTGTGAATGTCTAATTCCATGCTGTTTTTGTGGTGTTCAAAAAAAATTATAAACTCTTATCCTCATATATATTCCTTTGCTACCAAGGAACTCATTGGATTTTAGAAAACGAAGCTTGGTTCATTTGAGGGATCCTTAGAACAAATTGTTTCTGAATGATTGTGTTTCTTAATATGGAATATCAGATTTAAATGGAAAAGAAACTAGCCTTTCATCATCACCACTATGCCAACATATTTTAAACTGTCAGCATTTTAAGTGTCCGCTGTTAACCAAATTGGCAATACATCTTATTTGGCAAAAATTGCCCCATAGTACTAGAAATTATATATCATTAGTTATCACCTTTGTTGATAAAACTTCAACTACTTATTTTTGTAAAGTCTGAAATTAATCCAATCATAAGAAACTTATGGCTGTGATGGCATTTTGGACCTGTCATGCCCACTTTTTCTAATACTTGCAAAGGTTACAGAGTGCAGTTTCAGGAACAAGAAGAGCTTATTGTTTGTGAGGAGTAGCCTTTGATTCCATGGATCAGTGGTTATTAGAGCTGCAGCTGGTTCACAACAAATATTCACATCTTAAGTGATCAGATAGAGAAGTCATTTTCTCACAGAGTAACCCCTCAGATCTAGGGGCGGGGGAAAGGCGGGAGGAACGCTCAGAAAGAAATAACTTAAGTGATGAAGGAGTTTCGAACCTACTGGTGAAACTGGGATGAGAAAACTAACTTTAATGTGGTAGGGAGGCTTTTTCATTTCTTAGTGTTACACATTTGATTTTGAATCCTTTATTCTTCTAAGACTTTCTGGATGTAAGATTCAATGACATAGTCCTTTATTAAGTGTAGTTGATTTACATATTGATTTTAATCAGATTCGGGCATAATTTTAAATCATTATTTTTTAGTGCGCTCTTTTCAACTCTGAAAATGTCCTTTCTGTTAGCTAAAAATGTAGATCCTCTGACCCGCCTTCTCTCCACTTGCTCACTACCCCTCCCAAATCAAGGCTTAAGCTAGGATACCAAACTGGTGAAGGACCTTCAATTTCAAGGGATCAGTTCTTATCTGAGCTAAATGAAGCTGAAGTTGCAGATGAAAATAGAAGAGTGGAAAAACAGGTGCTTAAGCAGGTGGGTTTGTGAGCTATTGCCATTACACTGGTTCTCATAGTTTTAGAATAATCACAAGAAGCAACAGAGCTCTCTCTGTTATAGAGAAGTCTGGGGCATCCTCACACCATGGCTGACCTTAAGGGGTGATGAACTTGACTTGATGGGAATGACATTTCTCTCTCTAATTTATCCACCCTCATTATACATACAAATCCACACATTGCTACTTCTTAATATGCTCAATAAATATTTTTATTTTGTCACCAGAGATCCCTTCTTGTGTGTGGGAGAGGTTGCAGAACAAAGAAACCAACTTTCTCTGTCGAACCTCAGAGATCCTATTTCCAAGGAAATAAAATGGATACATCTCAGAACTAAGAAAAACATAAGGAATTTTGATCTTTCATTTCTTCATTTTCTCAGGAGATGTGAAAATACATCTGGAACAGAAACAGAAGTATAGAAAAAGGCTTAGACTCGTCACCACATTGGAAAAAACAATTTTGTTTCTCGTTTAATAACTAAAGAATAAAGGGTTCCATTCTTGAGGCATGATTACTATTACATTTATAAATAAAATCAGCAGCCAACTCCTTGGCGGAATGTGTGAAACTTTGAATAAGTTCTTAGAACAGAGCTTCTTAACCTTTGAGCTACATAGATGTCACCTGGAGATCTTGTTAAAAAACAGATTAAAAACCTCAGTAGGCCAAGGGTAGAGCTCTTAGGTGATCCTGATGCTGCTGGTTGGGGATCACACTTTAAATAAAGCCTTATGAAAAGTCTTAATCTAGACAATACAAATGTCAGTGATCTAGCACACTGTATTTCAAAGTTTAGCATGTTTCAGAATCACTTGCAAGGCTCTTAAAAATGAACCTGGGCTCCGATCTCAAGGTTTCTGATATAGTATTGTGGAAGTAAAGCTCGAGTATTTGCATTTTTAACAAGTTTACAGGTGATGCTCATGACGTAGGGACCACACTCTGAGAACCACTGGTCTACTACAATACACTCTACTGGATGCTCATTAGAATTACCTGGGATGCATTAGAAGTATACACACACCGGTTTCTGCTCTTAAGTGATTCCGATTTAACTGGTCTTGGATAGAGCTCAGGTATAATGAGTAAAATCCAGCTGCTCTCAGGTTATTCTAATGTGAAATCAGGATTGAAAACCCATAGGATCCTTCCACAAAAGGATATATAATACATTGGAGAAGGAAGAACTAAAACCAAGAGGAAAGGAGGCAGAGTTTTAAAAGACTGAAGAAAGCAACCAGAAATTGCCGTGGGAGGAGGAGAATGACACGGTAAAGAGTCATTTTTTTTTTTTTTAAACATCAATATAAAGTAAAGTTTGTGAGTGAAGGAGGTTCAGAAAAATGTTCCTACAACTGGACTTGGGGAGCTGCCAAGATTTCATTGAGACTGATATCCTGACACTCATCTATCTTTCTCTCTCCGTGCATCTCTACGCCTTAGACCCAGAAGGAAAAGTAGCCTCTCAAAGTGGCATCCGTAGGGTTTGGGTGCTCTTGGAGCAGATGAGTGTAGCCGTAGAAGTAAATCAGTGGAATGAATAACAAATGAAAGGTCCACATATTTCTTGAAATATTAAAAATTTTTTCCTTATTTCTTTAACTTATAAAGACTGGAGTGACCTTATTTCCTAACGTCACTTTATGACACTGTTAATGGGGGAACATCCAAGAAGCAGACACGCGAATTATAGGAAGAGGGTGATCTTTCATAGTCCTTTTTGGTACTTGGTATCTGTTCTATTTAGAGTAGACGAAGCAGCTGCTTCTAGCTAATCTTTTTTAACATTTAGAGACATAGCAAAAAAAAAAAAAAAAATCTTTATTTTTGCTAAAACACAACCTTTCTCTTTACCTAATAAGCAGCTGGTTTGCCTCATTCAGATATGCTGGTCCCAAATGGCAAATTCCCAGGACCTGCATGGTATTGCATCCAATTCAAAGTAATTTCTCACTTTCATTTACATGACACTTTGTAAGCTTTTGTACCTTCAGCTTTAGAATTGAACATTTTGTTTATGCTTTTATTTTCTATATAAACCACTCTAAAATTCATACAAGGAAGCACAATCAATGGTCCCAAAACCATTGTTAACAATTTGTTGTTTTTTGAAAGATTTAGAAAGTAACCATTCTAACCTTATTTCTTACATATGGTTGCATGCTACCTTGACATTCAGTCTTCTAGGCCAGAGTTGGTAGTGACATTGCCTATATTTTACTACTTCTGATGCCCTTTCTCTTGGCAGACATTATAAATTGAGCACATATAGATATCATATCTCAACAAAAACACTCCAAGTAACCACCACCAGTTATTTACAGCTGATTCTCAAGATGAACCTGTTTGCCGTTCTCTAATTCTTTGCAAATGTGTCTGTCTGCCCTCCTGGGTTTGAGCCTACAGAGAATAGAGACGAGGTTGCATTTGTTTTTCTATTCGACTCAGGATGTGGTAGAGGGCTTTGTACATAGCAGCTACTCAGTGTTAGCTCATTTTTGTTGTATTTTATTTTGTAGGCTTATCTAACCTGATGGAAAAATATATTTTACAGAATTTTGTTCACATAGGTTTTATTCTTAATAGTGTCTCAACTAATGGATAGCAAAACACAGCCAAATAGAATTACCCTTAATCAAGAATGATTTCTAGCTATTTTGGATACAAATGGGATAGCTAAAAATAAAAAGTTAGATTCTCCAATCCAAAATAAACACACTATCCCCTGAAATCCTTTTTACGTTATTATAATTTTCTTTAGTAAATCCTTTTATCAGGGCAAAAGAATCAATTGCAACTCTAAATTTTCACAAACCCTGAAATAATGGAGTTTACACTAATGGTCTGTTCTGTATTATTTTCATCATGTTTCAGTAATAAAAAGCAGGTTGCTAAAGGCTCTTTATTTACTCAGTTGTGATATTTTACTATTGTGATTATTAGAGATAGTTTATTCATAAGATAGCATCTGTAACATTCACTTTGAGGAAGAACATTTTTAAGTTAGATTTGTTCTATCCTTATGATATCACAAAGTTTAATAAAAAGAAACTGTTAGTGACCCTTTATTCCTTGATTTTTTTCCATGACCTATTACTACTTAATAACTGCTGAAATTTTACATAAATCAGAAAGATAAAATAAAGCAAGAAGTAGACATAGAAAAGATTGTTGTTTTTTTTAGATGACACGATCCATATGTCAGCATTTAATGAGCTTGTTTGCTTATGAAGTAAAACGCCCTTTTTCATAGCCACAATCTATAGACTCTGCAATGTGTGCGTAACATAAAATCAAGTAAAAAGCTTTCTTTACTGGAGTGCTAATGGTTTCTCAATAACTTTCCTGAATGTCTTCCGGGGGGGCGGGGAGGGAAAGGCCTTAGCACCATTTAGTTTTGCAGCTGTTTTTACACTTCTATTTCCTCTCCTTTCCTCACACATTTACACAAAAACCTTCTCAAGTCTCTTTTAAGCACTGCAGCAACTAAATCAGTCCTAAGTGGCAACCACTTCTAACAGCGTTGTGTATGACTGTGTGTTAATTAGCTCCAGTAGATTATCCCCCGGTGTGCAGCGAGTGTTGGTGGGAACTTCTCGATGTGCAGAGAGTGCTGAGGATTTCATGTTTATTTTCATGTACTGAGGCAAATTCTCAGTATGTCTTCAAATTATCTCCTTGGGGGTGTTTTTCCTGAGCTAATCCTGACAGAATCTTTCTGTCAGATATGCCCATCATCAAGAACAGGAGAACAGTACACATACAGGAACCTCTGTGCTTGGGGCTGTATGCAAATTTAATGCCCAGCTCATTTCTGTTTCTCTTACATGGATGACAGACATTTTAACAATGTGTTCCACATTTCCCTCTGGGAATCCAGTTGGATTTCTATATGTATATGAGTGCATATATACATCCATTTGGAATGTGCCTTTGAACATAGTATTGGGAACATATATGCATACCAATGTTTATGTATGTACATATAAGAATGTCTATTATACGTAATGTGGATATTGGGATGCATGTGTGAGAACGGGCAAGAGACAAGCAGCTCTTGATCAGAGATGTGTCTACATCCCAGGGAGACTAATCAGCTGTTGGAAAATGGACAGGGTAGAAGAGCTGAAAAACAAATCTATGCTGAATACAGTTCCACAACATTTGGGGTGGGAGTTGTGCCACTATGAAATGGTGAGCAGCAACAGCATAGAAAATCAGCTTTTCTTTCCAGCTATTTTCATGGAAAAAAGTTATGTAATAAGAGTTTTTCCAATCTAAGTGCCAATCTTCGTGATTGACTATAGATTTGGAACTTAAATTACCTTTTGCCACCATTGTTTCTGAGGTTGCCAATCTATTAAGTACTTTGCAATACCATTATTTTCAGGTCAAAATTTCTACTCCAGAGATGTGTCCTTAAAAGCCTTTCTCCATTCTCTAATGAACTGGGCTGGCAATCCTAGAGGGATGAGGGAAGGACCCATCTATTTCTCTCCTTTAAGCCCAGGATGCACACCAGACAGCCAGCTCTGTTTTTCTGTCTCCTGTAGCACTTTAATGTCAAAGATGCTTCCCATATTGAGCACTTACTCTGTGCCAAGTACTTAAATGTCTTATCCGAAGTGGCCAAACCTAAGAGTGATACTCAATCAACAACAACCCCCACGCCCCGCCCCAAAGCCACCTCAAATGAACATAGATGTTCAGTAAAAACAGCTTGTTTAATATTCAAATACTTCAAAACAAATCTAGCTACCTACCTTTTAGATGGTAATACCACCTTTCTAGAAATTAGGAGGTATTACTATCTAGATTACATTGCAGATATTAGACTATTTTGCTCTTACAAGAGTACTTGAATCCTGTGATAGTGCTACTCCTATTTCAGAAGTGGAAGCAGAGTCCTGTGAGTTTAAATCACTTGCATAATAGTTCATGGCTAGTAAGCCTTGATCAGTCCAGGTGTCTCCCTCTCTCAACCTGAAATATGAAGTAAAAAACAAAGGGGTTACAGGGAAAAGATGAGAGCCCTAAGAAATCTAGAGTAGCCTAAGAGATAAGAGCCCCAGTCACATGGCCCTAATAGGGTCAAAATATGCTTACATTATAAGCTTATCTCTTGGAAGATCCAAGCAAAACTTGTCTCGCACTCATCATCCCAGGTCCCTAATGTTGCAACTAGAGAATGAGAAAGGAAGGAAAAGGATGCTGTTTGTCATCTGTTTCTCTCTATCCTAAGCTTCTCTCAATTTTGTCCTGCTTTCTTAATACTGTTTGCATTCTCTCCTTATTGTTTCTTCCACTATCAGACTTACTTCGATGGCTCCAAGAATCCCCCTGAGAGTTGAGGAAAGGGGGATTTTTCCTAGCTACATGATTTGAGTTTAAGATGGGTGTCACTTTGAACCCAACCCAGTTTTAGCATATGGGAGTCATTTACAGGGATTCGAATTTTGTTCAAAGGGCTTGGCTTTGTATCCCCTGTGGTGGTTAGATGCAGTCATTTCTAGTGCTTAGCCTGAGGTCATTACTCTAGATCTCTAATTATTACCAGAGGACAGAATTATTGAGGGCATAGAAAGTCCTAGAATTATATGTGTGAATTGGTTTCAATTAGGGAGAGTAAATATTGAGCGTATATTAAATGCCTGGCAGAGTGCAAATGTCATCATGTGATCTTTATAATCATCTTCTAAGGAAGGTGCTGTTATTTTAGCATTTCATGGAAGAGGAAAGCAGAACTCTGAAAAACAAATTTGTCTAAGATCATAGTTAGTGCCAGAGCCGGGCTTCAAACTCTATTTGGGTTTGCATCTCAGTGCTTTCCAGATGCCCCATCAGTAGTGCAGAGTGAACATCCATCCATTCTAAAGAGGCCTGTGCTGGCCCAGTCTGAGAGGGACCATGTTGGGCAAGACATTTATTTTTGAAGTCTCTTATTTTTAAATGAATATGACTTAGCCATTCTATTCTGGAATATTTTCTTTATATTTTTTAAAAAATTACTACCAATTAAAAAAAGTTTCCTTTCTTGCTTAGCCTTATCACTGCCTAACCTCAGCAAACTGCCGTGTAGACCCCGGAGATTTTTTTTTGCTATTCCAGGTGAAAACTTGACTACAGGGAAAATAATACTACATATTGGCTTAATATCCTCTCAATTTTGTCCTGCTTTCTTCTTATTATTGTTTGCATTCTCTTCTCATTGTCCATCATCTCCTTAATGTCCTATTCTGGGGTAGCAGGTAAAGCAGAATCTGGGAGTAGTGGGATATTTACCCGAAGGCATGGTTACAGTTGATTCTAAAAATTTCTGGATATTCAGGCAGTGACTACGACTTGGGGTTGATGGTCAAGTACCTGTACTGGGTAAAATCTGTGACATGTTTCAGAAGATTGAATTTTGAGCTCTTGCCTTTTACTGTGAGCTTACTGACTACAGGGATGGCATCTGAGAAAAGTATTCATTTCTGTGTTTTAGCACTCAGCATATGGCTTGGCTGATCAGTTGGTTGATTGGTTAAGTTGGTTAATGAGCAGGCAAGCATATATCCTTGCAGCATTCCAGCCTAGATAATTCCAGAGACAATACCATTGAGCTAATCCTAGGAAAAATGATGGACTTTTGCCTTGAGTCACACTATAACACTTAAGAGAATTTAACATTAACAGCTCTTAGGTTCCCTTCAGTCCAACCTGTCCACGTCTGCCCGCACCCCAATCATCATCTTCCTTGTCCGACATCATCTTATTGACTACCTAAATTCATCACATCTACTCCAAATATAAACTGTAAAATTCTTTGGTTGTTACAAACAGGTTAATTATGCATCTAATGCATTTATTTGTCCACTCGAGATTTATTTATGGAGCACATCCTATATATCCGGCCTGTGCTGAATGCTAGGGAGAAGGTCTGGTCATCTGATAAAGAATTTCAAGTTCTGATGGGTAAAGACTTAAGGTGATACACTTTGACGTCCTCACTGCCCAGATTTTTCCAATGCATTTTATAGGAGTTTCTAGAAATGACATCCCAGTTAGTGTTCTGACTCTAATACTGTGAGTCCAATAGTTGAATCTTCTCAGACCCAAGAAAAAGGTGTTGGTCCTATATGCCTCCCATCTCTTTTCCATATCATAGGAGTTCACAGTTTAGATATTATCAGTTATAGGAATACCAACACGAAACTAAAACGAACTTTGAGAAACTCTTATGTAGCAATTCACTTTAAAACAGAGCTAAACCAAAACACAGCAGTTAAGTGACTGTCCTTTTAGAATTAAGGTTAACACCTCTGTCTTAATGAAACTTTTATAACATGTAATATTCTGGCAGGAAAGATGCTGGATAAGTGTAAAGTATGATGATGGCTGCTGCTGTTGCTTCTGTGACATTTGGACAACTTAAACCATATGGCCTAAATGTAACTCTAGATAAGTGTATAATTTTAGGTTGATTTTGTTTCAGAGCACTTGGAGGTTTGTTTGAATTAAGAGCCAAATCAAATCCCAGAAACAGGTGTATTTCCAAAAAAAGGAAGGGATATGTGTTATAGTTGACCCAGTTAACAAATCACTGCCTTAAATCAAATAGTGGTATGTAAAGGAATGTTTAAATATCCAAGAGCTGTGCCTCGGGATATCTGTCTTACTCCTTGCAAGCATAATGTTAAATATACAGATTAATTCTTTACCCTTACTTGAGCATGAGGAGTAATCTGATTTGGGGGCTCTTATCAAGACTCATTCTACAGTAAGAGACGACTAATCAATTAACCAGTGCCTCAATCACCACCCTCAGATCCCAGGGCTTCACATTTCAGATATTTACTTTTTTATCCCTCTAACTGAAGAGAAGCTTAAAACTAGCTCCAGAAATGTACAAGCAAGCTCAACTCTCTCAAATCACTTAACCTGCACGTAAATTGTGCTTACTGTGCCAGGCTTTGTTCTAAGGACTTTATAAGTTTATAAGTAGTAACTCATTTAACCCTCATAGCAATCTCTTATGGTAGTTACTCCCATTATCCTTACTTTACATACAGATGAAGAGACTGGGGACAGAAATGAAATAATTTGCTCAGGGACCCAGAGCTGCTAAGTAGTGGTTCTCATACCCAAACAAACTAGCTCCCAGCTTTGTTCTGAAGCACCATGCTCTGCTGCTCCTCCAGGGACAATGTGACTCATTTTTACTTCTGTCAAAACCGTAGAATCTTACTGGAAAGAGTAAAAGTCAGATTTTTAGTAAGATTTTGTGTTTAGGGGAGAAGCTCTTAAGATTGGCATTACTGATCGTCCTGTATACAGCAGAGTATATTCTCAGTCAAAACCTCTTTGCTTCCTGGGATGCAAATGGCCCCATAATTTTTAAGCCTGTGATTTTTAAACTGCAGAGCAGAATCCAATAATTACCTTGCTTATCTTGTCCTTTTGTCTAAGAGAAGCAAAATGTTATAAATAGGAAATTACAAATTTTATCAGCTCCAGTTTATACGAGAAACTAAGGTTGCCGCTTGGAACAAAACCATGAGCAATCAGGAGGGTCTTTCAAATTTATTCCAAAGACAAAGGCTGTGGAATCATAAAATCACTAGGGAAAGGGAATTTCATAGTGTAAACCTTCCAGCATTAAGTATCAACCCTGAGTGTCTTTATAAAGAATCTGAGTTGATTCCAGCCTCCATGGTAACCAGAAAAGCACAGGAGACTAGAAAGAAGGTGAAGAAATGTAGTAATGAAAACCTCTTAACTCCTAAAGTGCTTTCTGTCTTTACTGTTCATTCTGCCACCTAACAACACAATACCATGTTTTATGTATTGAAACGCTCCTATGCGTGTGTTTTTTCTCCCCAGCTGGGTAGTAAGCCCTTGAGGACTGGTTAGCACTTTGTATACCATTGGCATCTCTCAATGGTAAATGCAGACATAGAATGGGTTTGCTCTTTCATTCATCTCTTTCCATAATCCAGTTTGAAGAAGTATGTTGAAGAAAGGACAAGAGCTTTTGAAGTAAGACAACCTGGATGCAAATTATGAAAAGTCCTGAGGATCACAGCACAGGCTGAAGCAACTTCTTTAGTGGGTACATATGATGGATGGGTCAGGCACCGACAGTTAGTAGGGCAGAGCCAGGTTTCACACCCAGACTGTTGTACCCCACTAGTTTCTGTTACACTTTTCACCTTGGACAAGTTAATCTTCAGTTAACTCCTTTGTTAGAATGGGGAAACTCGTAACTACCTTGTAGGGTTCTGCGAGACTAAGAAAATGTAAGAAAGAGGTCTACTCACTGAGCCACTCCCAAAGGAGACACAAGGTAATCAGTTCACCTTCCCTCAAAATCCCTTTCCCAGCACCCAATCCCTCAAAGCTATGCATGTGTAACTGCCAACTAAAAGATAATGAGCAACAACCTCACATCGTCATGTAATCCGGTTACTAGGTCTCCTATCAAAGTTTTTCGGGGGACATATGTTATTTCAGTTAGATTGTGTCTGGAAAAGCTGAAAATCACTGAAAGAGAAGAACATGTTCCCTGGATTAAGGAACTGTCAGGTCAGTAAAAAAATGAATATTGAGTGAAGCCATGTTAATGATAGAGGAGAGACCCCTTTCATAGGCTCCACCTTCCACACTGTACGGTTGTCACCTCTACAATCCATGATCTCCAACTCTAAAATCAACTGCTTTTGGATTGCCAAATGATGTCTCTTTGTTCCTGATTATTGCCACCTAGTCTGAAAATTAATTCATCATAGCTTTGAAATTTCATAAACAAAAGTTTCTAAGAGTCATAGTATCTCGAAGTCTTCCTAAACCTCATAAATAAGACTTACAGCAATAAAAAGCAGTATTAGTTTCAGCTTTGAGAAACAGTTGTCTGGTGGTCAGTATCTTTCTGTGCATTGTAAAAACAAAAAACAAAAAAAAACAAAAAATCTTGAATTCTGGAATATTCTTAAAAATTCAGAAAGGGCAACTAGTTCTGGGGAGTGTTGAGTGGGTAATACTAAACGTCTTTCTTCTCTCCACTAAAAGAAAGTAGTTAACTATTGCTCTGCAGTTGCTCTATGTGGTTTCTTCAATGTGGGCTGGACAGGCAAAAAAAAACAGTTAAGGATGCTTTTTCTATTTTGCAGTGGTGAAATGTCGCCACCTTAAAGCTCACATTTCTTACTTTACAAACTTGTCACAAACTTTCACCATAATGTCCAAGTCTCCCCTGAAGATCGTGCAAAGCGAAAATCACATTCTTGCACAGCTTTAATGATGACATCAGTGGTGAGAAAGAGATTATGCACGCACATACACAAATCCAGCTGGCACATGAGCATAAATAACAGTTTGGTGACAGCAGAAAAGTATTGATGCCTTTCAAATTTGATGTCTTTCCCTGAAGAAATTTGCTGATTTGCTGTGTTGAATTTAGGATAGTTCTCTCTTTTCTTGATAAATCTATTTTTTTTCTCACTTTCTTAAGTTATTATGCATTTGTAAATTGCATCTTGAAAGATCATAGTTGTCATCACCCACCCCAATTTTTCTTCTGTAGATAAACTAGGGAACTTTTTTAACCTTTATTTTGGCACTTGATGAACAACAAGATATTAATACATTTAACAGAAATGGGAAAAATAACTTGAATAGCCAACATCAGAGCTCCAAAGAAAAGTTTTGATAGCACAAACAAAGTAATAATACTGGTAATAATTTAGGAACATGCATATATTAGTATGCCTCTAATTTAAGAGCTAATTATCTTTGTTTTCATTCTTAAAAACAAATTTGTTTTTTTCCATTAGATGTAAAAATGGTTCTACCTTCTAGCAACCTCTTCATTAAAACTATGCAAATAATTAAAACAAAGAAATTACCACATAATTGGGCCATATTACACATAATTTATTATGCCTTTTCAGTCTTTAGATAATAGTTTATTTGTATAAATAATTTTTATAGTACTTTGGTGTTGTGTAGGGAGGATACAATGTCTGGGATGAAAGAAGCAGTGTGATTAGTTGATGAAGTGTTGACATTGCCTTTATTATAGCTACACAGGTTGATTAGCATCATAACATTAGAATAAATCTGCATACAATTAAAATAAAACATTGTAAAAAAAGGCACTCAGAACTTACTGGCCTGATTCAATAAGTTTTAATACAGCTGAAATTTTGCTTTAAAAAATTCTTCAGAACTCTTTTTTGCTTTTATTTTTTGGGTGTGTTTTCTTGGACTGTTTTTCTTTACCTTCTGAAAGATATTTATAACTCTCTGGGGTGCACCATCCTACTGAGATAACTGTGTTCTTAGATGCTTGACAACAAAGATGAACAACTCACTTGTGTTGTGTGGTTATCTCATTATCTCTACCGACCCTGTTGTAAGGGATTGCTTGAGCTGTAGTAAACTGTTTGCCCTGCTGGCAAACAAGCCCCTTGCAGCTCATGACACGTGTTTTAACGTTTTAACCGTTATTTAGGCCAGCTCTTCACAGTGAGCCTAAATATGCCCTTAGGCTCCCAATAAAAAGGGAACTTAATGATGTGTCAAAAATTGCACTACAAGGGCCCACGAAAAATTCAGACTTTGTAAGTACAGGAGCCAACAGGGCAGCTGAAATTTAAGGTAGTGTTCAGAATCAGATGACTTGTCATGAAGTCATTCTGAAGGGGGTAGGGGGTGTGTGCATGCGTGCGCGTGTGCAGATGGTCTAAGGCAAGAGAAGAGAATCTGTGTCAAAAATGATTGAGGGGAGAAGTCAAAGGATAGTTGGAAACTAAGACTCAAGCCAAGTACACTTTTAAAAAGCAATTTAGAGAGGGAGATCTAAATGTTTAAGTTGTCGATCAAAGAAATCACTGGCATATTTCCCCAGCAAAAAAAAAAAAACCCTAGGTAGAAATGAAGCTGCAGAAACTGAGGAGGAAAGGGCTCTGTTGTCTTGGTGAAGGTGTTGGTGATAACTTGCAAACTTTCTTTTCCTACACGAAAGAAAGTAGGGGTAGAGCCAGATAACTTTTCTCACTCCTTTGGTGAGGTAATAAGCGGTATCTTCTATTCTAGTTTAGAATAAATAGTTTATGCAAGGAGAAACTACACTATAAAATAACTCCCAAACATTTGTGTAAAGAGATTGCAGACCTTTTATTATCTCACAGCAGTTGTGAATAATGAACTCAAAGTGGAATTAATTAAGAATATCACAGAAACCTCAGAACCCTTGGGATTGCCCTAGTTTTTAGAAATCTTTTAATACCTAATCAAATATCAGCAGGTTCATTAAAGAAACTGTCCTAGGTTGCTATTTGATCAGTAAAATTTTCCATGGAAGTATTTTTTCCTTAGAACTTTCCCTTTTCCCTGCTCTCTAGCCTGAATATTATTGGTATTAATAAATTCTCATCTGTTATTTGAAAGAAGTAAATACCTATATATTCATCACCAGAAAATGTATGTTTATCCCATGAAATCCTTGTGGACATTTACACTCTTAAATATCTTGCGTTTAATTTGTAAAGAGCATTAAAAAGAAAGCATATTAAAGCTTAGGTTAATCACATTACACAAAGGGTTCTTATTTAAGCACTTTTTGACTCCTAAAAATGGATCCAGTAGACAAGATAGAACACCAGGCTCGTTGGCTAAAATGTCAGCTCTCTGTTAGCTATGAGAAGAAAATTTTCAGTGGATTCTTAAATGGCATTCAAAGATTATTTCTGATATTAAATTTAGGAATTTAAAAACTAAGCAAGGGTCTTGTGAAAATTCTTTGTTACAAGAGACAAAATGAATTCTTTATACTTTGTTACAAGTTGGAAGTATAGAGCATTAGTCTGTAGCCTTTTGTGGACACCTAGTGATGAAAATTGAATGAACTGGAACATAATAGATAGGCACATTCTACACTGTTCAGGGATATCCTTGACTTAATGTCATCAATTCTGAGCTGTATTAACTTACATAGTAGTCTAGAATTTTCTTTGGCATTCCTATTTAGAACATAATTCTCAGTCTTTAGTCTACTGGCAGTCCTGTTTTACTAATATTGGTGCTGAGTTCTTAACGTGACCCTGCACTTCAGTAGTCTGCACTTTAAAGAAGTCTGTGGCACCATGTGTTCCTGTGTAATCTAACAGCACTCAATAAATGTTCGCTAATTGGCAGCAGCAGAATGAAAATCCAGAGACTTTCTTTTAATTCTATCTAGATATGGACCTAGATCTGGATCTAATTATCTTTAATTTGTTAATGTTTTACCATTAACAAAGCATGTTCACATACATTATCTTCAAAGCAATATTGCATGATTGGTTGTGCCATAGTTTACCCAGAGTGGCCCACTTCATGGGTGGTGGATTTGGGGCTAAACCTGCTTGCTTCACCATTCTACAGTTCCTCTCAGTTTAGGAAGAGTCTTAAGAAATGTAACTTAAGAAATGAGCCATTTTGTCTGTGTGTAGAAATTTCTCCCATATAGAGAAGAAAAGAAGCCAAGAGTGTGACCACGAGGTAGTGATTCCATGTGCAAACACAAGGGATGTTCACCCTCAAACCTGTATGTATTCCACGAGCAACCAACTTAATCAAAAACTGGATTCGATCTAGAAAAATCTCAAATTCTCACTTGGAATGTCAAATCCCAATAAGACCTACAGAAATCAGCGATTACATAGCCTAATTCTCTCAAAGACTATCAGTGTGACAGCTATTAAATCTTAAAGATATTTCTAGCTGGTAAATTTAGACACCTAGCTGGTTCTAATGTGGACTTTTAAAACCCATAGCATTCTTAATCCATAGAAGATCCTTTAAAATTTCATGTCAAAAGAAACCGTTATTTGAAAAATCTTAAAAGTAAAAGAAGGAAAGCTGTTTTCTAATAAGCAAAGGCTACTTTTCAAGTTTGGGGGAGAGTTAACTATAAGTTTAAATTCCAGGAATAATTTATTCTCATGTGTAATAGCTCATGTCAATAGCTGTACTTCACGAGAGTGACTTTTTTTTTATGTGGACTTTTCATGTCCCTGGCTTTTGAAGGACACTAAAAAGTGATATTTTCTTGGCCTAGGGCCAGAAAAACAAAGGAGTTTGGTTTTAGTTTAGTTCGTATGCTTAAATCATCTTTTTGTTTATTTCTGTGGATGGTAACAGAGAAGAATTTATTTGGAGGGAAATTTCATTCCTAGAAATTAACATAATGAAACCTCATGAATGCTGCCTCTACTAGATCAAAAGCTATGAGAATCGTTTTCCATGAAGTGGTAGAATCTACTTGGGTTGAGAGCAGAAACACAAAACAGGATAAATAGTGATAGAAAGTAGCATATACTTGTGCAAAAGAGTGGTTCAGACAAGAAGCAGTACAGAAGTTGATAGTGAAGAGTTGGTGTTTGAATGTTGATAATATTCAAGGCTACAACATCAAGAAAAAAGTCATCCTGAGAGTTTAGACAATTACACACTTCTGAGGCAGAATTGTGCACACATTCCATTCCTGTCCTGTGTTCTTTTTTCTATTACCTTTTATTCCTTTACCTTACTTTTCTTTAATCTATTTTTACTCATTTTCTTTTCGTTAGGGTATCTTCTTATCATCTTTTTTTTTTCTTCCCACCATGTCTACTTTATTTCCATTCTATCGTGCCTATCTCTTCTTATTAACTTACCAAGATATGGAGCTGAATAGGCACATGAGTAGTGGTTGGGAGTTCAGATTCTGAAGTCAGCCAGAAATCTGGTTTTGCTGTGTGAACTTGGGCATTTAAGTTAACCTCCCTGAGCTTCATTTTCCTCATCTGTAAAATAGAGCTAATAATATAACCTAATTCAGTTACCATAAGGATTTAAAAAGAAAATGTTACTACGGCCATGCCACCCTGAACAAGCCCAATGCCGTCTGATCTTGGAAGCTAAGCAGGGTCAGGCTTGGTTAGTACTTGGATGGGAGACCACCTAGGAAGACCAGGTGCTATAGACGTAAAAAATAATAAAAAATAAGGGATTGTAAGCTGACAGAGCACTTGCAATCTGTGAGGTCAACCAAGGGTTGCCTCGCCTAAAAAATAAATAAATAAATATCACATGATGCCACTTAGCTCGTGAAACTAAACGCCTCATAAATGCAGACTTTTTATTTGAGTTTTATTATATCCTGTCTCATTCCAGAAAAATAATGGAAGTACATTACAAAAAATACATGCAGTATAACAAGTTAAAGTATAAGTAAAGGAATCATACTGATGGCCAGAGACTGGGAGGATAAATAAGATGCTAGTGGGGAAGGTGCCACATAAAATGCACAGCTCCAATACTAGACAGAGGATCCTTGGGATCTGGGTCTCTTGGAAAGTAAATGAAGACAAACACTATCAATTACATGCTTCACAATCTTTTTAATATTTTTACATTAAACCTATGAGTTGTTCAGTGAAAGTCCAGCTATTTCTGGTATTCAAAAGTACTCTTGCACTTGAATAAGACCTCAAAAATTCTTATTCAAGAACCTCCATAAAGCTGACACTATATAATGTGAACCAAATCTCCAGTTAAAACAATGCTGTATTTCCTAGAATTCCTTCTTCTAATTTTCCTCAGTGGAGGCTGCTGCAACACAAAAATGTAATTCAGTAAAAGCACTCCTAGCTCTGTATATAGGGCATGACATTTGGAGCCAGATAACCTTTGGTTTGAATTGTGACTCTGCTATTCACTTGCTGGGTGGTCTTTAGCAAGTAATTTGATGGTGGTAGGACTGTTTCCTCACCTGTAAAACAGGGATATTAACCCCTACTTTGCATGATTATTTAAAAGATTATTACTATTATTGTGAGATGGCATAGCCATGGGTTTTCAGTATGTTACTCTCAAATGGTTTGGCCAAATCCAAAATAAAATCGAGAATATCTAAAAGGGAATGTATGTCCTTCAGGCAACCTTCCATAAATACGATTTCTCATGACTGATTTTTGATAGGCACTGGGCAGCAAGCATTCAGTGTTATCCTCTTTTGACAAGTACTTGGAGAGCAAATATTCCATTGCCAATTAGGGACAGACCATGCTTTAAGCCTCAGCTGAGATGGGAATATAGTTGACAACTCTTTTAAAAGTTGAGAAGCCGAACCAAAACATACGTCTGTAAAATGCCACCTCGCCTCCACATGGACATGGGCTGAGAATGGGACAAGATTTTTCTCACAAACCTCAAAATTCTATGCCAAAGAGCATGACTGATTATTTTAGCCTGCAAAATGTTAGCGTTATGAAATTCCCACTGCCATGGGCATAAGGAAGGTCCCATGTGAGCACTCACAGAAAAGCTAACCTTAGAACTTCCTCTGAATCCATCATCTAAACTTGCTACCCTTAAGTGATAAAATAATGTTCAGAGGGCTAGTTATAAGTAAGTTAAGTGTTAGCATCTTCCAAAAGTTTTTGAGTTTTAAGATGATTAATCTTAATGCCATTTTTAATACTAATTAAAAAGTAGTCTGTTTTTAAGCTCACACCAATTTTGTGACAATAAAGTCATAAAATCAGTACCTTAGGAAATGCTTTTTTTCTTCTCAGTCAAGAGATGTCATTAAGGTATAAATGAAAGTGGGCTAGTGTGAAGGAGGGTAGAACACATCCTATTTCATCTCAGTAGAAATTCCTACCCATCAAGACAGCTTGCTCATAAAACCCACCTCAAGGTGACACAAAGGGACAGTTTCTATAAAATCATTAATTTTTGGAGATCCAGAGGACCTGACGCAGCTTGTTTTTAGTGAGTTCCTGTCCATTTTGAAAAGTCCTAGAACAAATCATCTGAAAGCATATCATTTGTGGCCAGTTCTCTAAAAGGTAGTTTTCGGCAGCAGAAAGCTGTGCCTAGCATCTACCTGCTCCTTAGAAAAAATTCTGGCCTGAGAAGGTTGACTTGCAGATTATTATGAGGAAACTAGCCCAAAGTGTCTAATATAAAATAAATGAATGAATAAATAAATAAGTTGATGATTTTGGAGGTTAAGCTTCACCTGTTTTTAATGAGCCGTTCACTCTGAGCCTATTGCCTACAATTAGAGTTGATATAGATGAACAAATCTACAGGATTTGTAAACCACCCTTAGCAGATCCGAAGGTAGGAAATGTTCTCTGAAGATTTTGTTTATCTCAACCTTTCTGAACAACTGTTCTATGTGAAGACTGTTACTGGAGCCAATCAGAAACACAGGAGGTTAAATTTGGAGTAATCTCTATTGCTGTAAAATGGGGGGAAAGAAACCCAGCCAGTCAATTGAGGTCTCACTCCACTTATACCTCAGGTGACTGTATCCCCAAAATAATCTCTTGTTCTGCATTCTAAGAACAGACAAACTCAGTCTCTTCTATATGGCTTACCTAAATTTTCTAAGAAAATGAGAAAAATTGAATTTGATCGTTTCCTCCCAAATCCTATTTTATCTGCTCTTCTTACTTTTCTTACCAGTCCTAATCAAACAAGTACCAGGAAAGTAAGCCCCAGAACACAGAGGGGTTAGAGACTCTTTTAATTTACCAAGAGGCTATTGAAAAGAAGAAAGGTGACCTCCCATCATTAAAGTCTCTCCCACATAATTGTAGTTTCTTCTCTTTCTAGACTGGAAGAGAAAAGGGGTGGTGACATTACAGCTACCAGGAAGAGAATAACTGTGGCTTTCAGTGTACTTTATGGTCTGTTCTCTGGGAAGTCTCTGGGATATAATGTGAATTTCATTTAGCCTGCTGATGGTGTTGGAAAAGGAGTGAGAATCTTTGATGAATGCCCATAATAGTTCCCTACATTAACTAATCATAAGAAACACTGAGGGAATAATTAAAAATAGATTCTAGGGCTCCACTGCCAGAGATTCTTATTGAGTCTGGTAGAGGCCAGAAGTGGATGAATTCTAAATTTTTCAAAAATACACAAATTATATTGAAATGTTTGAATTGTCTTGTTTACCTTCTTTTTTATGTGTATGTGTGGAAGGCCAAATGATACTTTCAGGCATGTATGGATCTAGGGGTTCAAATGACTCAATCAGAACTCAGTTTTTGAGGGAGCATGGTCATTTCTTGGCTTAGTTTTTGCTGTGTTAGCATTGATCTTAGGCAGGATTCTGCTAAGTGGCAATCAGCACCTGTAGGCTTGTATTCATATAGCTTTTGGTCAGGAAAAAAATATTCTCTTTTAATAGGCCCAAAGACCCAGAGTTGAATCTCACTTGTTCTGATTGGTCCATCTTCGAACGAGTAACTGTGACCAGGAACAGGTGCTATTCTCATTGACCAGGGCTGGGTCAAATGTCCATCCCTCTGCAGCCAGAAGTGGGATCAGTTCCATCAGAAACCATCAACTGAGAGTGGTAGAGGGTTTCTATAAGGAAATTCAGGGTGCTGAATGAAGAAACGAGATATCATCTATAGATTGATGGCGGATGGGCCATCAGTCCTAATAAAGGCAGTGATCATTATATATTTGAACCAAAGATTATGAGACTAGGAACTAACACATATAAGTAATAAACTGATTAATTTTTGATGGGACATGCTCCCTTCCCACACTAACTTTCTTGTGAAGCAGATCAAGCCAGACTCATACAACTAGAACTTACCTAGAATCGTGGTTGAAGTATAGCAAAAGAAACAACAAAAGCAACAACCAAAAAAAAACATTATTTTTTTAAGTACCCAGTACATCAGGGGACTAAAACCCTTGCAATTGTCAAAAAGATGGTGGAATTGAAAGGTTATAATGTCGCAAATTTTAACTACTTCTGTATAGTAGGCCAGTAACATTTCATCTGTGCCAAGGCAGTGGGTGAGTCTTGAACATGTGAGAAGATAAGAGGTTTTCAGCAAGGTATAGGTTTTCTGTGCTACAGGTTTTCAGTACCAGTTATCAAGATCATTCCTTATCTTTGACACCGTTTATCTTTAACACAGTCTTTTAAATAGATCTTTAAATGATGTGGGGGGAGTTCTTAAAACATTAATAAAATGATGCCTTTAAATCACATAATATAAAGATATTCTTTTACATTTAACAAGCTTTAAAAACAATATTTAGGGTCTTTTTATATGATCTGCCAGAGAGGCTACAAAAATTGTTTAAATCCCTGTCAAATTTTACTACCTTATTTCTGGAAATAAGATGAAGTAAAGATTTAAAGTAGTGGTTAACAGATGTGTTACAAAGTACTTCCTTCACCCTAAACTCAACTTTCCTATCTGCTGTATGGGAATAAAAATAATTAAAAATTATAAAGATGAAAAAGTTAAATGGTCCCTTGGGGCATAGAAATGCTTAGATATAATTACTCCTCCATGGTAATAATTTTAATTAAAATTATTTAAAGCAGACTTCATTTTCAATTTCTATTAAGAAATAATAAAATTCCTTAACTACATTAACAGTACTATATTAATCCTGTGTAAAATTATTTCCTTAGAAGTGAGATAAACTATCATTAACAGCATTTAATGAACTTTTACATTATAATTGAATTGATATTTCCATTCTACAATTGAAGGAGAGGGGCCTATAAATAATCACTTAACATTTATGAGTACATACTTCTTGTAGGATAAAGTATAGATAGATATAGATATGACATAAATATAAATTTATACATACACTTCTCATGTTATATCCTTATACACACACTTGGAAAATGTATTTATACATAACCTATTCTCCCTGAACAGTGAAATATCTCAGCTGATTTAAGGCTCTCATGCATAAAGTTTCTCAACAGAAAAAAGGATCTACTTGTTTTATAGAAGTCTTAGAACATGTTTTTCAGGTCTTACGATTTTTACCTTTTCACAGTGTTCCCTTTTAGGTTCTGCCTCTGTCTATATGCCAGTTATTCTTTATTTTTGCATAGACTAGGAATAAAGGAGAGGGAAACAAAGCTATAGAGACAATCTAGAGATTTTCATGATGATTTGGTACATGTTTTTTAGGGAGTATATTGCCCTCTCTTTGACATCAGCCCCAATCCATTTACTTTTGCTATAATTTACAATGAGGTGCTCTTTTCTAGTTGATATTTAGAAGCCATATATCTCTCCCTGCCTCCTCAAGAGCAAGCTAGAACTGGAAAAGAGGGAACATATCACTTCCTCTTTGTTACACTACTAAACACTGAATCCAGAGTTGCCACTGAGTTGATGTCTTTATTAGAGCGAGAAACGTGATCAACACTTCTGGACAGAAGTGTGGTCAAACATGTCTGAAAGGCAACGGCGTAAATGAAAATAGTAATGTTGCCACAACAGAGCTTCTCAAAGGTGCGCTGGATTCTGCCCAGTGTCATGCACTTGGAGGACAAAGCCACACCTGTCACCCTGAGAGATAGGATAGCTCTGTGGCACTGACAGCAGAACAGGGAGTTTAGATTACAGCAATTGATAGAGAAATGACTGTAGAAACAATGGGAAATCTGCCAGGGCTCACCTGCTTCTCCTTGCTTGATATAATTTAGTTAACTTACAAACACATGTATTATGCTCTATTGTGGAAAAAAAATTAAGACATGCATGCAGCAGTATAGAAAGTACAGGGTTATCCTAGAGTTTTAGAAGTGCTTGAATAAAAACAGTTGGAAGTGGTTTTCAGATTTATTTCACTCTTCCTGCTGTGTTCAGCAGTTTTTATTTCTATTTTCTTGATGTAATATCCTGAGAAAAGCAAACCCAACCAACCAAAGGGAGCTGCTAACTGTTGCTGACCAGAAAAATAAAACAAGTCCCTCCTAATGTTTTCCAGCTATTTTTGTGGACAGAAGTCAGGGTGAGAGGTTTCACTTCCTGATAGGTGGTACCCTAGGTAACTGGGTAATAGAGATCACTGAGGAATTCAAATGAAAACCTAAGACTCTAGGCCCAAATTAAAAGAGCTCCCCAGCGTGATTACAAAGTAAAGAAACAGTGTCATAGTTATCCAGTAGTGCTTTCTTCTGGGTGGGGAAGATGACCTTGTATGCTCTATCTTTATTTTCCTGTGCTAAGATTTGTTCTGCTTTGCTTTGTTTGACCTTTTTCTTTCAGCCTGTTGCTCTAAGTTACCCTTTCTTCTTTTTCTATTTGTTTCTATACCTTCTCTGACTTTTAGCTTTTTTGTTTTTTTGGCATTCTTTCAGCCTTTTCTTATTCAGAGGCTAAGGAATTCAATATTTTCTTTTTCAAAATTGATATTTTTATGAGGATTTAGAACTAATCGCATAGTAGTCTCACCTTAGGGTGGTAGCATTTTATGACCATTTTTTTCATCACCTGCTTCTGGGACTTTGCTTTTCTAATTATAATGAGCAATGATTGATGGTGATCTTTGCTTTAGCTCTTTCTTAACAGCTTTTGTGGAACTTCTGTGAATTCAAAGGAGCAGCAATTGTCCTGAGAATCATTACGTAGATGGTATCATCAACTAACATTTTAAATATTTTGAGTGTTGGCAAGATACATCCAAGATCTGTGATCCTTTGTTGCCTCTGCCTCGGTTCAGTCAGTTCTTCAGATTGGCATTTACCTCCACAGAAATTATCACTTTTTATTTTAAACAACTTTGTTGAAGTACAATTTATATACCATAAGAGTCACTCATTTTAAGTGTGTAATTTACTAATTTTTAGTAAATTTATAGAGTTGTATGATCATCAACTCAAAAAGATCCCTTATGCCAGTTAGTCACTCCTGTTCCCACCTCAAGCCTTTAACAAGTACTAGTGTTTTCTTTCTCTAGTGATTTACCTTTTCTGAACATTTCACATAAATGGAATCTTGCAAATATGGTCTTCTACATCTGACTTCATTTAGCATAATGTTTCTGAGTTAGTGACATAGAATGTGTCAGTAGTAATCCATATTGCTGTAGTAATCCATTGTGTGGATATAGCACATTTTGATTGTCCATTCACCATTTAATAAACAGTCAGATTGCGTACATTTTGGGAGTATCATGAATGATGCTGCTATAAATGAGCATTTATGATGAGTCTTTATGTGGGCATATGTTTTCATTTTTCTTAGGTAGATCAGAGTGGATGGCTGGTTAATATATTAACTTCATTGGTTTACCTTTTTATGAAACTCTCAAACTGTTCTCCAGAGTGACCTCACCATTTTACATCCTCAGCAACAATGTATGAAAGTTCCAGTTTCTCTATATCTTCACCATTTAGTACTTTCTGCCTTGATTTTAGCCATCCTAGTAGGTGTGAAGCAGTATCTCATTGTGGTTTAATTTACATTTCCCTAGGGACTAATGATGTTGACAGTCTTTTCATGTGCTTATTAGCCATTCACATGTTTTCTTCGGTGAAATGTCTATTCAAATCTGTTGCCCATTTTTTAACTGGAGTTTTCTCTTTAAATTATTAAGTTTTAAGTGTTCTTTTTACACTCTGGATACCAGTCCTTTATCAGATACATATATGATTTGCAGTTATTTTCTCCCAGTTTATGGCTTGTCTTTGTGCTTTCTTAATTGTGTCTTTTGAAGCACAAAAGTTTTTTGACTTCAGTGAAGTCTAATTTTTAAACACATATTTAGATCATGCTTTTGGTGTTATATCTATCAATTCTTTGCCTAGCACAAAGCCACAGCTGTTTTCTCCTATGTTTTCTTCTAGAAGTTTTGTAGTTTTAGCTCTATGATCGATTCTGTATTAACTTTTGTGTATGGTAGTTTTATTACTTTTAAAGATACATTTATACCATTCTTCTCATTTCCACAAGTCCACCTGAAAATATCTTTGGGAAAGATGTGATGGCAAGTAGACAGGGGTAGTTTTTGGTACATCAGACCTAATCTCAAACTGTATCACCTTTCGATTAGTATTTAAATTTACTTGAAATAAACCCCTATTAATAGCCCATATTTTTCTTTGAGAGGACATTAAATTTCAGAGAGCACCAGAACCCTTCTGAAGGTTGTGAATAATTTAAATGTCCCAACAATGAATATCTAAGTAAATTGTCAGCAAGAAACTGATGATTATCTCATGAGAGTTTAACATCAAAGTTATCTCATCTGAACCTATGATTCTGCCTCTTTAATGTCTTCTTTTCTTCAAACAGAATGCAATATTTACTTATTCAGGAAAATTGATAATACTAACACACTGATAGGAAAAGTTTAGAAAATCTTGGTTTAAAAAATACTCCAAGAAGTTTTTAGTATTGAGAATCATACATCAGTACCGTGTGGCTGAACAAAATATGGCCACTCCTGACAGGTCGTTTTTAGAAATGAGGTTTTACAGGCAATGAAATATAACAACAAAAATGCCTGAAAGATAATATATCTCAGCATCTCCATGTCAATGCAATGAAAGCTTTTCTGAAAATGAAATGGCCTTCTTTTAGAACTCTGGAATCCTAAACTACCAGACATTTCAGGAACTGTTTTGGCTGAAAATGATATGAGAGATTTTTCTCTTTCGTAATTTTTATTACAGTGGAAATGGTTTTTGTATTTCTAACAGTTTGACAAGAGCTAATTACAATGCACTCATCTGTTTTGCGGACTAATTTGAGCCATTGGGCATCAACACCATAGACATGCAGCAGCATTGCAAATGATACGCATGCTTCCCTTGCTCCAAGAATTTGTACTTGCTATAAAAGAAAACAGATTTGGACAGCCTTGAAAAAGTTGAGTTTGGTTTGAAGAAAACATTTCAGAATTACATTAGAGCTGGCCTACAAGTGAACTAAAAATACCTGTTCATCTCAGTGGTCTTGGCCCAGGGCCGTTCCTTTTACTGTAAAAGTCAGGCTGTTTGAACAGTTGGAGTTCGGCTTGCTTGCTGTCTAAACTAGTGTTCTCTGGTAACTTCTGTTACCATTGAAACACAAGCCCTGTTGCATTTAAGACTGTTTAGAGGTGTGGAAAATAGCCAAGAAAAATGTATACTTAGTGTTCAAACCTCTAGGCATCCCCCTGCAGTAACTAGACCACTTAGAGCTGTTAAGAAATGAGAGAAAGACATTCATCAGTAAACATTACACAGCAAGGGTAAAAGATGGAATGGAGTAAAGAAGGCTGTTAAAATCAGCCTAAGATGATTATTTGAATTGCAAAGAGAAATCTTCAGACATAGCTAGAGCTGCTAAACATAACTCTTGAGGTTTTTCCAGAACAGAGGGATTGGGGGGAATGAGACCAGTGAAGGAGAAAATTAGAAAATTATAAGACAGAATGGGAGATGAAGTTTCAGAAACTGGTAAAATAGCTGAAATATGTGATATTATTAGGTCTTAAGTCTATTTATGAGGGTGAAAATTTAAAAACATGTTCTCTGACTTTGGCTCTGCGATTTTAAGATTGAAATGAAGATATCAAATCTGGACAAAGAATAACCAGCAGTAACTGCTCGGTTATATCATGAAGGATTAAAAAGAAAGATTCAGAAATCAGTAGCCCAAGAAAGATATTCATAAGTTGAATAAACCTGAGATGATTTAAGTGGAAATGAATCAGAATGGTAACAAACATCCCAAAACTTGGCAGAGTGCAACCCTTTATATATCAGCTGCTATATAAATTAACAGTCACCATAATTGATCATTTGCTTTTTGAAAGGTGTTCCTGTTCAGTGAGATAGAATAGGGAATATAAAGCCTACTAGACTAATTTTTAAAATAACTTGTATCGCAGACTTCACTAACATGTGTTTGGCTTGTTTGATAGCTGAGTATCCTATTTTCTGGCACAATATATAGAGCAGAGGGAGTTTCCCCCCATGAGTGACTGAAGTGCCAGCTGTTGCCCTAAATATTGTACCTGTTCATGATAGAGATAGTTTTAAAGCCAGATTTTAAGCTTAGGGAAAGTTTTACATTTTGTACATCAGCAAACATTGGTATCAGATATGTGTGTCTAGACACAGCACTAACACACACACAGAGGGAAGTTGATCAAGAATCTACTTCAAAAATAAAATGGTAACAGATTCATTTCTTTAAACATTTAAAAGATAACTATCTTTAATAAGCTTTAACAAATCTTTACAACACTTCTAAGGTCCTAGAAAATTTATAGAGATGGTATATTTGCATGACAGTATTCTTAAATAAAATATTACATTTACTCCAACATTTTTGTTAGCAATAGTTTGAGAACTTAGAAGACATGAAGGGATATCAGAACATTATGTAATGACTGGAATAACACAGAAAAAAAGATGCCCTTTTCAATGGCACTGGAGTTATGCATAAATGAAAGAAAAACAAAAACAAATTGAGAACCAATGTTAACACACTCATTTTTTACTTAGAAAATCATTACAGCATGGAATGTTCACTACCTATACTAGTGTGATAGTTATGAGTCCTTCTAGAACCAGCTAGATCCTGGAGAAATGGGATACTAGAGAAAGACAAGTTTTAATGAGCTTAATAGCCTTAATGTTCTTACATGTTTCTTTGATATTTAAGTATTTTTTAGAGTGCTTGTTCCTTATACCAGCAACCTCCAATTCACCGATTCCACTTAATTGTTCATATTTAATGATTTAAAACAGTAAATATGTGTTGACTTGTAATCTACAAGAGTGACTTTGCATGCAGCCTGATTTTGAATGTAGAACTTTTGTGAAGCTATTAAAATGAAAAACATAACTGTCTGGTGCCATGGTAGGCATTACAGACTTCTAGGTAAAGTACTAATTTCTGATGAAAGGGACCTCAGAGAATGAATCAGTATTCTATAAGTGTCAGTAAGCATTTATCACTTTCATTCTGCATCCAAACTTTGACTAACATTAAAATCACAACATTACAGGGATTTCTTATCAGTTATTCATGTGTGGTTGATGTGATGCTCCAGTTGGACATACTCTGGGCTTTGCATTTTAGAGTTGTCAGTGTTCTTAAAGCAAAGTCAGAGCCTTTCATCTCTGACTGATAAAAATGACACAAAGTATCAGTACAACTTGTAAGCTGAAAAAGAAGAAGAAAACATTTAAATAAATACCTCCCCAAGCCTTCTGATTGGCAGGTTCTATTGACATAATATCTCCATGAAGGAAAGGACTTCGCATTATTCTATGATTAGTGATAGCACCATCTCTGAGGTTGTTTTGGTCCATTTTGTTATGGAGATTCTTCAGTAGGTATTTCCATGGATTGTATTTAAGACATCTTCAAAGGGGTCCTATCTAGTTGTCACATTTGCTTCTTGAATTCATGGAGTCAAGCTATGCTTTTAAAAAGGCATGGATATACTAAGATTGTGGACTTTCATTTTCAAATAGCAACTTCAAAAACCCAGGGTATAATTTCACACCATAAGGAATTGGAACTTCCTAATGTGTATTTATACATAGTCTAAGTAAATCTGAGTAAATAATTTTTCAACACTATCAGTAAATAAATGAACTAAGTTATATGCCTTTGATTCAAAGTTATGCCTTTAAAATCTCATTTTTTTCCTACTTCTAACCATATACTCATTCGTCACCATAACTGAGGTAGATAGTTCTCCTGACATATTTTGCCTAATTAATATAAGGGATCATTTGGTAGAGGGTACACTTTGATTTTTTTCTCTTACCATGTAAAACACACACACACCCCTCCCCCCCAAATACAACAAAAGTCTTGTCAGTTTGGGATCTGGTTGGAACTACTCAAAAAGAACAGAGAGATTCATGTCAGTTCTCATTCTAATTGAGAGAGGGGAGAGAAGTCACCGTATATGAGCATGATAAGGCTCCCCGTATCATTGGTGGCATGACCACAGGAAGCAAAAAAACGAGTGATCCAGTGGATCTAAGGTTGTCAGCAATTCCCTGCTACTGTTTATTTTAGAAAATTATCCAAGCAAAGCAAGGCCTCTTCAAGAAAGCAACGTGTCATACTTTAAAACCATCTTGAGAAGGCTATTGTAACGCCGAACTTATTGTTATCATTATTATTTTTTTGCCTATCTTCTCTCCCCTGTTGAATGGAGGTGATACAAAAGCTTTAGTGGAACCAACTAGAAATAAAGACCTTAGAATAGGTGATTATGCCATCTGACTATTTAAATCAGATCAAAACTACCCTCTTCCCAGAAGATGATGTTCTGAAGACTCTGATGATGTGTGTAGCCTGACTTAAACCAAAGGGAGTAAATGAGCAGCAGGTTCACCTCCAGTTCTTCAGGCATACCTTTAAGCAGTATTAAACGGTAGTAGTTGGAAAAAGAGATTCTAGTGTAAATGCTTATGAGCGAGTGCAATTGCTCCTACTGCTGTCTTACCGTAAATCCTTAAGTGATCATTTATATCATCTAGGCAATATACCCACCCTTCTTAGCAATATGTTTGTATTTATACATATAGTTTCTTCTAAGTTAATTGTAGAGTATTCTGCTGTCTGAGAAATTGGCAATGTTTCTCAGAGAGGAGTGCCATTAGCATGTGGACAAGAAAATTTTCAGGGCGTGAGTGGGCCCCAATCACTCAATGCCAGCACCTACCCTCTCTCATACCAGGCATTAGGACAACTGAAAACATCCTTCCATATTTTTATGTGCCTTAAGGGAGAGAAGCGTCAGCACCGTCTTCAAATATTTGAAAGTTGACCCTCTTCCCTTCCCTTCTTTCTTCCTTGTGCCAAGAAAGATTTAAGGAAGCCATTGACGGGATTGATTCACAGGGTTTTCATTTACTTATTATTCTCTTTAATCGTGTTTAGAATTCGGGAATTTTACAGCCTTTGATGATGGCCTTGTCAGAAAGAAAAGACATATATTTTAGGTCCTACTGAACTCCCTATGTTCTTTAAGGCCAGTCTTGCTGGTAGAGGTGAAAATAGTTTCCTTTTAAGGATTAATTAATTAAAAAACAACCAGTTTTTATATATTGCTAGTCACCTTTAAGTTTTTATTTTTTAAAAACATTGCCTAGCTCCTCAAAAGGCAAATCCTGTGTATTTAGTAACATCAGAGAATATTCCTATACCAAATGCTTTCTGTTAGGATATGCATATATGTATTTTTGATACATTTTCTCATTCTGTTTTATCTGAAATAGACATTGTTGAATGATGAAACAAACAGGAAAATATCAGAGAGTGAAAGTTGGAGGAAAAAATGGGTTAATGGTTTGAAGGCCCGGGTGTAAATGTGTTAAAGTTTAAGGAAAAAATGAATTGAAATTAAGAAAAGGATTTTCTAAAAGGGCCGTGAAATAATTAATTGTTTTGTGAGAGATGGCCTTTCCATGTAGGCAGAGAATTTTTTTCTTCACTCCTTTCTGAAGAGACAGTCAAATAGAGAATCTCATCTCTTAATTAGAAAGAAAAATACTCATCAAACACATCTCATCACTGGAGAGCTAATGATCCACAGCTGTTAGTCTGAAAGGGCAGGCTTTTTTCCTGAACAGTAGGAAGTGTTAATCATTTTGGATGAGATTTCTTTTTAAAATATACTGTAGTTTGCAAAAGAATAGGATATTCAATATTCCAACTTAAATGATTTTTTTGAAGTGCGCTCCCCCAGGGATCCTGTCATGTGTCGCACTGAATGATCATTGAATGCATGCATCTTCCACTGTACTTCAATGAGAGCATCAATTGATGGGATAATGTGAATGGCCCAGTCCTGCCTGGGACTCTTAAAACCTCAGACTCAAAGAAATAAAAATCATGCCTGTCTTGTACCCACCAAGAAATGATGTTGTTATAAAACCTTAATATTTTGAATCATTCACTCTACTTTATATAATTTGCCTTGTTTAAATATGAGTGAAAGCCTTAGTCCACCATCACTTAGCATTTGAACAGGAAAGGGTTTTTTGTTTGTTTAATCTTTATGTGAAAAAAGCTTTATTTTTTCTGTAAAAATGTAATTGGCTCATTCATTTCCCAATCTTTGACTTTACAGACACCTTGCTAGCCTCTTCTAAACATTTTGGACAGAAGGAAGCTTCATTTAATAGAAACCTTATGAATAGCCAACGTTTGATTATTCAGAGCCATGCAAGATATTGAGAAAAACTGGCTCCACAAACCTCATTTTGACCATTAGTTTTTGACCTCTTTGCCTTATGAAACCTTTACCAGAACACCTAGAAAGTGGTATTCTACTTCTTTCCACTAATGCAAAAGTAGTTAACTCATAACAAGAGGACAGAGAAGAAATAGAGATACAGAAATCTACAAAATGAATAATCAGTCCCTAAATAATTGTTACCTTCAGGGCATCAACATTCACTATAAATTCTTCACCTGAGAGGCAGTGGAGCATTGTGGGAAAAGCACACTGTGTTGGGAATCAGATGACCTGGCTCTGCCACTCAGTAGAGGGTGTCCTTAGAGAATTCTGAAACTCTGAAGCCTTGGTTTCCTCATTTGTAAAATGAAGATAATAGTCTCTGCCTTCCCAGCCTGCCTCTCAAGACTTTTTTCCTGAAGTTCATTCTATATGATATGATGTGAGATATTTGTTAGGACAAACTATGTTATTTACCTTTCAAAAAATTATAGATTTTCAAAAAAGCCATTCTGAATACTTATGATTAAAATCAAGATTTTGCTCTCAAAGCCTAGCTGGCCCAACTAGATACTAAAGGATTTTGTGATGTCGATGCTGATATCATAGGCAAGGTAAGGTAACATTAATTTAGATAAAAGGTATATGGATTTAAAAGTGAAAAAAATTATGGACAGGACTTGACATTTATAAAACTGTTAGTTCAGAAGATTATTTTATATCTAGGGGCATGAGGTTGTTAAAAATCGTTAACATTTAAAACCTAATTGTTTCAACTTTAGCGTTCACAAAATCTCTATTGCATGCTAATGCCATATACAATAATGAGTTTCTATAAATATCTGAATTTTTTTGTTTCAATTATTAATGAAAATTTTAACTGTAATCTCTCTGTTTAACTTATGACTTCCTATCAACAAACCCCTTCCTCCCCCACCACATACAAATCCCTCTAAGGAGTACCACCCATCCTCTATAACTGCTCAAGGAGCAATCACCATATTCACTTATCCTATTGTATTAGATTATTTAGTCTCTGTAATTTTTCAGAAACAATTTTAATGTGAAAAGCTTTAAATTGATAGTACTTGCACTTATATAATATTTTGTGATAAAACATTTTACATATAGTACATCACTTGTTTCCCACAACCAACTTATAAAATAAGCAGGTATTACCATCTCCATTTCATAGATAATAGACTAAAATAAGAGAATAACTGACTTGTCCAAGGTGCTATGATGATCAAATCACAGAGATGGAATTAAAACCATTTCTTCATTCTTCTGGTCCATACCACATTGTCTCTTTGGAGAGAGACTATGTACCAGCTTTTGCTATATAATAAACCATTCCATAATTAGTAGCTTAAAGTAACTACTGTTTATTTAGTGATAATTCTTTGAGTTAACAATTTAGACCAAGCTCAGCTGGGTATTTCTTCTGTTCTCAGTGGGAGTCACTCATGTATCTCGTCAACTTCTGGTCAGTTAGGGAGCTTTGCTTCTGGATGCTGTCTGGCTTTCAGCTGGGGTGACGGAGGCAACTGTGCTGCATTATCATACAGCACACTAGCCTAGGCTTGTTGACATGGTGACTCAGGGTTCTAAGATAGCATAGGGCAAGCCCCAATGAGCAAATACTTTTTAAGTCTCTTCCCTTGGTCAAAACAAGCCATATGCCCAATCCTTGTGTTACTGTGGGAGAGTGTTACAAAAGGCATGGATTCTGGGAGACATGAACAAAAGGAGTCTTTACTGCATGTAATCACCATAAGCTAAATATAAAAATACTGCAAATGGCATTCATTTGATCTTTTCTTCCTATAATTGACATGGCTTCTTTAACATAGCTCTTATACTTGAAACAACCATTATCTATGGATTCTAGGGAAATATAGGAAAAGTGATAAGTTGCAAAAAAGACCCAAAATATTATATGTAGTATGAGCCAATATATTTCTGTAATAACACCTACTGCTCACTGAGTATCAGCCAGACACTAAGCTAATTTCATCTCATCTGCAGAGTAAATACTATAATTTCCACTTCTCAGATGGCTATGAAATCTAGTAACTTGCCCAGGACCACATAGCTAGTGACTAGAGAGCTTGAATGCAAACTTGGGCCTGATTCAAACACCCATGTTCTTCTCACTGTACTACACTGCAATAGCTCCTTGAGGGATCCCATGGTCATGGCTGACAGTTCAAGGCAGATTGGCAAGGAGCTTCTGACATCTAGTATAGTGGGTAAAACCCAATATTTTTCTAATGAAGGAGGTTATGTATACTTAATACCATTTGATTGTCATAAAGGTTTTCTGCTATAGAATTCTGATTATAAATTAGTAATTTGAAAAAGGAAAATCACCAAAATTTTGGAATAGTTTTAGTCTCTAGTGACCAAGGATAATAAATGTAGGGCTAGTTGTTTTGTTTGGAATTGGGGCATGGATTCAATTAAAGTAAAGTGTATGTAGTCCAAGGTTCCTAATTAAAACCATGGTGGGGTCAGGGGGGAAGGGGAAAAGGAAAGGAGACTGTGGGAGAGAGAAAGAAGAAAAATAGGGAAAAAATGGCATAATGATGGAGTGAAAAGATACTAAATACCGTACAAATGTGCAAGAGTCCTTATTACCTAATTTAACATTAAGAAATTGTAGAACTGTCAAGTCCTCTTTCTATATCCCACACAAGCAAAAAGGAGTTCTGGAAACTATGGGGTCAGAATAGATGCTAGGCATTTCATGGTTCATATTTATATTCTGTGGATGCATCAATGATTTTTTATTATTAATTTTTTTTTCTTTTTTTTTCTCATTTATTATATCTCTTTTCCCCAAAACCTATGACAAAGTGTGCTTATGAACAAGGACAGATCTTGTGTGCTCTTGGCCTTCCTGGAGTTTCTATGAGCTGCCTTCTTCCTCCTACTGCTGTAGTGAGACACTGAAGACCCAGCCTTAAGAGTTATCTTTACTTTTTGTAGGAAAGAGGAGAGGATTAATCTTAATGCAAATAGGCCCCAAGGAGAAGAGAAACTCAGTGTGGAGAGAATGAGCTAAAAGATGCCTTTATTCCTCTAACAGCTCACTTTATTAGAAGATCCTCACCCTCTAACAAGTATTAGAATCATCACTAATTCCGTAGTGAATGATTGCCTTTTTCTTAGTGATTCTTAACAATCTGAGTCCAGAGACCATGCCATATCTTAATTTTGAACATCCAGTCTTACATAGTACATAGTAAGAGTTCAATAAATACATTTTATTGTTAACCTATGTTTATGCTCGTTGTTTTTTTTTAACTTTTTGAATCTTCAGTTCAATGGCCAGAAAAAAATGCATTTCTATTTAGAGTTTACTCAAAAATCTCTTGTATAATTTTTGCTTTTTTTTTATTCCCATTCCCCCATTACCTCCCTGTTGGCAACCATCTGGTTATCCTCTGTAGGTCTGTTTCTGTTTTGTGTATTCATTTATTTTGGTTTTTGTATTTTTTAGATTCCACATGTATATGAGATCATGTGGTATTTGTCTTTCTCTTTCTGACTTACTTCACTTAGAATAATACCCTCTAGGTCCATTTATGTTGTTGCAAATGACAAGATTTCATTCTTTTTTATTGCTGAATAATTCATTGTGTGTGTGTGTGTACACCACATCATCTTTATCCATTCATCTATTGGTGTAAATCTAGGTTGCTTCCATATCTTGGCTACTACTAGTATTCTGCAAATGAATATAGGGGTGCATATAACTTTTTGAATTAGTGTTTGTTTTCTTCAGATAAATAGCCAGAAGTAGACTTCCTGGACCATAGGGCAGCTCTATTTTTAATTTTTGAGGAATCTCCATACTGGTTTCCATACTGGCTGCACTAATTTACAGTCTCACCAACAGTTTACAAGGGCTCCCTTGTCTTCACTTTCTTGCCAACACTTGTTTGTTGATTCGATGGTGTGAAGTGATATCTCATTGTAGTTTTAATTTGCATTTCCTTCATTAGTGATGTTGAACATCTTTTTATACGTCTGTTGTCCATCCATATGTCCTCTTGGAAGAAATGTTTATTCGGGTCCTTTGCCCATTTTTTGATTAGATTGTTTTTTGGTGTTAAGTTGTTTGAGTTCTTTATAGATATGGATGTTAATCCCTTATTGGATATATCATAGTTGAATATCTTCTCCCATTTAGTAGGTTGTCTTTTCATTTTGTTGGTTTCCTTCACTGCACAAAAATTTTTTAGTTTGATGTAGTCCCATTTTTTTTCTTGTTTCCTGTGCTCGAGGAGACATCTAAAATATAGTGCTAAGAGCGATGTCAAAGAATTTACTGCCTATGTTTTCATGTAGGAGTTTCATAGTTTCAGGTCTAACATTTAAATCTTTAATCCATTTAGTTTATTTTCATATATGGTATAAGAAAGTGGTCCAGTTTCATTTTCTTACACGTATCTCTCCAGTTTTGCCAACACCACTTACTGAAGAGGCTGTCTTTACCCCATTATATATCCTTGCCTCCTTTGTCATAGATTAATTGACCATATAAGCAAGGATTTATTTCCAAATTCTTCATTTTTGTTGATCTATGTATATTTTGATGCCAATACCATATTGTTTTGATTATTGTAGCTTTGTAGTTTAGTTTGTTATCAGGGAGCATGACACCTCCCACTTTGTTCTTTCTCAAGTTTTCTTTGGCTATTAGGGGTCTTTTGTGGTTCTATATAAATTTTAGGATTAGTTATTCTAATTCTGAGAAAAATGACATTAGTGTTTTAATAAGGATTGCATTGAATCTGTACTACATTAGGTAATAAGGACATTTTAACAATATTAATCCTTCTAATCCATGAGCAAGGTATAGCTTTCTATTTATTTTTATCTTATTAATTTTTTTTGTTTAATGTCATAATTTTCAGAGTACACTTTTTTAAAAGACATTTTCAACATCAGGGGCTCCTTGCTTAGTTACCCCAAAATTAGATCCTTAAAGCACATACAATAGAGAAAGAGACCATTTTTGCCCTGCCAGGACCCATGAACCTAATGCAGTTTCTTCCTTTGTCTTCTATATGATTCTTTATTCTGTGTTCTGGTGCTCATGTTATGAGGGCATATCAGTGACTAAAGGTATTCCTGGGAAGCATGTCTGTTCCGTGTGCTGCATTTTAAGAAAGCACCTGATGTATTGATTTGGATGTGGTGAGATGTCCACCATGAAGAATGCCAGAAACCACACCTTGTATATATATGCTCAACAGGTTAAAGATGATTATAATTGGTGATATTTTACAGTGGGATCATCTGAGACCCATCCATGAAGCCAGAACACACCGAGTCAAGTGAATGTCCTCAGAAAAGACAACCATATAGGAAGGTCCAAGAGAAAACACTGTGATTAGACCATAATACACAAGACAGTTCATTACTGCATAGCCAAAATAGAGAATCTTTCTAGAAGTACAAAGGTACTTATGTGCCTCTGAGAAATTATTAATAGCATCCCAGGTTATAATTCTGAATACATTTTCCTGAAGTCAGTTGGTTTTATACAGCGGCTTTATAGTACATTTACTAATACGAATAATTAAGACTTATGGACTTTGGAACCCAGTGTCCACTTATTCTGTAATTTAGCAAATATATATTTATCAAACAGCCATTATGCCTCAAGCACTGTTCTAGGCTCTGGGGATAAAACGGTGACTACCTAAATTTTACAAATAAATGTGTAAAGGATTAGTATGGATTTTAGCCAAAAATAAATTTCCCTTTTACATGTGTTGATGTAAAATTTGCCCTAAATCACTTACTGAATAAAGAATTATCTTTTAAAAACACATTTTAATAGACTAAATAGCCATCAATTATAATTTGTGTGTGTGTGTATATATATACATATATGTATCTATAAGATATACATGTATGTATATATACACACACATATGTGTATATATGTATATATACATGTACACATACACATGTATATATACATGTGTGTATATATACACACGCGCGTATATATG
>NW_006436298.1:24114279-24213842 GCF_000325575.1 Pteropus alecto | reverse complement strand
GCTTTTGTTTCATATATTGACATATCTGAGATTTTTCTTATTCAGGAACTTGAATCATAGTTACCATGTAATGCTGTCAAAAATTCATTTCTTGGGTTACTAAACCATTATTTATGGTGTTTGGTGTCCATCTGGGTTATGAATATCAACAAATTCCATAAAATATGCACTTTTCAAAATTTAATGTCATATTTTAAAATACCCTAATGTTACAGTAGTATCATGTAGTCACTTTAAGTATTAGAGAAGGTATGTTAGAGGTGATTAGGTCTATAGACTTCTGTTTAGAAATGTAAACACTGAGGCAGAGTGACTTTTTAATGCTCAGAACCTGTCTTCTGGCCCTCAGGCCAGGGGCCTCTCCACAACTCCACACAGTTTCATTTTCTCTGCCATCTGAATAGACTGTAGACTTGGGTGAGGTTTATTAAGAAGACTGCAAACGGCCTGTGCTGCTAGGCCTGATATAAGTATTCTTAGAGTAAAACCCCTAACTCTTCTAATCCATCAAATGCAAAGTGTTTGTATCACCTCAACCAGCTCTGTTATGCAGTATTAGTAGGCGGATGACTTTCTAGTTTTCAATATTAAAACACAAATTAACTGAGGACTTTGGTCAATAATTAGTCAACTTTCTGAGTTTTATAAGGTACTGATATCATTTACACATTATTTTTGAAGCACTTACAGCGTTCTAAGCCATGCGTTAAATCCTTCAAATGTTTCAGTTATTTCTCACAATCCATTTTACAGAGGAAGAAACTGAAAAGAAGATATATCAGTGCCAAAGAGTTATAAGGGCTGGCTATCATCAGGAGTAGAATCAGACTCTTAACTACCAACTGACTTAACATTACCTAAATTTGGCAGCAGCTGCCACAGACCCAGAGAATTTAGATGATCTGTCCAGAATTATTAGAGTAGTGGGAGATGCAGACGAGTCACACTTTAAATCCAATGCTAATTATTTTACAATGCAGATGCTTTTAGAATGGCTCCTTCTGCCAGTTTAGGTGAGTTCTTAATCTAATATTTGTCTTACAATTTAAAAACATCATTTATGTACTTAGAGAAGTAGGGAGTTTTAAAAGATGATATAGACATTTTAATTTTTTTGACAAAATTATTTTATTTTTTTAAAATAGCTGTTTAATTTCTATGGTAATGCTGCATGTTAAGCCAGCCCTTTTTTATACTTGCAGGTAGCAGTGCTTTTATTCATAATGTGAAAATTTTGAGGCTTTCTGGTGCGGAATTGGTATTTTCATCTGCCTATTATGCTTGTTACATTGCGTTATACAAGTGAGATTTTTCAAAAGTCCCTGATATTAAATAATGATTTATTCTTTATCATTAAGGCAAATAGGCTGACAATGTAGTGAAGCTCATTTTGCTGCCCCCCTTTTTTTTTTTACTTTATTTTATGGAAGCTAACATTAATTTCACTGAAGGAGAAAAATTAAAATTGCCTCGTTGACAAGGTAATGTCCGTTTTTCCCTCATAGAAATTAAATAAAGTAAAAATCTTAAGTGACTTTCCAGGTTTCAGTTGTGCTTTTAGAAAAATGCATAACAAGTTCTCAAGGCTTTGTTTTCAAGATAAATCTTTTTGTTCTAAAGCATTTAGTTTTATGTTTAAGAAATTTAGAGTTGACTCATCTTTTTTTGAAATTTAGAATTGACTCATCTTTTTTTCTATCTTCTCTCTCCTCCAGCTCTTTCTCTTTGTTGTCTGGAACTTTGAGCTCTACATGATACCACTGGTTTTATTGTTACTATTGACATGGAACTACTTCTTGATAATATCAGGGAAAGATAACAGGCAACGTGATACAGTAAGTCTCTATTTTCTTATTTGTCTGTGTTTTTGTTCTTATTCCTAGTCCCTCTGACAAGATCAACATTGAATTTGTTTTTACAAACCAGAAATTCTGTCCATAAATACCCAAGTTTGGAGGAAGATTTTATCAGTTCAAAACTAACATCAATTAAAAGATGATATAGACATTTTAATTTTTTTGACAAAATTATTTTATTTTTTTAAAATAGCTGTTTAATTTCTATGGTAATGCTGCATGTTAAGCCAGCCCTTTTTTATACTTGCAGGTAGCAGTGCTTTTATTCATAATGTGAAAATTTTGAGGCTTTCTGGTGCGGAATTGGTATTTTCATCTGCCTATTATGCTTGTTACATTGCGTTATACAAGTGAGATTTTTCAAAAGTCCCTGATATTAAATAATGATTTATTCTTTATCATTAAGGCAAATAGGCTGACAATGTAGTGAAGCTCATTTTGCTGCCCCCCTTTTTTTTTTTACTTTATTTTATGGAAGCTAACATTAATTTCACTGAAGGAGAAAAATTAAAATTGCCTCGTTGACAAGGTAATGTCCGTTTTTCCCTCATAGAAATTAAATAAAGTAAAAATCTTAAGTGACTTTCCAGGTTTCAGTTGTGCTTTTAGAAAAATGCATAACAAGTTCTCAAGGCTTTGTTTTCAAGATAAATCTTTTTGTTCTAAAGCATTTACTTTTATGTTTAAGAAATTTAGAGTTGACTCATCTTTTTTTGAAATTTAGAATTGACTCATCTTTTTTTCTATCTTCTCTCTCCTCCAGCTCTTTCTCTTTGTTGTCTGGAACTTTGAGCTCTACATGATACCACTGGTTTTGTTGTTACTATTGACATGGAACTACTTCTTGATAATATCAGGGAAAGATAACAGGCAACGTGATACAGTAAGTCTCTATTTTCTTATTTGTCTGTGTTTTTGTTCTTATTCCTAGTCCCTCTGACAAGATCAACATTGAATTTGTTTTTACAAACCAGAAATTCTGTCCATAAATACCCAAGTTTGGAGGAAGATTTTATCAGTTCAAAACTAACATCACTTTGGTCCTAACATAATAGAAAGTATTCTCTATTTTTAACATTACTCATCTAGGTAGGAACTAACATTAGGAGCACACCAAAATATGAGCTATGATTTTTAATTATAAATGGATTGTTTCGAATGATTATTTCTTTTGTTCTCTTTATTCATTTTTCTGTCTTACTGAATCCCAGATTAAGACATACTGTCATAAAATTATCAATGATCAGACCAAACGAAATGTATTTTATTTAAAACATGTCTCTAGTCTGTCATTGGAACATAGGAAGTATTGACAATGGTTACTGGCCTGGAAAAGGACATAGGGTATCTTAATCCAATGAACATTCACCAAACAACAGCAGATATCCTTCTCTGTGTCGGAGGTGTATCTCAAGGATAAAGAGCTTTCATTTAACGTAGGGAAAAGTTATACTGAACCCACCTTCCTCTCTGGCATTTTTGAAAGTTTTTAGGATGTGTGAGACCACCTTTTTTCACTTTTGATTTATAATCAGGACCTTTTGCCAACTACTGTGACTGTAATAATGCAAGAAACAGTCATTTGATCATCAGCTTAATAGTATTATGTAATACTTTATTATAGTTAGCATCATGATGGTTGCATGGACATACTTGTGATATTAAAGAAATTTCCCTTTTAAATAACACAATAAAAATACACTTTGGTAAACAAGCAAAATATACTTCTTCGAAATAATTTTCTTTATCATCAAAATAAAATTCCTGATGCACAACTACCAAGTACATGACAAATTTGCAAACAGTATACCTGTCTGTCTCTCTCAGTAGATTATAAATTTGAGAGAGGGGACTGTGTCCATCTTTGTACTTGCCACTATCTCTAACATGTGTTTTGCAAATTAGAGGTGTTCAAAACATTTTTTAGAAAGTTTATCAAACCAAGCATAAGATTGCTAATAGAGGTTTTAATGGTTAGGCAGCATCAACAGATAAGAAGTTATTATTATTGGCGAGGATTTTATGGATATATTTTAAAATTGAACACTGAGAAACAAGCCCCAAATGCCATAAGCATTGGTGTCATGGGGACTCATAGGTACTTTTGTCAATTAATCCAGGATGTTTTAAGAAAATAGGACTCTCTCAGACAATTGCTTTTTGGTCCCATTTATTTCAGGAAAATTGTCGAGAGAGAAGAATATCTACTTTTCATTCAGTTGCCTTGAGACAAATTTGTAGATAAGACTATTTGCAAATAGAAAAAGTGGTACTTTAGTTTCAGCTTTCTAATCCTATAAGGGGGGTTAACTTCAATATTTAGTCATTGGTTTGAGTATTCTTAGTGAAAAATTCTGAAACTATAGACTTTGCTTGTTACCTTCTCCAGAATATACCTGTCTTGGCTGGAAAGATCCACTTCTAGAGGGGAAATAATAATATCTAATATATCCCCTTGAGCTTAAAATTCTCTAAGAATTTTTATAAACCTATTGAAGGGTTACATATTATGCAAATTTTACTACTTTCTTTTTCCCCCCAAAAATATAACTCCAAAATAGTATTTGCCAAATCTTTTAGGCACATCTCTAACAGACTCCCCCTTTTAGCCATGGACATTTTACTCCCCAGCATAGCCCGCTGTGAAACATTGTATAGTCTAACTTTCATGGAATGCCAGCTACACTCCATATCTCCCAGTAATTGCCTTGTATTTGCCCAAAACACACATATCCACATATTCTGTTCTTTTGAGGCACCAGAGCAGCAATCACGATGTTTTATTCAGCTTCTCATTCACCGGCTCAGTTGAGACCTTACGTAACTCTTAAATCCAATTTGCCTAATTATGTGTTTTCTGCCATACCCAGCTGTGCATTTGAACTGATCGCTCTTTTTGAAAAGAAACCTGAATTATACCTTGCTGGTTATAGATTTTATTTATATATTTATGTATGTATACATACATACATAGACATACACATATACACACATATGTACACAAACACATATGTATATGTGTGTATACATACATACATATACATTATACGTACATACGTATATATTCAAGCATACATACATATGTATGTAAATTAAAGGAACGTGTCCATAACAATTGCCATGCTGTGCCTAAGTGACTCTGTTGCACAGTGCATAGCCCCGGAAGAATAGTCTTTTGCCCTGTCTTTATTGGTACCCCTAAAACAATGCAGAATTTTTAAAGCATGTATAAAAACTTTAGGGAATGACTGAAGTGCATTAACTATACTGTTGGCTGATTCCAAATCATGAAAATTTCTGGGTAGGTGTGTGTGTGTATGTGTAGAGAGAGAGAGGAGGAGAATACAAATGAATTTTCTGTCACAAAAAAAATCATCTGTATATTCAGCTGAGAAAATTCATTTGGGATGAAAATTGTTTTAAAAACATAAATCAAAATGACTTTCAGGTTTGTATAGCAAAGAGAGAAAAGAAAATATTTCCATTATATAAGAAGTTAAAAGAGAAAAGAAAAATACTGTGAAAGGTGAAAAGTGCACAGATGGGTAAAAATTCCATCTTCAACATAATGGTTGGTAGTTGAGATTAATACTGCAATAGGCAAAGATTTGTTTGTGTGTTTGTTGTTTATTAAGGAGACTTTTATTTCTTGGAGACTTAAGATCATAGAAGCTGAAACCCCCTATCTTTTCCCCGCCATGGTGCCTGCTCTAGTTTAATGATAAAAATGAGATATAATCCTTGCTGAGTAAGTTTTGCCGCCCTTAACGAGGTGAATGCAGTGAGGACGGGATAAGAAAGCAGCCATTCCCGAGACTAATGCCTTGGACTGGGAGGTGCACATGAGGAAAAGATGTGGTTAGAAATGGTATTTCACTTCTGTTTCCCATTTAGACTTGTTAAAAATAAGCTGTCCTACCTTTGAATCTACCTATGCTCGGATCATAACATTAAAATTTCTAGCATGAGAATTATTAGGCTTTTCCAGAGAAAACCGTTTAATACAATGCTTCATTCACAAATGTATCTGGCATGAAGGAGATATAAAGATAGTAATGTCTCTTGGTTTAAATTTCTTTTGGTTTGAACTGTCACTCCAAAAACATGGGAAAATCCTTCCCCCTGCCCCCATACACACACCCTGCACAGCCAATCCCCATCACAGTCACTATGGGCTGAAATTTTTTTGAGTTGAAGAGTAGATGCTAGGAAGCGCCCTTTACTTTGGCCTTTACTTACTGCTGAATCCTCATTACACCCTGTGTACCGTGTTAAGCACTTCTTTCCTGTCATTTAGTCCTCCCCCAGGAGAGAAAAGCTGATTGTGTCAGCCCAGCCAATGGGTTGGAGCCTCCTCAGTCAAATGACCCTCGATCTCTTCCTCTGTGACAAGCAAGGGAACATACTCACATGGAATAAACATGGCTAAAAGAGCCCTTCCTTGACAGAGGAGAACCAGCTCTCAGAGAATGAAAGAAATGGGTTGGCCATCCAAACCTGGGTATATTCCTCTCCCTAAGAGAAGTATCATTATTACTACTTTGTATCTGTGGAAACAGGACACGCAGGGAGTGGCAGAATGGGTATTAGAATCTGTCAATCTGTCTAAAGTTTGTACTGTATGTCTTACCACTAGTCAATCGCAGTTCCTTTGGGGGCTATATTTTGATACCTCCCAGGTCTCCCTGGGTACCTTTAGAGCAAGTTTCTCCCTTCAGTTACAGAAAAGCCAGTAGCACTAATTCTACCATTAAGCAGGCAGATCAATAGGAAACACTTATTTTCCTCACTTTATTCCCCCCCCCCACCCCCCGCCAATATCCCCCTCACCTCTCATTTGGGGAAATGGAGCAGATATTTATTAAGCCATTTCTATGTATCAGGTATTCTGCTAAGCCTTTTAGAGACATCTCTTTTCATTATAATAAATATATCAAGTTAATTATTCTAAATGGTTTTATCCTTATTTGTAAAATGAGGAAATTCAAAATCAAGGAGGACGAATAATGAACTCCATAGAGTAAGCCAGTTCTGCCCTGTTCTAAAACCCCAGGCTATTTCCATGGTACATTCTTGGGCATGCCTTTCCTAAGGGATCACTTTCTAAGTGTCCAGGTCCTTACATGTAATACCTAATGTCCCCAAGTTCCTTCTTATGGGGACATGATCCAATGATCTCTCAAGAATTAGTGCTGTTCACCTGTTTGACCCTAGGTGACCCCATTAATTTCAGAAACATTCATGACCTGGAGGACAACCTGTCCACCCAGGTGAGCATGGGAAGAATAAATTAAAGCTGAAAATCCTTCACATTATTAAAGAAAGTCTTTGAATATCTGTGACATACAGAAATTCAACAGTGTTTTTTTAATTACACTTGAAATAAACATTTCTTTTTACTGTCATGATATTCTTCCCACAGAACAATCTCAGTTGCCTAATCGATGGAGGCATTAAAAGACCAAAGAGCAGGGTAGATCAATGAAATCATTCTCTGACTCAGGATCTGACTATGACACACATTGAGCCAAAGTCTGCTTGCAAAATGCTTTAGTAAATACTGAAATGTTTTGTTAGCTCCCTCAAATGGCAAAGCCCTCAAAGCTTCTTTTCCCATTTTGAATATTGTTTCTTGTTCGGTCTGTTCCAATTAGGCCCAGAGCACTTATCTCTAGAAATAAAGCTTGTAAGGAGAGAATTTGCTTTTCCTTTAAAAAAAAAAAAAATTAAATTTGTTGGAGTAACATTGGTTAATAACATTATATAAGTTGCAGGTGTACAATTCTGTAGTACAGTGTCTGTATATTGCATTGTGTGCTCACCACCCAGAATCTAGTCTCCTTCTGTTACCATATATTTAACCCCCTTTACCCTTTTAATCCTTCCCCTTCCCCCTCTTATAACCACCATTGTCTGTGATATGAGTTTGTATGTTTTACTTGTTCATTGTTTTCTGTTTTATATATCACATGAATGAAATCATATAGTTCTTGTTCTTTTCCATCTGACTTAATTCAGTTATCATGATACTCTCAAGATCTATCCATATTGTTTTAAATGGCAGTATTTCGTTATTTTTTATGACTGAATAGTGTTCCATCGTATACATGACCACATCTTCTTTATCCATTCATCTATCGTAGGATACTTAAATTGTTTCCATGTCTTGCCTACTGTAAATAATGCTTCAGTGAACATAGAAGTACGTATATCTTTACAAATAAGTGTTTTCAGATTTTTCGGGTAGATACCAAAGAGGAATTGCTGGGTCATATGGTAGCTCTATTCCTAATTTTGTGAAGGACTTCTATACCGTTTTCCAAAGAGCCTGCACCAATTTACATTTCCAACAGCAGTGTACGAGTGTTCCCTTTTTTCCACATCTTCAACACTTGTTATTTCTTGTCTTACTGATAGTAGCCATTCTAACAGGTGTTAAATAGTATCTCATTTTGGTTTTAATTTGCATTTCTCTAATAGCTAGTGAGGTTGAGCATTTTTTCATATATCCGTTGGCTATCTGTATATCTTCTTGGGAAAAGTGTCTGTTCAGGTCCTCTACCCATTTTTTAATTGGATTGTTTGGGGTTTTTTGTTGTTGTTGAGTTTTATGAGTTCTTTGTATATTTTGGCTGTTAGCCCCTTAACAGAGGTATTGTTTGCAAATATCTTCTCCCATTTGGTTTGTCGCCTTTTTGTCGATGTTTCCTTTTATTAAATTTATTTCAGTGACATTGGTTAATAAAATTATATAGGTTTCAAGTGTACAATTCTATAGTATATAATCTGTATATTGCATTGTGCGTTCACCACTGAAAGTTAAATTTCCTTCATCACTGTGTATTTAACCCCCTTTACCCTTATCTACTTCCCCCTCCCCGATTCTCTCTGGTATCCACTAAACGATTGTCCGTGTCCATGAGTTTCTGTTTGTCTTCTTTGTCTGTTGCTTTCAGATTTATATCCCACATATAAATGAAATCTTATGGTTCTTAGCTTTTCCTGACTTATTTCACTTAGCATGATAATCTCAAGATCCATCCATGTTGTTGCAGATAGCAGTATTTCATCTTTTATTATGGTTGAGTAATATTCCATTGTACATATGTACCACATCTTCTTTATCCGATCATCTATCAAAGGATACTTTGGTTGTTTCCATGTCTTGGCCGCCATGAATAATGCTGCAGTGAATATCAGGGTATACATATCTTTATGAATAAATGGTTTCAAATTTTGGGGTAAATACTCAGAAGAGGAATTGCTGGGTCATATAGTAATTCCCTTCATAATTTTTTAGTAACCTTCACACTGTTTACCATCGTGCCTATACCAATTAATATATCAGCAGTGTATGAAGGTTTCTTTTTCCCACAACCTCTCCAACACTTGATATTACTTGTCCTATTGGTGATAGCCATTCTAATAGATATGAGGTGGTTATCTCTTTGTGATTTTGATTTGTGTTTCTCTAATATGTCTCTTGGCCATTTGTATGTCTTCGTTGATGGTTTCTGTTGCTGTGCAGGTTTTTTTAGTTTGATGTAGTCCCATTTATTTTTGCTTTTACTTCCCTTGCATTTGGGGTCAAAGACCGCTCTGAGAATAAGGTTCATAAGTTTAAAGCCTATGTTGTCGTCTATGAATTTTATTGTTTGAGGTCTTATATTCAACTCTTCAATCCATTTTTAGTTAGTTTTTGTTTATGGTGTCAGATGGCAGTCTACTTTCATTCTTTTGCATGTGGCTTTCCAATTTACCCAGTATCACTTGTTGAAGAGACTTTTCTTCCTCCATTGTATGTCTTTGGAGCCTTTGTTGAAAATCAGTTGTCCATATTTGTTTGGGTTTATTTCTAGGTTCTCAGTTCCATTGGTCTATGTGTCTGTTTTTCAGCCAATACAATACTGTTTTGATTACTATAGCTTTGTAGTATAATTTGAAGTCAGGGAGTATAATACCTCTGGCTTTGTTCTTTTTTCCTCAGGATTGCATCAGCTATTCAGGGTCTTTTGTAATTCCATACAAATTTGGGGACATTTTTTCTTTTTTTTTGAAACATGCTATTGAGATTTTAATGTTGATTACATTAAATCTGTATATTGCTTTAGGTAATATAGTTGTTATAATTATGTTAATTCTTCCAGTCCATGAGCATGAAGTATCTTTTCTTTGTGCCATATTCGATTTCTTTCAACAATGTCTTGTAGTTCTCAGTGTATAGATCCTTCACTTCCTATGTTAAGTTTATTCCTAGGTATTTTATCCTTTTTGTTACAATTGCAAATAGATTGTTTTCTTCACTTTCTCCCCAATATTGCTAGTATATAGGAATGCAACAGATTTTTGTACATTGATTTTATGTCCTGCAATTTTACTGTATTTGTTTATTGTTTCTAATTGTGTTCAGTGGAGTCTGTAGGGTTTTCTAAATATGGAATATTATTTGCAAATAGTGATGGTTTTACTTCTTCATTCTCAATTAGATACCTTTTCTTTCTTTCTCTTGCTTGATTGCTCTGACTAGGACTTCCAATATTATGTTGAATAACAGTGGCAAGAGTGGCCATCCTGGTCTTGTTCTTGATCTTAAAGGAAAAGTTTTTCACCATGGAGTATTACATTAGCTGTGGCTTTATCTTGTATGGCCTTTACTATTTTGAAGTAATTTTCTTCTATATCCATGTTATTAAGTGTTTTAATTAATTACAAGTGGGTGTTGTATTTTGTCAAATGCTTTTCCTGCATCTATTGTTATGATCATATAATTTTTATCTTTTATTTTGTTAATGTGTGTATTATGTTAATTGATTTGTGTATGTTGAACCATTCTTGCATCTCTGGAATGAATCTTACTGGATTATGTAATATTATCTTTTTAATGTATTGTTGTATTCAATTTGTTAGTATTTTGTTGAGGATATTTGCATCTGTGTTCATCAGAAATACTAGCCTGTAATTTTTCTTTTTTGTGTTGTCCTTGCTTGGTTTTGGTATCAGAATAATGCTGGCTTCATAAAATGAGTTAAGAAGTATTCCCTCTTCTTCAATTTTTTTGGAGAATTTGAGAACGATAAGTGTTAAATCTTTGTTTGATAGAATTCACCAGTGAAGCCCTCAGGTCATGGACTTTAGTTTTTTGGGAGGTTTTTATTGCTCTTTTAATTTTCTTACTGTTGATCAGTCTATTTAGATTTTCCAGTGTTTCATGGTTCAGTCGAAGAAGATTATATGTTTCTAAGAATTTGTCCATTTCTTCCAGGTTATCAAATTTTGTATATAGCCTTTTATAGTATTCTTGTAGAGTCCTTTGTATATCTGAGGTGTCCATTGTAACTTCTCTTTCATTTCTGATTTTATTTGATTCTTGAGGTAGGCCTGTAATGCTATAAACTTCCCTGTTACCACTTTTGCCGCATCCCCCAAATTTTGATATGTCATTTTCATTTGTCTCTATGTATTTTTTGATCTTTTATTTCTACCTGACCCAATAGTTATTCAATAGCACACCGTTTAATCTCCGCACATCTGTGCCTTTTTTAGTGCTCTTGTAGTTGACTTCAAGTTTCATTCCATTATTGTCAGATAATATGTTTGATATTATTATAGTCTTACATTTATTGAGACTAGTTTTGTGCCCCAACTTATGGCTTGTCCTTGAGAATATTTCATGTGCACTTGAGAACAATATATATTCTATTGTTTGGGCATATGAAGTTCTGTAAATACTGATTATACTCATTTAGTAATATAATGTGTCATTTAAAGCCTATATTCCTTGTTGACTTTCTATTTGGTTGATCTCTCTATCGCTGTTAATGGGGGTATTTAGGTCCCCTACTATAATGGTATTTGTCAGTTTCTCCCTTTAGGTCTGCTAGTAATTATTTTATATATTTGGTATCCCCAGGTTGGGTGCATATTATTGATAAGTGTTATGTTTTCTTGATTAAGTGTTCCCTTTATTATTATAAAAAGTCCATTTTTGTCTGTCGTTACCATTTTTATGTTGACATATATTTTGTCTGATACAAGCAAAACTATAACCACTTTTCTCTGGATGCCATTTGCTTAAAGTATTATGTTCTACTCCTTCAATTTGAGTTTGTGTTTGTCTTTTAGCTGAGATGGGCAACACATAGTTGTGTCTTGTTTTTGAACCCATCATGCTACTCTGTACTTTTTAATTGGTGAGTTCAGTACATTTACAATTAGGGTGATTGTTGATATATGACAACTTACTACTGACATTTTATCATTTGTTTTCTGGTTTTTCTGTATCTCCATTGTTTCTTTTCTCTTGTGTTTCTGTCTGCTATTTTAGTTTGGTGGTGGTCTATGATTTTTTTTTCTGTTTCCTTTTTCTTTTTTTTTTTTTAGTTTTACGTGTCTTCATTCTAGATTTTTATTTTGTGGTGACCATTAGGTTTATGCAAAAAAAAAAAAAAAAGTTTCACACATACAATAGTCCTTTTTCTTCTGATTGCAGCTTATCTCCATTTACCTGTGCCAGTTGAGTCCTTTTCCCCTCCCCTTTTATGTTTTTGTCGTCTCAAATTATCTCTCTTAATCCTATGCATTCGTTTTCCAGTTGCAGAAGGTATAGTCTTTCTTTAATTGTTTTTACCTCCTTTAAACTTTATGTTATAATTAAGTATTTAATATCCTTTTCTGAAATAATGTTGCAATTTCCTGCTACTGTCTCTTTGGTATCTTATAATTTTGTATTCTTTTGTCTTTTTGTTTAAGATAAAAGAGCTCCTTTCAACATTTCTTGTAATGCAGGTTGTTTGGTGGCAAATTCTCTCAGCTTTTATTTGTTTAGAAAGGCCTTTATTTCTCCTTCATATCTAAAGGATAACTTTGCTGGCTATATTACTCTTGGCTGGTGATTTCTCTCAATTCTACTCTTTCCTAGATTGTATGATTTCTACTGAAAAATCTGATGATAATCTAATGGGGTTTTCTTTATAAGTTATAGTCTTTTTTCCCTTTGAGAATTTTTCTTTTTCCTTAATTTTTTATAGTTTTAATATGTGTTAAAGAGGTCTTTTGCATTGAGATAACTAGGTTCTGTTAGCTTCTTGGTTTTGAGGGTCCACCTCTTTCCATAGGTTTGGGAAGTTTTTATTGATTATTTGTATGAATAGGCTCTCTGTTCCCTTCTTCCTCTTTTTTTTTTTCTGTTCTACCCATTATTCTTATATTGCTCTTTCTTATGGGGTCAGATAGTACTTGTTGACTTCTTTCATTTTTTTTTTTAACTCTCAATTCTCTCCCATCTGAGTCATTTCTGGATTTCTACCCTCAAGATCACTAATTCTTTCTTCCATCTTGTCTATTCTATTTTCAAAGCTCTCTAACTCATTCTTCATCTCATTTATTGAGTTCTTCAGCTCCAGAATTTCTTTTTTTAAAAAATAGTTTAAATCTCTTTGGGAAAGTACTCGTTTGTTAATTTTATTCCTGAACTCATTGAACAGCCTTTCTTAGTTTTCTTGTATCTCATTGAATCTTTTCAGAACTGCAGTCTTAAATTCTGTCATTTAAATCATACTCTTCCACATCTTTGAGTTTTTTTTCTGGAGACTTTTTGTTTTCTTTCTGAGATACTTTGTTACCTTGGTTATTCATGATATTCTATGGTTTAGTTTTCTGCCTGGACATCTGAGGGATCGAAATTTTTTTAAGTATTGTTTTTTGTTGTAATGACTTATCAGGTTGATAAGAAGAGGTCTGTCTTTTATTTTCTGGGAGATGGTGCTATAGTGAATTTGTTTTCTCTTACCTGCACTACTGGGACTTCCAGGATCTCAGTAGGGTCGTGTTGCCTTGGCCATTGAATATGCCCTATACTCTCTGAGGAGGTGGACATTCCCTCTGTGACTAGGTCACCTTAGTCTCAGATCACCGCCCCTGTGGTAGGAACATGTCTAGTGATGGTACTCTGGGCCCGTGAGTGCCTGGCACTGCTTTCCTGTGCTGTACTATCTGAGATGTCCTAAATGCCTCTGCTGGGTTCCCTGCAGATAGATAGGGAAGTGGTGGGCGGAAGAGGATGGGTTCACATGTCTGCAACTTTTTTTTTCCACTGGGCTTAGCCATAGTATGTACTGACCACTGAGGTTAGAGTGTTGCTTCTGCCCCTTCATGACCTGCTGAGTGAGGGCTATAATCTGACACCTCCACTGCTGCCATGTCTGCTGAGCCAGGTGGGGTATGGGAGGTTGGGGGGTGGATTTGTGAGTCTGTGGCTTTGTTTCTTCTTGGTGATGGCTGATACTTTTGAACTGCATCTCTGGCCCCACCGCTTGGCTCTGGTGCAATGTGTTCCAGCCACTCAGACTGAATTGTTGCTTCTGCCTCTTTGCAACCTGCCAAGTTAGTGCTACAATCTGACCCTCCACCGCTGCCAGGTCAGTGCGGCCACTGCGAGTGCCAGACAGTATCTGCAGCTCCTGCCTCTCCTTCCCCCATCCTCTCTTTCCTGCTTGCTCTGATACATCCACTTTCAGATGTCTCAATGTGTGGATCTCTCAAATGTGTTTGTCTGTTGAGCAGGGAACCCTTCATTGAATTATACTTGTCCAATTTGTTATAACTTTAAGAGGAGAGACTAAGAAGTCCTCTCAGGCTGCCATGCTGCTTATGTCACCCCAAGAATTCTTTGCTGCCATAAGTGCTATTAATTAGTTTGCGATGGTCCACCAAATACAAGCCATCAAAGAAACATCTGATTGTTTGACCTGAGTTCCTGTAAATCAAACATTATTATTTTCTCAGCCAGCATTCTCATTCCAAAGAAGTCCATGGTGGAATATTTGAATAAGTGAACTATTAAATAAGTGTGATATTCCTAACAGGATCTAAAGAGAATGGCCAAAGCTGAGCTGAGAGGAAAGGACCACATATGCAAAGCACTTTGGATGTATAGTCAGACCCTCTGTACTTCCATCCCAGCTTTATCTTTCACGGAAAGTGGCATAGACCACAGCCTCCTGTTTGCATCTCAGTACCAGAAAAGACCACATACTTGCTCTTAACAGAAGCAGCACTGAGTCATACGGTCTGTAAACACATCTAAAAATGGATGATCACTCTTTTCTCTTTCCTGCTTATTTCAACAGAAATTTTCTCAATTTTTTTCAGAAGGTCACCAGCTTGCAAAAAAGAAAAAGAAAAAAAAAGTGAGGCGGACCATGAAAAGAACCAGACCTTTAGTTTTCCAAACACGATCACTAGCATAAAAAAAGTAGAAACCAACAGCCAATCAGAAGTCAGTAGAAAAGTTCATCCCCTATTACCCCTCTCAAAGCCGCTCACCAACTGCTTAGTTGTGCCACCTGCTCACTGTACAGATTGGTCCCCACACACCAATGACCATCACCTCATCAGTCTCTGGACACAGACCAACAGGCTTTTCACATTTTTTCCGCTCTTCTCAGATGCCCTCCTACCCAACCACTACCATCATTCTACCATCCCTTCCCTCTCAGTAGATGACCAGGCCTTCTACTTTGCAGAATTCCCTCAAACTCCAGCCCCTGAAGCTTCCTGAATTTGCCCCCAAAATGGGGTTGCCTGTAACCCTATTTTTAGCAAATAAAAATACAGATGCCCGGTTAAATCAGAATTTCAGATAAATAATGGGAGATATTTATACTAAAGCAATATTTATTATTTATCTGAGATTCCAATTTAACTGGATGACCTGTATTTTTTTCTGGCAACTTTACCCCAAATTGCACCTTGTGTTTTTACCTCAAGACCTATATAGGAAGGCGATAGTTCTAAAATAAAATTCGGACTGTCTCCCTCTGTTACTTTGGTCTTTCCACACATTTTAAGCCAGGCATAGAAGATTCCTCATGAGCAGACCCCAGCCAAATCATAGCTTCAGCTTTACCTTCCCTGTATTCCAACAGGATTATTTGTATGCATGTCTTTTTTGTTGTTGTTGAATGTGGAATGTTTAATGAGCAAAAGCGAGGGTAGTGGGCAGAAGAGGGGAGCTGCAGAAATGAATCAGGCTGTGCCCATGCTCTTTTTGTCATCCCTTTCACTCAAAAGCAACCATTCACCACTTGGGTGAGCATGAAACCAAGACTCAGGTTATGCCACGTGCAAAGGTTCACACATCACAGTCGGACCAGAAGTCAGTTTCTCCTGGCCCTCAGGCAGGTGTTTTATACCTTTCCTCAATGTATACATTCCACAGGCTCCAGGAAGGCAATGACTTGGTCCACATAACATAGTAGGAAGTAAGGAAGAAGGATGCTTCTGTCTTTATATAGATGGGGAAACTGAGGCCTACAATGAGGCAGTAACCTCTGAAGAGGCAGTGGTGCTGAGTGGGACAGACATGGTAGCCTAGGGAAGGGCAGTGTAGCCCAGGTCTTGAACTTAGTGGAGGCGCACAAGCTGTGCCAGCTCCACAGAAGCTGTGTGGGCACTAGAGATAGATAGTGCAGCTGGCTGGCTTTTGCACTGTATGTAGCCGCATCCCATGACAGGTGGCTGGAGCACTTGAAGTCCTTGTCACAGGAGCTGCATGTTGAAGGGATTGAGGTCCAGCAGATACACAGGGATTCTGCAGGCGCCAGGGCCTGGCAAAGACACAAGTACATCGGCTTGCAAGGGTCTGGCTATTTTGAGGTACCTCCTCAGCCTGCAGTATGAACCTTTAGGGGCCCCTGTTCACTTCTATGAGCAAGTGTTGGCCTACTGCAAAGGAAGTGGTGAAAGACGGACCTTCTGCCTTGGGGAGAGGGGAGCATTGAGTACGGAGTACATATATTTGCAGTTTCCCAAATAGTCAGTGCACTCTCTATTCCATATACTCTTTTCTTAAAAATTTTATTTATGAATGTAATGCATATTTCTTGCTTGTCATACATATTTTGGTTTTTATAACTATTTAATAACATTAAACGTTATATATATATGATAACACATATATATAATAGCATATATATTCAGCATATCGGAAGTATCTCTCATATTACTGGAACACCACATGATTTTTAATGATTTTTAATGATTTTCACCATATGAATATTTTTTCTTGAAACACTCATTTTAGAAATGTTCGTTTCAAACGTTTTTGCCACCTCAAATAATGCTGTAAATAAAATCCTAAAACAAATCTTTGAGCAGGTCTCTGGTAATGTCCTTTGGCAAAGTCCTCAAAAGAGAATCTCTGGGTCAGAATATATGCATTTTGAATATTTTTAGTAGTTAATACTAATTTGCCACCCATTAAGGTTTTAAGATTTTGTCCATATATGTCTTAGTAACCACCAGTTATCTTTATCCTTTCCTCTGGAGACCCATCCTTTATTTCTGTCCCGCTCTCAGCCCTGACCAGCAGCCCAGCCCTGCCAACACATAGTCCTAGAGGTTAAGCGAACCCACCCATCTGAGTTTCAATATTCCCCTTACTGTATTTTAATAATCAGCTCACTGTAGGTCTTCTTCACCTACTCAAGGTTGCTCTATTTGTGTGTCTAATTCCAGCACAGAGTAAGATATCTCAAACATAGCAGGATAATAGTTGCTCAAAAAATGTTTGAATGAATAAATAGTTTAGTCCACTAACTGTTTCCGAATCAAAAATGGTCTAATTTTTATGCATAATGATTTCCATTCAACAAAACCTTATTAAACATTAATAGGCACTGTGCTAGCTTTTGTTCAAAGATGATTAAAACCTGGTCCTTAGCCATGACAGTTTGTGTTATAGTGAAGGAAATAACTGAATCGAATACATGAATAGAATAGGTGAAGTGATAGAGGTCTGTATATAATATGCAAATTGTGCAGCCAAAAGACATTTAGATCATCTCAGAGGTATGTTTCTGTGCTGCATATACAAAGAAAAGGGGTCTATCTGTGGCCAAAGCTCTTATTCCGCCCTTCAGTCTCTCCCTTTCACTCAGTAACTCCATGTTTGCTTTTAATATTTCTTCAGTTTATCGGCTATCTTTTTACTCTATTCTCATACTGCAACTAAACTTTAAATTGAAAAGATAAAATTGTAGAATGGTAGTAGATGAGTGTTACCTGTACGTGACATGTCAGTTCATATAGAGAAAGATGTAAAGACAAACACTTCTATTTTTAAAAGTCAATTTACTAAAGATTCTCCTCACTGGAACATAAACTTCTTGCTTTATATCTTCTAGAACTCAGGAAAGAGACTTAGAAAGTAAAGTTAGTGGTAGCCATCATAGAGGGTGCTTATAGTCAATCTTATATTTTAGCCCCACCACCATCTTCATGAATTGTTCCCACCTTGCTCAGATTCTCCAAAGATCCATATGAGAATGTAACAAGATAAAGAGGTGCTCTTCATTCATTTAGAGGATTTCTGCCCTGAAATCCAGTCCTTTTCCACCCAGTGAATTGTCTTGGAATCTTTGAAGGAACCCTTAAGATCTTGCCACCATAAATGGCTGATTTTCTCTTATTTGAGCACCAGCTGACCCTTAGAGCCTCAGGAACTCATTGGAAAATCAACTTCCTAAACTCTCCTCAAAGTCTTGCATAGATCCAAAGAATTCACCATCTGGATGGTTCTCCAAAGCGTCCGACCCAAGCATTTACCCATGTGTCAACCAAATGTTTTTATCTCTGTTCTTCAAAAGATCTGCCCCACATTTTTGTCATCTCTGGAATTGAAGTGTGAGATTTAGGAGAGGAGAAAAAAGGATACCCATAGTTTTAGTCTCAGTTCCCAAGGTGGAGGTCTCATCCTACCTATTTCTCATGATGTCCTGTTTATTTTTCCTGAATGATTTTGTACTACCCTTTTAGTAGGTAGCCAAACTTCGAAACTTTATGGTGAGGGAGGTAGGATGTAGGGCCAACAGAAGCAACTCATGACCCCGTGACTAGTTTGCATAACTAGTCCTAATCTTCATACCCTGTATGGTGGGTAGTGTTGGCAGAGGATTTCTTACAATATTTGTGGAGACTTATTGTCCTGATTCAGAAAGGTGATGAGAAATTGCAAGACCTCAATTGAAAAATTAAAAGTGGAAACCAATGATATATCTTTATCTGCTCATGGAAAATATTTATAAATCAGAACTATTATTAGGAGTCCAATAATCCTGAGTATTTTATATTCATTATTATTTTTAGTGTTGCATGAGATAGATTTATCAAGAGCATGTAACTTTAAAGCCTTCCTCCATCCTATATATAGAACTGCAATCATACATGTAGGTAACCAAACTTAAATAACATATTCTGTCATTTGTTATTGAATATTTATTTCATCATTCAAGAAAAAGAAAATATCATATTACTTATTTTAAAAATAACTGAATATTCTGGTAGCACAATTAAATGAGAGAAATTCACCTAAATAATTCACCTAAACAAAGTTTCCAAATGAGTTATACTCACATGGGCCACAGCAAAAACATCTTTAAAAGAAGTGGTACCACTCCCCCTTCTCAGTTGGTAGATAGAGCCCAAACTTTGAAATTAGAAAGATCTGGGATTAAATTCTTGACCTTTCATTTGTTAGCTATACAAATTTATTCATTCTTCTAAGCCTCAGTTTCTCACCAGTTAAAATGATGATAATACCTACCTTGTTGAGGTCTTGTGAGGATTAAAGAGACAATTAACATACTGTGTTAGCATATAGTGAGTGCTCAATAAAGGACAATTAAGCACCTGACCCTATCTCAAACAGGACAAGCCAGTGTGGGTATAATAGGAATTTAAACATTATTTGTCACTACCTTTCTTGAAGAGTCATTTCCTTGTAAGGACTATTGAAGAGGATGGTTTTTTAAAGCCATTAGTCATTCTTGGTTTTGCATTTGTAGACAAAAACAACAGCGTTGCCACAGAAAATTTTCATATGTCTATAATCCCCCTGCTATGTATATGGAAATCTCACAAAAATAAAAACTATATTTTTATTTTAAAAAATCAGATTTAGATATTTAAGCAATCCTCTGCAGATTAAAGCTTGTCGGTAAAGTGAATTTTACAAAAATATCATATATATATGCCATTTTACAGATTATATCCATAGATAGTGAAAGAAACGCTTTTCTTGATTGCTGTTATACAATCTCCACCATGCACAATGCATAAAGACAAAGGCTGGTGGCACTGTGAGCAAAGAACAGGGCACTTCCCTGAAACCATCATTGAATCCAAAAGCAAAATGCTTAACAGCCTCACTCTGGATGTCGACTAAGAGAAGGAAAAAGGTAAACCTACACTAGCCTACCAGGCCTGGGCACAGGGACTAATTTTAATAAATCAGAATAGAACATGAAAATGTCAACTTAATCAAGCATTTAAATTTTATTAATCAAGCCTAATTTTTATGAGTGCAAATAATCACTGAAGCTGGACAAATTTGTTCTCAATTGCATCAGAAACATAATTTTAATATTTAATGGACTGATGAATTTAAATGGAGAATTATCTTTATGAAACATGCTCTTCATAATTTGCCATTAAATGAGAAATAAAAAAAAATCAACATAAATCTTACATAAAGGTTATTTAACTAAATGTTGGTACTATAAATATTATAAATGCATTATGCACTAATTTAGCAATCACCCAGTATACTACATAAAGCCGAAATGATAAGTGGACCAGGCCAGCTTTTCCTAGAATATAGAGCTCTTGTGTTACATTGTGGGAAGCTCATGATAAAATGGTTACGGAGGTTCTGTGTGAGGTTTCATGAACATTCTTTTTTCATTCAGGCTTTTATGCTACAATTCACCATTCACCACAGACATTCTTTCCAGTTCAAATGTAGGTCTGAACCCATAAGGGCTGTCTTTTGTGAGGTGATTATTCTTTATAAAAAGGATAAAAAAAATATTTTTCTCATTATTATTTATAGAAAAGGGATATAAGGAAAAAAAACAAAGTTTTCTGACTATAAGATTTTTTTGGCATTCAATACATGCTCCTTTGTAAAGTTAGATTTTCTGACACTGTTCTTAGACCTCAAAATATTCTAGGCACAAGAAAAAGAAAATTAAAAAATCAAATTACCATCAGAATAGTTTTCTCTTCAAACGTCCATTATTCTCCTCACTCCCCCCACTACTACCAATATATTGCTTCGAATAGGCAGTAGCTGCGAATTTTTGTAAAAAGTGAATCAAACCTAACCAGAACAGTGTGGTCCAAAAGTTTGCTAACATTAAGCTCTAAGATAAATGATATTTTTTGTTTTTAAATTCTATTCTTTGAAGGTCCCCAATACTCTAAAAGGGTGGCATTTTACTGTATTACATGTGATGAACTCTACATTTACCTGAAAAAAGAACTTGCCTATTGTGGCTTTAATGCTCCCAAACATATCTGATAGGGTTAGATCAAAGTACATTTCTGAGAAGACTGGAGGACATAGCTCTCTCACAGAGGTCAGAGCAGCTCCTTCTTGCTTTGCAGAAAATGTTTTAAATAGATAATGTGGACTCTCGATTAGATACTTAAAAAATAAAAATTCCTTAGTTTGTTTTTCAAATTTGAAACATTTAAAATTATGCCTTTCTTGTAAATTTGTGGTTCTGGAATGGAAATTTGAATTTATATCAAAAGGCTTAAATACATAATTTTTTTATTTAAAAACATTATTATTAATGGACGAAAATGTTTTGCTTTGAAAATATTCATTTTTATAAAACAGTAGTTATAAGTCTAATAGTTATCTTTTAATTTCATTTGCAAAGCACATTAAACAATTCATTTTTTTGGCCCTTTGTATACCCCTTTTTAACCTGACAAATAATATAGTTTTAAGAAAGTATTATTATTTAAAAAGCATATTATAGGTTAATAGTTGACCTTTTTTCCCCTACTGAATCAAATTAATATACAATATCCTAAAGACACCCAAGATTAGAATTTTCCCTGCAAGTAAAAATACAGTACGTTTCGAAGCCTTTAGATGGAGACATAGTTCAAATAAACACAAGAATTCTGTGCGCAGTGCTTTGTGTAAGTATAAGAATGAACATTTAAGAATACTAAGAAGGAACTATGAGAAGAAAATTCATTTAAGATGCTTATACTGATTATAGAATTTATATTATATTTAGCCTTCCTTAATGGAAGGGGTTTTTCTGCATATTAAGCTGACAGTTAAAAAAATAAAAGGTTACATACTCTCGGCCAGTAAAGTAAATTTACTGTCCTTGCACCTTACAGCAAAGCATATTATACTGCAAATAAGAGTGCTGTTGTTGATGCAGAATACGGGCTGTATGTAATCAGTGGCATGCATCAAAAGTCATCTGATAGCCACATTAAAGCCACATTTCCTATTAAGAATCAGACTAAATTACAACATGGCACTTCCCAGAATGAGCCAAGGAAATGCATTCTGTAAGAAGAAATAATTGTATTTGAGTGTCTCTGTAAAAATCAGGAAGTCTTTTAGCAGTAAGTAATAATGCTTTTCTTTTTAGTCTGCCTTCTTTTGTATCTCAATATATTCAGCCTCACTGGCAAGTCTATCACACTAATTATTATTACATCTAGTGGTTCAGTTATCTTGATGACTACTGTAGCTGAAATACTCCAAGGTCAAATCCTTAATAGTGTGAATCAGACTAAGCAGCCATCATACGTGCAGTTGTTTTTGAGATATACTAGAGGAAACGGTATATCGCAGACCTGTTTATGGGTCTTATTATTTTTTCAGATGTGAAGTAAATTATGTGTATAGTTTAATTGTGCCATTCATTTTGCAAAAGTTTTTTTCTCAAAAATCTTGTGAGAGGCGGGTGTCTGTCGTGAAAATGACAGCACAAGTTCACCTATAATGATCTTATTGACCACAAAAGTCTTCAGCCTGATGTCTAGTGCTTCCAAGTGATCTGAAATAATCTGAGTGATTATATGCATCTTTACAATCCCTAGGCTTTCAAAAATTTCATAAGATACTTACACATGTAATAAATCCATTGGCACACAAATGCATGTTCTACTTGGTTTATGCACACACAAAATGGTATAAAGGAACTCCAGGCCATGTTGAAGAATACTGCTGTCCCCAAATTCTTCTATATCTCTAGAATGGAAATAGGCATTTAGTTTGTTGTGTATCCAGATAGCACCTGGATGTTCTATGAATATGAAATTAAATATGAAACTTCTTTCTTTTGTGACAGTTTTAATTTTTTAATATCACAGTTGCACATCTGGACAGCAGTGATTTCTTCTTTAATTTAAATGTGTCCTTTTTTAAAAACTGTGTTTGAGTAAAGTAATTTGAATTGTGCAACTATTCATTCTGAATATAGCAAAACATCCACTTAATTCAAAGGTTATTTCCGAGGAAAAAAGTAAACATGAAAGATGCTGGTTTGTGTCAGCGTTGGCTCCGGAGGGGTTTTGGCTTTGTGGGACTCCATACGAGGGTAGCATAAATGGTTCCTTTTTGTTTAAATGGATGCAAATTAATGGAATACTTTATCCCTGGGAAAATCATAATATGAAGTGTTTTAAGAATTATTCATGGAACTTTTAACCCCCTTTTGTCACTTTAGTTTTAAAACATGCACTCTGAAATGGCATTAAAAAGCTATAAGTAGTATCCACTGTCTCATGATAATTTTAATAATGAAGTTTACCTGAATTCACTTTTTCTCATCCTTTCACTCTCTTGGTCTTCCTTTTCTGCATCCTCCTGGTCCTCTAACTTGAACATCTTTGTCTGGTGGAATAATTGTAAGCATGTTGTCATATTTTTATTCAGATTACCAATAACATTATTATCATTTTCAGCCAGGTAAAATTTTATTTCCTTGCAAATCATAAGCATTTAGTTGTATTGAATTTTAATTAAAAGTCTTATTTCAAAAGCTATACAACAATATAAAATATACAGATTCTACAGATACAATTTCGCTCTATTTTGAAAATAGAGTTTTAAATGTGAATGACAAATGTTCAGCAAATATGGAATAGGAAAGAAGAAATATTATGCTTTTAAAAATAATGTTATCCGCTTATGCTTTGGTGGTAATGTAGCTGGCATGCTGCATTTGGGCTGTCTACATGTGTTTTTTAAAATGTCATCTTTATTAGTATTACATTCAAGGAATAGTACCAAGAATCAGTTTCTTTCAAGACCTTCCTCCAGTGTGTGGCATATAAGTCTGTGACGAGCGACATTACAGAAGGTCATGTCACTTTTAACTGCTTGCATTACATCTTTCTGATTTCCCTAGTGCCCTTCCTTTGTTTGATTAATACTACTTGCTTTCAAGCAAGGTATCAGAAAGCATAATTTGGAAAGAGAATTCTAGAGCTGATCTAAGATACTCCCCTTCACGAAAAAAAAAATTGTAAAACTGTATGTTTTCTAACACATGCATTTTTTCTTACCCAAGAAGATGCTATGTATTTGTATTGTCATTAAATTATTGGTGACAAATGTTTGGGCTACTGGACTTTGTATATTTGAAAACAAAACTAAGTAGTCCTTCTTTGGTTTTATTTGAAGAGGAAAGAACTGGAATTTGACATTCGGACTCCTTTATTTTTTTTCCTTAGTTAAGTGTTAAATTCCAGCGCTCTCTTTCTAAATAGTAGGTGTTATTTGAGTTCTCCGGGAAAGGCTGTGATTTTGTGCAGTCACTAAATGCACTTCAGTGATATATACCGTTTGTTTTAAAAAGCTCAGTGTGCAGTTTCTACATTCACTGCATTTGGCCAGGGCTCACGTCTTAGAGCACAGCCCAGCTTCTGAGACACTTGCCTTCAAAGCCATCTATTTTATTGGACCGTTAAAGCCTGAAAATTAGTTGTGAAAGCATTATCATTTTAATTGGGAATCTTTATCCACGCCTCAACTCGCGCCCCTCTATGTGTTTCTTAATGTCTGTGAAATGGGAATTGGAATTTTGTTTGTCATTAAGAACACTGAGTATTTTGCCCAGAAAAAATATATAGTTTAATTTCCAAAATTTAATGTTTAAAATATTGTTAAATTGATGTCATTTTTATTAACAGCTAACACTTTTGAATACTTACTTCCATACAGGAACTGTGCCGAGCACTTTGAAAACATTATCTCATTGGATCCTTAATCAACATATAGGATAGGTGCTATTATTAGCTCCATTTTCCAAGCCACCTTAAGCGTCACCTGAGCAAAATGTAATCGTGGGATAGCAGCTTAAATGCATCAGTAGGAAACCATCCGTATTATAAATCCTCACTTGTAGATGTTTATGATGTAACATTAAAAAGGCACTGGAGGAGGGGAAAGCCCTCACTAGAGTACTAAAACACAACACAAAGGCCTCTCACTAACACAACACTTTTCTGCCAAATGTAAAAGCAAATGGTTGTATTGGGTGGTCTGGCCGCACATTTGTGGAGCAATTGTGCATAGCCAATTACCCGCTTGCTGAGGGTAAGAACAGTTTGGGTTTCACAAATGAAGAGCCTGATTCTGTAGACCACTGTTAGTCACTCTTGAACATAAGATCTATAACTGATTTGTAAAATGTGTAAATTAAGCTATTGATATATTTTGTGGTTCAATACTATTTTGAATTTTTGAAAATCAACTTGAAGATAGTGGTGATCTCTAAATTTTAAAATAAGGGTTAAATATTTATGGTTTCTATTTCCTGACAAATATTTGAATATTTGCTTTTATTAATCTGCATCATTTATCAGGTATAAGTTTTTACAGGAGAGCTAGTTTAGTTCTGTGAGATAGATGATAGGCACTTTACCAAAAAGTGTGTATAAGGATATGAAGAATAGATGATGCATTCATCTATTCACTTTATCAACAAATATTTCTTGAATACCCACCATGTACTTGCAATCTGCTAGGCACAATCCAACACCATTCTGCCTTCCTAGCACCTGCAGTATGATAATAAGTACTGAAGAGAGGAGACATATAATATATTCTTAATAACAACTAGCAAAAATATCGTTAGAGTAAAAGTATAGTATTCATTTCATTTTCTTTGTGTTTGATAAATGACTTTGCATGGGTAATTTTAGCAAAAATTAATCTAATGTATATCAAATTATCATGTTGTTTGCCTTAAATATATATAATTTTTATTTAAAAAATAAAATAGATAATGACCGACCTTAAAATTCCTTTATCAAAATCTAAAATTTTAAATATCATTTTATTAGTGATACAAAATTATAACCATTTAAAAAAAAATCTTGTGAGGGTTAGGTGAATTTAATCTTTTCTTTTTTTTTTTTTTTAAATGGGCAGAGGTTGAAAACTCACTATTTGCTTATCCTACAGTCTGGGTTTGAGTTCTAGTTCAGTACTTGGTGTGTTAGGTGAATTCCTTTGATGCAGCACAATACTGAAATATTGTGGTCATTTTTCCTGCTCAAACTTCTATCACAAATAGCCCAATTTGGAATAGACTGGCGTATAGCACCTCAATTATACATTGTTACTATTGTTGTCTCTATACTTAAGATGTGAATACTTCAACATTTCAGGAAATTAAAACTCAATATGAAAAATTATCTGAGGGTCCTCATTTAAATTCTCCTGGATTATAAGCCTCTTGGGGACTGACACGAGTATAGATGAATTATCTCTGTGTTATTCATTTTGTATCCCTGCAGTACTTAGCACCATGTTCCTTAGACAAGGGGGTAATAGTAGATGCTTATGACGTGGTCGAATATAGTTATAGACAAGTAAGAATCCTTTCCAGCTGAAGCTGAATTGCTTTTTGTGTTCCCAAAATAAGTGTAAACTCTCACCAGATATTGGAAACAGCACGCTGTGCTACTGTGGTTCTTTTGAAATGCTGAATGTCCAAATGAAAGACCACAAAATTCTACCATATAATACAAGATTTCAAGTGTGACATTAAATTAGGAACAATCCTACAGGTTGTCAGATGCTTTTGTTCATATATCGGTTCATGAGAACTGGGGGTTTGTGTTTGGGCTATTCTTTTAAATCAGCTAATGCTTTTAGAATATTTGAGAAAAGTTAGAATAGCTGAGAGTCCTGACATGTTCTATCAGTTTATGTAACTCTTTGCATAATACAGTCTTAGTTATTGTTTTCACTCATTAAGCATAATCTAGTCTGTATTATAAAGCCACATGAAAGAAGGGCTAGTTGTCTTCTAAGGTTATGCACTCTAAAAAAAGTTTTAAAAGTATTTGATAACCATGGTTCTTTTTAGTTTATTCAGAGATACAGACACAGGCTGGATTAAAAAAAAAAAAAGTACAAACACCGCACGAATTAGACATTATATCAAATGACATAAATAGTTATAAGTTGGCAGTTACCTGAATAATAACCCCCCCAATTTTAAAAAAAATTTTGGTTTTCATGAAGATTTTTTTACTCTGTGTGTGTGTGTGTAGGTGTAGGTGTAGGTATAGGTATATAAAACCATAGTACAACACCTGAAACAGGATGAAGTCCTACTTATAATGGCTGAAGTTATATATTGATTGAGGCAAGGGGAAATTATTTGGCAAATCCAAAACGACTATTTCATTCTGCTAAAGCAGATAAACTAGGAGCCATTAAAAAATACATGCATGCATATACACCTATATATTATACACGTTTGATTATTGAATGCATTTCTAATTTTCTTTCAATAATGTCCATTCTCATAACGTAATTTTTGTGTAAAATCACAGAGAATTAAAATCAGTGCTTCAAGTAATCTACAAAATCAAAAGTAATACAGAGATAGTCAAGACTTGACGTAAGTAAGAATTAAAATTGGAGCTATGAACGATATTGTTAGTTTGATGCCATAGACCACCAGCATGAATCAATGAACAGACAGAGTTCTTTACTGTAGAGTTTGGTGATAAGTAAATTAGAAAGAACAGAGCTGTTTTCTGCTTAGTTATCTAGCTCCAAATTTAAAGTGCCTTGATATAGACAGCAGAGAAGATAAAAAAGAAATTTCCTGATTTAAAGCATCCCTCAAATTAATGTTCGTTTACCTTATGCATATTTCAAATTCTTTTAGGTTGTCACAGAATATTTCACACAAATAGGGTTTCCCTGACGGAGATTCAGTTCCCTGGTTTTAATCAATTAAAGGCATAGCATTTTCCTTATCGCTATCGCTAGATCAAATAGTCTCTCTCAGTGCGTCTGTTTCAAATGTTAATAAAGTTTTCATTTCCAAAAGGTTTAAAATGACAGAACAAAATTGTCTCCTTTAAGAGCATGAAAACGACTTCTGTTTCTGTCTGCAGGTAGTGGAGGACATGCTAGAGGATGAGGAAGAAGAAGATGACAAAGATGACAAGGTAATTATCTTTCCCAGCACTTGGGTACCTGGGGATGGGGAAATGTAGACATGACACTGTTTTCATAGACAGTTAAAAAAGGAGTTGAAGTGTTCGAGTCCAGAAAATCGGACAGTGCTGTTTATCATCCTAACAATGCCACTGCATGTTGCAAAGAGGGAGAGAGGGCTATAAATCCTCATCGCTTTTGTCCAGAGCTGGGTCAAATATTTTTCTGCCAGGAACAAAAAAATAATTCAGCTTGTCTGGAACTTGATACCTCTCGTGAAGATAACGGCAGTGACAACTGTTTCTGAAGGGCAAAAATTTGTCCTATTTTGAGTATTACAAATCGAGCTATACTTTGGGGGGAGAGAGAAGAGAAAAAATAGCAGGCTGCATGAGTTGAACATGGATATTGTCATCTGTAATTTTCAATTTGCTCAGCAAAATAACACGTGTGCAGAGGGCTCTAGAGGGCATTTAAATAATCCCCATGCTCACTGCCCTTTGCCTAGACTTGACTTGGAATGGCCCTGTGGCTCCTAGGTCAGAGAAGTCTGTTCAGGGAGGCTTGATTTTCGATTGCTGGTTGGCTTGGGGATGTTGACCACAGTAAATAACAGCTAGTTTCTCAGACGGGTTGTCCCCTGGGGAGAGGAGACAACTGGAGGGAGGAATTAGAATGACCTTGCACTACTGCAGCAGCTGCTGGGATGGGAAGAACAGCTTTCTATGGCAAGGAGGCTAGTGACGCTGGTTTATCATCATCCTTGGGCATTTCTAGATCTAAAATCTAAGCCCTAGGATGAGATTGGGAGAAGGGAGAGAGACTGTCATTCATTATTTCTACATCGTTTGGCATATGAAACCAGATTTTGACCTTCACCGTAATTTATCTGAATTCTGTTATAGTAAAGCAGTGAAATTTTTTGAAGAAAGGAGAAAAACAGTGTATCTTAGTTTATGCCCTTGACCTTTGATTCCAATAGAGATGTACAGTTATATTCCAGTATAAGAATTTGTGTACTGAAAGCAAGCATTGGAAAAAAAAAATTCATAGTGATTAGTTAACCTCCCAAATGATATTTTTTCTCATATTCAGTGCTACAAGGAAAACAGAAACACACACACACACACACACACACACACACACAGAGGCGCACTTTCTTCCTTCTAATGGTATTTCACACACTTTGAATTGATAGAGCTTTTATGTGAATTTTTTCTTCTGTACATCATTTAGTCATTAGCGACATGATCAAACATAAACTAACAAAATCTCCTTCCTGCAGAAACACATATGTGTTTGTTTTTAATGTTAAATAACATGAGCATACACTTCTGGCAATAAATGATATGATTTATTGTTAAGGTCAGTTGTAGAGCTGTAGAGAGCTTGTTCTTTAACTCAACATGCCAGCTCTGAATCATCATTTCTCTGCTGATAAACACTGAACTGCCATCCATTTATGGCCATTTTCCCTTTCTTGTTGCTGCTTTATTATTAAAGTCACCATAAAGATCCATTCCGGCAGCAGGCGTTTCCCCAGAAATGTTAATAAATGGAAACCCTTGGTGAAGTCTAGTACTTCTATGACTTCAGTGTCCCTACTTGAAATCATCCTGTATTTTTTTAGCCAGCTTGTTGATATTATATACCAGTAATCTCCAATTTATGGTCATTTTTTAATAGAATGTTAGAAGTGGGAAACCAACAGCACACCTGTTTAACCAGCTCACCAAAACATAAATGACAAGTAGCACATGCCATGGTGGAAACAACACCAAATCTCTGGAGTGGAATCTTTGTAATCTAGCATTTGGTTATCCAAAATTGACACCCCTTTCTAACACATTTTCAGATCTAGTTACCAAAGTTAATTGAAAGGGAGTGCTTGAATTACTGTGTGAATTCAACTGTGTTCTTCTGCATAGGATACCAACAAACTGTGTTTTCCACATGAAAAGATTGTGAGCAGATTTTCATAAATCCAGCCTTTATTTGAGTGATATATGTTTTTCTTCTTTACTCATAATGCAATTGATAACATGAAAATTGTATCTGAACAAAAGAAAATCTCAAATTTAATAATTTAAAATAGACTTTACAGGTTTGCATAATAGAGGGAAGAATCTTAGAGTAGACGTTTTGAAAAATGAAGTTTTTACTATGAGAAATGGAACTATGAAAGGATCCTTCAAGTTTCTGTTTACCAGCTTCCATCTCTGACTGACTCTCACAGTGGTAAATGTTGTAAGCCTTGGCTATCAGTGTGTCTGAATAGCAGAAGGGTAATTTCCTACTTTAAAAAATTCACTGGTTTCTCTATTTAAAGTTTGTGTATAGAGTCATGCGTAATGGAATTTCATGAGAAAACAAATGTGTTTTTTTGCCATACTAGCAGGTACTGACCCTCTAGCTCTCATTATTTCTCTGTTTTCTCATATGGTATAATAGTGGGGTCAGGTCAGTAGGTCTTCTTATAGGATAAAAGTAAAAAAGATTAATAAATGTGCCAAAGCCTCACTTTAATTGAACCTGAAGCATATGTTGCAAGTATGTAAAATATGTCCCAGATGTTTCACCAGAGCTAGTGTCTTGGCTTTCCCTGATTACCACAAGGCAGCTATTAGTCCTATAACCTTTGGACTTGGGGGTAAATGGGGTATTACGTGGCACAGAATGAAAGCACCTGTTTTCCATTCAGCAAAGACCCCGGCAAGTTTTGCCTAAGCCTATCCACATGTTTTCACTTAGCAGATTGTTGGGTGATTATGAAAAGTGTCTTTCTTTAGAGCCAGCATTGATATTAGTCACTCACAATGAAAGGGCAAGTCATTGGCTACTTGACAAGGTCCGTGTGGGCATAAACTGAAGTCATTTATTTCATTTGAGTTTGGGGTGTTTTCCCTCAACATAATTATATAAATGGTATAAGAAGTTGAAGAAGACAAAGATTATAATTATTTAATATAATATTTTTATAATAACTTTTCTTAGTGCCGACTTTAGAACCTGGGAAGACTTTGGTTAAAGTTGGTAAAAGCTAAGTCATGATTTACCTGGACCCCCAGATCTTGAAGTTTTGCAGATTAGGGCCTTTTGAGTATTGTGTGTGTGTGTGTGTGTGAGTTCTTCTTTTTACTACAACAGCTAACCATTATTCAGGTCAGGGTTTAGGATCCTTAGACTTATCCTTCATTCCAGAATCCATTGTTGACATTTGCTTAAATCTAAAATTAGGTGGTTTGTCTCTTAATCCAATTCTATGGTTTTCACAAAGGTAGAGAATTGATTTTTAAATGGTGATTCTTAGTTATGAATCACTGACTTTCTTATATTTTTGTTTATCTGCATTATGTAGTAGCACTACATTAAGCTGTGTTGGAGATGAAATTTTTCCTGAATTAAATGTTAAAAAGACACTGCATTCTCAGTTCCCTTTGTTGTAGAGCACTTTTCAGCCATCAACCACAAAGTCACAGTTTGATCTGATTTTTTGACCTGATACCAGATCCTGCCTTTGTGCTAAATAAGGCTTAGAGCTAAATTACCTAGGTGGAGCTATCAACAAGCCCAATAATAGTGCTTTTCACTGTGTTATATGTAATATAGTGGTCAATCTGCATAATCTAGACATATAATTAATGAAGATCAGTTTTCGTTTTTAGCTTAAAAAGTTTAGGCATGCTTCCCATGATGTGTCCTACCCTTGTAATAGAATCCAGCTGCAATATCAGGAAACAGAAGATAGAATGCAGGTTTTCCTCGGGAAAAGCATGGATTCAAATGCATGGTATTCTAGTAATGTTTATTGGTACAGTGTATTAAAATATCCAGCCATTTATGCTTACGTTGCTTCTCCATTTTCTTCAATTGTTATGTCAGGGTTACTGTATATCAAGATAACTAGATGCAGCAAATAAAACATATCAGAGCTACTTCAAAATACACAGATTGTTTGCTTTAATTCTCGAAATCTGTGTTTTCGAGTTTGATTCTCCTGCCTTAAGCCAGTATATAATATACCCAAAATGCATATGTCTCTGCATCTCAAATCAACTGTAAAGGAGAAAAAAAGAGATAACTCTGATATGAGAAAAGATAATGTGATATGAAAGAAGATTTAATCTGAGAATATGGCATTTTCTAGTTATAGTCAGTGAAATAACTACATGGTGGGGAAATAGATCAAAGCTTTGGAGAAAGCTAGGGACAGAGGAGACAAGAAAAATATTTCTTTAAAAATATCCTAACTCATGTTTAACTAGAATACCATTGTATCAGTTCATTAGTTTTCTATTGTTGCATCACAAATGGCCACAAACTTAGAGGCTTAACACAATGCGCATTTATTAGCTCTCAGTTCCGTAGGTCAGAAGTCCAGGCATGACTCAACCGAGTTCTCTGCTCAGAGTCTCATACTCATGATATCAGTCAAGCTGAATTCTCATTTAGAGGCTCTGCCTCTAGAATCCACTTCCAAAACCATTCAGTTTGTTGGTAGAATCCCATTCCATATAGTTAGAAGACTAAAGCCCTTCTTTTCTTGTTGGCTTTCCATTCTTAGTAGTCACTTTCCATGGCCCCTTTTATCTTTATATCCATCAATGGAGAAATCTCCCTTGTGTCAAATCTCTCTCACACTTCAGAAGAGCATAGTCCTTTTTAGGGCTCACCTGATTAGGTCAGGCCCACCAAAGATTATCTCCCTTTTTTAAAGTCAGCTGTGCCATATAACATAACTTAGTCATGGGAATGACTATACCGTCATATTCCTAAACCCCCTCACACTCAGGGGAAGTGGATTATACAGGGCATATATACTAGGAGATGGGAATCTTGGCTGTCATCTCATAATTTTACTTACTACAGCTATATAGACCCACCTGTGTTCTAGAACAAAGGTGGAACAGTCTTTGTGTTCCTTGTATGCGTATATTGCTAGGCTGTGACATCCTATTCTACAATAAACAAATTAGGAAAGCCTGACTGCTTAAAATGTCCTTTCAAAGATTATAGGAAACATCTCATACCGAAGGTATAATCTGAGATATATTTTAAAGTCAAAGTACAGTTTGTTCTACTTGCTTATTACCTAATTCTGCTCTGGGATAAGGGGTGCTTGGACATGCAACCCGCCCAGTGGGCTCTTTCCCGTGTTGTCTCCTTCTGGGGAAAAGTGCAAATAAGAATGAAATTGGCAAAAAATGGGGACAGGTCTATTCCTCCTTTTAGAGACCTGTTGGTGCTTAGACCCTCTGAGCTGATAGCCCAGTGACCTCGAGACATAGAAACATTCTCTACTTAATCTAGAATCACAGAAACATTAACCCTGGAGGATACCTAACAGAGGTGTCAGAAGGCTGCCCTCGCTGCCCCATGGCTTTCTGCCTCCTGGAGGGTAGTAGGTGTTCTGCCTGCACCTGTGCAGTTCACACCCCCATTCTGACCTCCGCTAGTGCTGCCCCTGCACAGTCCTTGGGCTGAAGCCCATCCACCACACCTGGGTCCCCAGAAAGAGGCTCACAGCACTGCGATTCTGACGGTGCACCAGGGGAGGTTTCCTGGAGGATTGGGATCTGATTGACAGATGGTGTGAGACAGATTCCTTAGCAGAAGTCTGGGATTAGGGCCCCCTTGCATAACAGGCACCCAGTTGCTTCTCATCCCAGCACTCTCTTGTCAGACCAGTAGAACTCACGGAGATCCTGGGATATCCACCTTCCTCTGAGCAGCCCCGACATTCAGTGTGTCCCAGCCCAACCTCTCCGTGCCACTCCTAATTTAACATTATTTTTAAATGAGGAAACTGGTTCAGCTAAACTTAAGTGAATTGTCAAAGGTGATATAGACAGCAAGTGGCAGAGCCAGAGCTAACACTCGGGGTTTCCAAGCTCGATATCTTTACCTTCCCTTAAGACTAGGTTTTCCAAGAGGGAAAAAAATCAAAGTGCAGATGCAAATTACCTCAGGCATGTTCTTTAAGTGTTTTGGTAGCATAATCAGGGAACATACTATCCATCCCAGCCAGGGGCTGTTTAATTCTGGTTTCCACTTCTCATGGTTCCCCTGCACTTTCAGCCCTTTCCCACTAAACTGACTAAGGGGCATGTGATAGGCAGAATAATAGCCCCTTAAAGATGTCTTCACTCTAATTCCTGAAACCTGTGAACACTACCTGGCAAAGAAGCATTGAGGTAGCAGATTGGATGAAGATTGCTAATTAACTGACCTCAGTAGAAAGATTATCCTGGATTGTCTGGGCTCAATAAAAGAGGTATCCTTAAAAGTGGAAGAGGCCATCAGAGTAAGTGGCAGCTGGTGGCTGTTTGCACAGCTAGGACCAAAACCTATACTCCAAGACCTTCAGGGCAAGGAAGAACTGCTGAAAACTCCGGATGACCAGAAGGTGAAGCTCTCTCCAGAAGTATGACACCAAATAACAGGAGTCACAGGGCCTAAACTCTCCAAGATCTGAGCTGTCTGCAAGTCCACCACCTTTGTTCTCATGGTCATTAAATAAACTCAGAGAACCCCAGGAAGTTCTACAAGCCCCAGTATCCATGGGTCAAGAAAGTACATGCCCTGAACAGCAGATTCAACAAGCACAAGAACTTGAAGACCCAGAAATCAGAAGCAACGGCTGTACAGTACCCACTGCCTAGTATGTGGTCAAGTCCAGAGCATTAGCATTATTAAAACACAAACTGACTGGGGGTGGGGTGAGGGAGTGATGACCTGTTATATTGGCTTTGGTGAAGGAGGAGGGCTTCAAGCCAAGAAATGTGGGTAGTCTCCAGAAGGAAATGCAGCCATGCCCACACCTTGATTTTAGCCTAGTGAGACCCATTTCCAACTTCTGAATTACAAAACTGTATGATAATAAATTTGTGTCTTTTAGGTTTATGGTAATTCATTATAGCAGCAATAGGAACTAATACAGATGCTTTCAAATGCATTTGCTATACTTCTCAAGAAAATACTGTATTTTAAAGCACTACCTCTGAGGTCCCAATTTTTCCTTATTAGTCCTACTTTTTTACATAAATATGGCTACAGGTTCTTCACTCAGCATGTAAACTAAAAACAAATCAATTGTTTTTATCCAAATTGTCTCAGTTTTTATTTCAGAAGAGCTTGTCCAAAAATGAGAATGAGTTAGTGCCCATCTCTAGGACAGCTGGTTCCTTCCTATTTAGCAGCCTGTTTTATTAATTGGCTAGTGGAGCACCAAGGCATGGTTAGTATCATTTTCAACAGAAGAATTTCACTTCCTCACAACATTTGTTTCAGTCCTTAAAATGTTTTACTCTACAAAGCACCAGGGCAGAGGGTATTAACCTTATATAGATTGCAGACACTTTAAGAATCTGAAGAAAGCTGTAGACTTTCTCCCCAGAAGAATACACATAAACACATATATACAAAAAAACTTTTTCATACCATTTTAGGTAATGGAAATTGAATTATTTTACAGAGACTATAAAGTATCTGGATAAAGTCATATCTATTGCTCTCACCACCTTCCTCTTGACATTAATGCTTGTTTTCCTCAAACACCTGAGATAAATGCAAATTTTGCAAGTAAAAATCAAGTTTAATTCATCTCAAAAGTAAGCCTCTACAAGAAGGCTGATGTTTGGCTTTGATATTGAAATTATGGAGTGGTTTTTGACACAGCAAAAGGCTTGTTATTTTTGACATCTGTTTGACTACGACTTTTTAGCTTCATGGCAGTAAGGGTTTAAAACACTGACTTGGCAAAAGAAAATGATAAGAGACAAAATAAGAGCTGCTTTGGCTTTTTGAGATGCAGGTTGGGCATAGTGGGATTCCTGGAGTTCTCCAGAATTCTCGTTGAATTCATATTGTATCAATGAGGTCATCTTTTGAAAAGTCTGCATTATTAGTGCTTCATTTAAAAAAAAATAAAGGGAAGAAGTATTCATGGTTCCACATTAAGGTCATTGGAGGCAGAATTAGCTATCAAAGTGTTATATCTAATGATTCCATCTGTCTTTGGATTTCTATCTGTAAACAAATTGGCAAGCTTTGTCACGCCTTCTTCATTTACAGAAGCACTTATCCAGCCTTGAATTGTCTAGGTAGATGTCTGCCTCCGACATGCCCTTCAGAATAACAGTGGAGCTAAAAGAATTTAAATGGAAAGATTTACCTAGATAATCTGGCAAGAATATCAATCAAGTACAGCAAACTATGAGTGGACTTTCTCCTGTTGGGTTATTCTAACAACTGGATTTCTTTTGCTTCAAAAATGCAGAACTTTCATTTGAAGATCAACCAAATGTTTCAAGACAGGTCCTCTGGAAATCTAGTTAACTTCTGTATTGCAGCAGTGAACTTTCATATTCCTTCCCATTTCTTGACGAAACCTCTTGAAATAGCAGCATGTCAGCCCTGGCTCTCAGAAGGTTGACAACATTCGTAGAAATAGACACGATTTTTTCAAGATCGCTGGCAGAGTCGTTGACACCGGCTGACACCACTGTATGCTGAGATGAGGAGCATGTTTCTTCACCAAAGCAGTTGAACCAGATGTGTTGCCAAGCATCACAGATGCTCCATCTGAGCCCAGAGTGCCAAGATTTTTAATCCGCCTGAAAGTTTGTTTGGCAAAGAAATTTTTCACCATGTTAAAGACATTGACTCTGCAGATTCTACAAAGAGTTCACGAAGTAGGAATTCTTCCTTGATAATATAACTTGCCAACAGGAGTTGGCTATTTTCATTAGGTTACATGCAAAAGGGAAATCTTAAAGAAATGTCAGAAATTCCTGTAGTGTTGATATCATTTGATAAGAACACAACTTCAAAAAAACATGTGGCTTCATCAAAGTATTTCTGGGGGCGTGTGGGTTATTTTTCTTGGTGATATGATGAACTTAAAAAATGTTTTAATGCAAGTTTTTTTTTTTTCTCCTTGGGGCAAATCCAAAGCCAGGTAAAGTCTCAGTCTTTAAAAATCAAGCTGTTTTTATATTTTAAAAAAATCCGTCATGTCTAATAGATTTTCAGAATAGGCAACCATAGGTATTCCCTCAATTTCATTGGTTCTATGCTTCCATCGGCCAGAACCTTGCCACACAAGAGATACTGTATTTTTTGTGTTCCATCACACTCTATAATTTATATAAAATCAATAGATGTGAAAACTTTACAGTATTTTTTTCTTTGAAATTTTCCAACTTAAGCTAGACTCAAAGAAATCACAGATGGCTGTAATCATGTTAGTGGGGTGTTTTCTTAGACGCCTATTGAGAGGAAACTATTCTAGAGGTCTTAACATGGTAGTGACAATGTCACATATCTGTTTACCTTCAATAGTGTCTTTGGCAGATTGCCTTCTATTCAAACTATCCTTCACTGCCTACTGATCTCAGGCTGAGCCATGTAACTCACTTTGGCTAACCCATGCCCCTTCCTAGCAGAAGGTTCAAGAGCCAACCTTGGCTCTGCCATCTCTTTTCCTTCTGAAATACAGCTGGAATCATCCACATGGGAGGTCCTCCTTCAGCCTGAATTCTGAAATAAAGATAACATGGAGCCAACCCATATGGAAATGTAGTGTGAGCAAAAAACAAACCTGTGTTTTTATAGGCCTCTGTGATTTTGAGGTCTTTGTTACTGCAACATAACTTAGTTTAGGCTGATAGATGATACAGCATATCACTCTGTGTGAATCTACGTCTTAATATAATTTGACTAAAAGCATGATTTTTTTATTAATTAAAGTCTCAGGAAGGATTTTAAATATTTTTTTTTCTTTCTAATTTCACTGACCTACCCCCACCTCTTGAATTCCAATCAAGGTTATAAGTAGAATTAGTTTGCTATTATGTTTCTCTAATTGAAAAATGATACTTTTTCCCATGAACATCTATTGAGGGACAAGTCACTGGGTAGACAAAGATAAATATGACACAATATGAGCCTGTCAGTAGTCACTGTCTGATGGGACCCTTGGTTATGTAAACTAATAATTATAATACAGTGAGAAAATATAATAAAGTTATGGACAGAGTTTGGGTGGGAAAAACAGGATGACTGTCTTCATAGAATTGTCAGCAAATGTTGCACAGAGGAAAAGGCATTTAATTTGGGTCTTGAAGCATGAATGAGAATATAAGAGGAATGAGAATATAAGAATATGTAAAGACAAGAAGCATGTGGTATAATAGGAGTATAAAGTACAGGAGTGGAATTGGAGGAAAATGACACTGGAAGGGTGAATTTAAGATATCGAAGGCTTTATTCATCACCTAAGGAATTTGAATTATATTCTCCAAGCAACAATGAATCAAAGGAGACCTAAAGCGGAGATTTGTCATAATAAAATTTGTTCTTTGAGAGGAAAAATTTGGCAATAGGGCAGAGGATGGCGTAAGAAGGAAATGAAATTTGAAATAGGAAAATGTGCTAGGAGGTGCCGCAGTAGCCCCAGCAAGAAATAATGGCATCTTGCACTTAAATGGTAATAATAATAATAGAAAGAAACAAATCTGAAAGATATGTTTAATAGGTAATGTATTAAGATTATTGAAAAAATTATATCGAATAGAGTAAGGGAAAATTTAGGGTCATGGTTGACTGTGAGATGCCTACCTGAGATATCCTTGTATTTGTACAGCACTTCACATGTTTCAAAGTACTTTTCCCTTCTCTGCCTTATTTAATGTTCACAATAATTTTGTATTGGCTTATCAAACACCATTTCCCTGCCTCAGTATCAGGAAGATTAACTTGGCTGATAGGGAAGTAGCTAAGATTAGAAACCAGATAATGTGACTGAAATAGAGAAGTAGTTGAGCCTAAAAACAAGTTACCTACTAGAGAAGAAGCTAAGTCTAGGAATTAGGTAACTTGTCTGATGGTGAAGAAAATGAGGTCAGAAAAAAAACTTCTAGTTAATTTTTCTTCCTAGTCATGTTTTAGTAAAGCCTGTTGATCTACCTAGAGATAACAACGAGGCCATTTGGAATGCAATTTTGTATAACCGTAGACCATTTTGGTCAGTATAGACAGCAAAAGTGTCCTGTATGACTGCTCAGCCTTTTTTCCCTTGGCACTAGGTCTTGGGAGAGCATTTGGAAAAATGATGACAATCGGTTCATATACTATGCCTTTCACCATTTCATTGTGCTTTCAATGAGTAAACATAGACCGACATGGAAGCAAGAAGTGTCAATGTAAAAGGAGGGAAAATATTTTTTATTGCCACAAAAGTTGGTTCAGAGCAAAAGGTATATAGTAACCAAGCTTATTCTGTTTTTGAGCTAAGAATCATTAGGAAAATATGCTAGAGGAATACAAGTCAGTTGAGAAGCAGCTACTATTGTCACTGTTTTTTAGATGAAAAGACTGACACCTCTGAGACATGATGTAACACTAAAAGTCACAAAAGTGAAACAACCACATTTCAAACTCTAGTCTGTCTCCCTCTAAAGCCCACCATTTTTGGCATATCAGTCTTCTACCCCACACTCACATACAAAATTTGTGACCTAAAGCAACAATTTACCATTCTTTCCTTATTCAGTGGGTTGACTGGGCTCACCTCGGCAGTTCTTGCCCGAATCTCTCTTGTGGTGCTAACCAGGAATCTGGAACTGTGGTCATCTAAAGGTGCGAGTAGCCTGAACATTCGAGATGGCTCCATGTGATGACTAGAGGTTGTTGCTGGCCCCTCATAATGTGGCAGTTTGTTTTTGAGAGGGAGAATTCAAAAGTGAGTGTTTCAAGAGACCCAAGTAGAAGCTGTGAGGCTTTTTATGACTTAGCTGTAAAAGTTCCAAAATATCACTTCTGTCATATTCTATTAGTCAAGCAAGTCACTAAGGCCAGCCTAGATTCAAAGAGAGGATGAATTTAATTCTACCTCTTAATCAAGAGTGTCAAGTTCATGCTGTATAAGAATCTAAAGGATGGGAGATGTTGTATGGCTATCTTTGGAAAATTAAATCAGCCACAATTTCAAAAAAGCAAAAGCTTCTCTAATGGATGTCCTGTAGCATTAAGAAATATGGAGCCTATTGCCTACCAGGAGATTCTCTCTGTGTCTAAGGTTTATCAGCACGTAGTGCTGAATTAGGTTATCTCAAAAATTAAACATAGCACTTTCAAATTGCCTGATATATCCAAGTTTCATCATCTTATATATTTTTATTTTATGTTTTGTTTTTAATTTGGAAGATGAGAAACAACAAAGGACTGGATGAATTGTCATTCTCTCCTTCTTTGCTGAAATCTCAAAAGGCCACCTAAATCTCTCCTCTTTTGCTTTGCTCATAGATAGTCCAAAGATTTCACCTTCTAGCTAAGCTCTCTCTTGACGCTAGTTGTGGGGTAGGAAGGATTTGTGAAGAATCCTTTTTACATTCCTATTTAAATTGTAATGGACATCTATTGTCTTCCACCAATGAGTGAGCACAAAAACGCCTCTGTCCTGTGTTCTGGAATTCAGATTTTACTTACTTGCTACCAAAAACAAAAAGTCAAGTGAGGAAAGAATGTTGCAGAACAGTTCCTTCTTAAAACATGAGTTCCTACCTTTTAGAAAATGTAATTTAAAATTTTCAACAGTTCACAAATGGTATTTTACTAATTTGTTCAAGGACATTTCTCATAGGATTTAAAAGATCACTAATATCTCTAAAAATTTTGTAGTAGAAATTGTAAGCATCTCGGTCAAGAGTATTTTCCGGGATCCTTGGAGCTAACATTTTTCTGCCATAGTAAGGTAGCATTCTGTGGATTTTAAAAATCAATATTCGGCACATTATGCACATAAATGCTATTTCTTGGTTCTGGTATCTTATTTGACTATTTTGATCAGCAATGAGTTGGGAATGGGGACAGACAGCATCTACATTCTCTGTGAATATTTTGGAGACATTCACAGCAATATGATAAACAAATATACAGCTGTTACAGTCTGATAATGTTAAGATTTTATTGATTATCCAACAGAGTAACTACCCTGGGTATTACATTTGCTGTCACAACCTTCAGTGCCTGGGGTAGTTAAACAAGTTCTTTTTTTCCATTGAGCTGACCTCAAAGTTGCATGGTTTCTGAATCAAGGTCCTCAGATTTCATACTTTGGCAATTTCTTTCCTTTCTAATGGAGTATATTAGAGAAAATGTGTCACCTTTTGCACCATGTAATACCAAATCAGATTAGAATTCATGCACAATTATGTCAGTGGAAATCTAATAGTACAGGCTGGCTTATCTCTAGATAACACATGGAGAAATGAACTTCCACAACTGACAGATTTACTTGATTTTGTCTTCAGATAAGTTATTTGTAAGTAATCGAGCTAAAGAATATAACTGGATTACTTTTCATACTATAAAAAAAGAAAACCCTCAACAGTAAAATGGTTGCCAAGTATTCAAACTCTGCTGGCCCTCCACCCCTTCCTCTTTGAAAAGGTTCCCGGATAATGAATGCAAAGAAAGAACAACAACAACAAAAAGATATTTTGCATTATCTATATTTATTAAGAGAACTAACAACTTTAGGAAAACAAAATTTACATAAACCACTTATGTGAAAATAGCATTTGTTATTTAAGTAACACAGGTTACATGATAGTCTACCTGGGAATGATATCAGGCTGCCTAAAAAGCATTCATCTGTATTTCCTTTTCTATAATCAGAAAAAGTCAAAGCCCATCTCTAGTCTGAAGTCTTCTTGAAGCCAATTAAAATAATTTAAGATACATTGTACTGCAAATGTGCTTTTTAAGTGTTTTAGACTTAGATGTCTTAGGGATGTTGTAACCCCTTTTAATGTTACTATTTATATATAACTACCATGTGTATAGCATTACACCTTTAATGCACTATATTAGCTGTCACTTGAAATTAAGTGCAGGCATGTTCTTTTTTGGCCTTTAGTTTTTTCTACATTAAACGTTTAAATAACAATACCAGTAGTAAAAAAAAGTAAGTAGCATTCCCAGTGGAAACTCACTTTTGCATCTGGTTGGGTCATGTTTAGGTTTTTATGTAAAAGATATTGTAATATCAGAATTTCTTAATGTTTACCCACGTGGTATCAGAACTCTACCTGATGTCTTTTCTTAAGGAATTAATGGAATCAAACTTTATGGTAGGCATGTTTGATAGATATGCCTTGTCTGTAGAGATCTGGTGATCATTTCATCAAAATTTGTCCCTAGTTGATCATATATCTATGCATTTTTATATCTTTGTGGTTTTCTTCACCAACTCTGTGATTGCATCAGTGCCTTCATTAGAAGGTCAGGTTTTGAGGATTTAGTAATTCACCTTGAAAATGTACTATAAGCTGAATGTACCAACCATGAGTTTTTTCCACTCAGCATAAATTTCATAGCATGAAAAAAAAAGGCAAACCCATACCTAAAATACTTTTTGATATCTGTTTCTCATTATGAGGAAAAGTAAATAGATGCTTATTGATTTCAGGTGTTCTTTGTTTCCATAAGTCAGGTTTGCTTTTCATATTTTAATGATATTGTGCAGACTTTTCTCCATGATGATAAAATTGTACATTTTCCAAACACACAAAACAATTAGTTTTAATAAAAGAAACTATCCAGATGGGAGCCACTTGGAGCCACCCACTTAGAGGGGTTGTAGCTTATACTAAAACAATCACTTTGAGAATGAAAATTCCTTGTATTTATTCATAAATATTCCCCTTCCCACATTCTAAATTGTAATGATATAACTTTCTGTGTGGGTCTTTTCCCATAACAACAGCTAAAAGAGTAATTCGTTAGAGCTCATTTTTTATCTTAGAAGAGTTAACTAACTCTGTCACCTATAGATATGTGTGCACCTATTTAGACATGCACAGCATAGAAAAGAAGATGGAAGTTTTCTGATTAAGTAAAAAGAGATCAAAATATGGTATTTTTATTGGATTCATATGAATGATTCACTTCATTCATTTGTTCACATGTTCATGCATGCATGTACTTAATAATATATAATAATAATAATAAACCTGTGACATTTGTGTATCTATTTCGTGTATCATATACTGAAGAATGTAGTGAGTTTTCTTTCCTTCTTTCCCCATCAATCTCAGGCATGTTTACATCTGTTGCCTCCATTTATGTTCCACTTTTATTCATTCTTAATTCTCTCCTTTGTGGCTTCCATCTGTAACACTTTACTAAACTTGCTCCTTGAAGACATCAATAGCCTCACTTGGTCTTCCACCCTTTCAGTTCATTTATCCCAGTGCTCTCTTGACCACCATTTAATATTCCCTTCTGTCTCATGTTGTTTTACTTGAACACTTCAATTTTCATCGTTGTCTTTGGCGTTTGGGTGTATCTCCCAATTTTGGTCTTTCTTAGAGAACTAATCTATGCCCACAATTTTAACTATCACTTCAGTGAAGATAGCTCCAAAATCTTTATTTTCATACATTTATTCATTCATCCATACGACAATGTATTATGTACTTGGAATATTCAAAGCACAATGCTAGGTGCTTTGAAGGATAAAAAGATAAACAAGACCTAATTCTTTTCAAGAAGCTAAAAATCTCTGGTTATGCCTTTTTGTCCAAAGGCTGTTGTCTCTTTCCACCCTCTTGGACATTAAAAATTGGCTAGTCATAATCCCAAATTCAGTATATTTCAATCTGAACTTGTATTCTTTCTCTAAAAATAGCGTCCTTTCCTAGCTAATGGATATCTACCAGTAGCACAATTATTTTGCTCATGAAGACTCAATCTTTGGTGGTTCTCTCTGCCTAATCTGTAATAAAAATTCTATTGATTTTGCTGTTGTAATACTCCTTTTTACCTTCCTCTTAGGTTCTCTTGATATTCTCTACCTTGCTATCTACATGAAATGCCCTTTCTGCTTTTTCAAGACCCGTTCATCCTTTAAGATCTAACTGGGAACTACTCCCCACCCAAACCCCAGCCTGTAGTGAGCCCCACTTCTGAACCTATAATGATGCATTTTTTTGTCAGTTGATATTTGTCATTTTTTCCCTTTCAGTTTTTTATGGGATTATGTGCCAGGCATTGTGTTGAGCACTTCACATGCATTATCTCACTTCTTCATGACAACTCTATTAAGTTGGTATTATCATCCACATTTTGCAGATGAGAAAAACGAGACTCTCATTTTTCTAGGCTAAGTGACTTGTCCAAGGTCACAAAGAAAGGCTGATATTAGAACCCAGTTTTATCTAGATTCCAAAGCCCATGATTTAAACCACTATGCCACATTGCCTTATGACATTTACATGTTATTTATTAACTCGTGACTTTATTTAATTTTACTGTGTCTTGTCTCCATAAAAACATAAATTCTAATACCAGAACTGAGTATTATAATACATATTATGAACAAGGGTAAAATATAGTAAGCATTTGGTTAAATACTTAATAAATAGAAAGATATGTATGAACGTAAAACAGCAGTTCAGACATCAGAGGCCCATAACCAAACTAGCCATGTTGAATACTAGATATTTATCAAAAGAAAAGTTACTGTCAAATCATCTTCATTTTGCCAGTATATTTCTGATCTCCTCTCTAATATCTGTACCTTCCATGAAAAATCAGAATTACACCTACCTTTCCCATTATGACAGAAAAAGGAACTTTCTGCTCTCTAAGATCCAGTTACTGCCACTGGTGCTATAGATGACACAGAATTGAGTGTAGTTCCTGTTGTCACAGAGCTCCAGTGTGTCCCTATCGATCAATCTCCTTTCCATTCTTATAACCACTACCCAACTTCAAGTTCCCCATACCTCGAATAACCTTTCAGCCACTCTCAGCTATAACACATCTTAAGGATACTGCCAACAATTGTAAAGATTTCTTAAGTCAAGATAGCATAATGGTTAAGAGTATTGGCCCTGGAACCAGGCTACTGTGTGACCCTGGGCAAAGTACTTCACCTCTATCCCTCAGTTTCCTAATTGGTAAAATGGGGTTAATAATAATTTCTGCCTCACAGGGTTGTTATGAGGATTAAGTGAATAAATATGTGTAAATCTTAGAACACTGTCTATGATACAGTAAGAATTTCATAAGTATTATATTAGTAGTAGTATTATCGTTATTGTTATCAGCAGCAGCAGCATTATTAGTCATGAGTTCCCAGGAAGATTGTCATGTTATTAAATGGAACAGAAGGTCTGAGTAGGAATAGATTTTAGGAAGGAAGAAAATTACTTCTGTTTCTAACATATTGAGTTTGAAATGTCACCAGGCCATCAAATTGGGTATTTAAGCAGATACCAGAAATAGAAATCTGGAATTCAAAGAAGAGGTTATGGCCAGGGACTTAAATTTGAGAAGCACTCATTAGAGATAAAAGTAATTACTGAAACAGGCTGTTGCGAGTGAAGGGGAGAGGGCCAAGGACAGTTCTGTGGAGAATATCTCTATTTAAGGGACCAGAGAGGAGGAGGAACAGAGCATATGGCTGAGAAGGAATTATCAGAGGGGTAGGAGGAGAATCAGAAGGGTCTCTTTCATGGGAACCAATAGTTTTAAGAACTGTGTCACTAGAATTAAATATGGCAAGTGCTCACAGAAGATGAGAACTGAGCAAAACGTGATCTTGGTGCTAACAGTTTTCCTAGAGGCATGAAAGCAGAAAGCAGAGGGCAAATCAAAGGCAACTTGTAGGAACTGCCCTTCAGAATGTTTGACTCTGAAAGTGTAAGAGGAGGAAGGACAGGAACTTACGGAGTTAGCAAGAACGTCGGGTTTGTTTTAGTAGTGGAGAACTCACACTGTTTTAGAAGGAACCAGTGGGGAAGATGGAATTCCAAAGCTAGAAGAGTGGAGGATCAAGGTCTCAGAAGAGATAGGGATGGGTGGGAAGAAGAGCACAAGGGAAGGGATGAAGTTCCATGGGGTGATTCTGGGCGAAAGGGTAGGTGTTGAGGAAGTACGTGTGGCCTCATTTCTCTTAGGAAAGTAGAAGAAATGGTCACCTGATATGAGTCAAAAGTTAGAATGAAAAGCTCTGGAGAAAGAGGGAGGATTGCAGGAGTACTTAGGTGGAAGGTGATAGTCAACACAAGATGAATGAACAGATTATCAAGTAGCTGTGAAGGCTGGGGCTACGTGACGTAACAGGAATACGTAGCAACCAAAGCAGAACAGTTTGCAGCTCAACAGCCCGGAATGATTTGTACAGAAACAGGATAATACAGAAAGAACATAATGATAGGTATAATAAAGTCCATAACAAGTGCAATAAAGTCCGTATAATGGAAAGAGACAAGTGAAACTAAAATTGAATGGATGAGTGGGAAAAATGAAGAGTTGGGATGAGAAAGCCTCTTAATTAGTGGGATCGGGAAGGCTCACCCACCAAAAGAAGGCATAAATGGAAGAACATGATAATTGTGTTACTCTAGACACTTTAAATTCTTTTTCTTTCCCTTTTTTTTTTTTTTTGTTTGTAATAGAAAATTCTTCCTGGATAATAAAAGAGGATATATTTTAAAGTTAAATGTACTTTGACACTTCTGAAAGCATCAATCAAACTATTTAGTAAGGAAAGTTGAATTTTGTTCTCCATCTTCTTTAACTTTTCACCTATGGCTTTAGATGGAGTCTGCTTTAAAAGAAGAAGGAAAAAAAGATGTCAAAGAGAGTTGTAAATTACAGAATGACATCTACCATGTGGTTCTCCTGTCACTCTCACTAATATTGCTTAGCATTTTGAGTCTTAAAAATAACGCAGTTATTGAGATTTAAAACTCTGTGGATGCAGAATACATTTTTGAAAATAAGACTTTTTGGTATGCATAGCCAATTATAATCCACTGAGAAAATGATGTATTTTTTCCAATACATTTTTATTATGTACTTAACTGACAGACCTTCCCAGCTTCTTCATAGACATTCCACTCCATCAGCCACTGTACAAAATATATTTCTTAGGAATCTACTTAAATTTGTATTTACCTGTGAGACTCAATTGGCTCCAGAGGACACAGTCCTTTTTTCCTTGAGTAAATTATACATATTTTAGAAAACTATCTAAAAACATATTTACCTCATATGGAACTCTGGTCTCAAGGGTAATTAAGACCAGTTTTTAAAAAGCATCGCCAATGCACTTTAACTCTCTCAGGTAAATAAGATATATTTTATAATCATCTAAGAACGATTTCTCTCTTCCCTTCTCCTGTAACTATAACATGCCTTTTTTATACACAAATTTAGTAATTATTTCAATGTTTCCTCAGATACTGCTTTTTTCTTGGGGTCAGCACACCAATTCTGCTTTCCTTTTATTCCATGCACTGGCGACTACACACAGAAGAGGCATAGTGTACCTTACATATAATTTCTAGAAGAGAATTTATTTTATGAAGAACCAGATTCTTCTGCATATACATTTTCTTTGTTCTTCATATTTTAAGGGGTTTCCAATATTGGGGAGTTTACTCATAACAGAGTAGAGTGCTGTTTGCTAAGAGGTGCATAATTGAATAAACACTATATTTTGAGCTTATTTTAAAAATGGAAGTAATATCTGAAAGTAAATATGCAATAACATCATTGTAATTATTTGCAAAAGCAACTGTATACCACAGTCATTATTAAAACCAAAGAAATAAATGAGATTTCCTGGAAATACATGCTTTCCCGTTTAGCTCTTTTGCACTTCTAAAACAGCCTTTACACACTGCTTACTTTGCATAAACTGAGTAATGAAAATGAACAACTTATTCTTCCTTTGTCCTACAAGACTATTGCAATTGTTTCCCAGGAAGAAAGCAGTAGGAAATCCATGTGAAAATAATTGTTAGATGGTTTTGTGCAAACTACGTGAGAATAAAATTAAAATTTAGGGAAAAGGTGTTTCTTGGAAACTGTAAGGTGAATATAAAGAGTAGAATAATGCCCAGTTTACTTATCTTCTTCTCTGCCTCTGAGGACCAGTTCTTTACATTTCACGAGACTGACTTCTGACGTTGATGTGGATCAATGTCACTACTGTATGTGCTCTTCCACTGTGAGGTCAAGGTTTCTACTAGTCTCTTCCTAATCAGGGTAATTAGGACCTGAGAATTTACCCTGGTTTGCCCAAGCCAGTACGAGCCTCTAAACGGGATCTTCTGGGTTTAGAGCTTATAAACCTTTCCTATTAAAATCTTTGCAGTTACTGATAAGTGTTGAGACTCCGATAAGGGCTTTCTGTTAGGTTGGTGGCCTAAATCCTAATCAACTTTCCTGCCTAGATTAGTCTTAGAACTCAGGTGATCACAAGTCCTGGTTTGCCTAGCAGAGTTCCGTTTATGCCTGTTACCCTACTGTAACTACTAATAGCGCCCAATTTCACTTTCTGAAGTGTCTCAGTCTGGATGATAAAGGATAAGTTCTCTCTACTTGTATGAGTTTTTTGGATTGAGTTTTGTTTCCTTGGGTGTTTTTGTGTTTTGTGATTTTTTAGGTCTGTGAGGGGTTATGTTTTCTTTCTTTCTACTCAGCTAAATTTGAAGAGGTTTAAATAAAATAATAATAATAAAAATGTTGGCTTCATGCTTACGTAGAAAATAAAAAGATACTAGTTTCCATCAAAGTAATCTAGGAACCATGTTAAAACATAGATTTCTAGCCCCATCCCGAAGAAATTCTGATTTAGTTAAGGATGGGGTAGGACTTAGGAATTTTTTTAACTAGGTGATTCAGAGTTACGTTAGAGTGAGAACTTTAGTTTTAAGTGCCTGCAAACTCAGCCTAACTATTTGACCCCTAACCTCTGAACTCAGGTACATGCAAATGGACCTAACCAATCCAAGGTTCGTGAACATTCGGTCAAGCTGATCAGCTGTGGTCTGGCTGGGTAACACTGACAGGCTTGAAAAACTGATATTTCCTGGGCTAGTTTGGAGGGCTCATCCTCACTACCTTGTCATAGCTGGAACTCAGGTGGTCATTTTGGATGAAATTCAGTCAAAAGAATTCTTCCCCAATTCTCTAGCCAAACACACAGACACTGCTTTCAGTCAGGTGAATTAATTGACATACCTGAGGAAGCTATTTTGAATATTTTGCAAAGTGAGTCGTAAATACAGATTGAATAGTGGTTTATTTCTAGAAGGTTGATCCTAGAACAAAAGACAAATCATTAAGTGATTCAGCTCCCCCACTCTCCATTCCTTCATGCAGCATTATGCTGTGCACAATCAAGGACACATGCCATTCAACAGAGGCTCCGTTTTGCTGACACTCTCAAAGTCATTCTTTTCTTTCACAGCTGTCAGAGCTCTGCACACTTTATGCATTCCTTCTGGGTCTTGATCCTCACATTCCACCAGGCAGGAGAAGCATGCACCTGAACAAAAGGAAGCAAGGACCCTTTGCCTCTCCAAGATCAGGGCTGTAGACCTCACACACATTAACTGTTGTTTACATTCTGCAGGTCATCTTTATTAGTCTTTCAAGGACACCTGCATTTGAGGAACCTTAAATTTTTTTTTCCTTACTCTTGTCTTTACCCCTCCCTCCACCCTACCTTGCCCCTTCTCCCATATGCTATGTCGCATTCCTGGGCTCTGTAGAAGGAAATTAAACTGTGATTTGGTATGCTAAATTACCTGAACTAAAAACTATAATTTGCAATATTATTAAGTCATCACTGTCATGAATTTCAATTTCTTTCTGTTTAAACCCCTAACTCAGAGCATCGCTTTTTTTTGATTATTACTGAAAGGGAAAAGGAGAGAGAAAAGCCCTTGGTTGCTCTACTGAATGATCATATCTGTCAGGAAAGTTAGTAAGAAGTAGTACACTTCTAAGTGGTTACCTCAGCCTGAACAGTTTTTCACTAAAAACTCCACATCGCTTTCAGGGTCCGCTTGCTCATGTCTAAGGGCACATGGGAAAGATGTGGGGCCCCTCACGTGCTCCTGACAATTTGGGCCAGTTGTGGGAGCTGGAAATTCCACACTTCTACTTCCAGAGAAATCCTGACTAGACTCCAGTCCTGGATAACAAGGACTATTTCTTTCTGTGCTGCTATTAACAGACCTTTTAGAAACACCTGTATATTTCCTGTTAGGCTTGATGGCTTTCACAACAACCAGGAGCCTAATCACCTTCTTCTGCCATATTCTCTATGTTGCTGCTTTGAATTAGGCATCAGTACATTTTGTAAGAGCAGACCAGTCAGGTTAAGGTAGGTTTTGCTGCAGTTTTGACACCAAATCTTGGGGGCTCAGAACCATAATACTTTATTTTTGCTTATACTATGTGTTCATCAGAGGTGAGCAGGGGCCTTTGCCCCATACCTGTGCTGTCATCCTTACCTTGGTCCCTAGGCTGACAGAGCAGCAGCTATTTGGAATATTGTCGGTTACCAAGTCAAATGGAGAAACATGTTAAAGCGTGCACTGATTTTTAAGGTTTCCTCCTGGAAGCAACACAGTCCATTTCTACTCACCTTTCATTGGCCAAAGCAAGTCACTTCTAGGAGCTGGACAAGTATGATCTTAACACAGGCCCAAAAAGAGAGAGCCAGAATATTTGTACATGGCCTTAATGATTACTACGTGCGTCTAGGAGTTCTAAAATAATGAAAGGAGAGAATGACTATAAAAAAACAAGTTTTATCTATCCAGAAATACGTTATTTGAGACATTAAGAACTTAATCCTTCACCCTTCACTTTAATAACATTACAAAAGCAAGATGCAGACTTTGGTCACTGTTTGAAAATAGCAGTGTTAGGAACTGATCACAGGTTCCTGTGGTTGGTACCTCTCTCTGTGACCACCCAGGCTCGGACAACAACTCAAGGTAGGATATACTCTGTAATATGTCAGCAGTAATCTAGGGAACAAAGAAACTGGAATATGCTATTTCTTCTCTCTATCTCTCATTCATCAAGTTTCCACTGAAGGATATAGATTTTACCAGGTGATTGTACAGGTTAGAGTAATGGTTTGTTCAGGCTCTGGAGTCAGACTTCCTCAATTTAGGTTCCAGCTCCATCATTTACTAGCTTGCGTAAATTGCCTCACCTCTCTATAGTCTCAATTTCCTCATGCGTCTAATGGATGTAGTAATAGTACTTACTTCATAGCATCAATAAAATATATTTACAGCTCTTGACTCAAGGCTTCACAAGGTATCCCTAGCAGGAGATCACTTACAATTTTCTTATTTACTTTAAAGCACTATTATAGATTTTGAAATTGGGAGGAACTAGCTTTTTCCCCACTGCTTTGATAAAATATTATATTTTCCAGTCTTCAAAAGTAGGTTTCAGCATACAGGGTCACATATATCTTAACTGCGAGGAGATGTCAACTATTAAGACACCGTTGCAGGTGTCTTTTGTCTAGTCATCCACAGCAAATACTTCTGTCTACTCAAAGAAAAAATTTTTTCTTTAGTCTTCTTAATGATAGATTGATTGGACTAGCAAAAATTGTATAGGCTGTTGAAGATTCTGAACTTCTTTCAAGGTTAGTCGAAGTATTTAAGTATAATGTGCACAACCTAATAAACTATGGACGTTCAGAATCAAAACATGACCCCAGGTCATGACATAAATCAAGGACAAGTATGCTGTGGTGCCACAATTACAGCAGAAGCATGAAGGACAACTGTTTCTTGACCTTCTAGAGTCAGCTCATCTCCCAGACTTCTGATTGTGTTAAGTGCTCCCAAACGTGCAGGCTCGTCTAGGAATGGTTAGTCCACTACGAACAGTCAAGGTAACAATGTTTTGTCTTTACCTAGAAGAATAAAGTATATTAGGTACAATCTACCTCTCTTACTTTCTGCTTAGTTTTAGGGCTCAACAGAAAGCTTGAAATATGGTGTGACAGTACTTCTGTCTCCAAGAAATTCTACTTGAAGGCTTTTATTATCATCACAGAGTCCTAAGACAATGATTGAGAAACTCAGAGTGCCGATAACAGAGCTCAAGAAGTAGCTATGCAAGAGAATGTTAACCGTTTTCCATGACATTCCAAGGCTACTAATAGAAGGAACAAAGGTCACAGAATAACAGCTTGCCCCATGGAAATTTTACTTTCTGTCAAAGATTTGAATCGATAATGCAGAACTAAATTTTCTAGAGCATGGGGCCAAGGAGGATAAGCAATCACGGGTTTTGTGCTGTTACCACAAAAGATATACCTACCCCTCTAACCAGGTCAGAATGTCTCTGGTAAAATAGGAGGCTAAGTTAGAAAGTTGGCATGGAGCCAAGTGTATTCAGCACCACTCCAAAGAATCTTGCTTGTCAAGGGACTACTGTCCTAACAATAGTCCCAAACCACCAAAACCTGTTTTTTAAAAAAGCACTAAGTCCTAACTATACATGCAGTTGTGGCATGTGTTTGTCTGGTCTGAGAACTGTTTTCCCATGCAAGATAAACAAGGAAGCTAAGTATAAGAGTCTATTTACCTTTGGAAGATCCAGAAGATGGAATAAAATCCACATCTGTGAATCTAATTATCTGGATCAAAATGATCTAATTTGTCAATAGTATCAGATCTGCCTTAGAGCTTCAAAAGCTTAATTTATTCTGGAGTAATTATCCATATTTGGTTAGTATTAAAGGCCACTAAATAACCAATCAGAAGACCCGGATTCTAGATCTGTCTCTGGTGTACTCTGGAGCAAGTAGCTTTTCCTTTCTTGGCCTAAAATATAAAATGGATTATTTGGACAAGAGCAGCAAATTACAGTTCATGGGCCAAATCCAGCCCACTGCCTGTTTCTGTCAATCAAGTTTTATTAGAAAACTACATCCATTTGTTAGTGTCCATGACTGCTTTCCTACTATAATGGCAGAGTTGAGTAGTTGCAGCAGAGACTGTATGTCCTTTAAAGCCAAAACTATTTACTATCTGGCCCTTTACAGAAAAAATTTACTGACTCCTAGATTAGAGCTAATTAAGATATATTTCCTCTGTTTCCACATCTGCAAAATGGGAATAAAAATTGTTCCTCATGAGATTATAAGGATCAAATGATAGTTCTTTATACAGTTCACATACAGTAAATGTTAGCTAATGTAAAATTATATAATTGTTAATTAAATGGTGAGTATAACCACTATTGGAATTCTAGCAATCCCATTATAGAAGAAACAGTTGCTGCTGCAGTGCTCTGCTGAGTAAGATATTGCACGGAAAAGCAAGGATGACGGTTTATACATGTGACTCTTACAAAACCCAGTGTAGGAAGATTTGCCTATTCCATAGGCAAACTGTATTTCCAGACTAAAGAATGCTGGAAACTCACATTATCTAATTATCAACTTGATACTGGAGCCAACCTTTGAAGGCTAAGTCAGATTCAGACAAGTCAAGAGAGGAGTTCAGGGTATTCAAAGTCGAGAGAAGTAGGATACCCAAGAGACACTGAGGGGCAGCAAGTAGAAGAATTTGGCTGGAGGAAAATATTCTGATTTGTGAGTGACAGAGCTACGAAGATTGGTTGGAATCAGATTATAGAGTTTTGAGCACTGGAGCAAGGAATGTGGAAAGTCTTTTTCAAGTGCTTTGAGATCCACTGAAGATTTCTGAACCTGAAAGAATTAGTATTTTTAGAATAATTTATTATATCTATATGGGACAGAATGCATTATAGGAAAAAGAAATAGGAAATTAACTTCATTTTATAGAGATGAATTTCAGTTTTGTCTGCATCATTGTTATGATTGTAAGAATGTTTTATATTTGTCGTTTATATATTTTTTATATATCTCCTTCTGGAACTTCACTTAAGCCTACTTTACCTAGTGTGTTTAAAATGGAGTAGTAGTAACTAATGTACAAATGTAAAAATGGATTTATGAGGAATTTTTCTTTTTATAGCTACTTAAAAAGCATCATTTTACTTCAAAAAACATGATGTTTTCAGTTTATTCAACAACATTTATTAAGGGCCTACTGTGTAAAAGATAGGAGAAAATGTGTAAAACGTGGGTTCTACCTTCAATCAGAGAAATAAGTGACAGGTTAATACAGGGTAAGTAATTTGAGTATTAGAAGGAAAAGGAAGCAAGAAGGACTCTAAAAGTGTGACAGACACTATAAATTGTCTACCCAATTTCAATTTCCCCCTTTTTCCTTGCTGATGGAAGACTAATTTTTATACATGATGGCAAAGAATCTGGCTATATACCCATTTTCTAAGGTTTCATAACAGCGACGAATAACCATCTCATATAGTTCTGACCAGAGAGCTGGAAAAGGATGTTTTCTGGGAGTTTCTAGAAAAGCTTTTTACTTTCTTGATAAAAAGGACAGATATTGCCGGCTTCATCCTTCCTCTTTTTATTTAGTCTTGAATGTAGATGTAATGCCTAGGGCTATGGCAACCATCCTACCACCATGAGACAGTAAACAAAAGCATGAGGGAATGGAAAGATAGAAAGTTCTTGGGGTTTTAATGATGTCTTTGAATATCTAAAACAACAGTGACCACCAACTTCTGTACTTCCTATTGTATGAGGAAAATTAACTCTATTACCTAAACTACTATTGGTTGAATATTCTGTTACTTGCAGTTGTTCAGTAGAAGATTCATTGTATAAAGCTGACTCCGCTGTTTATTCATTTCTATAAATATTTTTCTTCTACAAATATTTCAACACATTCACTTAAAGTATTTTAAGTGCCTACTATGTGTCAGTCACTGTGCTAGATATTAGAATATAATGATTTTGCCCTAATTTCACTCTTCAAGAATACCTGATGATTTTGTCGAAGATACTCAGATGGAAAATAGAATGTTTCTTTTTGTTCTGCCTCTATCTTTCATATCACTCTAACTGCCCTCTATCCCTAACCTCTGAAAAGAAAAAAGAAAAAAAAAAAAAGAGACAAAATGAAAATGACTTCAGGAGGATCCAATTTAGTTTTACATATATTATACATGCTTCCTCCCCGTTCCCTCAGAAAAAAAATGGAAGGAAATGGCCACTCTGTAAGAAAAAGTCAAGAAAGCCAGGTCAATCCTTTATCCTACTTTGTATCTTGTACCAAAGAGCACGTTCTCAGCTCTGGCAAAGCTATGGAATCCCCATCTAGAACATTATAACAGAACCATTTGAGGGAAGGTTTAGTTCAGCTGGATATACTGCTCCCAAACAGAAAGGTGATCATTAAACAAATCCTCAAACCTACACTTGGGTTTATGCAGAAAGAAATCCACAATTATAAGCCGCAGCTGGAGAACATTTTTTATCCTGTGCAGTTGGAAGTATATCATAGGAATGCTCTGGAGTTTTTCTTCTTATTTTTCACTATCTTAAAAGCCAATGATTATCTGACAGGAAATGCTTTGTGTTCAGGCTCTGCCTTTGATACTGTATTTTGGGAAATGAGCCGAACATGGGTTTAGTCTTGGTATCAAATCTCTGGATGTAATCCAGTAAAGATTACTGTTTGGTAAGAAAATCCAACTGCTTCAGCAATAATCTCGTGGCTAAGATGCTGCAATAGTGGGGCCATTAACAGAGTTTATCTAAACTCTGTGAGGATAAAGTCAACTTCGTTCCTACCTTCTTGGTTTCTGTTAATGCATCGTAATTGCTCTGTCACCCCAGCTCAGTAACCTGAGTTTTGCCAACAATTTATGTCGCTTCTCTCTCCCTACCATCTCGTGACTCCTCTCCTTGATCATTTCACTATCACTGCCTTAAAACAGGCCCTCGTTACCTCTTGCTGGAACTAGCAATGACCTACCAACTAGTCTCCTAAGCTATTGCAGTCCAACACACATCTGCTTCCTCTATAACCTCTAGCACATAAATTCCATGAAGCAGGGACCTTGTTTGTTTGCCTTGGTCACCGTGGCATCCCCAGGACCAAATATAGTGCCCTCAGTAATTTTTTGTGGGATCATGCATCATAAAGAAGAGCTCTGGTCTGATTTTGACTCCTTGCTCAAAAACCTTATTGTTTTCTCATTTTCCATGACATAAAGTCCAGCCCTCCCTTGACTGGCATTCAAGGAGCTCCAGAGCTTGGGTCACAGTCCAACATTCTGATATTCATTCTTTCTGTACTCTGTCGTGTACTCTTTGTTCCAACCAAACCAGGTAACATTCCTTTTCTAAGACAGGATCTTTTGCCTATTTCCAGTCTCCAAGTCTTTGCTCCTTCTCCCTAAAATGCCTGGAAAGCCCTCCCAGCCATCTCTGCTAGGCCAAATCCCACCTATCTCTTGAGAATCAGCTCTCATCCCCCTTCCTTCATGAAGGATTTCTGAAAATATAATAAACCTGTCATTTGCAGAGAGCTTACTATATGCTATCTCACATTTTCTTCTCACAAAAATCCTATGGGGAAGATTTGTTTATCCCCAGTTTAAAGATTGTAAAGCTGAAATCAGAGCCATTTGAAGGAGTTGGTCAAGTTTGAACAGCACAGGGCAGGATTTCAATCCATTGCTAAAAAGCCCCTACTCTCCATTATCTCATCATCCACCATAATTGTTCCTGTGTGTTTTGAAAGCACAGAGGCTGAAACGATCTTCAAAAACTAGGAGATCTCACAGAAAAATTTGGATTTTGAGCTTCTCTCGAAAAAGGGGCATTCTGGCAACAGTGGGTCTGGGTTCCCACATGGCCATGATCCGGGGGAGCTGTCTCATGGACGCATGCCCCTCTCCATGGCGCTTATACTCTCACTCAGCCTGGCCTATGCAGACATTTTAGTTTATGTCCCCGATAGAACTTGTTGGCACCTGTCGTAAAGCATTTTTCCAGTTCTTCCTTATCTCATTGCACTTTTCTGAGGTTGCAGACTTTCTCCTTTATTTCTGTCTTCTCTGCTGTTTGCATGAAATCAATGTTTGGCATATCATAGACTATCAATTATTCTTTTATTGAATTGAATATAAGTAAGTTTGCAGGACTGCTCATCAGCCCAACATTTAATACTTCTCCAAATACAGCTTTGGGCTAGTTTTAGTATAGTCAATTCTGAGTTAGAACCATTTGCAGAAAAAATTGTAGGAGCGACAACCCAGTGAATAATTCCCCCAATTTTTTTTACATTGGATTACATTGATGTTTTCATTAGACTTTTATTATATGGTTGTTCCTGATTATCCTCATCGCTAGATGATAAAGTCATTTTGCTTTCTTTGTGAGGTCTTCCTTGCTTCCACTAGTTAGCCATCTCCCCACCTTTCTCTTCCTCTAATGTAGACTTGATCAGGTGGAATCTTAAGAATTTGTTTACTAGCCTGTTCTCTTACAGACAAGAACTGTTATCTTTGTATCATTCGCACTCAGCATTCAGCCTGGTAGATAATAGGTGTTCAATATGGTTTCAATGACTGAATTATTACCTGAAGTACAAGTAACAATAAGTAAAAAAGATTATCTAAATTGACATTTCCTTAGTCTAACGCAACAGTCCCCAACCTTTTTGGCACCAAGGACCGATGCCCCTGTGAGATTCTAATGCTTGATCATCTGAGGTGGAGGTGAGTCAGATGCTAGCGCTTGGTGGGTGGGAGAAGTTTGCAAATACAGATGAAGCTTCACTCACTTGCCCGCCACTCTCCTCCTGCTGTGCAATCAAGTTCCTAACAGAACACAGACTGATACTGGTCCACAGCCTGGGGGTTGGGGATGCCTGGTCTAGCATGAAGGAACATAGGCACTACTTCAGGTTAATCAATGGTATTGGTAGTTTAATATTGTATTTTTCTTTCTATTTCCTCCAGTTAAAAATTTAACATTAAAGAGATATTTTGTCTAGTTCTTGGCAAAAACCAAGAGGCTTCAGAAGTTTCTAAGTCTTTCTTCTTTTGAAGTGATTTTAACAGGCAGTAATTAGGTTCATTAGCCAGTGCTTCTCTTTACCACTCTTTGGAGGCATGCCAGAAGACCCCATGGAGGGCTTGTGTGTTTGATTTGACTGTCAGCAGCCACCGTTCCTGGCTCAACTCTAACTTCATTGACCAAAATAAACGACAGCCAGGGTACTCCATTTTCTTAATATCACCAGGCCCAAGAAATTAAAAACCAGTAGAAATACTTCAAACTAATTAAAAAAAAGGTGCACTTTCTTTTATTTTCTCCTGTTGGGCTATATAGCAGAAGTGTTAAAGTAATTTCTTCTTATAGTTTTTCACTTTCCAGAAGTTTCACCCTAATATTTTATTGCCTTAATGACACTCAAAGTTTTAACTTAAACTATGCAGCTTATGTTATGTCATTTAAACTTTCTGAAAGTAAGTGCTAACATTTATCAACTATTGCTGTGGGCCAAACACTGGAATACACATTTTAATTAGGCCATTACATTCAATCCTATAACAGTCCTAAGAAATCGGTATTACTATTAATCCAGATCTTACATATGAGGAAATGTGTTTAGCGAGGTCAAGAACCTCATGCAAAGTCACAGAGAGAAAGTCCAGTTCGAATTATGCAAGCATTTGCTCCTTTGCTATTTCAACATTCTACTCTCATAGGCTGCTTTGCAGATATTCCCCATCCAGAAGGTGCTTGTGACTCACCAGAGGAAGTTCCTAACTTGGTGACATGGGCTGCTATTATTCAACTATTACTGAAGCATCTGAGAGGAAGCTAGACACAAGTTCAAGTCATTTTTAAATGATGCATGTAGTACCATTAGCAGCTTCCCAAGCAGCTGTCAGGTCTGAGTCCTGAGCTTGCATTATTTCCCTTTCATCATCCAAGATTGCTTTCGTATTGGACTCCATCTTGAATTTAACACCACAATTATTAGTACAGTGTTGGTGGTATAGTGGTGAGCATAGCTGCTTTCATAATTATCAATACAAGAAAAGTCAAGCCACTTAATCTACTAAAAGCAGATATTTGAATGTTGAAATTTGAATGTTGGAAATCAATGTCTCTTAATGTTTTCTCTCATACTTTGGTTTAGGAAGGAAAGTACAATTAGAAATGCATAATCTGGGGTTACATTTTTATACTTCTGTTGTGACAGATCATCATTACTCCCTCTTTTAAGATTTTGACTTACAAGCGTCACTATATGAGAGTATCTCTAGAAACCAAGTATTTTCTGTGAAATATCTGAAATTATAAGTTTTGACAACAGAATTGTACATTAGACTAATTCACTTATCAGGATTCTCTCATATTATGCATAGACTGAAGACGAACAGTGAACATTTCACACTTTAGGGAGGAAGGAGATGGGACCAAGGTGGCTGAGCAGGCGCCCTTGGTCACTGAGGCTCTTGGCAGCTTCCCCATCAGCATCCTCTAACCTCAGTCCTCCTGGATGTGGATTATTGGCTTCAATTCAGCACATCGATTTCTTACCCTCATATAATAATTCATGTGTTTCTGCATCCTATGTCCTCACGTTCTCCAAGAAGTCTTCCTTGATTAATCCCACCTACCTGATAATCACTCCCCTCAGAATTAATAGACTTTGTCTTCTCAAGTATGTAAAGGCATTTTCATATAGGGATTGTTCAGCTCCTCAAAGGCATAAAAGTCCAGTATTCCTTCAAATGCCCAGCTTATGACACTCTGCACACAGTGGGTACTCAGGAAATATGGCCTGACTGACTAAATAGAGGTAGGACCTTTCTCAGAATGAAGCCTTATGTACTTTGCATAAAAATTGCTATGGTATCAGAAATAATGACTTCATCCATATTAAAATTATAAAATCCAGACAGTTTCTATCACTAACATTCATACCAGATTTACTCCCAAGGGGCAGCTTGTTCACTGGGAAAACCTGACTCAGCAGGTTTAAATTATTCCTTTTGAACCCCTTAACTTCTGAATTTCTTCATTCAGCGGCTTAAACTCGACTTTAATACTGCATGCACTCAAAACATTTGCATTTAATTGCAGCAGTAGTATGTTTTCATGTTGCCATCTGAAACATATTCATTACCAGTGTCAGGCTTACATTGAGAGTTCGGTTATTTATCTCCAAAAAATCAATCTTTTCAACAAAGATAACTGAAGGCATGTAAGTAGATTTTTCTACTTTTATTGTAAGAATATGCAGCCTGTAGATACACAAATTCGAATCCTTGGCAAATCATATTTTCAATGACTGTTTGTCTAGAGATAAATGGATATGAGTAGAGAAAGTTATTTTAGGAATGATAAGTCAACATGAATTTTATTTTTGTAATGTATATGTACATATATTTTCAATATGTGTATGATTCAAGAAAATATTGTGTCTGGCAAGCAATTGCTCTAGCACTTCATGTGATGAAGAGATTTGAGCCTTATAAAAATGTATTTAAAACTGTCTTAAGCCTTATTTCAAATTAAAGAATGTTAAGATCCTGTCATATGCTTATAACTAGAGGGTTAAAATGGAGGTTAGAGATGCCAGTAGGCTGGCTGTGTACTCCGCAGATTATCCATACATTAAGACCAACACCAACAAGTTTTCCTATTAGAATGCCATGCCACTGAGGGCATATGTGGTGAAGTTTAATACTTTTTGTTATTCCAGGATATAGTTAAATTAATTTAAGAACCAAGTGTTCTCCTAGATCCATTAGTTGTTGCAGTAGTTTTAATCAGAACCAGAAATGTGCTGGCTGCCTTAGGTGATGTCACGTGAATAAATGTAGTTTTCACGAATCCTATGTCCTACTGATCAAACCATATTCTTGTCTAACGTGCTTGCGAAACAGTAAGTTTTTCTTCAAAGTGGAAGGTTGCTACTTAAGATTGATGTATTTTAAAGATGAATAGTGACCTTTGAAAGGAATTCATAAATCACTTACAACTGACCCACAAATACAAAGTGAAATGAATAAATGAGACATTCTTGCCAGTGTTAACCCTAACTTTCACATTAAATACCCAGGTAATCAAAGAAGAACTGTTCTCTTAGCCCAAATTACTAGGAGACATCATGCCAGTTCTCATCCTCACTGAATATGCAGATATATTGACATGAAGCTACTGCTGCTGTTGAAAAGACACATGTTTTTAACTAGCAAAAGATGACAGGGTGATCAGAAGCTACACCTGGGAGTCATCTGTAGACTGATGATCAGAATAATGAAATGCTGTTAAGGATTGGTGTATGCAACTCTCCAGTATTTATTGAGCTTTGTATTCCTCACTGACCTGGGCAAAGTGGAGAAGTGGGTATTTAAAAACAAGAAAAACTGCTGCCAAGGTGTGTCCTGCATCAGCAGAGAAACTGTCTGCAGACATAATGGACACTAATAAGAGGACAGCAAAAACAAATCAAGGGGAAATCTCAGGCTGCAGACAATGATCGTTCTTCGAATTCATCACGGGGAGAGATGAATGGTCTAAAGTCATCAAGGATGGTTTCTTGAAGGCAATGGGCTTTGAGCTAAGTCTTGAAGAATGGGTAGGAATTCCCCAGGTGGAGAGAGGGATGAGGAGGCTTCAGGACGGAGTTTAGTACAGGACAGCCTGGGAAGCGTGATGTATGCTCACAGAATAGTCACACTTGAACCTCTTGCTAGAATTCAGCTTGCTGAGCAAGTTCAGCATCAGGCAGTATGCATGGGGCCCAAGTGCTTCTGTTAGATGTGCTGCAAAGAATTTATTTCATATTTCTGAAACAGAGCAATGATATGAATGGCAGTGTTTAAGAGGAGTCGGAGAATCCAGTCAGGCGGCTAGGACCATAATGCCAGGACAAGGTGAGGGTGGTCTTGTCTACAGCATAGTGGAAATTGAGATGGACTAACAAGAGAGGTTATTCTGCTAGATTGCTAAGGGCTAAAACATCATAAGTTATCTAGAAAATTGGAGTTATTCGTGGTTTCTGATGTGATACATGAGTTAAATTAACAGAATATAGCACTGTCTTTTATTTATTTTTTTCTTTAAGTATATTTGGTATGAAACATTGGTTATATTAGTTTCAGGTGTACAATATCATGATTCTACATTTTTATGCCTTACACTGTGATCACCTCACTAATTCTAGTAATCATCTGTCAACTGTGCATACTTATCACAATATTTTTGACTTATATTCTCCTGCCCCTTTTCAACCATCCTCCATCTCCCTCCTTCTGGTAACCATCCCTTTGGTCTCTGTTTCTATGAGATTGTTTTAATTATAAAAAGCCTAATACAGTACTGTTTTAAGTGTAATGTACCTGCAGTTTGCTAAAAGCGCCACTAGGTGGTGAACGTGCATTATTCATGGCTTTGGATTAGCCCTCTGCTTCTCTTCTGGTGCAAGGGGTTTATCTCATTTTGAGAATTCAAGTTCTAATTAAATCAAGTTAAAATTTATGTTAGTAAAATATAACTTTATAACTTATGTAACTAGTTATTAAGGAAACTGAAATATTACTCAGTGGTAGTTATTTTGAATATATAAGAACTTGTGTACAAAACGGGACCTGTCTAAGTGACACGCCTACAAGATTCCTCATTTTATTTTAATTTGTCTTATTCAGTGCTCATTCAGGAAACTTTCATACTTAGTATTCAAATAGTGACAAATATCTTTGGTAATAGATAATATAAAAACTATTTGGATGCGTAGAGATTTGGAAATCATGCTACAGTCTAATATCTGAACTGACTATTCTAGGTTAGAGCCTATTTTTTTTCTACTTAGCTGTTGGCATAATATGTGAGATAATACCCTTATCTGGCAGTGCTTCTGCTGCTACCAGGAAGCTCAGTAAAAGTGTATCTTACTTGCACTGTCTCTCTCATGATATTTTATCTGCCTATAAGTATCAGGAAGGCAGGGTCTATGTCTGTTGTGCTTAGTGTTCTATCCCAGGGTCTGGTATGTTGCAGAGCACAGAGTAGACCCTCAATGAATTAATGAACTTTTTCTTCTAGTTAAAAAATAACACTGTTCTTTCTACCTGATCTCAGTAAATCAGGTACACCTACATAGTATGTTTTTGCCAATCAGGCAGTCGGAGCTTACCTCTATTACCTTCTGAAATTGACTCAAAAGAAGTTTATGTAAAGATTTCCAGGTATTGTTTCTTGCAGTCTTTCATTTAAAAAATCCTTCTGTGTGCGTGTGTGTATTTCAGAGGCCTTGCACTTTGATATTAATCTTTCTATACTAACTCAACAAGATTTGGTTATGCTAAATTGCCAGGGTTAATCTATGTTTATATTGCTTTTATTTATATAAATATGAGAGGAACACATCTCACAGTGGCATGGAATATTTGGATTTGGGACTGTGCTTCCACAACAGTATTACAAGTGGTAGTGATAGCTATCTGTGGAGTACTTAGTATATATTGTTTAATATTTCTAGTAATTAAATATATTATCAATCATGATTTATAGGTAAAGAAGCTGAAGGTCAGGTGGGATAAGTTAGGTATACGTAATTTAAAATCTCTTTCAGTGTAGCAATTTTGGTGCAAATTGCCATTTAACAAGAAAAATCCTACTTAATCTTTAAGTAATTTGGAAAATTTTCATGACCTTCCTATACTGTAAAATCTTCAATTTGTTTGGCCATTTCCATAGACAGAGCAAAATGATCCCCTCATCTAAAATATATTATGTACTCAATAATCATGAAAATCAATATGGATATCATTTAATTCAAAACATACTATAGACAAATACTTGGTTAAAAGTATAAAAACTTGGTAAAAAGTATAAAAGTATAAAAAAAAAAGGAGCCACCACAGCAACTAGTCTAGATCTCCAACTATTCTTGAAAACACGTGGAAGAGAAAAGGTATGTCACTGACACTTCCTGGCAAGGAATTGGGCACATCCATGTCTACCCGGTGGGAGTGGAAATTGTACAATCTCTTTTGGAAGGCGATTCAGCAGTAGGCATCAAAATTACAAAACACAAATCCTATGGCCAAACCATTTCACTTCCAGAAGTTTATCCTACAGATACAATAACACATGCATGAAATGATCATTTACACAAGGTATTCTTTGCAACTACATTTTCGTAATAGCAAAATGTTGGTAAAGAACCTAAACACTCATTAGGGGAAAACTGATTAAATAAATTACAGTAGATCAACACAATGGACTATTATGCAACTGTAAGAATGAGGAAGCTTTTTTAGCATTGATATGGAACTATCTATCTTATCTAATTAAGTAGGAAAAAAGGCATGGAAATGTTTAGAATATGCTGCTATTTGTGCCTTAAGAAAAGAAAAAAAAAATACACACACTCATGACTACTATATATATTTACTTTACTATACATAGAATAATCTCTGGAAGGATTTATAAGAAATTGATGACATTGTTGCTTCCAGGGAGGGGAACAAATTGGCTGGGAGCCAGGGAGTAAAATGGAGTTTTCTCCATACTAGTTGAAATACGTATTATCTACTTTTAAACACCTTATTTTTTTTTTTTAATTTTATAAACTTTTAAAAACATGTATATCCTTCAATCCTACATTTCAAATTCTAGGACTTTAGCTTGAGAATATTATAAAAGATATACCAAAGACTTATGTACAAAGATGTTCTTTGTAGCATTATTTATAATGATAGGTGAATCAATAAAATGTTCAGCATTTGCAAGTTAAAAGCAAGAAATATGTACATATGTGTTCGTACTACACATTTTTGAAAAGTGCAACAAATTTATATGTTCAATGTCAGGGATTCAGATCAAGCCTTTCTTGCTCATTGAAACTACAGCATCTGGCACAATTCTTGACCCGTGACAATCACATTATTAATAATTATAGAAAAATTTAAAAATAGAGAAGAGACTGGAAGGATATACTCTAAAATGTTAACAATGTTTACCAGACATTTTTACTTTCTTTTATGATTGCTTTTATTTCCAAGTTTTCCACAATCAACATGTGCTATTTTTCTGATTGGAAAGCACTACAATGAGACTGTGTCCTAAAAGAATTCATATTTTTCTTGCCATGTCTGTCTATAGAGGAATGAACAGCTATTTTAATGAGTCTTAGTGAGTGTTTGCATTTGATCAGCAGCACTTACGGAAATTCTGGAAAGGATAGTGGTGGTATGTAAGTGGCAGCTGGTACATTTAGTGAGTATTGGAGGTACATGAGGGGATAATTTGAATGCTAATTACAATATCACTCTGCACTTAAGAGGGATCACAGAGCTAGAAATGGAGATATTTGATTGAACAGGATTATATATACATTGAGATCTTTTCTCTAACATGAGACCTGATCTCTGTTTTTTTCCCCTCTTTTTAATTACAGATCTAGGTTCTGTTCTCCACACAGCCACTTATATACTCTGTGATCTTTCTAAAATTATATTTCTCCATCTATAAAATGAGGCTAATAGGATGGTCTTTGCTGAGTTGCTCACAGAGTGCATTTCAAATGCAAGCAAAAAGTTTAGCCCAGTACCAGACATATAGAAGACACATCCGTCACTGTGTCCTAGGTGTGAATGAAGAACTAAAAGTTGGTTTAGACATAGGGAAGGGACTAGTTTTTTTTGTTTTTAAATCAAACATTTTATTTAATCCTACTAATGCTCCTTTAAGATACGGATCATCCCGTTTCATTGATGTGCGAAGGGAGGATTGCCAAGGAGCTGTGACTGTCCTAAGACCACAGGGTTAGCACCTAGGAGCGCTGGTACAAAATGCACACAGATCCTCTCTGTGACCTCTAGAATTTTGTTCTGAGGAAAGAAGATGGAAATCTTCTATCGATAGTATTGCTGTGCCTGAGGACATGGGAGAACTTATTACATTAGTATGGGTTTTGGATGTTTGCCTAAAGCCACAAACCTTTTGATGTCCACCTTCTAGCCCTGAGAAATTCCTCATCACTCATATAATTCCCGCAAATAAGATAAAGCAGGACTTATAACGGAAAAATTTTCTGCCCCTCCTTGCTCTCTGACTTCAATTGCATTAAAATATTTTTTAAATACTCGTTTCACAAAATGATTTTCTAATACGTGTTCTAAATAATTTTTAATACTTTGTAACACAGAGAGCTTATATAAATAATAAAGTAGATGAGAATGATCAAATTTGTCATTTTTGGAATAGATAAAATTACAAGTAATTATGCAAAATTCAACTTTAAATTTAAATGTTAGAAGTATAAAATTTTAATATATAAAAACAATTCTATAAACCATACTTGGATGATTTGCTGATTCCTTTAAGCAATTAAAATGTCGATTATATTTCTTATACAAGCTAATAAGGTACTAAGGAGAACTATATAAACCTTTAGATGGATGAACATTATATACTGGCAGAAAAAAAAAAATCATAGCAATCAGCAGTGTTAAACATTGCCCGTCAGTGAATCATTTGTGTAATGTGATAATAGTGCCTCTTAATATTTTTTAAACCATGTTTTTTATTGCAGTCACTGAGGACGGTTTAGTCCCCGGGGCTGATGAAACTCCCAGGATATTGGTCATCAGGTGGCTCTTCCATAAAACGACCTTGCATTGCTACCTGGCATCACTCATTTTACATTTTTAAGTGATATTGCCCACCATCTCTGCTAGGTTAATAGGAATAAATAAATGCCCATTTACTAAAGTATTTAGATGATTCCCAGAATTAGAAAAACAAGAATGCAGAAAGTATAAGGGAAATATTGGCAATTACACTAATAAAATAAATAATAATAATTCTTTTTTGTAAATGTCAATTTATAATGCTGTCTTTGTTTCTCCCAGCTAACTGTCTGTCTGGGGAATGATACTTCTATTTGTATTTCTGCATAGCAGCAGTTTGGCTCAGATAAAATATCTAATTCATAATACTGGTAGATGTGCCAAAAAGTCACACAAACCAGAAGGTTAAAAATAATTTCTATCAACTCTGCACAGTGTGTTTGAGGAAGAGCAGATTGTTGTAATTTTCATGCTTACAACCAGGGTGCATTCATCAACAGAGGCATTTAAATGTTTGTATATCTGATAGCATAGAAACATAAAAAATCAGGTAGGAAAAGTCAATATTTATTGTAATCTATCTTCCAACACTCGATGGTAGTAACAAAAATAACAGTAATAATGTTAAAATGCTAACATTTTTGAGAACTTACTATATACCAAGCAGTAGGCAAAATGCTTTACAAATTCAGTATTAATTTATCACATTAGACTCAGAACGATCTTAAATTCATCTAAATATGTAGTGATTTATTAAGCTCTACAAGAAAATATTTTCATTTAAATAATATTTTTAAATGATTTTCTTTGTCTTTCTGGAATGTGTACTCAAAGAAAAGAATAGAAGATCACTCCCTCTTGTAGTTCCTTCTTATTGTTCCCAATTCCTTCTTATTGGAGGTTTTCTTGTTAATGTTTTAAATATTGTAGTTGATTTTGTTTGTCAAGTTCTCCAGAGAGAGAGAGCGTGCGTGCGTTCGTGTGTGTGTTCGTGCGTTCGTTCGTTCATTCGTTCGTTCGTTCATTCCTTTGGCTAGAGTTGCTAACATTAACTGTGATCCCAAACTCAAAGTGTTTATGATTTTATTACAGAGAGTCCCTAACGGTGATGAGTATCTATTTCTAATTCCCTTCTGAAACATTTGGGAAGGGGGCGGGGAGGGGTTAGCAGGGAAGAATGGGTGTCACAGGATGAGAGTAGTGCAACTTATAGACAGCTGACAGGAGCACTTTTGTAAGATGCCCAGTGAGCTCCTCCTACAAGAGATGGCTTTTAAACTTGCCTCTGGGCCACAACCGGTGTGTAAGGCTTTCTCTGTCAGTTCTTTCCAGCTACACAAAAATAATTCTTCATTCTTATTTGATGCTGGAATCTCCAGCACAAACAAGACTGGGGTAAAAAGTCCACTCAGAATATGGACTTGAGGATGATTTACTTAAAGAGCCTAGACTGGAATAACACTACTAAAACTAGAGCAGTAATGGGACAGTGGTGACATTTTTTTTTTTCATTTAGTATGACCAGTCGGATGCACATGGATCCACAAGACAACAAAGCTCCCTTGCAGCAGCAGCAGCAGCAAACAATTCTCTGATAGACAGTGTCAATCTGATGGGGCTGTTCATATATTTTAGAGACTGATTTTCTGCCACCGTGCCAGCAGAATGAAACAAACCTAAATTACCTGTTACCTGGCCACATTCTAGATTGTTTTCCAGTTACTTAGCCAAGAACTGTCTTTGGTCTCCTTAGAAATCAGAAGAGCCAAGTATAAAAAGTAGGAATTAGTGAGAAACAATAATAGAGCCATATGTTCTTGTTCTCAGGTGCCTGATTTTGTCTCCTGTGCAGGCTGGATGGCTTTGGTTCTGCTGGGCAGGGCCTGCAGAGGGTTTTAATCCAAAAGAAGGATTTTTTGTTTTGTTTGTCTGTCTGTTTCGCTTATGAGAACAAATCATGGCCTTTGAACAGAACAATGGCTTGGACATTTTAACTGTAAGGGATATGACATCCTTTTAAGCTTTATAAAAGGGGTTTAAATAAATGACTAGCTAGGCAAGATGGATAAAATTCTTAATTTTATTAAGGCAGTGAAAGAAACTGAAAGGCAAAGTGCAGAGCTGATATGAATCACCCCACAGGCCCTGTGACACAGACCTAAGAAGGACGATGTATTTGCTAGTGAAAGGATAGTTTCACACCTGCTGCTGTCTTCACCAACCTCCTCCACCCACTGCTGCTCCAGCTCACTCTCAGCTAATGATTTTGCCTCCTTCATCATTGAGAAAACAGAAGCAATTAGGAACTCTCACAACCTCACATCTTTCTTCTGCCAAATCGAAGACCGACTTCATTTGTACCACTCTTACCTCCCATCTGGTCACAGGAGAAGAGGTGTCCCTGCTTTTCTTCTCCATGTGGGCTCTGTCCCATCCCTTCCCAGACACATTGCTCCTGCAGTTAGTGCCCGTTTTCTGCAGTATCCGCTCCTCTATACTAGATCATTCCAAGTACAAGTAACTGCACCCTAGTATAGCCCTTCTCAAACGTTAGTTACCATGCATACGAATCACTCGGGGAGCTTGTTAAAATGCAGATCGTAATTTGAGTAGTCAGGCTGTATTTTCCATCTTTAAAAAAAAAAACCCTTTCGACGCACGCATAAACTCTTCAGCACCCTCCCCATTTTTTAGCAACCTTTTACAGCAAAACTTTCCGAGAGAGATGTCTACAGTGTTTCTGTCCATTTTTCACGCACATTCTCTACTTAATCTATCCAAAGCTTCTATCCCTGCAACTGAATCGAAATTGTTCATCAGTAAATTCCATTCGCCAAATCCATTGGCACTTCCTGACCCGACAGCAGAGTTTCAGAGAGCTGACCCCTCCCTCCTCCTTGAAGTTCTTTTTCTTTGATTTCTGCGATGCCTCTTTCTAATTTTTCTTATACTTCAGGCTTTTTCGGTCTCTTTTGCTGGTTCCTCATCTGCTCAACAGCTAAGTTTTGCTGTGCCTTGGGACTTTGTTCTGGGCCCTTTCTGTCTGTATTATTTCTCTGAGTGACTCCCATTTATGTAATTTTAAGGGCCTTCTAAATGCCAAGATCTTGCACTTCTGTATCTTCAGCCCTGACATATATTCATCCACCTATTGATATCACTTCTAGGATATCACCAGGCATCTCATACACTTTCACGGCCCACGTACAGCTCTTACTCTAGTCTTCTCTAGCTCAGTAAAGCCAGCCTCATTTACCCAGTTCCTCAAGCCAAAAATGTTGGCAGTTCCTTGATATCTCATTTTCTCTCCTCGATGCAATTTATTCCCATGTCTTTGGCGACTTGACTTTCAAAACATTCTGAATATGTCCACCCTGGGCTCAGATATCATCCCTTTGTAAATCACGACAATAATTTCCTATCTTGTTTTTCCTCTACAATTCATGTCGCCTAAACTGTCTTTTAAAAATGTAAATTAGATCCTGTTATTCCCCTGGTCGAAATACTCCAATGGATCCCATCAAATTTATAATAAAACTTCCCTGCCTTATTATGGTTTACAAGGCCCTCTGTGGCACTACTTCTGACATCTTCCTATGCTACGCTCCCCTTCACCTGGCTACAGTGTCCTAGGTATCCTGTTTCCTCAAGCAAGTTAAGTTGGTTTCTCTGCGTATTTGTACCACCTATACTGGTTCCCCTGATCTTTTCCCATTAGCTCCTTCTGGTCATTCAGATCTTGCTCTGGTTGGTTATTGCCTTTTCTTACAGGTTGCTCTACACACACACCACCTCCACCACCACCACTACCTTTCTGCAAAACACATTATCCAGCTCCAGGGGATTTAGCCAATGGAAGATGCTGGAAGGAGGGAAGAAGGGAAAAACAGGAGAATCTCAATCAATTAATATCTCTCTCTCTCTCTCTCTCTCTCTCTCTCTCAATCTCTCTCCATTTCTCTCCCTCTCTCCCTCTCTCCCTCTCCCTCTCCCCCTCCCCCTCCTTCCCCCTCACCCAACTCTTTGCCCTCCCCTTTCTTCCTCCCTTTCCCCATGCACCTCCCACCTTTCTGGGGGTATTCTCCGACAGTGCCTAGGTGCTGGGTCTCCTCTGTGGTTCAGCTCCCCACCAGACAGAGATAGCCCTTCCTCCATAATTGCAAATACTGCTAAGCAGCCCTGCCCATGGCTCCAGTTTCTGCCACAGTCAATTTGTGTCTAGCATCTGGGCCCCAGAAAACACCCTCTGCCTCTGGTAGAGACTTCCTGCACTGCTAACGTCTCTCACTCCATTTGATTCTCAGTTCTTCCATCACCAGTGTTGCCACTTCACTGCGTTAAATTCGTTTATTTGAAATATGTAGAGTAGTTTCTATTTTTCTGACTAAAACTGCTTCCAAAGATGAAGTTCATCCTCAGAGCTTCCCTTCCCAACCACTGGTCTTGAGTCTCTTCATTGTGCTTTTTACTTTCTGCTATTTTTCTTCTTTGTTTACTTATGTTTGTTTGGTGCTGTCTTGTTCATCACTATATTCCCAGAGCCTAGAATAGTTTGATATGTAGTTGGCATTCAATAAATATTTATTGAATAAATTAATAAAAAGAATGGACTGAGACTGGGCTAAACAGAATACTGCTCAAATGGGGAGGTGATGTGAATGAAGTGAATGATAATCACGCCTCTAAGTACAAACTCTAGGATAAAGAAAGGAAAATAAGAGAAATTAGGCATCAAAGAAAAATGTTACCCTTTAAGGAAAAAAAAATAATTAGAGGGAGAAGGAAACATTTATTTAATGTCTACTAATGTGCCAGTTGCTTTATATACATACTTCATTCTGTTCCCACGTCAACACTGTCAGGTAGGCATTATCTCCATCTTATTGATGGGGAAACTGAGAATCTGAGAGGTTAAGTAACTCATACAACATCACACAGCTGTAAAACATACAACGGGATTCAAGCCCACAACATCCATCTGCTTGATTAGGGCCAGCCCACAAAGTACATCATAGTCTCAATTTATGCCCATCCTACTTTGTTTTAAACGCAGAAATTTAAATGCATATATATAAACCAGCTATTTCTGAAGCATTTATTTTATCCAATTGAACCAATGGCCATCTCCAATTTGAGATATATTTTCAAATTGATTCCCAAGTTTTTATCGCCCTTCCCACTCCCTTCCTCCGCTCCTCAGACTGAAAGACAGACTGTGATCCATAAGGCTAAGTAAATAACAATATTGCTGTCAGCTCCGTAAGGTGGGCCTTTGTGTTTTCTTCCAGGCTGACATCAGACTAAGCCTGTTTTAGCATGATTTAGTCTGAAGTAAGGAAGGGGTTTAGGGAATAGGCCCACCCCATATATCAGCAGCATCCCACAGAGCATGAAGTTGTTATCCAGGTATGCACTCCATGTGGCATCAATAGAGAAAGATGGTGTAGTTATCTTCAAATTTGCTGGGCCCTTCATTTGTTCCAACATCACCCTTGTTTTGTTCATTTTATTGGCGATTCCTATTATCTTCTTAATGTAGACACTTGAGTTCTCAATCTTGCCCTTGATTTTCTACACTATGCCAAGGTCTGAAAATGGTAGATGATGTTATATTAGGCAGTCTATAGGGTAACCGAGGGAGGAAAGCCCAAAATGGTAGAGCAAATTGTTTTTTTCCTAATGCTAATTTCTCCTGTTTGGTTGATTCAGGTCAGGCCATTAACACAACTTTGACATTGCTTTTTCTCTGATCTGTTCTTCAGAATTTTCTCTATTCCCAAACATCTTGCTCTCAGAACATTGAAAACTTACAGCAAACAAACAAATCATGGATATTAAATAGCAATAAAACTGTTGTTGGCTTCATGTAAAAAATATTATCCAGTATTTAAATGGCGATTATTTCCAGAAACTTGGCAATTGTAACCATACAAATGATGAAATTGATTCCAGTCACAGTCCATCTTTGTTTGGAAAGGAAATACCAGTAGTGTTTGAAAAATGGATTATTAAAGACCCTGGTTTGCTGAAGGTGGCTCATATGTTCTGTTTGCTAACAGAGCATCTTGTTGGAGAAAAAGAAATAATAAGTGCAGCTTTTTCCTACCCCAGATTATTTTCACTACAGATCTTCAGAGCAGGAAATAAAAAACAGCTAATGGTTCATGGGGCATGTGGAATTAGTTTAAGCAGAGCAGAGCCCTGGTCCTGCTGACCGCCTCCTCTTTCCTGTGCTGTTTTGTCTATGCCGGCCTTAGAATATGTCAACAAATCTCTTTTAAGCTCAGATGGGAAGAAAGGATGGTGATTCTCTCTCTGTAAGGGAGTAATTTACAACAGATGTGCTATTTTAGAAAGGTACAAGTTTGTCTTGTAAAATATTTGTAAAGAAAAATAGCCTCCGGATTTCACAAAGTAATCCTTACTTGGTTTTGGAAATGTCACAAAGAGCATTGTTTTTGTAATACTAATATGATTCTTTTCTCACACAATTTGATTATAACTCAAGATTAGTTTTTTGGGAAGAGCCAAGTTTAAATATCTAAAACAATGTAGTGAAGAGATACCATATGTGACTTGATGGCTTTTGACTATGACCTGAAAGGAGCCCAGTTTCAGTCATGAGATGTTGGTTAAAGTCCCGGGAACTCTTGTTAACTCTTAATGAGATCTTAACTTCTCCAAATCTTAGTGTCCTTATCTGTAAAATGGGGAAGCCACCTGCCCTTACAATCCAAGTGGGAAGATAAGTAAAATAATGCTGTATAAACCATAAAGTCCTATACAAAGATAAATGGGTAAATGATTATTTTAATAACAAATCTCTTAAAAAAAAAAAAAATCTTTGTGGGTTCCACGCCTTCATGTATATGCCTTTTTGTATTTATAATAAAAGGAATCTCTTTTTTTTTTTTTGAGTTAAAACTGTACTAGTGAGTAGATTAGCAACAAAGCTTGTGCTGTTTAAGATTAAACAATAAATTCTGGCCCTGTCTCAGCCACAAGGCTTGTCGAAGAACAAATCTCTGGTTCTAATGAGAAATTTTACCTGCATAGGCACTGCCATTCTAAAACCACAGAATAAAAAGGTATGTGCCTTACATGAGTGTGACTAGCATTGGCCTATGGAAAATGTGTAACTTCCAGTGGGGAATACTATCAACAGGAACTTTCTGCTCATTTTTCAAATCCCATATATCAGATAAGAACAGATGTGTTTGGAGGCACCTACAAAGACAGAGCCTAGACTAGGGTAGAAGTTTGAACTGGGATGTTAGGCAACTGGTATTCGGTTTCCTCATGTAGGGAATCGGAATAATAATGATACCTGCCCCTCTTGTGTGACTATCATAATGATCATGTAAAATGACACATCAGATAATCTAAGATGGTATTACATGACAAGTTATGCAAACATAAAATAATATTCCTGAGTATGCCATAAATAAAGGGAAATTCTGCCATCTTTAATAAAATTTAGCATTTAGAAGTTTTATAGTATTTCCTTTTTCACTCTCTTCAGATTGTTAATGACTAATAGCACTTCCTATGTCCCAGACATTTGTGATAAATGCTTTAAATGAATTAAACTCATTTAATTTTATAACCATTACAAACGTAGGTTCCATTATCATTCCCATTTCACAGATGAAGATAAGTAAATTGCTCAAAATCACATAGCTAAGGAAATAATGGAAGTGGGATTAGAACCACTTAGTAATAGAGCCAGTTAGTCAAAAATTTAGTCATCTTTATAAATAATATTGGGGTTATCTAGAAAAAGAGAGTGCTCATAGCTTTCTCTAAACTCTCAGCTGCCCTCTCAGAACTGCATTTGAACTCCAACCATATTAAAAAACACATCTGAAAATGAAATTAACGATTTTTCAGAAGTTTTTAAAAACACATACACAACTTTTTTAATAGAAGTCGAGATAAAGAAAAGCTAGCCTAGCATCTGCTATTGGGATTCAGAAATAAGTTGGGTGCTTGTGTTCTCTATTATCACTCAGGCTTCAACTATGGAACCCATAGAAAGAGCAGGAGAAATCCCATCCCCCACCCCCCCCACCCCAGCTTTCAGATGGCTCTGAGGGACAGATACTGTTCCACATCCCTTGTTATCTTCTCTGAAAAATGGCTAACGGGTAACCAGGAGGGATTTTAGGACACACCTTAGTTAACCTTTTTCTTTATTTTAAAATGAAGTCTAAGGACAGACAGTGTGGACAGGATAAAGTGGACTTATCTAAGGCCACCTTATTCCTGAGAGTGCATTCACATTTTCAGAATGGTTCCACAATCCATTCATTTTGATGTCACCAAAAAACCCCTTGAGGCATACAGATCCCTATCTCAACCTTTGTATTGTCCTGGGTGAAAGTATCCTTTGTCTCTTATTTTCCTCTCTGGTTATTTGGAAAGAGCAGCCTCAGAGCTTCTGTTGTGGCTTCTATCAAGGTTAGCCTGGAGCCAGGCCTACGGGCCCTTTCACTTGAGAGTCCTTCCCAAGCAGAAAGTCTCCTGGGACCAAAGCTGAGATGGGATAATCTATAAAGCTACTCTCTGGAAAATGCACTTCCTGCCTGCTGGCAAGATTAAGTCAAAAGTTTCGATATTGATATATAGTCCTAATCTTTTAAGAGCTTTCAAGTACTAGCAGGACAGTTAAAAAGAATTTTCTTAAATCATTGGGAAAAGGGAGACTTGCAAATCACTTTGGGCCTACCTGACATGGGGGCTTGAGTAGCAAGAAATTTGGTTCCAGGGAACTCCCCACCACTGCAACAGGTATATATCCTCATCCAAGGATGCTTTCCATAAGATTTATTTACATTTATATTTAACAAAAATGAAATATTTCATGTACAGCCTTTATAAATAATAATTATTTTTGCTTAATTAGATGTTAACAAGGTTAGTTAACAAGTTTTGTTTATGCCTCGGCTTTGTCATTTTTGTTTCTGATCCAAAGATATTTTCCTTCCTTTCCCCAAACTCTGTGTCTCTTCATCCTCCTTCAATCCCTGGAGAGTGTCTCTTCTGCAAGTTTTCTTCTCCGCAGTTCCCTCTCCCTTCTCTCTTCACATTCTCTCAGGCTCCTCCTCTTTTTCTTTTTCTTCTGCTTTTCAGTTATCTAACTCTTCCCTCCCTTTCTTCCATTCTTTCATGGCTTTCAGAGTAACCCTTTCTAGTGCCGGCTGCCATTTTAAAAATCCCTTTACATTGCCTAGAACAGGGGACATTTCTCTCTTGAAATTTTTGTTACTTTATAATCACCTTTAAAATTACATGCAAAATGTATAACATTCAACTAACAAAGGCAAGGCACAACTAAATGTGATTAAAAATTGCATTGAAGAAAATGAAAATAAAAAGCATAGGGCTACCTTGCAATGGAGGAAACAAAAAATTAAGACCAGGTAAATGCTCATTCTGCACAAAACGTGCAGAATCAGCAGAAGTGGGGAAAAGATCTTTTCAATTTCACATTATAAAGAATCAGCCATCATTTTCTAAAATGGAATCTGACAAGTTAACACTATGTCATCTGGAGCAAAACTAAACATGCATGAAAGGTTTCATATATTTGGGAATTCTAATATTTCAAAATTTTGTTTTTAATATAAAGAAAAATAGTCATTTTAATTATTATCCAGTTTTATTGCTACTACTAATAGTGATAATTATACAGTTTATTTATACCAAGCATTTGTACTAAGAGCTCTACGTGTCTTATTTTAGTCCTCTTTATAACTCTGAAATGTAGATGTTGAGAACTGTTTCATTTTTTAAGAAAAAAATATACTGTTTTGAATGGTGTCCATCTGTCCTCTAACCTGAAATATATGTCAGAATCCTTTAATGTCTCAATGGAGGGTTCCTGTTTTTAAGGCTGATATCAGGAAAAGAGCCAAGGCACCAAGTAACCTGGGTAAGATTTTATATTAAGAACTGAGTAAAACACTGAGAATAAGACTCTGTAGCCAAGGGTTTCTGTGAATTGCTAAGCTTCTCTCTGTGAGAATTTCAGTATTCTAGATTTCAGGCTGAAACACAGTTTTCTATATCTGAAAAAGAAGACACGTCGGCACAGAGAAAACATTTTATCACTTTGTGAGACATTATTCAATTTATACCTTTTAGTGAATATATTTTCCATAGGTTAGAAGTATAAATCTGAGATGAAGTCCGTTTTGCAGGGCATGTTACCAAGTGAACTAAGTTGTGTACCAAAACTATCTTTAGCACAAAAAATAAATCACTTGAAATATAAACATATTCTAAACACGACTGTACACTTTGTGCTATGCGAGGCTATATTTACTCACAGAAGAGCTATAGTCAATAGTAAACTATACAATTGTATCTCATAGCAAATACCAATCTTATTACTCACCTTTTGCCAGCATAGTAGACTTTAAAGGAAAAGCAAAATTAGATCAAGATCAGCTCTTTGGGGTGGCAAATCTGAATGCTTCCTCCAGGAAATAATAAGTAAAGTGAACATATGCCTTGGTTTGCCAGGTCAGTTCTATTTTATGTTCACTTAATGTAAGATTTAACCCCCATCCCCCACCTCCATGTACTCTTAAGACAATCTCACCCTAGAAAGTGAAATAACATGAAACTCTATGTTAGTATTTCAAGCAAACATATTCTACATACCTGCTGTGATTGATGCAGCACAGGTGTTCAACATATTCATTTTGTGTCAACAGGGCTGACAATGACCACTTTGGCAGGGCCCCTAGTATATTCGAGACCGTGGCAGGATGCACTGGATGCATGAGGAGTCCGATCCCATAATATACATTCTGACACCTATCACATTGGCTTCTTGTTTCCATTCAAACCAAATCAAGTAATGGGGGCACTTGTCATTTTGGTGTGCAAGTCAATAAATAGGACTCTTTAAATATGTAAGTTTCTCCTATTGATTGTTAGGTCTTTAGATTTTCCAAAATATCTATCTCAAAGTGAGGAAGTAGATACTTCTTTGGAAAAAATCTAGTTAACTTTCTGCTGTGATACGTGATAGTAAAGTAGGTGAATATAAAAGAATCACTGTACTTCATGTTTGCAGTTATTGATGTTTTATGGACTATTTAAAATATAACAAGATTTTTAAAAATTATATAGAATCATTAGAAAAAGTTGTACAATATAAATCTCACATGTTCTCAGATTTATAGTTATAGCTCTTTTATGGCTAATTTTTTTTTTTTACATCTTCAAAAAAAACCCCTTAATAATGCATTAAAAAAAAAAATCTGTGTCGCTACCAAGCCTTTGGATGATTGATATTTCTTTCATCCTTGCTGGTTTATAAAGGAAAGCAAAAACGACAATAAAAGAAATGTACCAATTTATTCTCTACTAATAAAGTATTGAACATTAGTGAAAAAAGTATGAAATATATAAATGCAACACAGAGCAATTCCATTATCCATTGCAGTTTTGGGTCATATACTATATATAAAGAGTAATTACTTCATTGGTTGGAGACCACAGTGCAGGAATATAGAATTTGATGAAAGAGATTTTAAAATAAAACTTTTATCCCAAAGCATTTGCTTTTCAAAAGTTTGCCAACATTACAGACCATCTTATTTTGTTTTTTGGTGGACAGGTGTCAGGGGTGAGAGGTGGGGTGAGAGTGCAGAAAAAAAACAAAGAAAATTAAGACTGAGTGTATTTTTAAAACTCTTTAGCCAATTATCATACATCAGCACTTAGATTTTAACGTATCTACTAAAAACAGTCTTTGTAGATGCCTTAAGAAACATATCTTATTTATGAAGGTCCTTTAATATTTGCATGCTGCATTATTGAAATTAAATCTGGTGGTTTCTAACACATCTTTCACTTCCTACTTTTGAATGAAATTTTCAGATTTCATTTTCTTGCTGATCACGATGTTTACAATATGTTTCTAAATGTTTTTCAGTCTTGTTTAACTCACAGGGATTCTGAGCCTTTGGAGTAGAATGGAAAAGTCACATAGTATATTATAGAGGGAACAGACTGGTCAGTTATAATCCTAACCTAAGCTCTGTCACTTTTCTGAGCCTCAGTTTCCTCTGCTGTAGTGTGAAGAAAAATATATCATAAGACGGTTGTGTGGATTAAACGTGCTATGTGAAAAGCACTTTGTAATGCTCAATGAGTGTCTATATTCTCCTTCCTTCTAAAAAGAATGTAAGCTAGGTATAATAATATAAAAAATGCATTAAGAAAAAACCATGTAAAACCATGCTCAATGAGTACTAATTCATTTATTTCTTCTACCCATGTTCCTTTAATGATATCGGAGGATCTGATTATAAAAGTAAATTAAAACATATTAATTGCAAAGAATGTGAATATTACAAGTATGAAGATAAACTTCCATTAATATTTTGACACATTCCCTTCACCTTTTTTCCAACCTAATTTCAAGTTAAGCTTATACTCTATCGCATTTACTTCTTGCTTTCTAAATTTATTAGATAAGCATTTTTGTTTTCTTTAAATGTTCTTTTTAATATTTCGTGATCTCATAAGTCTATAAATTATACCATGTTAGTGATATTTTTCTTTTTGTTGTTATAAATCAAACTGCAATATGTATTTTTCAAATGCTTATTGAATATATTGGAAATCCTATCTCTTAATTTGTCATATTTATTACTAATTGTTTCCCACCACCCTTTATATTTAGGACTTTTAACATCTTTTTAATTTTATATAACTTTTGCTATTAGTTTTCTTTTGTGATTTCCTTTACTGCTTGTATGTTTAGAAAGTTCTTTCCTATTCCAAGGTCAGTAAATGACAATGCTATATTTTCTTGTTTTTATAATTCATTTTTAGTTTTTTGCTTTTTAATCTAGAACGTATTTGGGGCTATCTCTTTAAGGTAGATGCTGAGGTAGATTTGGGCTATCTCAAATAGATTTGAGATTATATGAAGGCAGAATTTAACATAATTTTCCCCAAATAGTTAACCCAATTAACCAGTAACATAATACTTCCTTATTTATGATAGCAGTTTATCATACATCAATCTCTCTTTAAATGCTCATCTTTCTTATTTTAATTACTTAAATGTCTGGGACAATAAATGCCTTCTCATTATTTCTCTTTTACAAAAATTTCTTGGTTATACTCATTTATTCTTCCAAACAAATTTTAAAATCACTTTAACAAATTCTCTCCATTTCACTCCATTCCAGACACATTAAAATTTGCTTGAATTGCATTAAACCTATACATTTAACTAAAAAAAAAAAAAAAATTCTTTTAATATTCGGTGTCCCAATACAGAAACACAACATATGTATTTTCTTTGTTTAGCTTCTGTACATTTCTTGTTAAGGTTATGCCTAAATATGTTACATATTTCATTGTTATTATGAAGAAAATATTTTTCACATAATTTCAAACTGGTAAGACATTATTCTCAATGAGCTTTCATTGTGTAAGCAACCAGCATGCTTCAACTCCAGCTTGATTTATTCTGTATGTCGAAAAATATTTATAAGGACACTTGGCCTAATAGACATGAAAGAACTTAGCTGGTGCTTAAGAGAGAACACTGAAGGCCATGGAGATGATTAGGTGACCAACTTTGTATAAGAGGAACTAAAAGGAGCCACTGGTAATCCATTTTATTCTAAAGTGCAAAAGTACTTAGATGAAATGAATGCATTTTGTTTAATTACTGGGGAGGGAAAAGAGACAAAAAATTGCATCCATGTCTGTAATAAGCGAGGACAAGTTTTGAAGATAGTGGGGACTCCAAGAGTATGCAATTTTCCTTACACTTTGAGCCTTATGCATCTAATCTACCTCACTGTCTGCAGTCCATTTCAGCATAAGCAAGGTACCTCCCATAGGAATTAAATTTAAACTGAAGGCGCTAAGTAACTGGTATCTGAAAATCATATTATAAAACTGGTCTCCATGTATGTCCTCAGTGCCACTTTTACCCTTTTGTCTTTGGAGGCTGCACACACACCTGTCATTCACTTGCCCTTGGTTTCTAAGGTGGCAGGATGCCAGCCTTAGCCAAGTGTTCACAGTGCAGAGTGCTTTAGACTCTTCTGAAATGGAAGTCAGTATGTAAATGTGCAACATGACGACATTATTATTCTAGCTTCCTGGCTGCTTTCAGCAAGCACTGACTGTCACATGAGGTCTCAAGTGTTCTGGCACAGTACACAAGTGTTCAAAAGAAGTTAAAGTAATGAAATTGGATCTACATTTCCATAGACATTCAAGCTGGCATGGAGGAATGGAGTCATGGAATCAGGATTGGATGGTCTCCACCAAACAGCCTAGGCAAGTGCCTGTGATGCCAGGCTACTAAGCAGAATTTTCAATCGTGAAAGGCCACCACTGTTTCTTCCTCTGGGTCTAAAATTACAAAATGTGCACACTTCCCCAGGCTCACACCACTCTCTGGGTGCTTTATGCTCAATCCCCATCCACCTGTTCCTGGAGCACACCAGCTTTGCTTAAATACAGGACAAGTTTTAAAATGAAGAATTAAGTACAAAGAGGGGAAAAATGTTTAGATTCAACCCTAATACAGCATATGCGACTATATTATGAAGTCTGTGACTATTATTCTAAAGAAGGGGACCAGGCTTGATGTGTATCTCATCTATCCAAGGTAATATTCAGGGAGCGTCTACTTAATGGATTTCAGTTGACCTTCCCGTTTTTTTGCAGTTTTCATTGCTCACAGGTCTTCTCATGTGCCCAGCATTCTCTGCTGTTGAAATATCTGGAGCCAAGACCAAACATTAAGTGTGTGGGTGGTATTGTCAAAAATCTGGGTCTGCTTAGTAGCAAGTCATGGTGACTCCAAGGTCAGTGCAGATTCTGGATTTGGTCATTCCGAGACGTGACCTTTACAGTTTTCTTCCCTTGGCCGAAATGATTGTTCACAAGGGCATGAGCAACAGAATTTGAGTCTCATGCTTTGCAGCCACCTTTGTACTAGCACAGGACCATGATGCTGGCTACTCTTCCTCCTCCACCTCCCTTCATATCTTGAAATTCTCATGGGCTCTGTGTATCCATTTATATTTATGTTTATATAAAAATATGTGTGTGTGTGTGTGTGTGTGTGTGTATGCAGACATGAAGTTTATTTAAGTTTAAAAGTATAAGAAGGACAATTCAAAGAATTCAAGCACTGAAAAATACCATTACTCATACAGAACCTCTCTTTATTATATTTTAGGACAGTGAAAAAAAGGGATTTATAAATAAAATCTATGCCATCCAGGAGGTATGCATCAGTGTCCAGAACATCCTAGATGAAGTGGCTTCCTTTGGCGAAAGGATAAAGAAGTAAGTGATGCTGATATGAGTTCTGGCCATCTGTGGGACAGTGTCCATTTGTTTCTCAGAGGGTGAAATGCCACATTCTTTTGGCAGGGGACACTCCTTCTGGGTGATCTATTGCTTGGTTTCATCATTGTTTACTTTGTTTCTGCCAGACTTTGGTTTTACGAAAGTTCTGTCAATTTCCTTCCTGAAATTTAGAACATATTGGTTGGAAAGAAGTCATACTTGTAGCTTTGAAGAAATAACACCGTCCTAAATTTTAGCACATTTTCACAGTGAAAGACTTTGTTCTTTAACAGAACATGGAATTGTGATAGAAAGATATAAACCAAGCAAAATTAGAATTTCAGGTAATCAAGACACCCTACATTTTATTATTGGTTAAGTTATAGTTTCATCAAGTACTCTAAAATTTTAAAAAATCATATATAGCATCCTGTAAAAATATTCTTTCAAATTTGTATATTTAATTAGCTGAGATCATTATAGATGAAATAAACTAATGCTATCATTTAAAAATGCAAACATTTATAATTTTAAAAAGAATTTCCTTTTCTTAATTTTCTAAAATAAGGGAATATAGCTTCATTGAGATCTAATGCAAAATTAAGAAACTTACAATCTTAATTTTATTACTTGTGTTTTACTTAAAATAATTTTATTCACTAATACTTTTTAAAACAACTGTTTAATTATAAAAACAATAAGGTGATTTACAGTTGATTATCAGTAAAAAAAATATACTACTAAACTGAAAAAATTGGCCTACATAATGACTGCTAAATGGTCTATTTACGAGGGGGCGTTGTACATCCAGATAAGCCTACATTTTCCTAGTTTCATATATCTATTGTTTATTTTTCATAAACAAAAGTGTTCTGTAGATGTAGATCCTTGCATAGAATTTGAAAGTGGTAAATTATTTAAACTATAGGTGCGAGTCATTCATCTAGTGCTTTTCATGTTTCAAGGGATAATGAATTTTATTTTGTATAATTTTTGTTTAATACATTTCCACATACGCATAGATGCTGAGTTTCCACTTTCTCATACTAGACAGAACAACCACTTTCTCCCAAGTGAGCCTGTAAGCAACCTTCAGTCTCAGACTTCTGAAGATTGATTCCCACTTTTTCTTCTTCTCCATGTTTTTCCCATCTCTAAGGATGTTCTCCACACCCTCCCTATTCACAGAAGCACAGGGTAAAGTCCTAAATGGGGCATTTCCCTACTGAGTGTTGTCCTTTTTCTGAAGTACACTGGGTGTTGCTACCTGACAGAAGCAGCTAATTTATACCAGAAGATCCTGGATCAGCTCTGAGGTCAGGCTAGTGATGCCTGAGGAGAAGAGGCGTCTTTGTAACTCTGGGTGGTAGGAGACCTCAAAACAGGTGCTTGGCTGGACAACATCATGTCCAGTTGAAGGATATGACCAGATCCTGGCTGTGGACCAGCGTTGGGGAAAACTGCATTTTACAGAACTTTCCATAGGTAAAGACAGAGATATAGATATAAGTACAGGCTGACGTATAGGAACATGGCATAGGATCTAGTCTTGTAGGAGCCATCTTTTCTGCACAACAATTTTTTGAATACTGAAAAAGAGAAATTCCCCTGGGGTCACATGGGATAAAATTTATCCAGAAAGCAGATTCAGAAGGAATCTTTAAGTACAAGTGAAAAGCCTCTATAATTACCACATCTTGTTACTATTTAATCATTCCAGAACTTTCTTGAACTGCGTCTCTTTGTGGGGGGAGGGGGAGATCATATTCTAGATTTAGTTCTATAATGCATTGTAGAAAGAGAAAAGGGCAATCTTTCCCCCCTGACATTAGCTACACTGGTAAGGATTCTTTGACATTTATCCTTCCAAGAAGAGAAAGAACACAGGGAACCCTTCAGTGAGGCTGCCCAGAAGGGTTTTCTAAGAGCCAGTGCCCTCGTACATGGAATGGTGTGATGGATGGCTCTGAGCTAAGCCACAGGAAAGCAAGCAGACCCTCAGCCTTCTGTTCTCTCCATAAGTGGGCAGAAGCAAGGGAAGCACAGGTGCCAGCAAGGGAGGGGATTCATGATCCTTTACCTGGCAATAGCTATAGGATGCTCACTCTGGCTATGGGAGGATAAAGACAAAGACAGAAAAGCCAGACCCTAAGAATTAGTGAAAACAAGACAACCAGATGGATCCAACTTTGGCTCTTTTACTAAAACAAAACAAAAAACCCAAAAAACATTTTTAGGGAACATTTGACCTAGAGAGACGTAAAAAGCAAGCCATATGCCACAAAGCTAAGGAATAATTTCTGTGTTATGCTGAGGCACAGTACAGGGAAGAAAACATCTTAATAGTCATCCTTTAGTGGATGAAAAACTGCCCTGGACAAACGTTACCCCAAGTGAACATAATGTTCATTACCAGGAAGTTAAAATAAAAAATACTAACATTTATCTACATCATGTACAATTTCATATTTTCCTGAAGTGTCTTGGGGCCTTTCTAAGTTATAAGAAATGCCGATTGCTGATGTGTTCATTTCTCATTCAGTACTTTCAACTGGACCGTCCCATTCTTAAGCTGGCTGGCTATTGTAGCCCTCTGTATGTTCACAGTCATCCTGTACTTCATTCCATTGAGATACATTGTCCTTGTCTGGGGTAAGTAAAGCCTTTTTTTAAACTGTCTTAGCTGCTAAAAACAAACTATTTTTAAGGGATGAGTTATACTGTCAGTAGTTCCCTATATTTACGGTCATGAAGCTACTCCATGATGAAAAGAGACAGGTTGGTTAAAAATCGCAACAGTATAAAGATTTAGGTCTACCTGCAAAATGCATTTTTCTTATCTGGCACCATAAGCTCCATCATACTATAAACATAGTTGTACAGATTCTTCATATATCAAAGTGTAGCTTCGTCTAGATATGACTCTGATTTACTTTCACTACTTATATGTAAACAGAGGCATTTCAACCCATATGGTACATTTAAGACAATATGCTTTTGTGCTGTGGTGCTTTATCTTGTGGAAGTGTCTGTAAACAGGTACTATATATGGCCGCCTGTTTAAGAGGTCACCTTTAGGATGCAGGAAAAGAATCCTTGGCATTGACAGGCCGCTTAAGAACAAGAAACCTGGTTTATGTGTATGAAATAAGAATGCTTCTGCAAAAACCCTCTTTAAACGTGATATTTCGGAGTCTTAATATTTAATGCACTTATGCTGCATGCCAACAGTTCCCAAGTACCTAGACTCTATTGAGGTGGTAGTTTCAGCATTCTTCATAGTTTTGTGGGTTTTTTTTCCCCTTATCTGACAAAATTCTTGGTTTAGAAAATTTAATTCTCAGTCTCCATGATTACATATAAAACTATGACATTAATTATATATATATCTTTTTTGTTTTTATATACATATCTCAAAATAATTATACATATTTTTGTTTATGTGCGCGCGCGCGCACACACACATCTATATCTCTCGAAATAAACAAGACTGGGTAGAAGTAGAATTCTCTACTTGCCCCTGGCCTGCATACACCTAAGATAGTTAAACCCATACAAAATGCAAAGAACCAAAATGGGTCTTAATTCCAGAAAACATGTGCTTACACTAAAGCAAAGAGAACAAAACGTCCTATTCTCGTCTTTTTAAGGCGTTAAAGAAATATGCTGGAACAAAATGAGAAGGGTTGATGTCTTCAAGCCCTCTGGTTTAAAAATTCCTATCTTCCTATTCTTTTTGGCCTATCTTGTCATATCGTGAGTGAGAGCTTTTGAACCCCTTACCCTCACTGTCATTACCTTTATATCTTAGGGAGAGAAGATGGGGGGAATAGTGATTATTTTATACTTTCTTTATTTTATAGTTTAAAGAAATGGTTTCAACTAAGACAGTACTTTCACTGTACTAGGGCATTTTCGTGTTGTTTCTCTATTGTATATTCAAGCCCTGATTTTTCTCTCCTTCCTCTGATATTTAAAACAGATGCTGTTTTATTGAAGGAACTAGGGTAAGGCATTAGGTGTGACTGTTTATTACCTCTAACCTACCTGGGTTCAGACCTGCCATCTCAGTTATGATAGGAGGTAAATCTGATTTCATTTCCCCAGGTTCTCAGAAACTGGATCCCATGGTGGACATCTGGCTGTGTCACCTGGGGTAGCCTTACTGGCTAGCTGTCTTAAACATAATTTTTAGAGAACGTGTTTAGGCCTCTTGTTTCATCCAATAAAGTAAAACAAGAACAGTGTTCCTTTAGTGGTAGGTGACCGATGAAATATTAACCAGAATTACAAGATGGGTTTCACGCAAGAACACAGAAACCAAAATTATGATTGCAGAAGAAAATTTTCTGCTGAACTCCCTGAAGAAGAGACAAGATGCTCTAGTTTATGACCCAGTTTTTACCAGTCTGTCGATTTCATATATATTTTTATATGTATCTCCTTGGTCATTTAAGTGCAATATACATTTAAGAGAATAGACTTATCCCATTGTAATTCTACATTATAAAACAGAATATGTAGAATAGATACTTCTAGTTTTATACAATATTTTGACATTTCTGTCTCATTAAATTGCTTGCATAATGGCTCCAATTTCATCTGCATTTGCCCCTTATCCGTATTTGCTCTTCAGGTAGTACAGAGGATTAACTGTTGAATAATGTAGTATGGGTAGATATTGCTCATCTCTAACGGTTCTTGGCTGTTCTAATCTAAGAAGTGATCCAAGTAAGTCAATCACGGCAGCATCTTTTGCAAGCATTAAATGTAAATTTCTTGTAATTTAAAAGGAAAATTGGTTTCTAAAAATCTCAATGCCAGAGATGTAGAAATGGAAACATTTTTATTTTATGATAGAACTTTTAAGATTTACTCTTTTAGCAACTTTCAAATATGTAATACAGTACTATTAACAATAGTCACCATGCTGTTCATTACATCTCCATAACTAGAAATTTGTACCTTTTGACCTCTTCCACCTACCACTTTGGTAATCACCAATCTGTTCTCTATATCTTTTTTTGTTTGTTTTTTAAATTCCATGTGCAAATAAGATCATACCATATTTGGTTTTTTGACTTAAGTCACTTAAGACAATACTGTCAAGGTCCATCCATACAGACACAAGTCACTCTCTCTCTCTCTATATATATATATGGAATATATATGAATGGATAAAGAAAATGTGATATATATATGGAATATATACATATATCACATTTATATATGGTGTGTGTGTGTGTGTATATATATATATATATACACACACACACACACATATATATATCTCACATTTTCTTTATCCATTCATCCAGTGGTGGACACTTTGGTTTCCAAGTCTTGGCTATTATAAATAATGCTGAAAGAACATGGGGATGCAAATATCTTTTCAAGTTACTGTTTTCTTCAGATAAATACCCAGAAGTGAAATTGCTTGATATGGTAGTTCCATTTTTAATTTTTTTGAGGACCCTCCATGCTATTTTTCCTAGTGGCTGTACGAATTTACATTCTCACCTAAGAGTGCACGAAGATTCCTTTTTTCACATCCTCGCCAACACTTTTTTCTTGTCTTTTTTGTAACAGCCATTCTAACAGTTGTGAGGTGATATGTCCTTATAGTTTTGATCTGCATTTCCCTTAGTAATGAGCATATTTTTATGTACCTGTTAGCCATCTGTATCTCTTTTTTGTAAAAATGTTTGTTCAGATTTTCTGTCCATTTTTAATTGTCTGTTTTATTGCTATTGAGTTGTTTGAGTTCTTTATACATTTTGGATGTTAGCCCCTAATAAGATACTTGGTTTGTAAGTATTTTCTCCCATTCAGTAGGTTGCCTTTTCATTGTTTATGGTTTCCTTTGTTGTGTAGACGGATTTGAATTTGATGTAGCCCAACCGGTTTATTTTTGCTTTTGGTGTCAAGGAGCTTACCACCTAAGAGTTTTATGGTTTCAGGTCTTAAAGTCAAGTCTATAATTATACATTTGCAGTTGCTTTACGCATTTGGTGTAGGATAGTGATCCAGTTTCATTCTTTTGCATGTGGCTGTCCAGTTTTCCACCATTTATTGAAGAGACTGTCCTTTCCCCCATTGTTTATTCATGGCTTTAGGATTAGCAAATAATCTTTCACATAAAGTCTCGGTTTTTTTCAAACAATTGTTTCTGTGCAGTGCCTGGGGATGGGTGAATCTGCCTGAATCCTTTAAGAGCCCTCTCTCAGTACTTATGGCCCTTGGATCTTGTCGACCCAAGCCCAGGTAGTTTTCAAAGCCAGATATTTTGGAGTTTGTCTCTCAGGTGCAAGTCTTAAAAGTTGGGGTGCCTAATATGGGGTATGAACTCTTTGCTCCTCAGGAAGAAGCTCTCGGTTTGTTTCCTCCCACTTGTGGGTCACCATGCCAGGAGTAGGGTTTATGGCTAGAATGCATTTCAGCCTCTCCTACCTACTTTGCTATGGCTTTTCCCACATTTGCCTGATGTGAAGGATTTGCTCAGTTAGTTTTCAGATCTTTTTTTTTAGCAGAAATTGTTCCATGTGTAGCTATAGGAGGTAAATTCAGGCTCTTCCTACATCACTGTCTTGAACTACCTTCCAGAAGTAAATCCAGACATAAAACCAGGGCACCAGATTTGTGTAAAAGCTCCCTTTGGGAAGATACGGTGCTCTGGAGTATGGCAGAGGGATGGCGTGATGATGGTGCCAACTGACTGGAGCAAGGCACATGGACAGCACACAGATGGTGACTGCTGGGAAAGAAAAAAAAGGTACTGCCAGCTGGAAACAGGCAGATAAGTCAAAGCCCATCCCTGGAAAGCACCCCAGCAGGCCCCTGACTGTGTGTCAAATCAGATGCCCGTCTCTTAGGACTATGTTCCAAGACAAACAAACGAGCCTCTTCCACACAAAGTCTGGGTGTCCCTCGATAGGCTGCTTCTATACTGGGCCCTGGGGCAGGTGAGTACAAGTGCATGAGCCCTTTAAGAACTATTTCTCAGACTGCTACAGTCTTGTGGGTCTCGTGGATCTCGTGAATGTGTGTCCTATTGGTTTTCAAAAGTAAGTATTTTCAGAAAAATAGACCAATTTTGAGAGCCCAGAAATAAACCCAAACATATATGGTGAACTAATATTTGACAAGGGAGCCAAAAATACTTAATGGGGAAAAAACAGTCTCTGCAGGAAATGGTGCTAGGAAAACTGGATGGTCATAGGTAGGAGAATGAAACTTGATCGCTATCTTATGCCACTCACAAAAAAAAATAACTCAAAATGAATTATATTTAAATATGAGACTGGAAACCATGAAACTTCTAGAAGAGAACAGGAAAAAAGTTCATTGACATGGGTCCTGGTAATGATTTGGAATCACACCTACAGCAAAAGCAACGATAAAATGGTAGGGCTATATCAAACTCAAAAGCTTTTGCACAGCAAAAGAAACCATCAACAGAGTGAAAAGACAACCTGTGGAATAGGAAGAAATATTTGCAAACCATAAATCTGATAAGTGGTTAGTATCCAAAATGTATAAAGAACTCATACGACTCAATAGCAAAAAACCTGAATAGACATTTTTCTGAAAGAGATATACAAATGGCCACAGGTACATGAAAAGGTGTTCAACAACACTAGTCATGAGAGATGCAAATTAAAACCACAGTGAGATATCACTTTACACAGTCAGAATGGATGTTGTCGCAATGACAAGAAATAACAAATGCTAGTATAGATATGGAGGAAAGTGCACTGTTGGTGGATTGTAAATTGGTACAGCCACTATGGAAAACAGTATGGAAGTTCTTCAAAAAATTAAAAAGGGAGCTATCATATAATCTAGTCATTCCACTTCCAATGGAAATGAACACACTAACTTGAAAAAATATCTGCCCACCCCCATGTTCATAGCATCATTTACAATAGCCAAAAAAATGGAAACAACCTATCAATGGATAAAGTAGTATATGTGTGTGTGTATGTACACACACACACACTGGAATATTTTTCAGCCATACAAAATGAGGAAGTCCTCGCATCTGTGACAATATTTGATGGACCTTGAAGGCATTTTGCTAAGTGAAATAAATCAGAAAGACATACTTGTATGAGCTCACATATCTAAAAAAGAACAAAAAAGACGTCTGGTTAAGATGTCAGAGTTAGTAAACCTGTACTCCTCCTCCTATGACTACATCCAAATAAATTGTAGAACAACCATCATTGAGAACCACCTAAAGATTGGCTGAACAGAACAATATCCTATAACTAAGGATATAAAGAAGCCACGATGAGACTGGTAGGATGGGTGGAGATGCAGAATGTGCAGGTCCCACACTCACGGTATGGTGATAAAGAATCAGGAGGTATATCTCAGCTGAGGAGGTCTTCTCTGAGGAGGGAAGGGTCCAACCCCCACACCTGGCTCCCCAGCCTGGGGCACCAGTACCCGGAAGGAGTGCTCATAACATCTGGCTGTGGAAACCAGTAGAGAGTGCATCTAGGTAAGATGGACGGTTGCTGGAGATGTAGGCAGTAAACTGTCATCACTCTTACTTTTTTGGATATGTCTCCTTAGACAAGGTAAACAAAAGAAAAAATAAACAAATGGGACTGTATCAAATGAGTTTTTGCACTGGAAAGGAAACCATCAACAAAACAAAAACAATGTACTTAAGGAGTTATATCCAAAATATATAAGGAACTATTACAAATTAACAGCCCCCCCACCAAAAAAAAAAATCTGATTAAAAAATGGGCAGAGGGCCTGAATAGACATTTCTCCAAAAAGGACATACAGATAGCCAATAGAGATATGAAGACATTCAAGGTCACTATTCATCAGAGAAATGCAAATGAAAGCCACAAGGAGATATCAAATCACCCCTGTCAGAATGGCTATCAATAAATCCACAAGTGTTGGCAAGGATGTGGAGAAAAGGCAGCCCTTGTGCACAGTTAGTGGGACTGTAAATTGGTGCAGCCACTATGGAAAACAGTTTGGAGGTTCCTCAAAAAATTAAAAATAGAACTACCATTTGACCCAACAATTCCACTTCTGGGTATTTATCCAAAGAAATCCAAAATACTAATTCAGAAAGAAATGTTCACTGCAGTGTTATTTACAATAGCCAAGATATGGTAGCTACCCGAGTGTCAATAGATAAAAGAGAAGCTATGGTACATATATACATCAGAATATTACTCAGCCATAAAACAGAATAAAATCTTGCCATTTGTGAAAACATGGAGGGTTATTATACTAAGTGAAGTAAGTAACTTATATGTACAATCTTAAAACCAAAATAAACAACAGAAACAAACTCATAAGATATAGAACAAACTGCATATTGCCAGATGGGAAGGGGTTTAGGCAGATGGGTGAAAAGGTGAAGAGATGAAGCACAAACTGGCAGTTATAAAGTCACGGGGCCATAAAGTATAGCTTAAGGAACAGAGTCAATAATATTGTAATGACTACGTATGGTGTCACATGGGTCCAAGACTCATCGGGGTGCTCACTTCTGAAGTTACATAAATGTCTAATCACTATGTTGTACACCCGAAACTAATATAATGTATGTCAACTGTATTAAAAAAAAAACACCAAACGAAAAAGATATTTGTGGCTATCAGAGGAAGGCAGTGGTACACACAAACATCAGTTACAAAGTAAGTACCAGGATGTGATGTACAACATGATGGCTAGTTAACACTGCTGTCTGTCACACAGGAAAGTTAAGAGAACAGATCCTAAGTGTTCTCATCACAAAAAATTTTTTTTCTTTCCTTTTTGCCTCTATGTGAGATGACAGATGTTAACTATGGTGGTAATCATTTCACAATATATGTAAATCAAACCATGGTGTACACCTTAAGCTTATATAGTGAAGAATGCCAATTATTCTCAATAAAACAAAAGATGTTTTGGGGGGCTTATCCCTCAAGTGTAAGTCTTAAAAGTTGGGGGTGCCTGATGTGGGGTTCAAATCCTTTGCTCCTCAAGGAGCTCTGGATTTGGAGTTCCTGCCAGACTGTGGTTGCTGCACTGGGGCTGGGCTTTGTTGCAAGACTGGGTCCTGGCCTCTCCTACCTGCTTCAGTGTAGGCCTTCTCTTACTTGCCTGATGTGCAGTCATCACTCAGCCAGGTTCTAGAGTGTTTTCAGAGAAAATCGTTCTATAAACAGCTGTAGATGTGGTCTGTTCAAGGGAGGAGATAGTTTTAGGATCCTTTTATATTGCTATCTTCAAAGTTTTTTTTTTTTTTTTTTAAGCTGGTGGTAAATCCTTTCTTATTTTAGGTCTTTAAAATATAAAATCAAGGTCATGTTTCTTTTAAACATTTAGCTTGCAAAATAGCAATACCCCCACATACCACACACAACTAAAAAAAAAAAAAAGTACCTTTTGAAAAAGAGAAAACCAGTAAATTAGACTTCTTGCCTTAAAAACAAACCCAATCCAAAATGTAGGGAGACAAGTTTCAACACAGATGGAACACTAAAGCAAAGCTTCTAACTACTGTAACACTGAAGGGGAAAGCAAGATAGGGTCATTTGCTCATTCTTGCTATGTGCTTTTTGTTTCCCAGATAGAAAGTCTTTTTTCTGTGAAGGAAGCTGCTAAAGTAAAAGAGAAAAAAAAACCAGCCATTGAGTTGGGAAGGAGGGAGGAAGGGGACTAAAGAAGGAAAGAGGACAGGAAGTAAGGCGGGGGAGAAAACTGGGGTTACTGATTCATTCAGTCAAGGCTAAAGGGGCTCAAGCTAGCTTTTCAAATTACTTCAATACTTTTGCCAGAAATGTATTTCTATAATTCCAAACTTTGGGGATTACAATAATGTTTGATCTATTTTTCAGGCATCAATAAATTTACAAAAAAGCTACGGTGTCCCTATGCAATCGATAACAATGAACTACTTGACTTCCTTTCTAGAGTCCCTTCAGATATACAAGTGGTATGTAGATGTCATTATTATTACTACTATTTTAGTGTAGCACTGGTTTTTAACTTTTATATTCTTTTAATTTCAAAGGTTTTAGAAGAGACAGGTCAAGTTAATAAAGCCTGTAGCAGATTTTGCCACTCAGAAATTTAGCCCACTTGGGGTGCTAACCAAGAACTTATAGATAAGAATGGAGCATGAGGGGCGGGGGATATTTCAAAAAGAACCTGCCAGATCTGTCAGGGACAATCCTCCTCCCAGGAAGGTTTCGCTGGAATCTGTGAAGGGAGGAAATAGGAAATATTAAATGATAAAAGCAAAGTGTGCCATTTTGCATAATTTGCACAAATTGAGTTTTAAAGATGCATATTTTGGAGAGCAGTGGTGGGGGAATGAAGACTGGGATACATCTCAATCTTTTTAAATACTTTGATGTTAATGCCATTAATCAACTATTTTCAGTGTAAAATGAGAAATGTTTTTATCAAAATCTTGAAGGTGGGTTACAGTGATACCTTTTTCCTTTGTTTCAGTTGAGTTTTTGATTTGGTATCAGACATGAGTGGGGTGGATGGAGATTAAGCCTGTATTATACAAACAATAAATTGCAAAGAACTGTTATCTGTCCCTTCAGAATAAATGGAGATGGTTTTGTTTTCAGTGTAATGTCTTACGGACAGTGAAGACCCCAGTCTGTTACCAGAGTTCTCATCAGAGCTCTCATGTAGTTTCTGGCAGGATTTCCCTTCAGACTCTTACTGTATCATTCTATTGTTCTCTGCAGCTAGGATGCAGATCTCATACAGCTTCTAGAGTGAGCACTTTTTCCCCCTTAAGCAGTCTTTCATTTCTTTGCTTTTCCTTCCTTTGCCAGAAAGTAGCCACCTGACCAGTCTTTCTCTGAACTCTGTTTAAACAGGTGCAATACCAAGAACTGAAACCAGATCCCTCTCATAGCCCATGTAAAAGGAAGAAAAACAATCTTGGCTAGCTAGCTCCCGGCACTGAGAAGACCAGCATCTGTTTGGGAAGATAAAAGAAAAAGCCTTCAAGCCTCAGCAGTGTTTCCTTTCTTTCTGCTTTTTATTTATTTTGCCTTTTTATCGTGGTGAAGAGAATTTGTAAATAGTGTACAAGGACATTTGTCTTTGAAAATGTACTTCCATTTACAGAATCAATTTGATAAAGGTTTAGTTATTGCTGTGTGAAAGCCTTGTTAGGTGTGACTAATAATGTAACACATTGGAACAACATATGTAAGAATGGTTAACACTGGGAAATACAAACTTCTCTAATTACAAGTGGAAGGGGCAGATCAGATTAAGTGCTTAGCTATGCTCTGATTAAATCTACGTAAAATGTAAATGTCCATTTGATTTTAGTTTTTTTTAATGTGATTTTTTTTATCTGAAAGTAATCCATTACAATTTTCTATGTTTTATACATTTCAAAAGGGAGGGGGAGTCCCAAAACGTGAATAATGGAACAGGTGCATTTCAATTTAACATAAATTCTGACTTCAGATCCCAATGTTTATTCCTGAGCAAATAATTTAGGCATGACTAGGCTGATTTTCAGCTAATGAGTAAAAGTACATTCACCCCTCAAAACAATCTTCTACACTCTAAAAACCTACAAAGAAAACTTCCAGACCTTCTATCATTCCATCTAAAACCTTAAAATCTCTACAGGATTACACATAAATACTGCCAGGTTTATAAATGATTGCCTATCTGAATTTTTATACCTACTATTTTAATTTGTACCAACTGAGCAAATTAGCAAAATTTCAGTAGTCAAACATACTAGCAAACTAAATCCACATTGCTTTTGGTGTCAGATTACACCTCTGTGAATCTAAAAATATTTAATACTCAAGTGTTCTCAGAGAAAAGTATCTGCTTTCTCATTAGGTTACTCAAATGCTTTAATGCCTACTAGGATTTTTGTTATTAATGTGAATTTTAATGTAGAGGAGAATGCAATGTGCTAAGTGACATGCCAGTGTTTCATTACATTCATTTATAGAAATAATCATTCTTGATAATATGAATGCATGAAAACTTATTTTGTAAAATAAACTGCTTATGGGGAAGGGGAGTTTGCCTTTAAAAATGTTTCACTACTTACTATAGAATCTATACTTAAAAATCGCATTCTCAAGATTTATGGTAGTTTTTGTACCTAACTCCCTGTTATATCAAGGGAGCATACCTCTGGAAAGAGAGAATTTGGTGAGAATGTCTTATACTTCCCCAGACTTGGTAGGGGATTAAGCTTGGTTGAAATTGCTACAGTGTTTTGCACTATTTTATTAATAATATACTGGGATAGAGTGAAGGTGGGGGTTATGCTGGAAAATGTAGAAAAACCAGAAGCAAGAAATATATATTTCACTCTAGACTCTTTAAAATAAATTTAATCTCATCAAAGCTGATTTTTAAAGTATTTTTATTTTAAAGCTATGTTGTTAAATACTATTTCTTATGATAGAACTATTTTAATCTGTTTATACACTATGGTTGAAAGAATGCCAATTAAATTCCCTTTCTACAGAAAGGCTTTGACCTCAATATGCTCTATTTAGTGCATCATGTTTGTAATGACATGCTTATATCCACATACCGTCACTGTTTCTTGCTAAGATGTAATATTCCATGAAGTTAATGTAACTACAGAAAGTTTGATAGGATAATTTGTTTGAAATAACTTCTGATTACATCTTGTCTGAGATTTATGTTCCACGCCGACAGTGTCTACTCAAATGTCTACAGGCCTGATGTTCTACAACCTCATGTACCTAATAGATAGTAACCATTAACAGATGGCTTATTTCTGTTTCGTTCTATGAAGTTTCACATGTTTAGTTCGATGGTAATGTTGACTATACATTCACTGCATTAAATACAAAAAAAAACCCTTTTCTAAGTATAATCAGTACTCTTTTTCTTTTTTTTTAGTGGTTGAGAGAGGAATAATGGACGATTGTGTGTATAATCTTATTAATGACACTTCTCTTAAACTCATGTTTGGTTTGGACAAACAAGGCTTTCCCTGAAAACTTTTGACTGTTGTAGAAAACTTAATACCTTAAAAGGCGTGACTATCCAATGAGGCTGATGAGTAAGAACTATCCTGAGACATGAAAATGATATTCAGAGGGCTCTTCATTGCTTTTAAGAAACAACTAAATTCACAGGTTGAAAACAAGAGGCTAGCTAATAGAATTTTAACTATTTCTTTCTCCTGTGTGAGGGGTTTACAAATCTATTTAATTTTAGTTTTGAGAGATTTGCCATGTAAGTATTTCAAGATACTTTACTTAACAGGCTGGAAGTCTAATACCTATTTGGACTGCTAAATACAGTAGTCACATGAACTGCTAAATATATTCCTTAGTATCTTAGTAAATTCATTGAAGGTCATTCATATTCTAAACTATGATAATTCATAAGAAATGCATATCTTAAAATTTTTTCATCTATAAAAAGAACTTAGTACTTCTTGTTCATTTTGGTACTGTTCCACAGACTCAAACTGATAGATTCTGTAGGGATTCCAAATTATTTTTGAAGCATTCCATGCACAAGGAAGATCTGAAATGATTCTTTAAATGCCTCTGTGTTGTACTATAGTTCTTGAGTAACTATCCTGTCATAAGCAACAGTCAAACCAATGATAGTATATTAAAATCAAATCTGGAACCAAAGTATAGGGAGAGCAAAATTTAACTGACGTATTTCTTAAAGTATCTTTTACAGAATTTTATCCTATATTTAAAAGTGAATATTCAATAAGAAACTCTCTTATCCAGGGACTATATTAACACCCCCACCCCCTCATTTTGATCTCAATATCCAAATGACCCTAATGCTCTTGTATTATCGAGTCATATTCAGAGGCTTTAATTTCAGTTTATACATTTGTTAAAATGTACCCAAATGTTTATTTTTGAGTTTTGTACTTAGCATTACAAAGAAACCAAAAAATATATATATAAGGTAGTTGATGCTCCAGAAATACAAGACAGGCACCATTATACTTCTTACAAAAGCCTCAGGTATTAAATTAATGCATATTTAAATTCTGAGACTTTAAATGTCAACTGTAAGCGTGTGTGTGTGTGTGTGTATGTGTACAGATGCCTATTAATTTGTTTGATTAGAGTATCTAGAATCAGCCTTTCTAATTGCTCAGTCAAGTATGAATTAAAACCACATAAAAAATAATGTAATGAATACTTACAATAGTGTTGTTCCTTTCAATTATAATTCTCTTTCCCAGGATGACTGGTATAACTCACTGAAAGAAAAAAAAAAACTTTTGGTTACCTCTTACACCTCAGTTTCTACATTTGTACAGTGGCATTCACATCATAAGACTTATTACTACAGTTGAATCTCTGAGATTTTAGAAATATCAAGGAAAGTCTCCCATTATGTAAGACTATCATGCAATTAACCATTAAATCCCAAAGTGGTTACATGCTATAAGAACAACACTGTGAAAGGTTTGCTAAAATTTAATTATATCTGCTTTTCCAAGGGGATTTGGGTTAAGCGCAAACAAAATAAAAATAAAAAATCATCATCAAATATGTAATTAGTCTCAAATGAGTTTTAATTTATTTGGATCTTCCTTCACATTCTAAACTAACAACAAAAATGTGTTCTATGCACAAGCAATAGTTTTGTAGATAGGTTTTTTAATTTACATTATGGTTGTGTCTCCAAATGTCACTGAAAAATTATGAGACTCCGTTTTTAAAAAGGTAACCAAATGGCACTGCTCTAGTAAATTAACAGTGTTACTCTATTAAATTGAAAGCTTTGTATTAAGACAGAAATAGTTATGAAAGTAGCTTGCCAAAATTTTTTCAGTTTGTAGTAAAATAAAATTGCAACATATTTCTCCCCTGCTATAGATTTTTCAATATTCCTTCCAAAGAGAAAAGGAGTGACCAACCTGAGTTAATGAACAAACCTGCAGACCATCTCTTATTTTCTTGGGAGGAATGCATCTGAGGAGATTTTGAGAATGGCTGAGTGGGGTTGTTGCTGCTGCTAGTGAGGCAAGATGGTAACAGAGGCTCAGTTCCATTTTCTGCTCAAAGACAAGCTTCAAAATGACGAGTCAACTTGAGGCATTTAATTTTGCCACAGTTCAAATGGTAACAAGTTTAAGGGAAATATTAACTGCATAAAGTTCATACCTGGCCCCAACCATTTAATTGTCTCTGGATTACTGGAGACACACCTGCAATTAACAGTCGAGAGAAATTATAGAGACAGCTGGACCATAGAATAAAGGTGAGGGGAAGGAAATGCCAATATTTGTCCCAACTTCAGAGATCTTTTAATAAAGCTATTCAGAGAACTGGGAACTCCATCATTTCCACAAAACATTCTTCCTTTATACAGCAGTAATTATAACTGTAAGTCAAAATGTAACTTGAAAATAATTTATTGGTGTCAAGAACTAATCAACTTTTAGAAAAATCTAACGAAGATTTAAGTGTCTATTTTCGATTATAGAGAGGGATAACGTTTGTGATTTGTTGTCTTTGTTGTATAAAGGAGGTAACTAACCTAAGTTCTGATTAAACCTTACACAATGGCTTACCTACTACTTCTCTTTTCCTGAAACACTTACAAACTTCGGATTCCATTGACACAGAGACCTAGCAAGCCATAGCAGATTTTTCTGAAGCACATGGGAACCCACCTGGGAAAGCTAACATAATATGAATATTTGGAATAGTTTAAAACAGGTCAATGTGGTGTTCTATTTGCGTAAAGCTGAACACTATTGTTTGAATTTCTCTGTATGAAATAAAATGCATTTTTAGATATAACAGAAAAACTTTTTTTTTGGATGGGGTATCACAAAACGTCCAGCACTTGAAAACCAAGAATCAGGCACACTAACTCTTGTGGGTTGGGGTACCAGGTACACAGCATCCATTCATGTGGCACTATGATGAAAACACAAAGAACACACATGTACTTACTTGATCTCCCACGACATCCCATGACTGTGACACAACCCTGACAGGCAGGTGAGAAATCTCCTCCCCAAAACACATTGAATTGATACTCTCCAGCATACTATCTATAGTTGTGATGTAGGTATGCAATGTATTTCTATAAAACAACTGCTAAAACATTGTGTTGTTTTGAATCATACTACTTAAAACAGGACATTACAAGAAGCCATTTTCCTGGCCTTCACAGAAGAGGTGCAAAATAACACGATCTGGAGAACAGTGTTAACAGACCTTGACTCGGACTTCTCTCAATAGATGGCTGACTGCTTGTATCTGCATTAATATTGTAAATAATAAGATCTACATTAAGTGAATTTTTTCCATATCTATGATGATAGAAGAAAAATCGCTCCAAAAGCATTTAAGGAACATTTTAGTTTCTCAGTTTTTTGGTGTTGAATATGAAAAAAACAAAATACCAGAGAACTTCAGGTTCTGTGAATACTTCTACACAAGGTATCCGCATAAAGTTTAACTTTTAGCAATTTAAGAATCCACTAAAGTAATGACCCCACCCAACATGGAGAGGCAGTACTTAGAAGGGTCTTAATTGACTGAAGGATATCAATGACATTGTAAGCCAGATTCACTCTCAGAAGGATGGGTAGATAGTGTAAGTGTATTATTTGAGATCTGCATTAGTTGAAACTATGTTTACTTTAATCCTACCTTGAAAAAAAGGCATATTTTAAAATATTTTTAATATTTTAAAAA
>NW_006436298.1:24109221-24113997 GCF_000325575.1 Pteropus alecto | reverse complement strand
AAATTTCTATTTAAAAAATCCAGGAGATACCAGTTTAAATAAGCCAACTTTAGAAAATTTCAAGACAGATGCTTATCAGGAGCATTACTTTTAAAAAATAATTTGGCTACTGGTATTATAAACAAATATAAATCACATTACAAATAAACTTGGAGAAGTGAAAATATTCAAAACTATATCACAAATACAACCACTATTAGCAATGTATTTGCTTACAATTCTTTCTCCTATGTAATTTTAGAGAAAATTTTAATTTAAATAGTTCTTATTTTTCTAAAGAACTACAATTAAGTCAATAAAAATGGCACTGAGGGAACCAGTTCAGCCACTCTTTATAAATGGCTTTCGAACTCCCTTTAAGTCCATTATCATAATTGAGTATGACCTTAAAAGTATTTTGAAAAGAAGAGTGAAAGAACTGAAATCATGGGAAAATAAGAAATCTAGATTTGCCTAACCTTCAAAAGACCCCGAATTGCCAAAGCCATCCTGAGAAAAAAGAATGAGAACTTTAAATTATACTACAAAGCAACAATAATCAAAACAGCATGGTATTGACAGAAAAACACATACGGACCAGAGGAATAGAATCAAAAGTCCAAAAGTAAACGCATGTTTATATGGGCAAATAATTTTCGACAAAAAAGCCAAAAACATACAATGGAGAAAGGAAAGCCTCTTCAATAAATGGTGCTGGGAAAACTGGAAAGCCACCTGCGAAAAAATGAAACTAGACTGTTGTCTATCATAACACACCAAAATTAACTCAAAATGGATTCAAGATTGAATATAAAACCTGAAACAATAAATTGCATAGAGGAAAACATAAGAACTAAACTCAAGAACCTTGGACTTAGAGGATTTTATGAATTTGACCTCAAAGGCAAGGGAAGTAAAAGCAAAAATAAATGAATGAGACTACATCAAACTAAAAAGCTTCTGCATAACAAAAGAAACCTTTAATAAGGTAAAGAGACAATCATCTGAATGGAAAAATACATTTGTAAGCAATGCCTCCGATAAGGGCATAATATCCAAATTATACAAAGAACTCATACAACTCATTAACAACAAAAAACCAAACAATCCAAACAAAAAATGGGTAGAGGACCTGAACAAACACTTCTCCCAAGAAAACATACAAATGGCCAACAAACATATGAAAAGTGAAATGCAAATCAAAACCACAATGAGATACCATCTCACACATGTTCGAATAGCTGTTATCAACAGGACAAGTAACAACAAATGTTGGAGAAGATGCGGAGAAAAAGGAATCCTCACACACTGCTGGTGGGACTGCAAATTGATACAGCCACTCTGGAAAACATTATATAGGTTCCTCAAAAAACTAAGAATTGATCTACCATATGATCCAGCAATCCTTCTACTGGGTATTTACCCAAAAGACTTAAAAATCCGTATCTGAAAAGATATTTGCACACTGATGTTCATAGCAGCATTATTCACAGTGGCCAAGACATGGAAGCAACCGAAGTGTCCTACGACAGATGATTGGCTAAAGAAGCTGTGGTACATATATACAATGGAATATTACTCAGCCATAAGAAGAGATGAAATATTGCCATTTGCAACAACATGGATGGCCCTCGAGATAATCATGCCAAGCAAAATAAGCCAGACAGAAAAAGTAGAAAATCACATGACATCACTTATATGTGAGACATAAATCTAAGAGCAACAAACGAACAGGACAGACACTCATGGACATGGACAACAGACTAATGGTTACGAGAGAGTAGGGGGGAGGGAGGAGGTAGATGGGGTAAAAGGGATCAAATATGTGATAAAAGAAATCTAACTATGGGAGGTGAAATTAAAACAAAAAAAAATATTATCCTAACCTTGAGGAAAAGGCTGATTACTAATCAAAATAGCCTATTTCTGATAACATTAAAACTGATATTTTTATTATTCTTTTTTATTGAGTTTCAACTAAAAGATCCTCCAGCAAAACAATTATCTTGATCCTTGGTTTACTGGGCATTATATTCAAAATTTTCAAAAACAGCTTATTCTTGAGATTAGGAGATCTGTCTATATGCCTTTTGTCTGATTTTATACCTTCCCTAACTTTTCAATTAATATATTAAACAGCATCTAGAAATATTTATCCTCTTAATTACTTTAAGCCAGAATAATTTCTACCCATTTCCCCTCTCATCTCTTTGCCTAGTTTTCTACAATTCTGCTTTTAAGTTTTCATGGAAAGCTCTTTAAAATGCATATTTCAGTTTTCCCCAAATTTACTTATTGCTCTATAATTTTGTCTCTATATTGCTAAAGAGAAACAATGCAAAATAGAAAAATACCTCTTTTGGGTGAAGTCAGATACCCAAGATATACAAGTCTTAAAACAAAAAAACTATTATAAATCAAACCATTCTGGTCACTAGAAAAATTTATCAGTGTCATGACATAAACCATTGCTGACCTAACCTTTGAGAAGTACTGAAAACAAACTAAGTTCTTTTTATCCATCACCACTTTAAGATTAATGATTTTTTTCAACATGACTATTTCATTTGAGGACAGAAGAATGGAGAATCATTGGAAATTTTAGTTCAGCTACTATTGAGATAAATGATAGTATAATAGGTGTAAATTCAAAGCCAGATTCCAGATCTTCAGTTCAGTGCAATTTACCTACTGGAAGTACTAAGCACATTAAAAACAAAAACAAAATCAAACAAAAACAAACAAACAAAAATTTCCATTCTTTGGTAGAACTAAATCTTAGGCTCCAAAGAAGTTAGACATTCTCCATAAATGTTTAATACCCATTATGCATTTAAGTTCATTTAATGCAATTTAGATACTTTTGAAGAAAGGGAATTACATTTACCAAGCATGGATTCAACAACCTAAAAAAATTTGGGGGCCACGATAAAAAGAAAAAACAAACAGAAAATGTTTCAATTCTAGTAGGAGACAGCTATTTATAGATGTGTTTAAATAAGGAAATTTTATTTATTTTTTTTGATCTATGTTAAGGGCAATATTACATGTTACACATATAAATATTATATACTTATTAGGAATATTGTTATTATAACTAACCACTGGTTACTTGCTGACATAATACTTTGATTCAAATTCAGCAAGTAGTTTAAAAACCCAGAAAAAAATTCACTATATTTGTTTTAAAAATGAAAATGTATGTATATATATTCAATAGTACAAAGACAGCATTATAAGAAAATCACAAGTATCTAGCACTAAGGGTTGTATTTAAAGATTTTTCTTTAAAATAGTATAAGTGTATTTATTTATAACCAAAACTACATACCTATACTAAAAAAAAAACCCTACTAAATTCAAATATACAAAATATAATTTTGCTTATAACACAAAAGTATTCCTAACCAGCAGATTCTTCTGTGATAAAAAGCTAAGCATTTGGACTTATAATTTGTAAATGTTAACAAGCTTCTTTTTCCAATAATTTAATAGAATGTTTCCTACCCTTTAACAATTCACAAATTCACATGTCTCAGGAAACAAAGATGTTTATGGGTCTTTGTTGCTTGGTGCTTTCATAAATCAAGAAGCATGATTAAATATATTTTGAATGCTCTTGAAGATTAGCATTAAGAGGGAAAACTTTTTTAAACATCTCATGATCAACGATGTAAAAAATATCTGATATTTGTTTCCTCTGAAAAGGTCTTCTTTTAGTAGGAAACTACTTTTGCAGTAAGTTGAACAATGTATGTATGGAACCAAATAAAACAATACCTCAGCCTTTTCTAATTTATAGTCTAATAATCTTTAATTCTATACCAGATCAAATAACCACCAAAGTATATCCTCCCACCATAATTCTTAACCTACAAGGTGAATTTTCTGAAAACAAGATTTGATTTATAAAAAAGTTAACCATTGCATGTATCCAGCTTTGATATCAACAAACAGAGCCTAATTTTAATAATGCCATCACCGACCTAACTCAAATCACATTTGTTATAAAAACAATTATTCTGAATTTTGCAAGCTCCACATCAGAGGAGGCGAGACTGGCATGGAAGATGTATGATAAATGACTGAGGGAAAGAATGCCTTATGTCATTCAAAGATAACTGTCTACTGATTAAGGACCAACAGTGACAAGCACTTATCAAGTTCACCCTTTAACTGGAAAGGTATGTAAAGGCACATGGATTTTATATTACACCAATAAGTTTTTTTTAATGTGGAGGCATTCATTTAATTTAACTTTCCATAACAGCACAAACAGAAGGCAAACATTTCCTGGCGTTTATATAAAGTATCCTAGCATTAATGCATTTGTGTTTACCTAGGAATGAGTACTAGTTCACTAATATGCAAAAGCATACCTCGTATTCTATTTGCTCTAAAATAAAATTGCTAAAATCATACTGATCAAAGGATTAAACTAACATAACTTTGTAATATTCGCATTTAAAAACTAAAACAGAGCATCAATTATTACTGTAAGTTCTAGCAATACACAAAACTGAAATTAATTTTTCAATAGCCTATATAGAAAACAATAAAACCAATAATATTTAAGGCTGGTTTACCTTCCTAGACTGTAAGCTCTTCTCCTTTTATTGTAGTCAGCCCATCAAGCATACCATTTGGTACATAATAAGTGTTCAAGAAACAATGAGTTCAATACATTGATTAACCTCATATTTGATTTTTATGAGGATGAATGTTTTTCTGGTCATCTCGGAGTTAATGAAATGACAGAAAATGCATATACTTCAACCACTTTATTCTCTGTAGGGA
>NW_006436298.1:24062091-24109207 GCF_000325575.1 Pteropus alecto | reverse complement strand
GAAAACTCATGGAGACCTTTCCTAAGGAGCTGCCAGTAAACATTCTAAATCTTTTATATTCCAGATATTTGTGGGGTTTATGCAGAATCTTAACAGGGCAGAAATATCCTTCCAAGCTTTATTTACACTGTAATAAGGGCTTTTATGGGCATTTTTAAAAAACAATTCCATTGAACTATAGTATGAAATCTGGCAGAGTACAATAAATAGAATTACTCAGCTGCTGCAACTTTGAGACATCTACAACTAAAAGGAAAGGATTCAAAAAGACTACGAATTTTATTTTATTAAAGTTTCTACTTCCTTTTCTTCTAAGATAGATTTGAAGCTATGTTATCTAAAATAATAGAAATGATACTGGAAATAAAGTTTCTCATTGCAGGTTTAAATTCATATATTTACTGGTATTGTTAACTAGGCCACAGAACACAGTAACTTATGCTTGCCAAGTTATACTGGAGGGCAAAACTGCAATGACACCTTAAAGGCACAGACCTCAGTGGCATTTGAGTGTTTAATACCTCATTTATCACGGCTTGTAGAAGCTGGCAGATAGAACAGTTTTGAAATATAACTATTAGTTGCAACTAAATGACTATTTCTTATGAAGATCAAATTTAAAAATTTTTTCTTAGCAATGCAAAACCCTAATTTGTGATGTTCATTATTTCATTAACTTATAATTGTTATCAACTTAAGAATTACTATTTTGCTTTTTACTTAAATGATGCATTATAACTAAAAGAGGAGTTAACTAGAAGGGAAATAACATTTATTAGTGCCATATAAGACAACAGGCTAACTTAGTTCTATTACGACAGATACTCGGTGCTTTTTCCATTTGACAGGTAAGAAAACCATAGCTCAGAAAGAAACCTGCATTGCAATTTCGTTAATAAAAATTAGACAAGGATTTGAAACTATGCCTGTCTGATGTCAAAGTCTGTGTTTTCAAGTTTATATTAGTTTACTAAGCAAACATTATTCCAGATGCCTTCACAATAAAGTAAAGAGGTTACTCTCTGGAATAAAAATGTTCTATTCATCATCTGGGGAAACACTTTACTCTGAGAATTTTAATTTTCTTTAGATAGTCTCCTTTCATCAGGTTTTCTCTGATACTTTGGCAGATTAAGATTAAAAAGGACTTGTATGATGTCGTATTTGAAGGCTAACTAAAACAAAACTAATATTTATTTTTTGCAGTACGTGTAAAAAATTACTAATACAAAAATACAGAATAAAAGCCTTAATTTTTATTTAGAGCTGATATACTAATAAGGCAGTTTTCAGTTTAGATTATAAACCCAGTAATAAAACACTCAGCATCTGTATCTTGTTAAAAGATTATTTTCAAGATAAAACTAAAGTGTGCTTCTTCAGCAGATTAATCGCTGTGAGATCATCACTTTAGTTACATAAAGGCTAAATGGAAGTTTTAATGTTTCTTTTCCAGCTGTATCACAATGTAACTTATTCCCACTAGTGAAGCAACTTCAATTTCAAAAGTGGTTATTATCCACACCCTTTTAGTTTTACTATAAATTGCTATTAGGAAAAAAACTGCAAACTGAAACATTACTACTCTGTAAATTCACACTGTACATCAAGATTTTAGATAATCTCAAATCTATTACTTGTTATTTGTAATCTTAATATTTAATACAACTTATTATGTGGAATGTTTTCACTTACAGAATACTGGTTACACAGAGTAGAAACACACTTTGTACACGGACTGCTAAAATAAAATAAATCAAGAGATCATACTGTCAAACTGCACATTCAATGCATTTAAAAACCAAAAGAATATTATTAATGTAAATTTTAGAAATGTTTATTTTTAGAAACACAAAACTGAAATGAGTAGTTTAGTCCAACTGCCTACAAAGAAACAGGGAGCTTCATGTGTATAGGTGCACATTTGCATGAATATCCTTGACATGATTCTAAGACCTAGAACACCTAAAATAGAGGACATTACATTTCAATTTGAAAAAAATATTTAAATTAAAATTTTTTACATATACGATATAAATAAATAATAATCACTTTCAGAACAAAAAGTAATCATAAAGATTAAAGAAAGCCATATATACCAAACAAAACTATTTTTTTACTTTCGAGTCAAATTCTATACTGGAAAAAGAAGAACCAGTATTATAGTTTTGCAGAAGTTAAGTGCTTTTAGCAAGGCTGCAAATTCTGTCAATAAACCAAATCAATATTTGTTAATAAGCTATAAAACCCTTATAAATGACAAAGCAAGTTGAGCAGGTTCATATTTTTTGGCATCATCATGAAAACTCGGCAACTGACCGACACATCATTTCCAATGTCACCAATAAGGCCTCAGTGTGTACTCCAGGAGACACCTTTAAATTCTCAGGCAGTTCCTTAAGAATATTTGGAAGCTTCAGCAATGTCTTAATATTTCTAGCATAAAGATCCAATAACCAGTCACTATGAGCACTGGTGGTTTCCTTATAATTCTTACAAGCCATAAGCAGTTCGTTTAGATGAGTTAACCCTTTGAAAGCTAAGAGGAACTCTGAAGATAAATCAAAAATTGAACAAAAATTCAGCAACATCCTACTAAGTAAAAATGAGCCGAATTCAAGCTGTTGGTGGTAAAACTGTTTCTCTGCTTGCGCATGAAAGTTCTCCACTGTATCTTCTATTTTTGTAATAGCAAATAGTTCTTCCTTGATTTGAGATGATAACACATAATCTAAGGGCAATTCCCCCTTAGAGTTCCTCTGCTGTAAAAGCACTGGGCCTGTGAAAAAGAGAACGCAAAATGTTAAGAGTAAAACATTTTTACTTTAGCAGCTTAACAGCTGTTTTCTCTTTTTTTTTTCCCCTAAAACATCCAGGGCTCCGTTTACAATAATACTCTGTACTAATTCGTCGACATAATTAATTGGCTATATATACACATACTGACTGCTTAATAAAAGTGCATTTAAAAAAACTTAAATCCTAGTGAACTGCCTAATAATGAGTTGCATAAAAGTACATGCCTTATAGTTCAACATGATTATAGATTGAAAAAAACTTTTATGAAACTTCATAAATTGTCATCTTGAAATAAGAATTACAGTGTTCCCAGAAGAATAAAATATATTCATCTTAAATTCTGTATAAGAGTCTTAAAGGTATCCTATATCACCAAGAGGAAAAAGTAGTGTCCCTTTCCATTGGTGACGGGCTACTGTAGCTGTGCAAAGACTGTAAAAACTTGCACGAACACAGAACACATTTTTCACTTACCCTTGCCTGTGTTCATATTTTAGTACAAGTAACTGATTTACAAAAAAATAAAATGTTAACTTTCTTGGGTCACACTCAAGATTTTATCCATCTACTATAGTTAAATCATATAACCATCTACTTAGAAACTATGGAGATAGAGTTTATCCTCTAGGTAGTAAAGGATGATGGAGGAACAAAACAATAACTCATGATATGGTCACATAGCAAAGTCCTAACTATGTCAGTCGAGTCCTATATTAATTTATGCATTTTGCCATAAAAATGTTATAAAAAATATAAAGGTTTTAGTAGTAGCAGACATAATCAGAAGGTCCTACCGTACAACATATATCACATTGTCAGAGACAGAACAGACTATAGCTGCTAAAACTCTTAATGATGAGTCTAATCAGACTTATGTAGTGATCTAGATAAAAAATGTATTTAATATAAAAGATCAACCACTGATTCATGTGTGATTTATGAAAAAAAGAATTCTAAATCAATATTAGGTTTCTTTTCATTTGTTGATATTTCAAAAAAAATGCTCTAAGTTACTCCTGTTAAAAAATACAACAAAATTACAGATACAAGTTACCAAAAGTAATCAAAAGTTTTAAAAACAAATAAATTCTTAAAATTACTGCTCTCAAGATTCAGTGACTCACAATGAAGAACTAATATAGTTATTATAATGATGATATCAAACCATTTGATAAGTCTAAACTCAGAATACAACTAAGGCAAAGATAAGCCTGTAAGATTGCTAAAGGACCCTTATTAATACAAGTACAAGTAGATTTCCTCTCTTAGGACAAGAGACTCATCTTCACCAAGGACCCTAGAAAAATTCACATTGGTTGGTATGCCAGGCTCTTCTGAAGAGTTGGACTTAATATAATATTGGCTTTTATATCACTTACACCATTTGAAGCAAGGCCAAATATTGGCTTGGAGTCAGCTACATGGTTAAATAGAAAAATAAAACATTTAGAACATTATGTTTCAGTAAACATGTAATACCAAAAAAATGGAAAACTGAAAAATATATTGATTGTGAAATGGTATCAGTAAAACAGACACACTAAGGCCTTTAGGGGGCAGGAGAAGACTATAAATAACTAAACATCTTAAACTACCATGCTATATAGCCTTTCTTAGAGATAATATATATGTACATAGTACAAAGACATATAAAGAAAACATGCCTTTTATTTTCATGCAGAATCAAACAACTTTAATTATGGGAGAGAATCATTTTATATTTCAAGTTAAAATTGGTACAAAAACCAGAAAATTTATATAAATCTTTACTTCTGCATTATAAGCTGCTCATCAGTTTTCCTTTCTTTTAAAACACAAATCAGTTTTTAATATTTTGATGTAAAAATTATTCAGTTCAAAAGTAAGAAGAATGTCACTGAAAAGGGGGGAGTTCTAAAAGCAGATGAAAAAAATCAGAAAAAGCAGTAGGTGAATATTAAGCTCAAGTTACCTATCACAAAACCCCTGCACAACAGTTATCATTTGAAAATCCTTCTACTTTAACTTAATTGACTGCAAAATGTAATGAAGAAAAGACAGTCTAGGATACCCTTTTTTTATAGTCTATAAAGAAATGACTCATAAAAAAAGATTAATTGAGTTAGCATTATATACAGGAAATGAAACAAGAATGAAAAATCCAAGTAATCACAACTGAACATTTATATCCATTTATTAATAAGCTTTCAAAAATGGCTTTTCTACAAAGACATTACTCTTTAAGTAAAAAGATTAATATTTAAAACCAACACACTCAATTCAAAATACGTTCTCATATATACAAACCTAAATAGGCTTAATAACACAAAAATATATACAAATTATGAAAAGGATTTTCCTCTTCTAAATGAAAGGTGTTTATGTTCTAAAAGACTTTTTATCTTTACTTCTTCATTAATATAAAATAAAGGCATCTCTCCTTATAGATCTTGAATATATAAAATGCTATCTACCTCTGAGAGATTCATCAAACAAACTGGATAATTTATCAAAACCCATTTAGCATAAACGTACTCACCCCCATGCTGGAGTAGCAGCTTGCCAATTTCTACATGTCCGTTTGACAGTGCATCATGCAAAGGAGTCACCCCGTCCACTTGAGTGAGCAGATCTACCTCTGGACAACGTTGCAAAATTTCCTGGACACACACTGTGTTGCCATAGTTACAGGCTTCATGCAAAGGCGTCCAGCCAGCATTGTCTAAATTAGAAATCAAGACAAGTTTTAAATCAGCAAAAGTAGGACTTTTGGTAGTGAAGTATTGATATTCTACTTCCTTTGTCAGTGTGACTTTCTAGGTGCTTCACATACAAATAGAATGCTTTGATAAAAATGCCTAGGACATAATCATATTTATAACTGTAAGAAAAATAAAACAATTTAAAAAAAAACTGATGTTGGGATCTGATCAAAATATGAATACTAAAATATGTTTCTGCACTATTAGCTATAAATCAATATATGATGAATTTCTTGGTTTTGCTACTGGTAATATTCTACATACATTAGGTAAATATACTTACGTGGTTTTTCTTAATGCAGACATTTAACTATTTAATAATACAAATATTAACATATTGGATTAGACCACAAATATTTAGAACTTACCTTTAACATTGATGTCTATTCCTGGCAAAGAGAGAAGAAGAATCAATTTTTCCACTTGGTTATTTATGCAAGCTCTATGCAGGGCTGTTTCTCCTGCCATAAAATATTAATAGATTATTCCAGAGAAGACAAGATATCAACTAAAGAAAATAATCAAAGGGCATGAACTAGGAGATCTGGCCCTATGCCAGAAAATTATTTATTGAGTTTTCTTTTTGACTGTTTTAAACATCTCTTGTGTTAAGGAAAAAAAAAAAAAAAAAGAGGAGGAGGGAACCCCACCAATCCATAGAGCTTCTATTCTATCAGCAATTCAGCAATGAAATTCTACTGCAAAAGGTTTAACACAGGCATTGTCTCCCCCTAGTTCAAGGTTTAAAGCTTCAACCCTGCTATAAAATCCCCAAATGATCAGAGAACACCAAAAATACTGGGTTTTGCAGCAATAAAAGTTTAGAGTGCAACTGCACTCTCTTAAATTTATTCATGAACCTACGTTAAATGTATGGCTCTTTTTTACACAGCATTTATAGCTTAATTCAAATGAATGTTTCTGGCTAAGCACGAGTGCCTCTACACACTCAAGTATAATTCAGAACTTCAAATCCATTAACAGATGGTTTGCTGCTTCTCAATAAGCTGTCTGGCTTGGCTACAGCAGCACAGAGAAGGAGAAATGGGGGAATCTTAATATAAACACACACACACACACACACACACACACACACACAAATCCTAGTACCATTTAAAGCTGAACAAGGGTGACAAACAGAACGGCAAAGTTTTTTCTAGGAGGTATGCAATTAGTGCCTGCTGGCTAAAATTGTCTATATCCATCTCTGTTATAATCAAAGTTAATAAGATGTGATAATTTGATGTAAGGTGAATTTAAAAAAAAAACTTAAAAGTGATTGTTTAGAAAACAAATCAAACACAGAATCAAATTCTTTCTTGCTATAAAATACCAAGCACATTTTTACAGTGTTCTGTTTTACAGATTATCTCTAATTTCTACCAAAACATTTCTTTTACATGCATTGAAAACCTTTTGAAGTTTTCCTCTACTATTTTTCAATTCTCTTCCTCCCTCCCAGTTCCTTCTGCTGTTCAGACTAAAGTCATTCATATTCATTTTAGTTTCTGATACAATAAACAAAGAAAAAAGACAGTTTTGTAAATTTAATATCTGAGCTCTCATTTAATACATTTTTCACATTTTGAGCCAAATGGGCAGTTATTTTGAATTTGTGATATGCAATTATGAACTTAAATCATGTAGAAAGGTTATAAGAGCTTCACTGTTACTGTTTCCACTGGTATCATAATGATAATTTTGTATTAAAAACACGCTATAGCTCATAAACAAAAGACTCAGCAATTTACATTGGCCAAGTATAGACTCTCAAAAGGTAACTTATATTTGTGAGTTAAGAGGAGCCTAAGTAGAAGAGGTACTGGAGTGAATTATTACAACATTATTCTTGTTACTCCATCTTTTAGGTACTTAGGTTCCAGTATAGTTAGAACCAAAAGCCAAATACATTTCATAGTCTGGGCTCAATGCCTGGAAGAAAAGAGTCCATATGCTTAACACAGCTATGTAACATAGCCTACTCCTCATTCTTTGTTCACAAAATGTCTAGGACTGAAAGAGATGAAGATTGAATTATACTTTCAAATCCAAAGACACACTAATCTTAAGCAGCACAGGTTGAGGTGGAATAGAAAAGTAAGGCGGGTAAATCTGGAAAGAGCTTGATGGGAGTTATGCACTGTGTTTAGTATCTGGAGAGGCAGGGGGAGAAAAGAAGGGAAGGAATACTCTATTATACTGGGAATCACAGTCGCTTTCTTTGTATAAATGACAGTTTCAAAAATAATATGCTATCCAGGAAGGTACTTCCTGGACCTAGTCCAATATTTAAGTTCAAGTATTCTTCAAGGCCAATGTGTAAAACCTGCAAATACTGGGTAGAATCATGAAAAAGTTCCTAGCATAAGTTAATTTAGATACTTGGAATACCTTTTAAATTAGTCTTGTGGAAATTCATCTTTGTAACTAAAGAGGGGCAATTCTCTTTGGAACATGACAATTCTCCTTCAGACTTCTTTTTCAGTCTTTTTAATGATGAAGAATGTTTAGCAAGGTTAAGTTCTCTGAAAAATAAGAAATAATGGAAGTTTGTTTTTCACAAGGACATGACATTATACATTAAATGAGTATTTTAGACAAATCTGAACCCTTTTTAATTTAAATCCCCTTATTCAAATCTTTACTGCTTTTTATTTTTGTATTTACTTTAACTATACAGAAACAAATTTCAGTTCATAAAATTTCATTTTATTAACTTTGCACCCTAAACTGCCCACTGAAAAGTTTATAATTTGGAATGTCAGGTAGAGAAAAAGATCAAGTAAACTATATTTGACAGAGAGAATAAAGCAAAATGCAGGCCCCTGGCTCCTCATTCTTATTTTTATATCTTATCCTATTGTTTTCTTCCTAAAAACATTTTAGGTTTTCTGAATTTTATACAACATACTTTTAGAGGGAGGTTTCTCATTTCGGGGAAGCTATTATAGGAATTCAGAGTATTTCACATGACCATGCATTCTGAAATCTATCTTTATTATATGCAAGTAGTAATTTAAATCACAGGGCAAAAAGTGTGTGGAACAAGAATTTAATGAACAATTTTTTTTTGGAAAGCACTTCATCTTAACAGAAAGAAAGCAATGTATCTTGAATCAAAGAAAGTGAAAATGTTGATTATGTGTACTTAGAGTTCTAAAACTGAGTTTTCTGCTAATTAGTATAATTCTGAAAACATCACAGATAACCATAAAGTTCAAAAAATATGTCAGAAAAAAGCTATACTCAAACAAAGCAGAGTTGGTATATAAGTATCACTTACGGTAACTCTTGCAGCCCCTCAACTTGTTTCTGTTTAGCACCATTCAGCATTAGTAAAGCTCTCTGAGATTCAAGGCAAGGTCGTTGTCCTATTTTCTTTGGTATCTGCATCTTTCCAGTCCCATGCACACCAGTTTTACCCAAAGCTGGCAAATAGGAATATACCTGTTGGAAAAAATTATTATGCTTTCTCAACTACAAAGACTTGGAAAGCTATATAAAAAGTTAATTCATATCGCCATTAAATTTGGTTATATTTTCTTGGTTTTATCACTTTGGTGGCCACTCTATCTAATTTAAACATGCTTAAACATCAAGAAAGCTGCTAGTTCCATGTCATTAAGTCAATATGATGTACATGAGAAGAAAAATGCCTTCTTGAAGTAATTTTTTCAAATTCAATTGTGATGCTCATTTAGGGAGGTTCTTTTGATTAGTCTTATGCCCAGCTTGTTATAAGTCATTTGCATATTTTAAATATTTGTGGTTTATGTACAACTGGTATTTTGTACCATTATGTACAACTTCCACTTCAGTAATGCCTGCCTTAAACAGAAACAAGGCTAGAATAAACAGAATAAGAAGTGCAAAAGTCATTAAAGGATTGTTGCAAAAAGAGTATTTGTTCAATTTGACCAATTAACAAGCATATTTTCCAGTTGTTGAAGAAACTGCTGGAGATAGTAGATATTAATGATAAAGACAGCCAAGATAAAACTGGAAAACTCTGGATCAAATGCAGCTTATATGTGTGTACATATAGAATAAAAGGGAATAACGTTTAATATCATTTGCAATTTTGCTTTTTAAATACCATTAAATACTATGTAAAATTTTTTCTGGATCTAGGTCTTTCCAAAATAGTAATCTTATGTACTGTGGTGAGTGGTTAAGAAACAAAGGTTCTTGTACTATTTTTCTGTTATCAATCCTTAATTACTCTTAAGTAATTAAAATTTCTATTCACTAATTACTCCATTTTTTGAGGTAGAAATATACATGCTTTTATACAGATTTGAAAGATTTATAATTAATGTGCTCTAATTATTAGAAGTAACGAAGAATACTTTAAAACTGAATTTACAAACTCACTTCTCAGAAATTAAAAGAACTAGAATAGAGTGGTGCTTACCATTTTCTGAAGAGAGAGTGGTTCAGAAGAAATACTGATAGAACTCCGTAAACACAACTTTTTAAAGACTGCCTCTGCAACAAACATTTGAAGCCAGGAGGAGGAAAAGGAACAAATGAAAATCTCTAATTCCTGTAAAGAAAAGTCTGTAGAAAACGAGAGAAATAAAAATAGTTACTGCTACACCTTATAAAATTTCCTTCTTTAGACTTTTCCTCTATAGGTTTTATTCATGAAAATGATTCCTACACCAATAAAATTCACCCATATAATTTTAAACCACAAAAAAAACAGATAATATTCTTTTCCTTGCCTTTGAAAAGAAATTGTTTTATGGCAGTGTTCTCACATTTGAAACAATCACTACTTTTTATTATTATTTTAAATAAAAGTATTGAAATTATATATATACACATGAATAGATTGATGGTATATGAATATGTAGGCAGACATGGGATTTTATCACTATACTTTCCACTTACTATTAAAGATCTCTTCCCATAATAGAGCTGCACCTTTGAAAAACCAGTACTTGTTTTTTAAACGGGCACATGTGTATTAAATTTGCAGTGATTAGTCTTAAGCTGATAGGAAGAAATAAACAAGACTTCTTACCCTGACAATACTCAAGAATCCTAATACTGCAGATGAGTGTAAAGAAAAGGGAAAATGTAAGACCACAAAATGTATAAGGATTTCTTTAGAAGTTTACACTCACTCTACTATAGCAAGTGGGGGAGGGATATACTTTTAAATGACAAAACAAAAAAACACCAAGAGCCTCAAATCTCTTCTTTCCCAAATCCTCAATTTCTGCAATAACATGGAAATGCATAAACATAAAACGAATTGAAAATGATGAAGGACTGGAGTGACTACTTCCCATTTAATCTATCTAAAGTTATGAATTCTCTAATAATACTCTGTGCATAAGTAACAGAATGGATAATACAGTGGAATGATAAAGAATAAGAAAGACAAAACAATAGGATACTAAAAGAGCTAGAATTAAGCAAAACAAAAAGATAAAAATGTTATGATATTATACAATAAGGCAGATTAATAACAAATACTGGAAGAATAAAGAATTAGAAAAAGTCAATAAAATTAGCATGATAAACGTAATAGGTTAAAATATATTTTAAAAATTGGATATAATGGCCAAACAGACTTGAGGTTCTGGTCAAGATGGAGGGTTAGGTAAACAGTGTGCTTGCTTCTTCCCACAACCTCAAAATTACAAATAAATGATAGAACTACCCTTGAGAACCACCTGAAGACTAGCTGAAGATAACTCCTGGGATATAAAGAAGAAGCCATGTGGAGACTACTGGAAAGATGGAGTCATAAACCAGGCTGATCCCACACTCACGTGTGGAAAAGAATCAGGAGGGTTATTTCAGCTGCGGAGCTCCCTGCTAAGGATCAAGAGCCAAGGTAAGACGGAGAGCTGCTGTAGACTCAGGTGTTCTCTTAAAGGGTCTGCACATGGAACAAGACAAGGATGCCCACTATCACCACTTCTGTTCAATACAGTATTATTAGTCCTAGCTACAGCAATCAGACAACAACAAAAAAAGAAAAGGCATCCAAACTGGAAAGGCAGAGGTAAAACTGCCCTTATTTGTGGATGACATACTATAGAGAACCCCAAAGATTCCATTAAAAAAATATTAAAACTAATAAATAAATTCAGTAAAGTAGGACACAAAATTAATATTCAGAAATCAGTTGCATTTTCATACACCAATAACAAACAGAGAAATTATGAAAACACTCCCATTTACTATCACATGAAAAAGCAAAAAACATACCTAGGAATAAATTTAATCAAGGCAGTAAAAGATCTGTATTTATAAAACTATGACACTGGGGAAAAAAACTGAAGATACAAGTAAATGGATGGCTACCCCATGCTTGAGGATAGGAAAAATTAACATCATTTAAATATCCATACTACTCAAAGCAATTTACAGATTCGATGCAGTCTCCATCAAAATACCAATGATATTTCTCACAGAAAACAAATAATCCTAAAATATATATGGAACCACAAAGGATCTCAAATAGCCAAGGCAATCTTGAGAAAGAAGTATAAACTTGGAGGTATTATGCTACCTGATATCAAACTATACGATAAGGATATAGTAATCAAAACTGACATAAAAACAGACACATAGATCAATGAAACAGAATAGAGAGCTCACAAATCAGCCCATGCCTATATGATTAATTAATCTATGACAAAGGAGCCAATAATATAATGGGGGTAAAGACAGTCTCTTTAAAAATGGTGCTGGGAAAACTGGACAAATGCATGAAGAAAAAAAAAAAAAAAGAAAAGACAATAAAACTAGACTACTTTCTAACACCATAAAGAAGAATAAATTCAAAAAAGATTAAAGACTTAAATGTCTAAGACTCCAAACCATAAAACTCCTAAAAGAAAACAAAGGCTGTAAAACTCTATGACAATACTCTCAATAATATTTTTTTGGATCTGTCTTCTTGGACAAGGGAAACAAATGAAAAAATAAAACAAACAAACAAAAAAAACCAAATGGGACTACATCTAAGTAACCAACAAAACAGAAAGACAACTCGCCAAATGGGAGAAGGTATTCGCCAATGAAACATCCAATAAGGGGTTAATATTCAAAAATGCATAAAGAACTCATATGACTTAACACCAAAGGAAAAAAAAAAAACAACAACAAACCATCTGTTTTAAAAAAGGGCAGAGGACCTGAAGAGACATTTCTCCAAACAGGATATACAGAAGGCCAAAAGACATATAAAAAAATACTCAACATCACTAATCATCAGAGAAATGTAAATTAAAATCACAGTGAAATATCACCTCACACCTGTCAAATTGGCTATCATCAATAAATCAAAAAGTAGTAAGTGTTGGCAAGAACGTAGGGAAAAGGCAACCCTTATGCACTGTTGGTAGGATCGCAAACTGGTGCAGCCACTATGGAAAACAGTATAGCAGTTCTTCAACAAATTAAACATAGAACTACTCTATGACCCAGCAATCTCACTTTTGGGTATTTACCTGAGGAAATCCAAAACATTAATTCAAAAAGATATACAAACTCTGTGTTCATTGCAGCATTATTTACAATAACCAACACATGAAAGCAACCTAAGTATCCATAGATAGATGACTGGATAAAGAAGATGTGGTATGTATATACACATATACATATAATGGAATATTAGCCATTAAAAAAAGAGTGAAATCTTACCATTTGTGACAACATGGATGAACCTAGAGGGTATTATGCTAAGTGAAGTAAGGCAGACCAAGAAAGACAAATACCATATGATTTCACTTATATGTGGAATCCAAAAAAACAAAATAAATGAACAAACAACAGAAAGAAACTCGTAGATATAGAGATCAAACTGATGGTTGCCAGTTGGGTGAAAAAGGTGAAGGATTAAAAAGTACAAATTGGGAGTGACAAAATAGTCACAAGGATGTAAGTACAGCATAGGGAATATAGTCAACAGTGTCAGGTGGGTATTAGACTGAATGGGAGGGGGATCTCTTCATAAGTTATGTATATGTCTAACAATTATCAATTATGCTGTATACCTGAAACTAATATGCTATTAAATGTTAACTCTAAAAAAATTTTTTTAAATAAAATAAAATGGTGTTGCCCAATAGAAATATGATGCAAGCCATACTGTAATTTAAAAAATTGGACAGAATGATAAATTTAATAGCAATATAAAGTATAAAACTTTTACCTCTCCAATCAGGGGCTAAGTTCCTTTAGGCTGAAGAGACTGTAGACACCCAATGAAAGTCCTGTCTTACTCAGATGCCTTCTCAAAATGCTGGGGCTTTGGTGTCCTTGCAATCCTTGACTGTTTGATTTGACTGTTTTGATTTTTAATTGGGGGTTGTGGGTGTGTGGAGGAACAATGGACTAAGGGAGGCCGGGGTTAACCCAGGGAGCATCTGGTAATTTTTGGTTGTCACATCTTTGGAGGGAAGTGCTATTGACATCTAGTGGGCGAAGGCCAGAGATACTACTAAACATCCTATACTTCACAGTTCATAGGACAGACCCCCACAACAAAGAATTATCAGACCCAAAACATAAACAGTGCCCAGGCTAAGAAAGAAACTCTGCCTTGATTAAAGAGACCTGAGGTTAGTGCCTTGTGGCAGACTAGACTGCCTTATGGGCAAATGGCTCCAGTCAGATGTCAAGTAGATCCCACCTAGCCCCATAAGAACAAATGACTGTTGAATTCAAATAACTCTTTCCAAAATGTCCTCAACAGAGGCACAATTTTTAAGAATTGAAAATAAGAATGAAGTTACTAATAACCTTTTATTATAACTGACTACTTACAACCTTCTAGGCTGTTAGTATTATCTGAAACTGTACAAGCAGTAAACTGAAGGATGGTCAACAAAAGATTTTGAACATTAAATCTCTAGTCATATACATTTTAAAAAGCATATCATCACAGAGTTTACTATAACTAATAAATCTCTTAACATATCAACTCTAAGCAGATACAAAAAGAAAGTGGAAATAACAAGACTATATGGTTCAAAAGAGATTATCTCACATTGGAACTTCTAAATGGAATTATTCAATTAGAAAAAGCATTTGATAGGTTTAAAGAAATAGGACATAAAAGATATAATGGATCCACATATTACCAGGTAATACATGCAAAGGAAATGATAACACATGAACAAGAGAACATAAGAAACTGAGCCCGTGCCTGGGCTGAAAGATCTTTAAGGGCAGAGTCATTTTTGTAGCCCTCATAGCTTCTAGGTAACTAACTTGCACAAAATAAACATTAGTATTTGATAAATGAAAGAATGAAAGACTAGCAGGTAGCAATAACTAAAGAGCCAAGCAAGGATGATCTTTTTAAAAAATTTGTCAGATCATGCCACTCCCTTATTAATCTAAATCCTGAACAAGGCTTAGAAGTTCCTAAGCAAACTCTGCTTTCTCTTCTTTGGCTTTATTCTGGCCACTCTTGTCCTTGATGCTTGCCATCGGCCAGGCCACCAGATTTCAAACAGGCCCGGGTCTTTCCTATTTCAGAGTTTTCGTAAATGGTTCTGACTGGAACATGATTCTCTGCCAAACTCCTACTTATCCTTCAGGTTCTGCTTTCCATGACCACCCAAATAAAGTAAGTTCACCCATTTCAATACTTAGTTTTACTTGTTTGGAGCACTTAGCATTTTTAAATAATGTATTTACATCTTAATTACAGTCTGCTCTCCCACAGAAAGCTCCAAAACAGCATAGACCATGTTTTGTTTCCCTCTTCCACTGCATATGAAGTGTTCAGCACAATGACTGGTAGAAGACCAATAAAGATTTGTTGAATAATGAAGGCAATAAAAACATTTTGACTGAGATAATCATAAAAATTTAATTTATGGAAGAGGTCCTAAGCATGCAGAGGGATTAGAAAAGAAATGAAAAAAAAAAAAAAAAAAAGGTTTGGAAAAACTATCAGGAAAAGATAACAACGTAGCCTGACAAAATCAAAGAAGCTTTATTAAAGTTATCTAAAGATGTGAAAAATATAGTAGATTCTGATGACATGTTTTCTTCCCAATGAAATAAGTTAGATTGGCAAACTATGTCTTGCTGCCTATTTTTATGAATAGAGTTTTACCGGAACACAGATATCATGTTCATTTATGTATTGTGTATTGCTGCTTTCTCACAACTGCAGAGTTCAGTAGCTGGGACAGAGACTATAGAGCCTGTAAAGCTAAAAATATTTCTGGTACTTTACCAAAAAAAAAAAAAAATTGCCAGTCTCTAGTTTAAGCCAATACATCAGGAATTTCAACTAGGCATAAAAAAGAAAATTCAGATCACTTGATCTTAAAATTTAGAAAAAGATAAAGAAAACTTTCTGTTCAAAGTGTTTAGAAATAATGAATGCTTGATGTGGGACTGATGGACATGAGATCTAATGGAAAGAAGAAAGCATTTTACTTATCTACTGAAATATCTTCTGCCTTAATTTTCTACAAAACAATTAACAACTAACAACAATTTTACTAAACTAAAATTAATGCAATAGATCTGAATATGAGTAGCTTCATATTATGAATTTTATACTTTTGAACTAGGAAAAACCAAAAACATCCAGTTTGCCATAAATGAGAAAGACAAATCAATATTTTCAGCTGTTAAGTTATGTAATAGTCAAATTATAACATCTTTACTAATGACAGGAAAAGCAAAAAATAGTAACTCAGCTGAAGAATAATAAAGGAAATTTTATTTTTAAAGGAGGGAAAATTTTCAGGGAAAAAGAAATAGTTCTTCACCAAAATATCAAAACACTGACAAAAAGGACATTAGAACATTTAGTTCACTTGTAGGGGTAAGTGTAGTCTTCTACGAACTCCATAATAAACGCTTTAATTTTGCATGTTAACTGTAGAAAAGCTACTGCTCTCTTAAGAGTAAACTGTTAACTTGATTTCTCTCTCAACAAAGGTTAAAAATAAAAATTAACAACAAAAATTTGGGAAGATATTACTTTGAACTATTTTTAGAGATTTATGGTGAAATTTTAAAACTGCTTATTATAGCCTAAATGGAAGCCTAAAGAACCAATTGTGTGTGTGTGTTTTGAGAAGGGTAAGGAAAGGCTTAAACACACTTTCAAACAGGGATACAGTTCAAATCTCACTTAGAGTGTTTAATAATGACCAAACAGATCCTAGAGAGCAAAATAATCAGTTTGTTGACAGGATTATCATAGTAATGTTCAAGTCTAATTTTAGCTTAAGTCAGTCACAGGTTCAGACTTCTTGAGTTTAAACTTGTCATGTGAAAACTGAGAAAAACAGTGGATAACAATTCTTTGCTTTAAAGTGAAGGGAAATTCAGAATCTGAGTTAAGAAAGCACTAAAGCTGACGGACAACAAATAGAATCCTGTAAATACAAGGCTCATTATTTCATGCTTTTGGCTAAACTATAAGATATATTCTCCTAAAAGAATCCAATACACACTAGAAATACATATAACTATATCAATAGTCTCAAAAGCTATTCCTAATTCTGTCCTGAGTCCCCAAACTCAAAGAGATTTTCATTATAGAATGAAAACAGGAATCTTTTTAGCTGAATGTTTAGTTCTCATGCTAGCAAACAATACCAGAATTCCACTGTTTCTAAAACGAAAAAACAAAAAAAGAAAAGAAAAAAGAGAAACCACTACCTAGTAGGAATAGTGGGAAAGAAATGATAAAGGTTCTGAAAGAAGATTGAATTTGAGCTAAGAAATGTTAAAAAGTCATGCAACAAAAGACAGCTATTCCACAAAAAGAACAGTAATCACCCCTCAGTTCAATGAAAAAGAAAGAGAAAAAAAGAAAGGAGATAAAATGCTTTAGATAAAAATCTAACTTCGGTAGTATAAAAAGAGACCTCTCTTTGCAGAGGGTATCATCGAATAAATCCTGAACCCAGTTATAGCCTGGATTCCTATTCCAGATTCTCTTTTCAAAGTATTAAAGTGATTGACAGCATATTCATGAACTTTTTCTTTTATATAAAACCAAGATGCACTGAAACACATGTGTAACAAAACAGAATACCTATTTGGCAGTGTAAAATATTTTTAGATTTATAAAAACCATCTTTTATATTTGAGGGCCACGAAAAACTCATTCAGTTTTAGAAATTTTAGGAATTTGGGATTATAAGAAGGAAGGAAAACAGGGAAGGAGGAGAGAGAAAGAGAGAAAAAGATTCATAGTTCCCTAAACTGGCTTTGAAATTTAGAAATGAAAAAAGGTCTTATGGAAGCCTCCCTCACTTTGGAGACTCAAAAGAGTTAGGTAGAACCGCTTTCATCAGATGAGCACGTAAAAATGAGTTTTGTCATCACATTGCTTAAATAATATTGCTTCCCCAACTTATTTGAAAGGAAATTTTAAAATGAAAGCAGATTAATGGGTGAAGAGGAACAGTGAGAAATTTATACATATAAATTACTTCTATTTGCTTCACTCATGCTCATCTGTTAGATCACCAGACTCAATGAAAAATAAATAACAGCAGTTTTTCATGTTGTACAAAGAAAAATTATAATGCAACAGGTACAAAGGGAAAATATTTTAACCAGTGATATAACCCAAGTTAATGCAAGTGACTTTATACCATAATAAGTATTTTGATTCAATGAATTTCATTTATTAAAACTGTTAAGTATTCATACAGGAAGAAACCTAGGAACTGTTCATATGGCACAGATATGATTAGAGACACACGAATGTTTTCTACTCAACTTGAATAATTAGAAGCATTAATGATACTGAAAATAATTCTTACCACGTGAGATTCAAAAACACCATACATAAAAGAGCAAATCTCTCCAATAAAAAGAGAATAAACTGATTTTAAATTTGTCTGGTTAAATGTTTAAGATAGTTTAATTTTGTTTTAGTTGCAGGATTAAGGTAAACATTAATTTAAAAATATATAATAATTTATTTCCAGGTACTATTTTCTATAGTACAATATAATTTCAATTTTCATAAAATCATCAAAATAATATTTCTGAATAAATGATGTGTGTGTGTAGACTCATGTAACATTTAGAGAAAAATAAGAATACAATATTACATATATAGTATGAGCTCAAATATGTAAAAAGGCTTAGAAATACTAGAAAGAAATATATTAAAAAGTGGTTATCTGTGTGGGAGCATTCATTATGGGTAATTTTTACATTCCTCTTTATATTATCTATATGTGTGTGTGTATATAAACTTTTAAGGAAAGTTTCATATGAACATATGTTAAGGTTTACAGATTGTGTCTAAAAATAACTCAAAATTAATTTCCACAATGGGTGTAAGAAAAACATAACATAGACACACTTACCATCACACGAAAGGGAAACATAACTTCCTAAGTCATCAGACATGTGTCGCATCACATTTCTACCCATCTTAAGACCAAGGAAGATCCAATAATCTATTGCTGCTCCAAGAATTCCAGTCAATAAGTAAGCTAGTTCATGTTTGAAAACCTAACATTAAGATGGAAAAATATTAAAATATATGATTTCTATCAGTATTTATTTTGAAAACTTATTGAAGCGAAACAGCTATTTAAAAATACGTAGTATACTAATGCTAAAAGGTATTTTTAAGAACCCTGGCAAACTCCCTCTCTCAAATCTCTTCTTTTACTTCTTTCCCTCTTCCTTCCTCCAACCATCTATATTTACATTTACCTCTATATGATAAAACAGTTAATCATACAAAATTTCCAGGACATATATGGATAGCTTATAACAAACTTATGATATAACTTTATCCAATGGTGTCAAGTGCTTGAGTCAATATAGCTCTCTATTATATGTCAGTAAAAGTAATCTCCAGTTTATAAACTTGGCAATCTTCCAAAAATTGACCAGTACATAATGTAAAACAAACTAGAATTGTGACCTTCTGACTCCCAGGGTAACCACATAGACACTTCATTTCTTTAATACAGTTTTTTTTTTCTTTTGATTCAAGCTGATTCTGCGCAGGTAATGGCATTGTGACTCATTTGCTTTTTTCCACTCTTATCCTTCCACCTCTGTAGGCCTGCTCCTTTAATCATTAAGCATTAGGACATAAGATAAACTAAGCCTCAGGTCTATAATAATGAGGATAATAAGTTTCGGTTAGATTTTAGACTAAGGGTAACATTTTGGTTTTAGACGTGTTTCAGCCCTAGGCCCATGGAGGCAGAACAACCCCACCAGGCCACGGGACAAGATGGGATGGCACCATGGCTGATTCCAGAACCAGACACAATACTCAGTTACCTCATCCCCCTCTAACTGTCCAATCAATAGCACCTACGACCCCATTCTCTTATTTCCCACGACTGACTTTTCCCTATATAATCTATACTCCTGAGCCACCCAGGAGCCAGGTTGTTGAGAGCAATAGTTTGTCTGTGTTTCCAGGACTCACAACTCTGTAAATAAGCCTTACTCTGTTTCCTGTAAAACCTGTACACATCTCTTCTTTGGTTTAGATGCATACAGGCAGACAGATCCCCTTTTTGCTCCGTAACACCAAACAGGGCTTTCTATAATACCCCATTGCAAAAGATGACAAACTCTTCCTCTAGTACCTCTGTCAGAAAGATGCAAACATAATGTACATATTGTGCCTCTTCCTGTTTTAAACACTGGCATTTGAAACCAGAGAAAGTATGTTGTAGTGGGCATTTGTGCTCTAGTCAAGGCTTTGCCCTAATAAGCTATGAAACCTTGAATAAGTTACTTAAATTCTTTAGCTTCAATTTTCTTATCTTTAAATACAAACTAGGTTCTGTTTCTATCTATAATTGTAGGGTTATCCTTAAATAGCACTTAAGGACATCACAAAGAGAAGTAAGACTAATTACCAAGCTTAGAAAAATTTGTACCTCTTCCATAACCTTGACACAGCCCACCTCTGCTCTTTGCCAAGGAAAGCCCAAAGCTTTCTCAGATTAATGACAATGAAATTCACTGCCATTGTGTCACTCTGCAATACTTGCTGATTGACACTATGACAAAACAATATTAGCATAAACTGAGGACTTCTGTTTAGCTAATGACTTAAATTGAATGCTTCAACTCAGCAAATCAAGAAACAAATGCTTTACAGTACAGAAAATGATGTCTGTGAACATGCATGGAATTCTTGAAATTGGAAAGTGCCAAAAAGATTTAATTAAGTACAAAAATGAATTCTAAGAGATAAGGTAACAACAACAACAACAAAAAGTTTATATGAATTTAAGCAATTTGAACATTAAAATATTAATTTGCAAAGTTTAAAACCAGTTTTCATGTTACAACTGATGCTACAATTTATTGCAGATTGCTTCACAAATATGTTGAATGTACGAATTTGAACAAAAATCTTCAAGTTAAATATGTATAAATCTGTTACTATTTACATCAGTATTTCCTGAGTAAATTCTTATCTGTGATAGTCCTGTGGTGACACTAAAATTGTGAAAACATAAGTTTTATTATTGTTTTCAGCTTAAATGAGCCATTTCATTTATATAATAATATAGATAAAAAAAGAAATGTTCAAAAATGAGGAAATATGTTCTATCCTTAATGATTCTATTGTCTAAAAAGCACATAAAAAAGGCAGATGGTAATTAATAAGGATGTTATCAGTTTTAGCTAGAAGTATTATACTCAACTGGCAATGAAGTGTAGTTAGTTCTATTCCTGTTGAATATTTTAGATTTATACACATTTGTTTAATTTAATGTCTTTTTAACTCAGATACATGTACAAGAAAATGGCTACTTGACTGGTTATTGCCACATAATAGGATTACCTGATCACAAATAAGTCTAACTACACCCAGAAACAATCCTCCTTTTTAAATGCCAATTTAAAAAAATTAAGGGACTCAAAGGAATTTTTTTAAGCATGCTTCAGATGTCCCCCTAAATAGGATTTTTAAAAACCAATAAGGGTCTCTGTTTCTGATAATGGAGGCCTAGCTAATTCAGATTAATGCTATTATAGGAAAAAAAAAAAAACAAAACAAAAACTAAAAAACTAAAAATGTTGAATATGACATGTAAAACATCTCCTGGAAAGTTATGAGGACTTTCTTGGCCAAGATCTAGGAGAAGGTAAAAGCCAAGTGAAGTGATTCAAGGCCAGCTGACTTTGCTCTAAGGGCCCTTTGCTGACCTCAGAGAGACCTGGGATTAAAATAAATAAATAAATAAATAAATAAAAAGGTGTGGTTTTTGCAGCCTAAGGGAAAAAGGAGTATAAAAGTCATAACTAATACGCTTAGACCCTGAAGGGTTTTGCCCTCAAAGTAAGAGTGAATTAAAAACAAACGACATGTATTTGTAGCCCTGTATATCACTTGGACTATTCAGGAACCCTCAAACCTAGACATTGGATTAGGGTAGTCCTTGACTGGTAGTTACACCCAGAAACCTGGCAGAAGCAAACAAAAATTCTCTCTGGAAGAAGATATTCTGTGTCTTTGCCACAGATTATTTTACAAATAATTGTTCAAATGCAATTTACGGCACAGTCAACAATAATTAGCTTGAAAGAGACTATAAAAGATATAAGAGAAGCAAATAGCAGAAACACAACAATTAGAAACAATCCACAAAGATTTCAAATATGGACTAATTGGACATAGACTATAAAATAACGATTATTTCCATGTTCAAAGGCAAAATAAAAGCTTGAAAATTTTGTAGAGGACTAGAAGCCATAAAAACATGGCATAGTAATTTAGAAGTAAAGTCTAAAACTAGAAAAATACAAAAATTCAAAGTACAATTGTCATGGTTTAACAACATATTAGATACATCTGAAAAGTGACTAGTGAACTAAAAATTGGATGAAAAGACATTATCAAGAATGTTTCAAGTGTAGAAAAAAATTAAAAATATAGATGAGTGGGTAAAAAACACAGAAGATACAAAGGAGAGGTGTTAATATAAATTTAATTGATACTTAAAAAGTAAAGAAAAGAATGGATCAGAGGAAATATTAGAAGAGAAAGTACATAAGAATTTTCCTTAAACTTAAAATACAATAGACTTTATGGTGTTTGACACCAGTGGGTTCCACCTTAATTACTATGTTTACTGTTTTTGAAGAAAATATTACCTGACAATTATGATGGTTTATTAGTCATAAATAATAAGATAGAATCATTATAAGCAAAGCAGAATCTGTTATAAAAACAAAATAAAAATAAATGAACAAATCCACAAAGTAGACTCAGAAGTGTTGATTAAAACAGTTATTAAGTTTGAGCTAATAAGTGAAAGAGAACACTGTAAAAAAAACCAAAAACCAAAAACCAAAAAACAAAAAAATCCACACACACAACAAAGAAAACACATTTTGGCTCCTGATCTTATAAGAAGTCAAAAAGAAAAGATCAGTTAATTTCAGAAATCACATAGGGTTCACTCTTTAACCAAAATTCGCTATAAGAAATTACGAAAGCACAAACAAAAATTCATTAACAATAATAAAACCCATCTATTTAGAAGTTTTAAAACACACTGTTAGAATATTTCTTGGATCAAAGGGGAATTCCTTATTGGAAAAAAAAAAACCACTTTAAATAAAATAATAAAAGTAGCCTAGGTTAAAGTATCAAAACCTGTGGAATGGATCTCAAGTTGCACTCAAAAGGCATTTATATTAAGAGTATGTATTAGCAATTATAAGATTAAAAAGAAAAATATTTGAATATCTGGGTAGAAGAGAAAGTAAAAGGAAAGAATTTAAAAATATGAGCCGAAATTAATGATGTAACGCAAAAAAAGTAGACAATAAAGACTCAAAGGCAGATTATTTTGAAAAACAGAAAGGTAACTAATACTTCTTTGCACCCAAATTGAGGTACAGTATGTTGCTATTCACTTTACGTATTTTTCTGATTCAACCTTCCCAACACCCTTCAGATAGATAATACACTAAAATCACTCTATGTTAACTTTCTAATAACAGGCAAAATCTACTTACAAAGAAATAGTTCAGGAAATTAACTCCTAACATTCAGAAAAGTGGTTTTAAAAACAAGTTGGACTTTTTATTAGTATACAAAATAATTGTATGAAATCACAGGTTCCTTAAGAATAGAAATGTACAAAAGTAGAAAATCTAGAATAAGCAACTATAAATTTCCTACCAGTAAAGATCAAATAACTGTCCCCAGCTACCACGTCCAAATGTGAAATGGTGAAGAATACCTTAAAATCAGATAAACTAAATAGAAAACAATGATATATTTGAGTTCATTTGAATTTTTCTCAAGTATTCAAAGAATAAAGAAAAAAGATGCATAATTCAAAGATGTACTTTTTTCACAGGCAATTATTATTCATTTGTAGATTAATCCTACTTACATCATCAGACTTGCATTTTTCCCTGTGAGAATATAAAGTCCACTCCAAAAGCATATTTACTGGTTTGGTCAAAAGCCCAGAGGTTTCGTTTCCTGACCAGAAGATTTCAAGGAGAATTGCCTTTCCTGTTATTTTCAGACTCTGAGAATCTGACCAGTCATACAACCTAATGGAAATATGAACAAAAAACATGTCTTTATGCCTAATTGGCCACTATAGTTATTAGACATATCTTGTCATAAAACAAATTCTAGCAATTTCTGAATATAGAAAGGTCATGATACATAAAGGACAAAGTATTAAAAATGTCCTGAGTTCAATATAATCACCAACAAGACAGTACACTAACTTCAAGTTGTAGTACATACACAAACTTATCATGAATATTAGATTCAGTGTTAAAATCTAGTGTAGCTTTTTACTTAAGCACTCAATGATTAAAGAATTTAAAAATGCATAAATCTTGAAAAATAAAAATACTCTTACTGATCCGAATGCATAAGTTAGTGAAAAATAAAAAATGTGAACTAAGAAACATAGAAAGTACGTAAACATTTACTGCCACTGAAGGACTATGTTCAGAAATGTGTTTAAAATAAATCTATTTTAAACCAGAAAACTAGGTAATTAAAAAAATTTATGTATATAAATGATTAGAAAAATGGTACATAAAATATAAATATAGAAAAATGGTGGTGCTTTTTTGCAATTAAAACTTACTTTTGACTCAGATGTCGCACTTCACTTTCAATTAAATTAAAAAAAAATTTGAGCAGTGTCAGGTGGAGCATCTTTGAGCCAGTAATATTTTCCGAAATTTGGTGACAAAAACTTTCATTGAAAAGGCAAGACCTGAAAAACATGAACCCAACAAAAATATAATGTATTGAGTAATTTTTGGACAAAGTATGTTTTTAGAGTATTACTGGAATTTTAACAAAATTTGCTTCAACAAAATATAATTTTATTATTTTCTTTCTTTAAAAATTAAACCATGTCAAATATCTCATGATACTGAATTTTTAATAATATAGAACTAACTTCTCTATTTTTCAGTGATTATAATGTTTAACAACCATCTGGTATTCTTTCTTTGTACTCTTTATATTACTAGTAAAGAATAATAAAACAACGAATTTCATTAAACCTTTTTGACTCAGATGACCAATTTATAATGCTCTCCATAATCATTCTCTTATTTGGGATAATTTTTTTCACTGTTTAGAGAAATGAAGTTCATTTAGGGCTATCTTTTAGTTTTAAAAGTTCGGTATTTATTTTCTTTGCATCTTTACGGTAGTCTTGTCCTACAGAACTTTCTGCGATGACTGGTATGTTCTACTGAAATGTGACTTGTGCAAACTGAGGACTTGAATTTTTATTTAATTGTAATGAAATTTAAATAGTCACACGGATTAGTGGCTACTGGGTTGGACAGCACGGTTCTACAGCATTTTTTTTAAAGAGAACATAAGATTAACTCAGAATTCTAGAGCTGAGAGAGAGTCTAGGCAGTGAGATCTCTTACAATTTTCTTCCAACTTTATTACCAATTATATTAACAATATACTTGTTACTTTCTACAAATCTCTACCTTTCCCATCTTCTTTTTGAATACCACATTCTCAGGTTAGGAAGGTCCTTAATAACTATTAAACAATTAACCCTCAAATCTGTTCCAGTTATTCAGTTTATCTGAAAACTGTCAGAGATGGATACCATAACTTTTTCCTTTTTAAAAAAAAGTATACCATAAAACATTTCAAATATATTCAAAAGTAAACTAATAGGAATATCTATATTCCTATCATTTTCCTAGTGCTTCCCCTTTAATCACCAATAAACCCAATTATTTTGAAACAAAATCTAGATATTTAAAAAAAATCCACTTTTTAGAGGTCCAAATTCCATTTCCTAGAGCTTCAATTAATTCGTCTAAACATTTGTTAAGCACTTACTATGCCCCAGACATTATATTAAGCACGAAGATAGATATGTTTTAAACTATCTACTCTTGAGAAAGTCAAAGGCTGATGTGAGTAGCTTAAAGGCAAGAATTAGGAAGTGGTATCGAATTGCATTTAAAGCAATAGTAGGAGTTGGGGAGAGATTTTTAGGGTGGCCGGAAGGAAGGTATATTTAGGCAGAGACATAAGAGCAACATAAGAGCAAAGGCATAGGAAAAGAAAATAGTTCAGTCACTGGGTACTTGTAGGAAAATGATGAAGATGAGAATGGAGATGCAGGGAGGCTAAATCATGAATGGTCTTACATGTTTTGCTAAAGAATTTAAACTGTTTTCTATAGGTGAAGTGTGAGTTAATGAAGGACTTTAGAAAATGACAAGATCACTTTGGAAAAAGCATACTAAGGTACTTTGGAAGATAAAGGAAAAAAAGTAAAATCAAGATCAATAAAGCAAGTATTGCAATAGTTTACATAAGAAACAATGAATGCTTTTAAATAAAGATCAATGACAGTGAAGGAAGAAACAGATGTGGAAATTAGGATGTCCGCTACATAAACTATATATCCATATCCTATACCAATGCTGGGCTAGAACTGTTGTGTTAGAATTGTGTTTACATTCAGTCACCTTCGAAATGCAGGAACTTTTTTTTATCTTACCTCTGAAATGCAGCATAGTGCCTGACTCCCAAACATTTGTTGAAAGAATAAATAAATGCATGCTAGTTAGCTGATTAGTTCACTTCAAATATATCACAACTAAGATGGTAGGTGAATCTTTATGACCTCAAATTTATAACCAAAAAGGTTTATTAGCCTTTGCCTGGCTAGTCAAGTATTCTTTCTCTCCCTACTATAGACTGCTTAAAACTGAATAGTTGGATAAAAAGAAATTACTTTCCAGGCAAGGAAGGGCTATCGGGTACACAGAGCTATTAGAGAAGGGAGAAATGATCAGTTCTGCTGAGGAGAAAGGAGCAATAGGAAGGATTTCCAAAGAAGGTAACATTGGGAAAACAAAAGAAGCATCTAGGCAGATGACAGCATATGCAGAGGCATGAAAGAGATGACATATTTAGAAAACATTAAGTTCAGTTTCAAAATTCAAATTTCTAGCTGAAAAAATGTAACAGACACACTAAAATAGATATTAAAAACAGTTACAAATTTTTATACTTTTGATGATCAAAGTTTGATGATATCCACAATATGCAAACTCAATGCTTTGTTCAAAAATAGAAATGAACAGCAATTTGGCTTATTGTGAATCCAATTTCATGTATTTATTAAACATTTATTTGTTAAATAATCTGATTGACAGAAATTACCCATTAGACTTGGCCTTTGATAAAAAGACATGGACTTCTTTCATCAGTATCTAAAAAACATCTAGCATAACAACTACTAGGTTAAATTCGGCATCCTCATGTGTGAAATCCCTTACCTGATAAGCACTTCTATTAGAGACCATGTTCCTTTCATACAAGTTGGACACTGAAACAACTCTAAGTAATATCTTGACATGGCTGAGGACTTCCAAGGAGGATGTAGGTGAAGAAGAGCTGACAATATATGAAAGTATCGACCAGAAAACGTATCTATGTTATCCTATTATTTAAAAATAAACAAAAAAAAAACATTATAGCTAAAAGTAGTTTTACCAGCGAATTCAGTCTAAAATTATAATGATCCCAGCTTAACTTTCTTGTCAAATATATGTGTTTTGACAAAAAAGATAAGATAGAAGTATCATATTTAGCTAATTAAAAATAACAACAGAAAGAGGCACACTATAAGTACTTATTCACACATTAGATACTCCTAACTTTTGGGACTAACTTATATGAAATGTCCATTTCACTTTTCATTATAGTGAAATTAAGTTCCCAAATGACATTTGAAAGAACTAAAGGTAAGAAACTTTTCATGCTACATTTTTATTACCAACATTAGTCTGACATAACTTAAACCTGTTATTTCTTCAAATTGGCATCTTGATAAAGAATATGATTAGCAAACTACGTTTGAAAAGCTAACTGTTCCTATTGGTTTTCACAGTTTAAAGAGTATGTTATCTATCTACACTATAAATAAAAATGATTATTATCAATGTTCTAAAGGACTAATTTACCAAATAGCATTCTAGATCATCGTAGTCTAATTTTCATGTTGTATACTTCACTGCCATGGGGAAAAAAAAGATAAATTTTTCCCAAGAGATTATCATGGAAATTCTGAGAAAATAATAAGTTAAAAGCACTTATAGTGGTACCTGGTAAATAAGACAGAAAAGAAATGGTAATGAATAGGTATGCATTTCCTATTAAAATGAGGGGGAAAGTACTAAAAAGAGAAAAACTGTAAACATACAAAAAATTTAAAAAGTCCATATTTTAACGTTCTTTGAAAGACTGCTCTTACTTGTAGAATGTTCTCTAGAAGAGCATGAAGAAGGCATACAGGAGGGATATAATGTGCTTGCAAAGAGGAAAGTTCTTCAATCGCTTCTTTAAAAAACTGTCCTTCTATGAGGCTTTCAATTAAATTTAATACACTTCTGGGAAATTCAGCACTTTTAACCTAAGAAAGGAAAGATTCAATGACTCGAAGAAGATATGGATAAAATTCTGGGATCAAATCTTGAATTACTAAGGAGGCTTAATTTCCTCATCTATAAAATGAAGATAATTCCTGACCTCACAACTTTATAGGATTGTTATGTGGTTCGAAAAGATTAATTTACATAAAAGTTTACCAACTACAAGGCACTGCAAAAAATACACTATTGTTTTATTTATTATTCTCTGTTGCTTTAAATATTGAGGGGAAATACTACCTCTAGGAGAAACACTTTAGGAGGCATTTGGAAAGTCTGACTGATAATGAGCAAACTATGTCTATTTATACTCCAAGATGTCATCAAGCACTATCAATATCTGCAAAAAGTGTCAATTGCTATAACATCATAAAATCACTGAGAATGCATGTTAATATAACTTTCAAGAGTTTCATGAAATATATTTCCCTTGTTCAAAATGTTTTTAACAATAAAAATAACTACTCTGACTAGTCAAGGATCAAAAATACTCTAAAAGATTATATGGAATAAAACAATCAATTTTAAAGGGATAAATAATTATATAAAGGAAATAATGTACTTTTGTAAATATTATATTGAAAAGTTCATCTAGAAGTAGTACTTATAAAAGCTATAAAATGTGAGAACAGGGATACAAAACTTTCCTGTGATGAGCATAAGGTAAGTTTTAAACTCTTATTAGTCTTTACTACTGTATAGAATTTTTTGGGGGGGGTGGGTAGAGCTCTGACAGGATATTATTTTTCTTTTTCATTTATAATTAGAGAAACTACATGTAAAATCTGATAGAAAACTGTTGTGTAAACAAAGTATTCCTTTTAATCAAAACAACTAAAAATAAAACTCGAAGCCTCTTTTTTAGCCCTGTCACCACCCTACATCAAGCTCCTTACCTCAACATTGTATACTGGTTGTTTATCTATTCTAATGCAGCTATATCTGATAGCCTACAAAACAGCAAACATATAATTAAAATTAAACATTTCTAGGTTAAAAAAAAATACATTTCAGTTTACAAAGCATAAAACCCTGGCCAAACTTACAAAACAGATTCAGGAAGACATTAATAGCTATAACTGATCTGATACTCGTACTTGCTCAGATTATGGAGTTCCATCATTTTAAGGTAACGGTAATATCATGAGTACAAACATTCTCTATTTTCTCCTTTTAAATTAAAATAACTTAAAGGTAAAATCATATTCATTTTGAAGACCTGAAAAGGTCCACTGTCCTTAGTATTTTAGTATAGAAATATAAAGGGGAGAACACTTTGTACAAGAGTCCATAGGAGAAAAATGCAGTCATGTTTTCTAACATGTAAAATCTTCCTCTGTTGTTTTAAAATATATATAACTGTATATTCGTTTAAAATATTGTAGAAAAATATTTGCAACAGAGATAATATTCTGATTATATTAAAAGATTTAGAAACAATGACATAGAACAACCTACTGAAAAAATAGAAAAAGAATATAAATGATCAATTGGCAGAGGAAGAAATACACAAACAGCAAGTGAAGATATAAAATATGCTCGAACTTGTTAATAGAACAAATACAAATTAAAACAAACAATGATATAGCTTTGGCTTCCACTTAGGATGTAGAAAGCTAGAAAGAGAGCTCTTCGCTAAAGCCGAGGGCCTCAAGGTCTGCCTAAGCCTGAGCCTGAGCCAGGACATCACAAAAAGGGATCCTTTAGCCCTCATTTTCCATTATCAGGCTAGCAAGCATCCAGAAACAAGTTACAGCAGTCTGTAAACACATAATTTATCCGTAACATCATGGAGGTATAAATAGAAAATTCAAGATATTTATTAAATGCTCAAATACTTTACTGCTCATAACAAATTAATGAACTAATCATTTTAAGACATATTAAACATGAGTCATTATTATTACTATTATTATGTTTTGGCTATACTTAAGAATTGGAAATAAGATCTTTAGTATGTCAAGCTCTACCTGAGCTCTATATATGTGCTTCCTTAAGGCATTTTTTATTTCAAAAATATCCACATCTGTCCTGATATCCTTGGTTTTTAATTCTTTGGCATGATCAGCAAAAACAGAATTCTTCATTTCTTTCTGCATACACATAAAAGTACTTTAGATAGTGTACTAGATATAGTATCAACAAAAATGATAAATAGCACAATGGACAATATAATGCAAGAACACATTCATACAGTGTTAAGCACAGCAACAATCCTTACAATCATATAAAGATTATATAATTTAAAAAACACATAAATATGTAAAGTTTTACCTGATATTTACATATATACTTTCTTAGGGTACTTTTCATTTTAGCCTATTCCAAATCTTTCCTAGAATCTCTATTTTTCTTTGTTGTCATGTTCACACAAAATATGACCCACTATTTATTTACCCTTATTACTTTTTGAAAGATCCTCCTGAATATATGTATATAAAGATGCTGTGATTTAAACTGTAAGATAAGGTTATATTTTGTAAAAGTTAATTCAAGAAAGACTCCATTTAAAAGACAAACTACCTTATTAAAAATGGTCTGTATTGTACCAAGAAAGATAAAAACTAAAATTCAGATTAGAATGTGTTAGCCAATTACGTCACATGTAGTCTTAAGATGGTTTTCATTTTGAGAATTTTAGCCTCTTTTCAAAATCTTTTTTTCTTTTTTCTTTTTTGTTACATTCAGGCAAAACAAAATATTATTTGAATATCCTGGTTATTAACTCAAATTTCTTTGTCTACACATGTAAAAATATTTTCATTGTGAATGAAAGTCAATCATAACATTAATTATGACTATCACGCCAGATCAACTGAAGAAGGTATTTTTCAGAAGATGTGCAGGTTATATTTAACACAGCAAGCAATCATAAAAATCAGATTATATCTGTCTAGATTATATTAGGGAAGAGTCAGAAAAAATGAAAACTGTTTATCTTAGCTTTACCTGATCTCTATATGTGTGCTCTCTTAAAGTACTTTTAATTCTGTCATGTCCGACATCCTTCCTGGATTCTCTTTTTTTGCATTTTTTCCTCAAAGTATAACTCCTTTGAATCTCGTCATCGTTTTTCTTAATTTCCTTCTATATGAATTTAGAACACAAACAAATCTCAACATGAATTATACGTTATAAAATCAAGATAAATTCAGAAAAAGTTTGACTTATTACACAATTAAAAAATGAACAAACTCCCTGTCAAGATGGCAGTGTAGGAAAATGCTGTGCTCACCTCCTCCCATGACCACATAAAATATTACTACTAAGTTATAGAATAACCACCCCTGAGAACCATCTCAGGACTAGCTGAACAGAACTCTAAAACTAAAGATACAAAAAAGAAGCAATGATGAGACTGGTAGGAGAGGCAGACACTGGTCCCATATCCATGTGTGGTGGTTAAGAATTGGGAAGGATATCTCAGCTGCAGAAGTCCTTCCTAAGAAGTGAGGGGCTCAGGCCCACACAGGGCTCCTCAGGCAAGAGCACCAGTGCAACATCGGGCTGAGAAAATCAGAAGAGATTCCATCCAAGTGAAACAGAAGGCTACTGGAGACCCAGGTGTCCTCTTGAAGGGGCCAAGCACAGACTCTTTTGCTTACAAACACTCACCCTAAGCTCCAAGGATGGGACAGCAGCTCAAAAAGCATCATGAACATACAGGGAAGAACTCCACTATCTGGCTTTTAGGGCAAGGGAGGGAGCAGCAGCTCTCTCCAGAACAGAAGTGGTAGCAGGCATCTTTGTTGTTTTGTTGAACCCTCCCGCTACCCAGTATGCAGGCACAGGTAGGCACCAAAGCTGAGTATCAACCTGGCTACCACCACTCATCCCACCCTGTTGATTCCTGTAGACACAACCTCACACAACTCCTACCCAGGCTGAACCTCTTTCAGGAGCTGTTCATCACAAAACAGCCAGGCTTGGTCCATGCTGCAGCCTTTACTAAAATCTCCCAAAGGTCCACAAACCCCAAATAAACAGCAGCTGGCCTTAGCATATCCTGAACCTCTTGCTATGTGGCCCCAAGATAAGCACTAGTGGCAGGTGACCTTGGTTCAAGGCATAGTCTCTCCCCGGCCCCTCCAAGCCCTGTTAGGTGGCAACAAACTGCAGATCACTTTGTAGCTCCGACCAGGTGGCCCTAGGCTGGACACAAGCAGCAGCTAATCTTGGCCTGCATCAGAGTCCCTCTAAAGAGGCCCCAGAACCAACACACCTGGTGGCTGGCCTCAGACCACATCAGAATACCACTCAGTTAGTACCACAAATGACATATTCGAAGGCTGGACTCAGTGGGCACGAGAACTCCACTAAAGCAAATCCCACTCTACAGGATAAGCTGTAGTCTGCTATAGTCACAACCAATCTTCACAGCCAGTCAGCCAACAACAAAGCTCAACTGCAGCAAGAGAATACACACAACCCATATAAGAGCCACCCATAGAGTACCTGGCTCAGGTAACCAGAGAGACTGTGCTGGGCCCCATTGGACATCTACTATGAAAGGCTACCCTGCCAAGACTGGGATACATAGAGATCTACCTACTACAAAGAAACAAACACGGGGGCGGGGCAGCCAAAATGAGGAGACAGAAAACAAACAAACAAACAAAAAACACGTCCCAAATGAAAGAACGGGACAAAAATCCAGAATAAGAACTAAATGAAACAGACACAAGCAATATACCACATACAGACTTCAAAACACTGGTTATAAAGATGTTCAATGAATTTAGGGGAAGAATAGATGAACTCAGAACTTACACAAGGAGACAGAAACCGTAAAAAAAAGAAAATCAGAAATGAAGAGCAGATTAGATGCTATCAGCAGCACAGTAAATGAAGCAGAGGACTGAATCAGAGATTTGGAAGACAAATGTAATGAAAAACAGCCAATCGAAATAGCAAAGATAAAGAAAGAAAAAAAAAAAATGAGGATAGTTTAAGGGACCTCCGGAGTACTGGAAGGAGAAGAGAGAGTACAATAAATTGAAAAACTTTTTGAAAAAATACTGATGGAAAACTTCCCTAACCTGGCAAAGGAAATAAACATACAAGCCCAGAAAGCGCAGAGTTCTAACCAAGATGAAACCAAAGAGGCCCACATCAATACGCATCACAAATAAAATGTCAAAGGTTGAAAACAAAGAGAGAATCTTAAAATCAGCAAGAGAAAAGAAGTTAGTTACCCACAAAGGAGCTTCTATAAGACTGTCAGCTGATTTCTCAACAGAAACTTTGCAAGTCAGGAAGGAGTGACAAAATATTCAAAGTGATAAAAAGCTAGGACCAACCAAGATTACTCTATCCAACAAAGCTATCATTTAGAATCGAAGGGCAGATAAAGAGCCTCCCAGACAAGAAAAAGCTAAAAGGGTTCATCAACACCAAACCAGTATTATAAGAAATGTTAAAGGGACTTCTTTAAGAAAGAGAAAAAAAAATAAAAAGATCGAAAATATGAATAAGAAAATGGAAATAACGACATACCCATCAAAAACTACTTGAAATGTAAATGGATTAAATGCTCTAATCAAAAGACACAGGGTGGCTGAATGGATTAAAAAGCAAGACCCTTACATGCTGCCTACAAGAAACCCACTTTACATCAAAAGACACACACGGACTGAAATTAAAGGAATGAAAAAGATATTTCACGCGAATGGAAACGAAAAGAAAAACTGGGGTACCAATATTTATATCAGATAAAATAAACTTAAAAAAAGACTATAATAAGAGACAAAAAAGGACATTTCATGATAAAGGAATCAATCCAAGAAGAGGATAAAACCCTCGTAAACTTTTACACACCCAATGTAGCAGCACCTAAATATATAAAGCAAATATTGATGAATATAAAGGGAGAGATCAACAGTAATACAGTAATAGTAGAGGATTTAAACACCCCACTGACACCAATGAATAGATCATCCAGACATAAAATGAACAAGGAAACAAGAGCCTTAAATGACACATTAGATCATATGGATTTAATTAAAATTGTTAAAACATTTCACCTCAAAGCAGCAGAATATACATTCTTTTCAAGCGCACATGGAACATTTTCCAGGAGAGATGACATGTTAGGCCATTAAACAAGTCTCAATAAATTTAGGAAGATTAAAATCACATCAAGCATCTTCTTTGATCACAATGGTCATAACTAGATATCAATTACAAGAAGAAAACTGAAAAATACACAAACATATGGAGGTTAAATAACATGCTACTAAATGATGCATAGTTTAAGGACAAGATCAAAGAAGAAATCCAAAGATACTTTGAAACAAATGAAAATGAAAACAAAATGACCCAAAATCTATGGGATACAGCCAAGTTAGTTCTAAGAGGGAAATTCATGGCAATACAGGCCTACCTCAAGAAACAAGAAAAACTTCAAACAATCTATCCTTATACCTAAAGTAGCTAGAAAAAGAACAAAGTCCAAAGTGAGTAGAAAGAAGGAAATAATAAAGATCAGAACAAAATAGAGTCTAAAAATAGGGTACTAGATTAATGGGGGTGATCACTTCCTATGTTATATAAATGTCTAATCACTAGCTGTACACATGAAACTAATATATTGAATGTCAACTGTATTTAAAAATAAAAACAAAAAAGTTATATATAACAGGAAATCTTATTCACTGTTAGAGGGGGTATACATATATTAATAAAATATTTTGGAAATCAGTTTGGTATTACTTAGTACAACTGAACATGCACAGTCCTTATGGCAGTAATTCCACTCCTAGGAATATATCCTGAACCAGAGAAACTCCTGAACATGTGCACCAAGAGTAATGTATGAACATGTTCACACTGTCATGGCACAAATGTTCATAACTGCAAAAATCAACCAATCAATAAAACATAAACCAACATAAAGAAATATATAATCATGAAACAATGGAACATTACATACACCAGAAAAAAAAGCAAGTCACAAAAGACTATAATACCATGAATTACAAAAGTTCATAAATAGGTAAAACTACAGGGATACACTATTAAGGAGGGGTCCCCCAGGCTGTGGCCCGTTAGGAACCAGGCTGCACAGCAGGAGGTGAGCGAAGCTTCATCTGCTCCTCAGTGCTAGTCTAGCATCACTGCCTCAGCTCCACCTCAGATAACCAAGCATTAGATTCTCATAGAAGCACCGGTCCCTGGTACCAAAAAGGTTGGCGATCACTGCTGTTAAGGATACGTATTATTAGAGATACATACATTGTTAGTAAAATTACAACAAAAAGCAAGAAAATAATTAAAGTAAATGTTAAGACAGAGGTTACCTTAGAGGAAGAAGAGAAAGGAATACAGTTTGGAAATAACATTCATGGGGTGTTAAAAAAATGAGAATGCTCTATTTCTTAACCTAAGTGGTGAGTATATAACACTCGTTTTTTAATTCTTTAAAAAAATTGTACGCAAATGCTTTATAACACTTTCGTACATATAATTAAATAACCATTTCATAAATGACATACTTGGTAAATTTAGAAGAGCTATAAAATATAAATTATTTTTAATTTGGAAAATCTTACCTGATTTCCATATGTGTGCCTTCCTAAGGCATTTCTCATTTTAATAAATTTCAAATCTTTACTGGAATCTCTGAATTTTTCTTTTTTGTGGTGTTCAGTGAAAATAGAAGTAACATTAACATCTTCATCAAGATTTTGCATTTTTTTCTGCATGTTTGTAAAAATATTTTAATTGGTCTGTGGATTAACCATAGCTTCAACATAACCAATTCAATTCACAACAGAAAAACTCACTGAGGAAGGTAGGTTTTATAAAACATAAATAATGAGATTAAATATAGTAAAGAGCCTTGTAGTTATATTACATAAAACCTTTTTATAGGACATAGGTATAATATTAAACAGAGAAAAAAGTATCACAAACCATATTATTTATTCATTATACTAAGAAACTTATTTTTGAAACTAGAAATTTCTACTAGAGAATTTCTAAATTTCTGAATTTCTAAAAAGAACTCAAGATGTATATAAAGTGTATTTTTGTTTCTATATCTTTCATGAAATCTTTTATTTTTTCTATGTTAAATAAAACTAAATTTAATAACTCCATTATTCCTTACTGAATTAAAAAAAATATATTATACCGTGGTCTACAATGCCTATTTCAACAGATACATCAATTTAAAAAGCCTCTTATTAAGACCATGTACACGTAGCTAATTATGGAAAGTCGTCTTATAAGTCACATAGAAATCAATTGTACTTTGGAAAAGCCAGGAAAAAACTGCAAAAATACTTTAAGCTCTTGAAAAGTTTTATCTAACCTCTCCATATATAATTTCTTAAGATACTGTTCAGTTAAGAAGTTCCAAATTGTTTTTAAAATTCTTTGTGAAGTTGTTGACAGGTGCAGTAAAAACAATTTTTAATTTCTAGTTGCATTTAAAAATATTTTAGTTTAGACCAATTAATAATTGCTAGCCTAATGATTTGGTAAATCAACTAAAGAATTTGCTTTATAAAACACAATACGAAACTGAACATAATTGAACATTAGCTTTTCCAGGGTAGAACAATGCTTTCTTTTGGTTGCTGCTGCTATTTGAAAAATTTTACTTGAGAGCCACGACATATGCTTTCTTAAGGTACTTTTCATTGCTCAACATCCTTCCTGTTTTTTGTTTTTCATATTTAGTCAAAACAAATCATCTGTGTCATTTTAAAAATTTTGTTCTATGAAGTAAAATACTTGAATTTAGAACATGAATTATGAATATACATATTGCTGACAGATAAGAACTCTTTATAAAACACACATATTAAACATACAGAAGAATTTTAATTACCATGTGTTGAAGATATAGTATATATTTGGAACTGTGTGTTTCTATATCCATATATACTTTATTTCAATAAGAGTCTCAAAACAGAGACACAGGGCAATATCCTACTATGCTCAAATCATTGATCATAAAACAGAGAGCTGGGTTTGAACACTTAGCTCTCTGATTCCAAAATCCGTGTTATTGTCACCATACATTACCTCTCAAACAATTATGTATGAAAAAGAAACGTGCATTTTTTAGCCTATAAAGCCTTACCTGGGTTCTACTTGTGGTCTCTCTGAAGGCATCTTTCATTTCAAGAAATGCCATATTTTTCCTGAAATCTCTGTTTTCTTCTTGATTGCTATACTTTGTCCAAACAGAATTGGTTTGGGAGTCTTCATCATTCTGAATTTCTTTCTGTATGTGTGTAAAAATGGTTTGGGCAATCAATTAAGTATAATTTTAATATACTGTCCTTATTATGGTATTCAACTTTATGACTGCAAAACTTTGGTAGACAAACAAATAGGTAAAGTACACTTTCTGAAATCAAAAGTTGTTAAACACTGTCATATTCTTTCAAGGGAAAAATCATTACAACAAAGGTCCTGAATAATAATGATTTCCGTGTATTTCAAGAAAAGTTAATGTCTTGGTGGTCTAGGATTATTCCTTTTTATGAATAATCATGAACAAAATTATTTAATCCAGCCCCTATCCAAGTTAAAGTTACAATCTAGATAAAATATTTTCAGTTTATAGATAGATTACTTCTCAGGTTAGTTTTCAGTCTTTTACTGATAAAACTTCTCATTTCAAGTACACTTTACTTTGGAAAAGAGGCTGAGGAATAGCTGTATTCACAGCTCTTATTTTACTCGAATAGCAATAAAATTAGCTTCCCCTAACTCTATTTCGAACACACTTCTTTTGCCAAGAAATCCAAGCTGATTCATAAACCACACACCAATAATTTAAAAAATGTGTGTGTTTGTGTGTGTGTGTGTAATTCTAGAAGTTAAGTAGGATAAAGAGTTGGGAGTAAAGATGAGTTCATGACATTTCCAAAAACATACTTATGAAAGGGTATTCAGAGATTCACTACCATTGTACAAAGAGACTGAAGAATCGCTGTCCTACAGAAAAATTACGATAAAAGTAAAAATGTGGTAAGGCCTATGGTGTGATCTTTGGTTCTCTTTCTCTTGTACTAAGCTTCACAAGTGAATATGAGAGCCTTTCAGCAGGCTGCCTTCTTGCAGCCAGAGAATAATCCCTGAAAGTGGCTCGTTGAATTTCTTCAGTAACTCAGAAAAGTAAAATTGAAAACTCAGAAAAATGAAGATATTTCTTCCTTCCTTTTCCTGGCACCAAAGAAAGAATTACTCTAAATGTACAAACAAAAGTTTCTGTTAAGGACAACTTGAAGGGGGATAAAATGAGTTTCTGGCTTTAAATTTCATATGGGTTGATAAGAGGGGGCTAAATCCTCAGCCCCAAATTGTCAAGAAATGTCTAAAATATAGGATAGATTAACCTCATATAAATTCTAGCTATACAAAATATGCAAAAGAACATACCATTATCATTAGCGATTACACAAGAACATGTTTTCTAAACCTGAATATATTTACTCACGCGTCTATTTCTAATACTATAAATGATCAGTGAATTAGAATGCATGGTATGAGCACTTCATATAAGTTAACCAGTTAAAAGTCATAACCTGATAAATGGACTATGACATTTGGAAGACTTTTAAAATAAAATAACCTATATTCTATACAGCTAAACAAACGAACATACAATTTTCTCCAAGCCACCAATACTTTCTCCAATTGGTTATTCTTATGAAATATATAGGAATTATTTTATTTACGTATATTCATTTCTTATTCCTTACTTTATATTTAATGTCAACTAGGTACTTTTGGTATACTGTGTCAGGGTTTTGTCTCCTATGTGATCTAGGAAAAGAGAGCCATGTCTAGTCTATTTTATATAGTATAATGCTAAGTTCCAAACAGACGACCAAAAGCCTACTTATTCAGTAAATTATTGTGTTATCTAGGAGTCGGGCAGCACAATGTGGCAATGACTGTTAGCCTGGCTTCTGATTCAGATGTTTAACCTGGTTCCTGTCTTAGACTGTGTATACCTATGTACTGGTCTCCAGGTCTTATTCCTTGATTTGCCATGGCATTGCCACACAACTTGAATGAATTCATGAAGCTGGATGAAGAGCCAGAGAAGTAAAGAACGAGATTCTTTTGAGTGCCCCACAAGTTCTTAAGTAGCATTTATGCCATAATTCTTAAATGATACCTCATATCCTATGATTGACTACTATGGTACTTGTTTTACAGCATCAAGTATTTTTACCCAGAAAGTGACCAGGTGAAAATCAAGGAAACCTAGTAATACCCAAAATGAGAGCAGGAAAGGGAGATCTGAAGAGAGAAGCCTTAAAATTTATTGAGAGCATGGCCTTAAATTTTTGATCAGACACAGCTGTGGAATTGCGGGCAAATTATTTAATGTGATTGTACTAATTTTGCCACCGTAAAAGGGGGCCATTATACATACCACACTGAAACATGAGATTTAAAATAAGATTAAGCATTGAAAATACTTAGCATAGTGCCTGGCACACAGTAATCACTCAGCAAATATTAGTCCAAAGTTATAGTTGTAATAATTCTCGCAAAAACCAAACTAAGGTAAATATACTAGCTTCTAAATACAAAGAAATAAATCTAGTCACAGGATAAATAACTTCCCTATGGTCATGGAGCTAGCAAATTATAAATATATGTTACAAATTTACTGATCTAGCTCAAAGTGTATGTTTTTTGGGAATCCCTGCATTTCCCTAAGACTTCTGTGGTTCATTTTATTTTCTTTCTTAAGCAGATAGTTGAAAAAAAATCTAAGTATTACTAAGTATCCTTTCCTTTTTGTGAAGCCTTCCTTGGGTAAAACAAATGAGACATGTTGATTATTTGTTCCTTTGCATTCCTATTCCTTGCACATAATTTTACCAATGCACGATACACACTATACTGTAATTAATAGTTTCCACATTCTGTTTCCACCACTAAATAATAAGCAATTCAAAATTTGACATGTGATCTTATTCATTTTCCCTAATACACAGCATACTGCCTGGGACAGCAAAAGAGCAAAACGTTAAAGTGAAGTTAACTGTCTGATTTCTCTTCAGAAGAGATCACAAAATGCCTTATTTGGAATGAATGTTTATAAACATCTAGCTGTCTAAGCAAGAACTTATAAAACAATGTATTCTAAAAACAAATATAAAGATTAACTGCTATTTTTAGTTGATATACTATTGCTACCCTCCAGTATTTCAGCAGCTGAATCTGAATGTTGTCAGATTACTGTAAAAAAGACTGTAGATAAAGCATACTCTATATTACAATTTCTTTCTTTCCAAGGAAAAAGAAAATTCAAGTACTTTAATCTGTGTAGTTAAGAATGACTTTTCTTGTGTTGACAGTTAATTCTGCCTATAAACTGTTCAGATAGGTAAATCAGAATGCTTTTGGTTGCAAGTAATAAAAAGCAACTCTATCTTAAACATGGAATGGCAATGTGGTCTAGCACTAAAACAGGTTTTAGGGTTGGTTAGTCCAGCAACTCAAGTATCTCAACAAGGGTTCATACTGTGTGTCTATACTTTTCTGTCTACAGAGTTGGTTTCATCCTAAAGCTATACTTTTCATAGTCAAAGAATGGTTGTTAGTGGGAATTTAGGTTACATTCTTCCATTTTCACATCTTGAAAGAGCCAGGCTGCCCAGTAGCTCTCTTTTCAGAATGAAGAATAAACTTCCCAGAAACTCTTATATACCTCTTTTCATGACCCATGGATCAGAATTGGTGCCCATGCCTAATCCAATCACTGTCAAGGGTAATGAGATTATCTATAGTTCAAGCAGATCCATTCTTTGAACTAAAGTTGAATTTCCAATCTACAGTTCTGATACTCAGTAATTATATAATAATGTATTGCATCTATTCTTAGAGAAATTATGGCAGACTTTTGAGTCTTCCATTAATTTAATAAACACAAAATGTGAACACATGCGCCAGGCTTTATGCAAGACGATTCAGATATAGCTATGGAATACACAGACTTCATCCTTGATGATACAGTGCTTTTGGTTGAGAGAGGGAAATAGATGTTAACCAAGTAATCAGCCAATTAATTAATTACAATTATGGCAAGTACTATAAAGGAAAATAAAGGTATAAGAACACATTAGGTGAACTTAATGAGATCAAGAGGCTTCCTTGAAGAGGCAACACTATCACCAGAACTCGAATGATGAGAAGAAGGCAGACAAGCACAGGGAGTGAGAGAGTAGTAGGAAGAAACTTGGAAGGCAGAGAATATAACTTTTGAGAAGACACTGAGGTGGGAAGTAGCTTAGCCTATTTAAGAAACTGGGGGGAGACAGTTTTGTTAGAGTATAGTGGGCATAGAAAAAAGATACAATTGAAAGGGTAGGAGTGACAGGAATCCTGTGGGAACTTAAAGTCCTGTTAGAGGTTTAGAATTTTATCCTGAGGGCAATGAGAAGCCATTGCAGGGTTTTAAGTAGGAGAGTGACAGGATCAGAATTGTTTTAGGAAGAACATTTTGGCTGCTCCTTCTAAATGAAGTAGCATGGAATAGAGAAAGAAAAAGAGTAATTAGGAAATTAGCAAGAGTAAAAAGGTAAAGTAACAGGAAGATTAATTAGGAATCTATTCCAGGAACACAGGGGAAAGAAGATGAATTCAATATGATGTTAGTATAGGGAGAAAAGCAGTTTGATTCAAGAGGTATCTGAAATAAAATCAATAGGACTTGGTAATTGACAAGATGTGGAGAATACCAGAAACAAAGGTTTCAAGGGTGATTCATCTCTAACATAAATTATTAGATAAAAGGTTTTGGTATCTATTGAGATGACAAATACCGAAGAGCCAGTTTTTCCTAGAAGATAAAGATTCAGTTTTTAGACATAGTGAGGTTTCTTTTCTATCTTGAGTGACCCTTCTGAAAAATTCTTCTTTGCTTAATTCCTGAGGGTTTCTTCTAGGGTTGTTCCCATTTAAACAACTTAAAGATTTGTGGTATTGGACCAAGTGGGAAGAGAGAGGCAAAAGAAGAAGAATATATTTCTAATCCTTAGAAATAGTTCCCTCTTTTCCAAATGGTAAAATAAACCCAAACTTTTCATGATACTATAGTCCACTGCTATTTTATTTACACTGACATTAAAATGCTTAAAATTATTTTGTAGCAAACATTACTGAAGCAATGAAAACAAGAGTAGAAACTCAAAAGAAGACAAATTTTAAATTTAATAAGCTTCTTTCAGATTTATAAAAAGTATACTCAAATGCTTAAATTGAGAGCAACAGCCTTAAAAATGTCATTTAAATTATTTCCATAGTTCCAAAATTCAGAAATTAATTTAATTTTACTATATTTCACTATATTGATATTTTATAAAATAAACAATTTTAAATGTGTACTATTTATTTTACTTACCTCTAAAAGAAAATCTCCTAGATACTGAATTGGATAAAATGGAGCCTTAAAGTTATCTTTTTCTTGCTCAGCCTTGATTCTTGCATTACTGGCAATCACATGAGTTATTCCGCTTGGTGAACTTTTTGGTAAAATAATATTTGCTTTTCCAGCCTCCAAAACTCTAAATAAAAATGCAAATAGTATAGAAAGTATTTTTTAAAAAATAAATATATTCAGTCAAATTATCTAGATCAGTTACCTCCTAGGAGTAGGAGTGGAACTTTCTGAAAGAAGTCAATTCTTTTGGGTTACTTGAGTGTCATGGAAAATAACTACTGTAGTCATTTCTTAAATTATAAGTTGTTTGAAGCAGACATCTAAGAAATCAGACTATTCTTTCTACTTGTACATTTGGTATGGGAAAGGCTTTTAAGAATGAAAAAATATTAAATTTATTCCCTAAGAAAAAGTAGGCCCAATAAGCAAAAAGAAAAAACAAAACAATGAAAGAAGTCTAAGGAAATAGCTACTTCAGAAGGCAACATACTTCCAAGAAAATCATGTCAACCTTCCTCTAAAAACTTAGTTTTTGAAAAAGTTTAACTCTGATATTAAGAAATACACTTTATATTTAGCTTAGAAGACACACAAACAGATATACACATATAAAAGTTGCATGAAAGCTCTGTTTTCACTTAGGATTGAGAAAGCTGCAAAAGAACAGTTACCACCTAACAATAAGAAAAAACCAAGTCTACAAAAATCATAATTTTTCATGAACCCATCAGAGAACTGAAGTAACAAGCCAACAAAGAAAAAGAATTTCCCAAGAGTGATAAGCCCCTTTGTGAAGAGATATTGCCAAGGCACCAGAGAGAAGTGGCTGTCATAAAAGCAGGTAAGAATCAGGTAAAATTTTAATAAATTTAAGGCCAAGTGTAGGTAGCATGACACTTTAAATGAAAGTATAACTGAAAGTTCCTGACACAAGGAAAGCGCATCCTCACTTGCAGCCCCTTTGCCACAGACCTCTATAGTGTACGCATGAAAAAGAGTAGAAGAAGGTAATAGAAGGAGCACAGTGGGCCAGTGGGAATTGGCTGCCACCAAGAAAAAGATATAAATCCAGGCCCACTTCCCTGGATCTTTCTCATTAGAAGCAAAAGCCTTAAGTCATTTGGGTAAGGTAAGTCTTCTACCTTCATAACCCTGGAAAGGTGTACTGCTTCTGTTGGAGGAGTAGAAGTAAAACCCATCTACTTCTGGGGAGGGGTAAGAAAACCTGCTGTGCGACCCTCCCCCCAGAAATCCACTATTTCTGGTTGAGGAATTGAAGCAAAAGCCATCTGACTGGGAGCGGGGGTGGGAGGGTGGAGGCGGCGGAGCACAGCAGCAAGAATGCCACTTGGACTTAGAATCTTGCACCAATACAAAGCATAAGGGAGTGGATGGAGATACTTTCTTACCCAAGAACCTGCTCACAGACAGCAGGCAGAATTTGGCTGCCATGGAGGACTGACACATAAACACTGAGAAAATCCCAACCCCAAAGTCCACGAAAACAAGAACACTTAAGACAGAGGCTTATCTAGCCAAACTGAGTAAACACTTACTCTTACTCTCACCCTAGAAATGAGTAACAAGCAAGAGAGGAAGAGTATGAAGAAACTACCAAAAGTTGAGGGTGAAGCAAGAAGACTAATTAAAAACATGCCAATACCCCAGGCTCAATAGTAAGTGGAAAAAAACAATAGCCCATTGCTGGAGTAAATTAAAATGACGCAGTGAAGGTGACTATAGCATTAATAAAACCCAAATCAATTCAGAAAAAAGCAGGAGTAGCGGTACTAATATCAGACAAAACAGACTTCAAAATAAAAAGGTAAAGAAAGATACCAAGGGATACTTCATAATGATAAAGGGAGTCATACACCAAGAAGGCATAAAACTTATTAATCTCTATGCTCCCAATCAGGGAGCCCGAAATATGTAAAGCACTTACTAACAGACCTAATGGGAGAAACAGACCAAAACACTATCATAGTAGGGGAACTAAATACCCTATTGTCGGATATGGACAGATTATTCAAACAGAAAGCCAATAAGGAATTAACATCCTTAAATGACACTTCAGACCAACTGGACATAATCGACATTTACAGTCTTTCATCCCAAAACAGCGGCTTATACATTCTTCTCTAGTGCGCATGGAACATTCTCAAGGATTAACCACATAATGGGACACAGAGATAGCCTCAACAAATATAAGAGGGTTGAAATCATAGCAACCATATTCTCTGATCATAATGCTTTGAAGTTGGAGATCAATTGTAAAAAGAAAGTGGAAAGAACCACAAATACATGGAGATGAAACAACATGCTACTGAAGAATAACTGGGTCAGAGAAGAAATAAAAAGAGAGATCAAGAGATACATAGAAATGAATGATAATACATAAGTACAACTTATCAAAAATTTTGGGACACAGCAAAAGCGGTCAGAAGAGGAAAGTTTATATCTTTACAGGCCTATCTCCAAACACAAGAATGAGCCCAAGTAAACAACCTAATGCTTCATCTTAAAAAACGAGAAAAGGAAGAACAAATGAAACCTAAAATTGGCAGAAGGAAAGAAATCATCAAAATTAGAGCAGAAATAAATCAAACTGAAAACAAAAAAACAATAGAAAAAAATAAATGCAACAAAGAGCTGGTTCTTTGAGGTTAAGAAAATTGACAAACCCCTGGTGAGATTCACTAAAGAAAAAAGAGAAAGGACACAAATAAACAAAAAATCAGGGATGAAAGAGGAGAAATTATGATAGAAATCATAAAAATATGAAGGATCATACAATATTACTATGAAAAAGTATATAACAACAAATTAAATAACCCAGAAGTAATGGACAGGTACTTAGAAAGGTACAACCTTCCTAGACTGAATTAAGAAGAACTGGAAAATCTAAACAGACCAATCAGCAGTATGGAAATTGAAACAATCATCAAAAATCTACCAAAAAGTAAAAGTCCAGGACCAGATGGCTTCACCAGTGAATTCTACCAAACATTCAAAGAAGATTTAATACCTCTTCTCCTCAAACTCTTCCAAAAAAACTGAAGAGGAGGCAATACTTTCCAACGCAGTTTATGAGGCCAATATTACCCTGATACCAAAATCTGGTAAAGATAACACACACAAAAAAACTACAGACCAATCTCTCTCATGAACACAGAAACAAGAATCCTAAATAAGATACCAGCAAACCGAATACAGCAACATATTAAAGATTATTAACTACGATCAAGTGTGCTTCATCCCAGGGGCACAGAGATGGTTCATCATACACAAATTGATTAATGTGATATACCACATAAACAAATTAAAAAATAAGAATCATATGATCATATCAATAGATGCAGAAAAAACCTTTGACAAGATATAGCACCCATTTATGATCAAAACACTTAACAAAATCGGTATAGAAGGAAAGTACTTTAACATAATGAAGGTCATATATGACAAACCCTCAGCCAACATTATACTTAATGGTGAAAAACTAAAAATCTTTCCTCTAAGATCAGGAAAAAGGCAAGGCTGTCCACTATCACCACTGTTATTCAATATAAAACTGGAGGTCTTAGCAAGTGCAATCAGGCAAGAGATATGTATAAAAGGCATCCAAATAGGAAATAAAGAAGTCAAACTGTCTCTATTTGGGGATGACATGATTCTCTATAAGGAAAACCCTGAAGACTCCACAAAAACACTACTAGATACAAAGAAAAAAAAAAATACAGTAAAGTTTTGGGATACAAAAACAATGTTCAAAAATCCATAGCATTCCTATAGTCTAATAATGAACAGTCAGAAAAAGTGGAAAAAATAATTCCTTTTGCAATTGCAACAAAAAGAATAAAATACTTAGAAATAATTCTAATGAAACATGTGAAGGACCTATATAATGAAAACTATAAGACTCTTTTAAAAGAAATTGAAGAAGATATAAAGAAATGGAAAGATATCCCATGTTCTTGTTTAGAAGAATCAACATAGTTAAAATGATCTTATTACCTAAAGCATTACACAGATTTAATGCAATCCCCATCAAAATCCCATCGGCATTTTTTAAAGAAATAGAACAAAAATTCATCAGGTTCATATGAAAGCACAAAAGACTCCGAATCACCAAAGCCATCCAGAGAATAAAGGACAAGGCTGGAGGCATCACTCTGCCCAACTTCAAATTATATTACAAAGGGACAGTAATTAAAATGGCATGGTA
>NW_006436298.1:24032683-24061825 GCF_000325575.1 Pteropus alecto | reverse complement strand
TACACACACACACCTTGCTGCTAAAGTGTATACCTGAAACTTACTGGATTTTGTTAATGTCACCATAATAAAATTAATTTAAAAAGAAAAGAGAAAAAAAGAAAAAGAAAACTCAAACCAAGCTCAACAACCAATGAGATTAACTTGGCAACCCATACTAGCTGACTTACAAAAGAGGTAGGCCCATTTTTGGATATAAATGATATTCACCTCAGCCTCTACTGTTCTCCCATATGTGACTGTCTATGCATATAATAAAAAAATACAGGCATATACAAAAAGAAAAATACACAAACCATTGTCAAGAGATAATGAAATAAATAGCACAGATTGATGATGACCCAGATGTTGAAATGATCAGAAAGTGACTTTAAAATAGCTGTGAATGACATGTTAAAAGATATAAAGAAAAGGTGAACAATCCGCTTTAAGAGATGGAGAATTCGGCACAGTACAGTGGAAATGTAGAAATAAGAGATATTATATCAAAGAAGTTCTTTGACAGGCTTATCAACATACTGTGCATAACTGAGGAATGAATCATTATACTTGATGATAGGCCAAATGATATTATCCAAAATATTACAAAAATGAAAAAAGGTGAAAAAAGAAAAATCGAACAAAGCATGCAAAAACTGTGGACAGAATCACATGATCTAATGTATGGGGATGGAACTCCAAAAGAAAAAAGAATAGAATAAATATTTAAAAGATAACAGCTGAAAGATAGAGAAGAAACTTAGGTGTCCATCAACAGATGAATGATTACCTGCATGTGTGCACGCACGCACACACCCCAATGGAATATTACATAGCAATAGAAAAGAATAAAATCTTGCCATTTGCAACAGCATGGATGGATCCAGAGGGTACTTTGATAAGTGAAATAAGTGGCAGAAAAAGAAAATATATGGTTCGCTTATATGTGGAATTAAAAAAAAAACAAAAAACAAAACAACAAAAACTGACTCAAAAACAGAGAAAAGGGAGTTACCAGAAGGCAGGTGGTACAGAGATGGGTGAAAAGGGGCAGGGGAACATAGTCAATAATATTGTGAAAAGTTTGCACAGTGACAGGTGATTACTATAATTAATGGGGTGATCACATTGTAAGGCATAAAAATGTTGAATCACTATATTGTACATGTGAAACTAATATAACCAATATAGTATTGTATACCAACTATACTTGAATAAAAAAACTTAATAGAAGATAATGATTAAGAATTTTCCATAATTAATAAGAACAAAAAACCTCACACGTTCAAGAAGCTCAGAGAACCCCAACCAATAACATAAACATAGATTATAAACAAATAACGGGGCTTCTAGTCAAGATGGCAGAGTAGGTAAATGCTGTACTTGACTCCTCTCAAAAACATATCAAAATTACAACTAAACTACAGAATAACCATCATTGGGAGTCACCTGATGTCCTAACAGGGGACACACAATAGAGGCCACTTCAAGACTGGTAAGAGAGAGGGAGACGCGAAACAGGCTACTCTCACATCTGTATTTGGCGGGTGAGAATTGGGAGAAATATCTCGGCTGCGGAGGCTCCCGAGGAAAAGCGAGGGGTCACAGCTCAAGAACAGGCTCTCCAGCCCAGTGTTCCAGTGCCAAAAGTCCATACAACTTATGGCTGTGAAAACCAGCAGAGATTATGAAGTCCCAGACATTCCTTGTAGAGAGCCCACACACAAACTTAAGCACTAAGGGACTCACTTGCTCTGAGCTCCAGAGTTGAGGCAGCAGCTTCAAGGGTGCCAGGGACATATGGGGAGGAAATGAATTGTCCAGCTTCAGGGTGAGGGCTGGAGGGGCAGCTTTCTCTCATACAGAAGTACTGGTGGAATCCATTATTTCTTTGTTGAGTCCTCTCCCTTCCAGGAGTGCATACGAAGGGAGCCACTATATCTGAGTCTCCAACAGCTTGGCTAACACTGGTCACCCTACCCTGGTGATTCCCTGAGACTTCACTCAACTTACAGGTCCACTAGCTGCATCCAATGTCTTTTCCATGTCTTGGCTCATGCTATGGACTTCCTAAAATCTCTCAAAGGCTGACAAAACCCAAACAAGCAGCATCTGGCCTTGGCATGCCCCATACTTCTTGCTGAACAGCCCCGAGGTCCATCACTAGCAGTGCCAGCCTTGGTTTATGGCTTAGCCTCTCAAGGCACCTCGAAACCCAGTGCAGTGGCGGCCATCTGCAGGTTTCTTGGTGGTTCATACCAGGTGGCCCCAGGCTGGGCGAAGTCTGTTGGCCTGTGGCTGGGCCCCTCCCAGGAGGCCCCAGGGCAGGGAAGCCTGGTGGCCAACTTCTGACTGAGCCAGAGCACCACTTGGGGCCGCACCTGAGGATGACACATCCAAGAGGCAGACAGGGCAGGCACCAGAGCCCTGCTAAAGTGAATCCTGCATTGTAGGGTCAGCCCCTGCACAACAGCTTCTCCACTGTACTCACTAGCCAGTCCTCACAACTAATCATCCTGTGGGTCAATCCCTCCCACTGATGTGCAAACGGCAACCAAGGCTCAACTACAACAGGAGGGCACACACAACCCATACAAAGGACACACCTGGAGCACCTGGCTCAGGTGACTAGGAAGATTGTGTCACTAGGCCCCTCAGGACACCAATTATATAAGGTGTAATTCTGTAATTCTCCCATTCTGCTAACACTGGGAGACATAGCAGCTTTATTTAACACATAGAAACAAACAGGGAAGTAGCCAAAATGAGAAGACAAACACATCTGAAATGAAAGAACAGAACAAAGTTACAGAAAAAAACAAATAAAATGGAAACAAGCAATCTACCTGATGTAGAGTTCAAAACACTGGTTATAAGGATGTTCAGTGAATTAAGGGAAGAGTGGATGAACTCAGTGAGAACTTAAACGAAGAGATAAAAAGCATAAAAATAAAGACAGAAAACAAAAAAGAACCAGTCTGAAATGAAGACTACATTAGAGGGATTCAGCAGATTAGATGAAGCAGAGGATCAAATTAGCGATTTAGAAGATAATATAGCAGAAGACACCAAATCATAACAGCAGCAAGAAAAAAATGAATCCAAAAATGAGGACAGTTTAAGGGGCCTCTGTGACATTAAGCATACCAACAGTCGCATCATAGGATACCAGAAGACTGTCAGCTGATTTCTTAACAGAAACTTTGCAGGCCAGAAGGGATTGGCACTAAATATTCAAAGTGATGAAAAGCAAGGATCTACAACCAAGATTATTCTACTCAACGAAGCTATCATTTAGAATCTAAGGACAGATAAGGAGCTTCCCAGACAAGAAAAAGCTAAAGGAGTTCATCACCACCAAACCACTATTACCAGAAATGTTAAAGGGATTTAAGAAGAAAAAATAAAAATGAAAAATATCAATAACAAAATGGAAAAATCTACATATCTATCAACAATTACTTTAAATGTAAATGGATTAAATGCTCCAATCAAAAGACATAGGGTGGCTGAATGGATAAGAAAATAAGACCCTAACATATGTTGCCTACAAGAGATTCACTTAAGATCGAAAGATACACACAGACTGAAAGTAAAGGGATGAAAAAAAGATGTTGCAAGAAAATGGAAACAACCAGAAAAAAGCTGAGGTAGTAATACTCATACCAGACAAAACAGACTTTAAAACTTTAAAAAGCTGAGGTAGTAATACTCATATCAGACAAAATGACTTTAAAACGAAGGCTATCACAAGAGACAAAAGAAAGACCCAGTAATCCTACAATGGGTATTTATACGAAGAAACCCAAAACACGAGTTCAAAGGGATATGTGCACCCATACATTCAATGTAGCATTATTTACAAGAGCCAAGATATGAAGGCAAACTGTGTGTCCATCAATGGGTGGACAGATAAAGAAGAGGTGGTATATATACAATGGAATATTACTCAGCCATAAAAGGAAATGAAATCTTGTCAGCTGCAATAACATGTGTGGGCCTAGAAAGTATTGTGCTGCTTGAAGTCAGTCAGACGGAGAAAGACAAATGTCATATATGGAATCTAGAGAACAGGATAAACAAAAAACAGAAACAATCGCACAGATACAGAGAGCATTTTGATGGTTGTCAGATTATGGGATGGGAAATAGGTAAAGAGGAAAGGGGATTAAGAGGTACAAACTGGTAGTTACAGAATAGTTATGGGTATGTAGAGTATAGCATGGGGAATATATACAGTTAATAGTATTGTAATAACTGTGTATGGTGTCAGATGGGTACTTTATTTATTGGGGTGATCGCATCATAAGTTATAGAAGTGTCTATATGTGTTGTATGCCTGAAACTAATATAATATTGTATATCAATTATAATTGAAAAAAAAAAACCTATAAAAAAGTAAAAAAAAAAAAAATTTTTTAACTGAATGAGCTATCACCTCATACCTGTCAGAATGGTTATCATCAATAAATCAAAAACAAGTGTTAGCAAGGACGTGGAGAAAAGGGAATCCTTGTGCACTATTGGTCGGACAGCAAATTGGTGCAGCAACTATAGTTTTTCAAGATATTAAAAATAGAACTACCTTATGACCTAGCAATTCCACTTCTGGGTACTTATTTGAAGAAATCCGAAACACTAATTTGAAAAAATATATGTACCCCTATTTTGTGTAGCACTATTTACTATAGCCAAGATTTGAAAGCAACCTAAATGCCCATCAATAGACATCTGGATAAAGAAGATGTGGAACATATATACAATGGAATATTACTCAGCCATATAAAATGAAATCTTACCATTTGTGACAACACTGATGGGCCTAAAGGGTATTATGCTAACTGAAATAAGTCAAAGATAAATACCATATGACCACACTTATAGGTGGAATCTAAAAAAACAAAATAAATTAAAAACAAACAGACTCATTGATACAGAGAACTGAAAATTACCAGATGAGAGATGGGTACAGGGGTAGGTGAAAAGATGAAAGAATTAAGAAGTACAAATTGGTGGTTACAAAATAGTCGCAGAGTTATAAAGTACAGCATAGAGAATATAGTCAATAATATGGTAATAAACACATATAGTGCCAGGTGGGTACTAGACTTATCAGTGGGATCACTTCATAAATTATAAAAATGTTTAACCACTATATTGTACACCTGAAACTATATGAAATATTACTGAATGTCAACTATAATTGAAAAATAAAAAAATAATAAACAATAAAAAAATAAACAATAAAAAAATACACATCTGGACACAATCAAACTGCTAAAAAATGAAAGGTTATATAGCTTTTTAAATTCCAATGTCCAATTATTCATCACTAGCATATAAAAACACAATTTTTACAAAGTGACTTGTTATCCTGTGATCTTGCTCGATTCACTAATTAGTTAAATAGCGTTTTTTCATAAACTATTCAGTATATGACCAGGGCTTTCAGAAATAAAAACAATCATTAAATTTTTTCTTTCCAATTCTATGCCTCTTATTTTTTTTGTCTTATTGCACCGGCTAATTCCTCTAGTAAAATGCTGAATAGAAATGGACAGAGTAATCATCCTTGTCTTGTTCCCAATTATGGAGGGGAAAAAAACATGATATTAACTTTACATTTTGTCATAGTCATTTATCAGGTTGAGGTCACAAAGATTCTTAACAATTTTTTCAAAGAGAATCAACAATTATTAAAAATGGATAATACAGTATGATGAAGTAGAGTTTATCTCAAGACTACAAGTTGGTTTAACATATAAGAATTGATCAGAATAATTTACCATATTAACAGAAAATAGAGAAAAGCAAATTATTTCAACAGATGCAGATAAAACTTTCAGAGCAATCCATTTATAATAGCATCCCAAAACATTAAGTATTTAAGATTAAATTTAACAAAATATGTGCAAGATTTATATAATAAAAGTATAAAACATTAAGGACAAATTAAAGATTTAGAGGGATAGTCAGTCTGTTGATAGGACAACTCAATACTGTTAAGATCGCAGTTCTCCCCAACTTGACCTATAGCTTTAATACAGTCCCAGTTAAAATCCCCATATGCTTTTCTGTAGAAATTGACCAGCTAATTCTAAAATGTATGTGGAAATATACAATTTGAAACAATTTGAAAAAGACAAAGCTGAAGGATTCATACTACCTGACTTCAAGATTCACTATAAAGCTACAATAATTAAAACTGTGTTGTCAGTCTCGATAGATATCCTTGAAACAGAATAAGAAGTCCATGAACAAATATGGTCAAATGATTTTCAAAAAATAGTGCCAAGTAACTACAAAGAAATTGGAACTCTCATATATTGTTAGTGGGTAAGTAAAAAGGTACAACAGCAGATTTATTCATATTAGAAAGAAAAACAGAAAAAAATGCATATCAATGAGTAAATAAATAACATTGTGATATATCTATACCCTGGAATACTACTAAGCAATGAAAAAGAAATAAACTGCTGATACACACAAGGTAGCTGAATGTCAAAAATCAAAGGAGTATATACAGTATAATCCCATTTATATGAACCTCTAAGGCAACATAACAAATCTAAGCTACAGTGACAATCATTGGTTGTCTAGTATTGGTACAATAGTAAATGTACAAAGACACAGGGGAACATTGTAAAATAATGTAAATCTTACAGATCTCGATTGTAGTAGGGATAACATGAGTGTATAAATTTGTCCAAACTCATCAAAATGTATACTTAAAATGCATGCATTTTACTGTTTATAAATTACAATTCAGTAAAGGTGACTGAAAAACCCTGTACCTCTCCCCGCAAAAAGTAATGGCAATCTTAGAATAAGTTTACTCAGTAAGAAGCCTTTTAAAAATATAAAAGATAAAAAAATGAAATCATGACAAATATATAAACCATGAAGACTACACTATATAAACCCAGAAAAAAATCTTTGTGATAATGTAATATTTCACCTGCAACAATCTAAAAGTGCTTTAAAACTAAAAAAAATAAAAATATTGTTTTGCTCAACTTGGCCAAAAGAAATATCATGGAAAGTAAAATAAAGACCACAAGAATAATTTAAATCAACAATATAAAATATATTTTGTTCCATTAGACACATACAAATTAAATGTGTGATTGGCTTAATTAGGAGTTAAGAGTAAACCACCATGGGTCATTTGAACTAAACTAATAATTGCAAAGAAATACAAAAAAGTACTCAAGCAAAGCAAAATTGTTCTCTCATTAACTGCTTTCACTTTTATAAGACCTATCTTACCTTACAAGAGAATCACTTCGTTTATCAGCTCTAACAAGGAGGACAACTTTCCATCTGTGGAAGGCTCCTGGAGCACCAGTGCGTTTCAGTTCTTCACGCCATCTTTTAGGTGCAGATTGCATTTGAGGTGAATAATGGGAATCTTTTTCAATTTTATATCCCCATTCATAAGTTGTTTCATCAAGCCATCTGCCACTTTTGGCACTATGAATTATGTAGTCCTTAGTTAGTACCCACTTTCCTAAAAAGCAAATAAACTATCAGTCACAAAAAAAAAATTTGGTTCTGAAAAGTGGTAAACAGTAAAGACCAAATATCAAATAAAATTTAACCTTTCTCAAAACTGAAGAAGACAAATAAATAGAAGGATATAGTATACTCATGCATAGGAAGAATTAACATCGTTAAAATGTTCATATTACCCAAAGCAATCTATAGATTCGATGCAATCCTTATCAAAATACCAATGGCATTTTTTCACAGAACTAGATCAAATAATCCTGAAATTTATATTGAATCACAAAAGACCCTGAATAGCCAAAGAAATCTTAAGGAGAACAAAACTGAGGTATCACACTACCTGATATCAAACTATACTACAGGCTTAGAGTAATCAAAACAGCATGGTACTGGCATACAAACAGACACATAGATCAATGGAACAGAATAGAGAGCCCAGAAAGAAACCTATGCCTAAATGGTCAATTAATCTATGACAAAGGAGGCAAGAATATACATTGAAATAAAAAGTCTCTTCGATAGATGGCACTGGGAAAACTGGAGAGATATATGCAAAAAAAATGAAATTAGGCCACTTTCTTATACTATGTATAAAAATATACTCAAAATGGATTAAAGACTTAAATGTAAGACCTGAAACCATAACTCCTAGAAGATAGACAAAAAAGTCTGATATTGGTCTTAAAAATTTTTTCAGCAAAAGCAAAAATAAACAAATGGGACTATATCAAACTAAAAAGGTTTTGCACTGCAAAGGAACTATCAACAAAATGAAAACAACCTACTAAATGAGAAGATAGTTGCAAACAACATATCTGATAAGGAGTTAATATCCAAAAAATATAAGGCACTCATACAACATCAAATAATCCAGCTAATAAATAGGCAGAGGACCTGAACGGACATTTCTCCAAAGAAGACATACAGATAGATAACAGATCCATTAAAGATGCTCAATATCACTAATCGGCAGAGAAATGCAAATGAAAACTACAATGAGATTATCATCTCACACCTGTCAGAATGGCTATCATCAATAAATAAAAAAACAAGTGTTGTCGAGGACATGGAGAAAAGGCAACCCTCATGCATTGCTAGTGGGACTGTAAGTTGGTGCAGCCACTATGGAAAACAATGTGGAAGTTCCTCAAAAAATTAAAAATAGAACTACCATATGATCCAGCAATTCTAACTCTGGGTATTTATCCAAAAAAAATCCAAAACACTAATTCAAAAAGACATATGCACCCCTATGTTTGATGCAAAGTTATTTACAATAGCCAAGAAGCCATGGAAGCAACCTATCGACAGACGAATGAATAAAGAAAATGTGATACGTATAGACAATGAAATATTACACAGCCATAAAAAAGGAATGAATCTTGCCATTTGTAACATTGTGGGTGTACCTACAGGGTATTATGCTAAGTGAAATAAGTCAGAGAAAGACAACTACCATATGAGTTCACTTATATGTGCAATCTAACAAATAAAATAAGGGGGGTTGGAGGGATGGGCAACAAAGGTGAAAGGGACTGAGAAGTACAAAGTGGCAGTTATAAAACAATGCGGAGATGTAACAAATGCAGAATAGGGAATATAGTAAATAATATTGTAATAACTATGTATGGTGCCTGATGGGTACTAGATTTATTGGGGTGACCACTTCATCAGATGTATAAATGCCTAATCGCTATGTTATATACTTGAAAATAATAACTATTGTATGTCAACTATAATTGAAAAATTAATCTTTCTCAACATGAAACTCAAACTACATTATAAACATTATCTTTGAACTATGCTGTGTTTTCTCCAATCTTTTGATAGTGAGAGGCCTATATCACTAAACATTGTATATAATCTTTCCTATGATTCTAATTATTAGTAGATAAAATATTCATGTAAGGCTTAGTAAAATGTAGTATTACTTAAATTATAATTACTATTGCTAGTCACTATTTTGGGTTAGATTTATATTCTTACTCATGTTAAAAACTTTTTCAATAACGCTACATCATTGTTATACTTTCTAAAACAAATTTATTGAATTAGAGAAGTTTTCATGACATTTAAAAACTTTCTGTAGTTTCGTTATCAATGATCTTTTTAAACAGCAAGGACGGTGTATGTTTTCAATCATGTTTTCAATAATGAATCCAAGTGTTTTTCTTGTAAATTACTCTAAAAAATGCTAAGTTCACCTCAGTTAAATATAATTTGTTTTTCAAGTAGAGGACTAATGATATACTAGATCAATCATAGTACAGAAAACTATAAAAGGAATATCAATTGTGACAAAGGGAGACAGGAGGATATAAAGTAGTAATTTGGGTTTATGAAGTTTAAAATCTTAGGGGAAAAAAATAGGATGATCATTGATTGACAGCATGGAGGGGAGGGGAAGGAGCAGAAAGAGGATAAAAATGTTAACTATTTCCAATGATAGATCAAAGGAAAGAAACTTGACTGACAACACCTGAGCTTCAATAGCTTCTTTTTGGCATTTTGTTCCAAATCTTTTCATTAAAATATTTTCTTATATGAAGCACTTACACGAAAATATTTGAAGTAAATATCTCTGCCTATTTAATACATTTCTCATGTGTTACAAAGTTTTACTTGGAAAAATAAGGCACAAAGTATTATATCAAATATAAGCATTTTCAGAAAAATATCAGGAAAAAAACACCTTTACGGTTGATATACATATAAACATACTATCTTACCCGGCACTAAGGTACTTTATCTTTAACATGAAGATATTTTTTTCAAAGGTAGAGGGAAGGCAGTTACCTTACCTGCTGCACAAGCTGCTAAAAATTTTTCACTCTTACATAGGCGTTCAGCTATAAGGTGTGTACAATTTTTGTATTTCTAGAAGGAAAAATCCACATAAAAATGTTACTAAGGTAAGATAGCCTTTATAACACATTCTTTTTTCCTTATAATTGCAAGAGAGCATGTTATCATTTTTAGGACAGTATTTCAATTCTAGTTATTTTTCTGTATCTTCGACATTTTAATAATTAAGTTTCTATACTCACCTCACTCTTAATAAAAGTGCAATCTAGTTTTAAAAGCAATTTGCCTAGAGCTTCCTTTTCTTCCATCTTAAATCCTGTCATCTGGATGATATGCTTTGGGGCACCACCTTCCATCTAACATACATAGACATAAAGAAGATAACATTAGATTATTCACAGGGTCGACATTATTATTTTTCTTATTTATGAGTGCTAAAAATAAAAACTGAAACCATTAAACATACATTGAACTAAACATGTAAGATTAATTATAAATGTCAGTATTAAAATCCCTTATGTACAATAGAAATTAGTTTTAAAAGTTATCTTCTCAAAATGTGACCTTATATAAAGTGAATCTTTTTTTTCTGGTTTGAACACATAAAGTTTGCATTACTTTCCACTAAAATACACTGATGAATGAATATAATTCTTCAGAAAAGGACAGATACTTACATAAATGTTAGAGTAATAATATTAGCTTCATCTTACAAGTACTGATTTTGCTAAGATCTTCTGAAATAAGTATACTTGTGGACAACAAAAATCAGATTTTATATTGCTTTTAAAGTCTATGACAGATATTGAAGACTATGTATGTCACTGGAGAAACTCATGCTGCCAAAGCATTTATACCAAATTATTTAGTAGATACATATAATGAACCTGGACACTATTCCCAATCTACATTCCTTAACTCTGCTATATATATAATATATATATATATATGTTAATTTCATCACCTAAAGTAGACTGAAAAAAAAATCGTGGCTTTCAAATTTCTTTTGATAGGGACCTTAATCCATATTTAAATGTAGTTCACAAAACAAGTGGTAATTGAGGTGGCACATTTATTAAGCAAGAAAGGAAAGTCTCACAGTATTTCCAATTAGAATACAATTTTTTTTGTTTACATGAAGTTAAAACTTTAGAAATAGATAGTATCTTGGAGGAAATGTAGTTCTTCATTATGGGTGAGGAAAGTAGGGACTAGAAAATCAGGGTAATTTTCTATTTCTCCTACAATTTTATCACCACAGCTCTGGATTGTATTTAACTAATGTCATAGGCAGAGCAATAGCATTCGGTTTCTTTCAAGATAATTAAAAGTAAACCTCAAAAATTATAACTGAACCCAGGACTAGAAACAGACAAGTGGTGAAGTAAAAAAATATTCTTTATAGAGATTCTATTTTCAGACTAAATATATATTTATATTAACTATATATGAACCACATCTATGTATTTATATAAAGGTGGCGAGTGCTTTTAGAGTAAAATTTGAAAGAATTTCTAACTATAAACAATTAAAACATTACTAAGGGTTAAAGTGAACCTTCATTTCCCTTGCTTAAAGTTTCTAAGAGGAAAACCTTTAGTTAGGGTAATACTTCAGGTTTTTCTCTAACCTTCATCATTCTTTGGCTTTGGGAGGAGAAGCTACTTGAGAGAACTAACTGGATATGCTTTGCTCAGTATATCTGCATATTTGCTTTCTGACATGGCCTAAGGAACTGCCAGTAGTAGCCTGCACTGACTGCCTGACCGGGTAAAACACTTAGAGGTTATGTACTAAGAAGCACACTGGAGTTGCACATCAAAGCCACCTCCTTCGAAATAATTTTTATTCAGTAAAAAAGCTGATATTTTGACCTCAATGTGTTTGACTTTTATTTATCTCTACTGGTTCCAAAGGAGGAAAAGGAATGTAATGTATTAACCCTCCAATATTCTAAAATTCAACATAGAGAATATAAAGTGTCTTTAAGGATAAGACTTTTCAACAAAACAAAAAGATTTTTAAAGTTACAAGGATCTGGTCAGTACAAAATTATAAAGTGTACATAGTAGAGCTTGGTGTCTTCTGAAATAGTCATATATATAAAATACTATCACCAGTAAATAAAAGTAGCTTCTTGTGTAAGGGACTCTTTATTATATTAATCATCTAATTTTTTTAACCATAACATAGTCCTTGAGTGATAATACCCATTAATATAGACTGGTAATATATAAAAACTTTACGAAGACTATGCTCTGTTTCTAGAGATAATAATGATCTTAGTCTGGTGCAGAATACATATTAACACATATAATAAAGCCACATGTGGGTTATAAGGCATATGACCATAACTATGGAGAAATGCAGCTTTCATTAATGCTAGGGATTTAAATAGATCATTTATGCAAATCTCCTTTAGAAAATGATAGGTCCTTTCAGAAATACTAGACAAGAAAATCATCTTGGTATTCTAGTGGAAAAGAGTATTTTCATATTTTCGTCTTTCAAGTATTCTTGAAAGTCACTTTTACCTACTACTTGAATTTTATTTATGTATTTAAGAGTTTCAAAAGCTATTTAGTAGTCTATTTCAAGAAATGTGGCCAATAAAGGGCTTTAGCTTTAAAAACCTAAAATCTTACCTATCCGGCTACTCTAAATTACTGATATAGAGAAACTAGTGTTAAATAATCAGAATATACAGAAAGCAATGAGAAAAATCACTGTAATGACACCACTCAAAAAATTTTAAAGACCATCCTTTAAATTCTACTCTTCTGCTTCCTGAGAATTAAATATGCTTATACAGAACTGTAAGAAAAAAATCTATCATACTATGTTCCTTTTTTAGGTCAATAATAGCTACTTTACAATTTGAATGTTTATCCTTAAAGGATGACGTTTTAACATATTTTGGTTCAATGCATAAATTAAGTGATTTGGACTTTAATTAGAGTCAGTATATAATACAAAGTTTTCACCTTAAATTATATTGTTTTTATAATGGAATAAAAATACCCACTTTGTATATTTAACAGCATTTTCTGTCAGAGTCCACAGTAAAATAAAAAGAGAACTAACTGTGCTTAAAAGTAGAAATCAACAAAGACTTTATGAAGCAATTTCTTTTCTTTGAATAACAATTAAACATAAAACTGAAATTAAGCAAAGAGGAAAGGGAAGAAATACAGGTGAAAAAACAGGACATCCTGATTCAAACAATACACAAATATGAATATTAAAAACAAATCAGAATGCACAATATTTACTCAGTCTACAGAAAAACTAGACTATTTGATAAACTTTCACAGAATTTTGAATCCCAGTGATGACACACAATAAGCAGCACAGATTTTTAAAGAACAAATTCCATTATCCTAATCTAATGGCTTCCTATAATAAAATGATCTTGAAGCCACAGTATTTACATTTAGCGATACCTTTTAATACTTCATATCACAAATAGCCTAGATTGCAGATATAAATCATTAAAGTTCCATGGGAAAACTGATATTTATATACAGGGGAATAGACATAGACATACAGATATGTGGATACGTTTATTTGTATTGATAAAATTAGTGGTTTAATGGTTCTTCCTATGACCCTGCAGGATTAAGGAAATAATAACCTGATATGTCAATGAACTCAAAGAGAGCACTATACAAAACTGGTATAATACCTACTGATGACTGAAAAATTCAAAGTCCTTAAAAGTAGGGTCAAGTTTTGTGTAGGTGATAGGTTCTAGGGTATAAATGATCAAGAGCTAACTGCTAGAAGTCTTCCAACACAAGTAAATATACTGCAGTGCAATTATACCAGTGGTATTTCTAGTGAAATTATAGATTTTTCTACAACTTTTAGGTGGTGGTCCTTCAAACATTCACACAGAAGATACTACCCTAACACAACAAAAGGGGGAAAAAAACAAAAAGAACATTTATTTAACAGTTAAATGTTTTTATTTACTGTCAAAAAAATAAAAATTATATACTAGATTCTTAGTTACAAGAAAATGCTTTTGCAGTAATTTTTAAATTTTCTGTATTAATTTTTTGAAAATCTAGTTACTTACCTTGAACCATATAATACAATTAAGGAGATAATGACTGTGAAGAGAGCTGGCATTTATGCAGAGCAAGCAACTGGTTCTGTGGTGTGCACTTTCCCAAAATATCTCCCACATGGGCCAATCCCTGATGCCTGAAATTCCTTTGCAGTTGGTGCCAGTTTGAAATGCAAATAAACCTATAGCACTCATCATAATTAAGAATATTCTGCACTAGCTTTTTAGGTCCTATGAATTCTTTATAACGACTCTTAACTATAACATACTTAAGGAAAGTGATACATAACCAGAAAATGTTGAAAAGAGAACTAAGAAAAAAGTAGAGGCAGGAATATAAATACAAAGGTATGGTTCAGGAGTGTGGGGTGAAAGAGCAGGGTTATAACAGCTGGGTTAAAGAGGAAGATGCGGGAACCGAGAGGGGCTTAAAGGGATGTTTAAAGAGGACTGTGTAGGAAAAGAAGAAGAAACCTTTCCCATTCTATATTACAGTTTCTTTTATGACCAGCCATATGGTATTTTAGAACTTTAAAAATATAATGCATCTTATAAGTTACATGCTTTAACTAAGGGATTTCTTAAAAAGTTCAATTTATCTATTGGCATTTAAGAACTAAAAGCTTCCCCCAAAATAACTCTTACTCATTTGCCTTTTAATTAACACATGATTATAGAAAATTTGAAAAATACTACAAAATATATAGAAAAATTAAAATCACATCTAATTCCTTCACCCTGTCATAACACTGTTAACATTTAGGGACAGGGGAAAGGGTTTGACTTGAAGGTTTTTTGTATGAAAATAGATCACAAAATTTAGATATTATATAGTTCTGTATATTAATTTTTATATAAAATTATATTATAATTCTTCCATGTCATTGAATATTCTCCATGTATTTAAGGGTCTGAGGTTTTAAGGCACACTAGTGGTTTCTTGATGTTTGTTATTCATGTAAACTTAGATTTTAAACTTTTCTTAATATAGAGCAAATTACTTTTAAACTTCCTTCTAGAAAAAATATACCAAGCCTTGAATACAACCAACATTGTTTGAATTCAAGTTTGAATTCAAGTTTGAATTCAAGTTTGAATTCAAGTTTGAATTCAAGTTTGAATTCAAGTTTGAAAGATTTTCATGATTTATATTATCTAAATAATTTAACTGAGAAAGTAAATAAGTGCTAAAACTAAAGAGTCAAAGTGCTGGATCCCTGTTTTAACCAAAAGGTGGACGGACATAAATCACAGTACTTGTACTGTGTGAGTAAAATACTATTTGGCTCTGTATACCATAAAATCAAGTAGAATTTAGGAGCTTAGGAGCCAAATTAGGCTGCCTTTGGCTTAATTTCATTCAGTTAGCCTTTGGAATTTTTTTTCTTTTTTTTTTTTAGACGTAGGGTCTGTTTCCTGCCCCAACTCTCCAAGATATGAGTGAGATGTGTGTGTGTGTGTACATATATATAAATTAATATTTGACTGAGGTCTCCAGTGACAAGACTTAAGAGATGTTCTTACTTCAATGGCATTATTTGGGAAAGAAGCAGTCATGATAAGTCTCTTTGATGGTAAATTTGGCATTAGAGGGAGGAACTGGAAAGTAACAGCAAAGTGACTGTGGTAAGGAAGAAATGAGAGTCTAAGAGGATTTATAGAAATGTCCAATCTATCCAGTATTGTCCAAGAAACAGGTTGAACTGGAGATGCTAGTTTTAGGGATAAAGGGACCCTTAGGGAATATGGACAAGAGGTATGATGTTCAGGGAAAAAAATGGATAGTTTGTACTGGTTAGCCATGGGGGATGAAAAGTCAAACCTGCTTTAGTATCCTGGGAAGTTTGTACTACTTAGTAGGAGCATAAGGTCTAAAGTTGAACGAGCTCGATTTCATTTTAACTGCGTACCTACTGTGGTCTATACACTTCATGTATTTCCTTCTCAACAATCTAAGTGCTGTTTACCTTTCACACATAGATGAAGATACTAGAGAATCTGATAAGAAACTAGCTCAAAGGTACACTGCTAGCAAATGGTGAAACCAAGATTCCAAGATCTAAGTCTGTTTCTAAAAAAAAAAATGCCTTTCTACAATACCATTTTGACTTATCAGAATTTAATCTAATACTTTTAAGCAATTTTACAAAGCAATCTACTTTCAGTCTGTACAACAGAAAAATATGCATGAAACAGAATCTACTAGAAGGTGGAAACACTTTAGATCAGCAATATCACTGATTTAAACATTACATTATCAGAATAACAGTGTCTAAAATTTCAAAACATTTCTAAAAACAATCTAAAGAGTGTCATTTTTTTCTTATGAAAAAGTTTATTATTTTCAAAATTCTCAAAATGAGTTTGGTATTAATCACTAGAATTTATATGGGCTTTTTACCAAAAATAACATTGTATTTTTTTATTTCAAATAGTTGTAATATAAACACTACATGAACCTAATAGTTTTAGGGACATTTCACTTTTAAGCAGTAATGTCCTTAGAAGGTAAGAAACAGTACATAGTACATTTATAGCATATATTTCCCATAAGCATATTTGAGAGTCAATTATAATAACAGTTAATATTCCGTTTTAGCAATATTTTTGAGAAAGAAGGTTCTTCATTATCTTTAGGTTTTATTATTCAGAGCCTATATGGAGTTGTTTTTAAGAATGTTTCCTTTAAATAGTGAAAAGACTACCTTGGAATAATCAAGAAAATACTGTTGAATTAATAAAGCCTTACTATATAGGTTTATTAAAAATCAATGTCTTTAGATATTGGTGGAAACTGGATACCTATTATGAAATATTAAAGTTTTGAATTTTGATTATGAAAAGTAACCATTTGACCACCTTTTCAGACTCACATGATTTAGAGAAGCAGGAAAATATACAATCATATAATTAAACAAGTAGATAGCTGAAGAAAATCTGGATTTAAAAAAACAGGTCTAATAGAGGCTTATTTGCATTATTGAAGACTACAATAAACATTTACACATTCAAGTATCTGAACTTACTAGTTTTTAAATTAATACTGAGTTAACTTAGACATAATCAAATTCACTCCCTTACAAAAATCCACCCCAAACTATCAACTGTGTACTGAACACCTGTAATACAGGTTAGTCGAACTGTCTGTCCTAAGACAAGAACATCTTGCACATCAAAAGATACTTCTAGGAATTGAGGCATAACGTAATAACATAAATGAAAAAGTTCAGAAGCCAGTGTCTGCCACACGTATACTATACTGTTTAAATTTTCATTCCTAATGTCTCAACAGAAACATTTTTTTCTTTTGTTGGTATAAGATAGTCACTTGTCAAAAAAAAAACAAAAAAACAAAAAAAAACACCTCGGCACTTCCAAAACCAAGCTCCATCTAATTTCTGGGTAAAATTCCTGCTATGGAGTACCTGAGGCTGGGTAAATTTTTGTGAATATTTAATCAGAGGCTTTGGGGGGGTATAAAATCTCAGGATAACCACGAAGTCTTCTTCCCAGCCTTCAAGCAGCTAAAATTTAAAATCTCCAGAAACACAGATCTCCCCACCCTTAAGGAAAAGGTGTGTGTGTGTCTGTGTGTGTGTGTTACATTTAAAGGCCTGCATAGATACGATCATCACTATCTGATAAGTTTAAAAATTCTCGTAGGAAGAATGACACGATTTTCCTTGTCACAAGGTGGGCCTGGGGGATCCCAGCCACCTGCAGTGACGCAAAGTTATGGAAAGCAGCCAAGAAATCTGGGACTCAGGGAGAAGCGTCCCAGTCGGTTCTATGGAAACGAGAGACGCGGGTGGCCTAGCACATTCCTGGCAGGGGATCGAGCTATGGAGCTGCGCAAACAGGAGGCGAAGCAGAGAAAAGGCTCAGCCCAGCACTGCAGGGAGGGGCTCAGTGCCCGTCCTCCCGCGGCAAGGCGGAGCCGAGTCTGCAACTGTAGCCCAACAACGCAGGCACTTCGCAACGAGTCGGGTGAGTGAGAAGGAACAGCGGCTGCGGAAAGCGTGAGAGGTAGGCACCCCCACCGCCGCTCACCCCAGCCCTTTCCCAGCCTCACAGCCGGGAGCGGCAAGAAACTTTGGAGGCACGGAGGAAACATCCCCACAGTCAAGGTACACTGTGTCTTCCGAGCTGAGGCCCTTTACCTTCCCGGCCGGAATGTCTGGGCTGCTTCCTTCAGGTGGTGGTGGTGGTGACAAGGTGGACGACTGCCGCTGCAGCACTCCCTGCTTCACTAATCCGGGCTCTGGGAAATAATTTCCCGCCGCGCGCTCAGTGGCCCCGGAAGCTATTCTTTCATTTCCGGGTGGTTGTCACTGACGCTCTCTAGCCGTTGTCAGGGTGTTCTGAGAGGGTTCCTGGCTGGATTCTGGCCGGAGGGCCAGGCTGCTGCTGTTAGATCAGCGCTGGAAAGTGGAGGTGGGAGACTGGTAAGTGATTTTTCTGAGTTGCCTCCTGGGCCTGGTATTTCCAGCCGGCCGGTACTCTCTCATCTTGGCTGAATCAAGAAATGGGCGGGAGAGGGCCGAACCAGTAGTCCCCCCCCTCATCCAGCCTTGTGGTGCTTGAACCACTGTGCTGCCAGAGAAGGCCCTGGAATCCTGCTTACCTTCACCACTCACAGTATCTACTTCCAGCTTGGAAGTTGACCTTGGGTCCCAAGTGCCCCTGGGGCAAGGTCTAAGACATCGGATACCGTGACTCAGTTTAGTTTTGAGTCTCTCTATCAATAATCAGAGTGTCCTTACTCTCCTGTTGCCAGGTTTCGGTCATCCTCGATTTTCGAGAACTGCTTTAACCATCCTCTTCTTGAGTACTGTTACCATTGCCCTGGGTTGCAGTGCCTGGGAAGCAAACATTTTGGAAGTGGAGTGAAGGGGTCTTACCCGATTTAGAATTAATTCAACATTCCTGCAGCAGTTTGAATTGGGTGACAGACTTTGTTTTCCTAGCTTTGTGCTAATGATATGAGAACAAGAGTGGGCTTTAGATCTAAAACACATTTTACCTTTTGAAAACACCAGTCATCAAGAACTAGGTGTGCCTTCAGAAGTGCTGGCTCACTGCTGCAGGCTTCCTCCATAATGAAAGATTCAGGAGAATTTTGGTAGCTAGAAAGATTCAGGAGAATTCTGAGGTAGCTAGAAAAGCTTTAAAGAGAAATTGTTTCCAAGAAAGGATAATATGAGGCAAGGTGCTCATTTAGCCGAAGATTTAAAAAACACGATGTAGTGAACCTTGCTTGGCAACTTCTTTTTTGAGTAATAGTTTATTCAGTAAGTAGTTTTCACTCACCACCAAATATTTGAATAATCACCCTCTTTACCAGAAAAGGCAACTGATTTTTCTTCAAAACAGCCAGTTCCAAAGAGTTGTAGGGATAACTGTACCATAAAGAAAAATGCAGTATGTTCGTTTCAAGGCCCCTGATGCATCAGCAAGTACCTTGTTACTTTTTGAGAGTAATTCACCATGTTTAGGACAGCACATTGATTTTATAGTCTTTTTAAAATGTATTATTTATTTATTTATTTTAGGCGAGGCAACCCTTGATTGACCTCACAGATTGCAAGGACCTCGTCAGTTTACAATCCCTTATTTTTTTTATTTTTTACGCCTACAGCACCTGGTCTTCCTAGGTGGTCTCCCAACCAAGTACTAACCAGGCCCAACCCTGCTTAGCTTCTGAGATCAGACGAGATCCGGCTTGTTCAGGGTAGCGTGGCCATAGACAATTTTAGTCTTTTTGATTAATAATTCAACCAACTTTTAAAATATCTTGAGTCCTTTTTTTACCATTTTTATTGAATCTTGTGTTTTTCCTTTTTTTCTCCAGTTGAAAGGGTTATAATAATTTAAGGGAGGTTACATGTTTCTATACAGCAACTAGTTTTTAGACAAGTAGTGATTTTTTTAAAATCACTTTTCTTGATTTGTGATATCTCCTTTTGAATTAGTATAGCTGATCACTAATACTAACCACAAATAACTATTGGATGCCAGGCACTTTAAATTCATTATTTTATTCAAACTTATTACAGTTCTACAAGAAAAATCATACTATGCCTATGTTGCAAACATTTTATATTGAGACTCAAAGATATTGTGACTGAAATTCAAAGATGTTCCCACAAATTATACAATTAAATGGCAATTGAGATTTGAACCCAGTCTACCTAACTCCACACTTTGGCTTTTTTTTTTTTTTTTTTTTTTAAACTGTGGTCTATACTTCCTCTCATAATAATCATTTCACTCTCAGGTAAAATTGTATAGATAGTCGTCACATTCTTGTGTTAAGGAATTAAGGGATTAATTTCTTATGTTAATGTGTTAAGGATTAAGGAACGTTTTATCATCCTATCTTAAACAAATACAAGCAATCTAAAGATCATCATTATATTAGTAACTCTAAGTCCAGAGTATCAACTATCTCTTTAAGCAGCTTTTCACACACATTTATATACATATATGTTTTTGTGTGTGTATGTATAGAGAAAGGAAAAGAGTGCATGAGCATATATTCATAAAATTGAACTTTGTAATACCCCGTGAGGAATTATTATTTACTGGTTATTGGCAAAACTGTTGTCTTCTACTCATACGACTCTCAGACAGATGGTAATTATTACTCATTTTAAGAGAATATGCTTAAACCTACCCATTCCAACATTCTAATGTAGAGGAATAGAAATATTCTAATTGTCAGGGAATTCACTAAAATCTGGTTGAAATGTCCAATACTGGAAATGACAGAACTTAATTCTAATTCTAAAGAATATCTTGTTTTATTGAAAGATACATGTATATATGTACAACTAGTCTCAAATTATTTTTTTGGTTTGTTTTTTAACTAGTCTTAAATTCTAATGTGTACTTTATTACATCGTATTGACTTAACTATATGAAAGATGCTTGCTTAGCATATTCCATAGGTAGATCTCAGTGAAATTGTTTTCAACCAAATTTCAGTGCTTATGAAGGCTGAGATTATATCAGCTTTGTTCACAATCTTACACCCAACATCTAGCACTTTGCCTGACGTAAAAGTAGGAACTCAGTAAACATATATGAAATTAACAATTTCTTTTAAATATTTTTTTTTTTGTCTACAGAAAAATATTTGTGCATGTAGATTTTAAAAAGGAACTTAGTGATGGACATGGACAATAGACTAGTGGTTTCCAGAGGGTAGGGGGGAAGTAGATGGGTTAAAGGAGGTCAAATATGTGGTGACAGAAAGAAATCTAACTATGGGAGGTGAACACACAGTGTAAACATATATATGCCTTACTGTTAAAAATAAAAAAATTAAAAGGGACTTACCACATAAATTCATACCTACTTATCATTATTCATTTTGACCTTGAAATACAATGCCTACTCCACAGTCATCCATAAAAGGCAATGTGGTATCCTGTAAAGATTGGACAATGAGATGGGCTATGAGAGTATACCAGATATTTATTGTTGCTTAATCTCTGCTATGTGATGTTACTTTTAATCCTCACAGCACTATGAGGTATAATTATTCTTTTAAAAATGAAAAAAAAAAAAGCAAAAATAAGATTTGTTAATCAACATAGGTTACACATAGTCATTCAGTATCAGAGCTCTGATTTGAATCAATGCTGACTCCAAAGACTACAGTCTTAACCACTTTGCTATATTGTCTCTGGTTGAGTTTTAATTCTGGCTCTAATTTACTACTAGATGAGATGGATTTCTATGAGGATCATATTTCTCTCTCATCTTTAACAAAGGGATTGGATTAGATCATCTATAAGGTCCGTTTTAGCTCTATAATTCTGGTTTTAGTTGACTCTCAAGTATTATCTAAATATAGCAACTCTAGTGTGCTAGAAAACCATGAGTGGAGTTTTACATGTATTTATTGGTATCTTCCACATTGGCAGGTGTGCACGTTTTTGTAATGGAAATAACAAGACCAAAATTTCAAAAGAACTCATTCATGCCTTTTGCCAGTTTATGACCCTAGTAAGTCAATGAACCTTCTGAGCTTATGTTTTCATATGTAAAATGAATCCATGAAACTGCTGTGAGGGTTAAGTGAAATGATATATATATATATAAAGCCTTGAACACACTGACTGACACACAGTCGCCACTAAATAAATATTGGTTCTTTTCTCCCTAATCTTGTCGAGATAAAAGAAAATTGGTAGATATAAAAATGCTTTATAAATTAGCCAAAGGTGACAAATGTTTTCACTTACAGTCTACTAGGAAAGATAAAGTTATATACACAAATAGTTTTTATTTGAGGGACAATTTACATGAAAACAAAACCATTGAAAACAAAACATAATGGAAACAAAGAAATTTTGCTTCCAGGAGGACAGATGAGGAAGGAATTCATGAAGAAGATAATGCTGAGTTTGGGCTTTAAAGGATGGTGAGGATTTTGGCAGTGGGACAAAAGTGAAGAATGTTCCATAGGAGGATGCAAAGGGTCAGAAAAGAAAATAGGGACTACTTCACTTTGGATATGTAGGATGGGTGAAGGCTAAAAAATGTAAAAAAGCTGAATTCAGGGCAAGCTCAAGATAGCAGTATGGTACTGTTATAGATGTGAGGCTTTTTACAATAAGCAATGACTTGTATAGATAACCAGGATGGGGTGGAAGGTGGGGTTGGCATTTGATTTCTTTGTTGTGGAAATACTCATTTGTTACAGAAATATACGAATATATAAATAAGCCAAAAAGAAAATGAAAAATTGCCCATTATCTCACTCCAGCCCCAGCTCATCATGGCCATGCCAGCGGGGTGCCCTCCTGGCTGAAGATCACCTCTTTCCTTCCTAGTAAAGAGATGACTGGAATGGTTGTGATGTCTCAGTCTGGCCCAGAAGGGGAAGGGGGCTCTGAGGAGTTATCTAGCCATCCTGTTTTTGAGCTTCCACCCTGAGGAGACATGGACTCACATTGGGACTGATCCAAAAGTATGTTGTCTGAGTGGGTGGGGCTGGGTGCTGGGACCCACCTGTGATGGCAGCCAGGTACTCCTGAGTCTCTCAAGCTGTGAGATCTTGTTGCTCCCCCTTCCCCCTTCCCCCTTCCCCCTTCCCCCTTGCGGTATCCTCCCAGGCTCTTGCCCCTTCTTGATGTCTGTGACTCTAAGCAATCACCTGCTCCTCTCTGAGCCTGTTTCCCTATCCGAAGTCACTAGGTAGATTGGGTAGAGGACCCGTGGGCTCTCCCCAGCCAGGAGTAACTAACTCCAGGACACCTGCCCCCCACCTAAGGTGGAATCAGACCTGGATCTGCCTCCCCTTCCTATACTGGGCTCCCCCAGGATCTCCCCTTTCTGCTCCATGACCCTCTGTGATGCCTGCTCTACAGAAAACAAAACAAAATACCATACCTTTTCCAGCATTTGAATGCTTTCAAGTTATTTCCAGGCTGCTCAACATCCGTCTCTACCAGTCATAATGGAGACTACTGCTAGGCTGTGTCCTTTTAGAGGCTGGGAAACAACCAGGCTTTGGTCATTAGAAGTGATGAATCTGCAGATTTCTGACTCACTTCATCAGGTGACTCTGGTTAAGGTAAGTTTTTGAGTGGCGAACTCAAAAATTATGGTTGAATGAGGAGACAAAAGGCAAAATCAGCACAATTATATTAAAAAGCCTCAGGAACTAGGAAAAGAATACTGCCTCCCAGCCTCAGTTGCTGAAATGTTACTGGAGACAGGTTTTTGAAACAGTGGTCCAGCTATTTCCCTGTTAATTTTGTTTAAAATACAAGTAGACAAGAAGAGACGTGGCTCGGGAAATATTATAAATGGCTAATATATATATATATGTATACGCATGCCCCCATAGAGAGGGTAAAAAAGTATAGCTGTTTAAATCATTTGGGGAATTTTTTGTTGAATGAAGTTTTCATGAAAATTATCTAAAATTAGGGGAAAAAATTGTCATTTTGATTAATTAGGCAAAGGTATGTAATGTAAAACAGCTGAGCGTGAGCTCAAACTCATGAACTTATATGATCTTGAAGAAGTTACTTAAATTCTTTGAGCTCCAATTCCTTCATCAATGGTAATATCAACTTTATGGATTTATTAGGATTAAATGTGATAATATGTGGAAGCACACAAAGGCATCAGAAAATTTTTATTAGGGATCTGTCTAGTCTCTGTTGTTATTGTTTAATAATGTCGAATTGCTTTAAATTCAGGTCTGCGGCTCCATCTGTGAAGTCAAGCAGACTTGAGTTCAAATCCCAGCTCTGTCACTAGTTGTGTAACACTGGGCAAGTTACTTTTCTATTCTTTCCTTATTTGTAACATAAGAATAGTAATAATGTCTTCATAGGGCTTTTGTGAAGATTGAATGAAATGATACATAGAGTTTAATATGGTGGCTGGACTTGTAAGCACTTTATTGGCTCAAATTCCTAGAGAAGCAGATACCAAGATGGAGTTAGATATGAAGAGATTTTTGTAGGAAACTGCCTGTGAAAGATAAAGGAGAGGGAACAAGAGTGGGAGGGAAGTGCCTTTAGGCCTCAATGCAGGTCTTAACAATCTGAAGGAGACATGGAAGGAGAGGGGGTAAGTAGAATCTCAAATTGTTTCTTCACCCAGGCCCATGGAGAATCCTTGAGCCAAAGTCATCTGTTAGAGAAATCCCATGTCACCCGAGTATTCAATATAATGTTAATTATTAGTAAAAATAATTAAGTTTTTATAAGCGATTTTAAATTTCAGCTCTTGAATTTTACTGCCTGTCCCCACTTTCCTTAAGTATAGTCCCTGCTGCCAATTGACCTTATCATTTGAGGCACATGTTCTTAGACTAACAACTTCTTATGTTTTATAAAACAGTTTTGTTAGCCAGAGAACTGTTAAGGAATCAAAAGTTCTCTTCCAAATAACAGTTGAAAAATGCAAGCAGTAGCAACTGATTGTTTGATATTATGTAAACACAAATAGCCAATAAATATAATAATCTTAAACAGCTGAATAATGTTAATATCAATAGTTCGAATATTAGCCTGAACTTGAATTTCCATTTCCCTTCTTACCAAAGATACCTCTGTGGTTAGAAAGATCAGGAGGTTATAGTTTTATAGGTGTGGGCCTCAGTCTCCCTTTGATTGTTTTTAATAAGCAATTGTAGAAATCAATCAGTTTTCCAAATGCCAGGTCATAGCCCATCAATTTGGTGACTAATAGCTTGCTCTTGTGTTTCAGATATGTGTGGCTTCACGACTGGTAAATAAAATGTGTTATTGTGAATCATAGTTAATTTTTAAAGCAAGAGATTTAAATGAACTTTATTTATCTCATGTGAGGAAATGAGGACTAACAAGGTGATTTAACTTGCCCAGATAACTCAGGAAACATGTGACTTGAACCAGAAGCTAGGTCTTAAGAATCTATATTTAGAGCTCTTTATTCTGTATCATGCTTCCAGGAAAAGGCTTCTTGTTTGCTCCACTGAGAGCACATAATTACTCTGTTTTTCAGTTGGTAATATGATAGTCCTTTTCTGTCACTTTCATTATTTATTCATTTGTTTGTTTGTTTGTTTTTTGCTAAGATTTACTGAAAAGAGCACTTTCCTGGACTCTGGCCATTGTTAGGAAGGTGATTTCTAGCAGTCAGCATCCATGCCACATCTAAATTTTACCATCCATTTCTCCTTTGGGGAACACAGCTAATGCAACTGTTTAAGTCTAGAGTTTACCTGATTTAAGTCTGGGAGCTCTTTTTAAGGTGCATTACTAATACCAGTGAATGTTATTTTGTGCTTCTTTGTCATGACATTCTTTACCCATTTTCTTGCTTTTTTAGATTTCAGCTCACCACATAGTTTTCATTTTAAAAATGCAAGTTTTGTGTATAATCACATAATTTACTACTTTTTGATTTTTAAAAATATATCATTCTTTCCTTTTCTAGCATATGTTCATACCTGACCTCAAAAATGCCTATGGGCAATTTAGCAATGGTGAGCTCTGTCCTCTGCTATTCAGATTTAATTGGGAAAGTTTGGGAGTGGGCTGTTTGTAAATGATGCCCTTTTTCTAGGCTCTGTTTTTGTGTTGCTTTTTGTACCCTGGTATTATGGAGGCTACCTGTGCTCATTCTTTTGATTAACTTTACCTGATCATGATCTTTCTGGTGCTTTCCTATTTATCTAATCCAGCAGGTCTCAAATGTTTGGTTTCAGGAGTCTCTTACACTGTTAAAAATTACTGATGAGTTTTTATGTATGTAATTATATCTATTTATATTTATTATGTTATAAATAAAAATTGACTTTAAAAAATATTTAATTCAATAATAAAGCCATTATGTGGTAACATAAATAGCATTTTTTTAAAAACTATATATTTTTCCAAAACATGAGTTGTAATAGAAGAGTGGCATTGTTTTAGATTTGCAATTTCTTTAACGTCTGGCCTAATAGAAGAGAGCTGAATTCTCACCTCTGTTTCTGCATTCAATCTGTCATGGTTTATTATTTTGGTTGAAGTAAGTGAACAAAAATCCAAGCTCATATAAACATGTTGGAAAAGAAAGGAGTACTTTAATGGCCTTTTCACCAGAGTTTAACAAGTGATGGTATCTTAAGGTTTAATTGCAATGTAGACTCTAAAAACATATCAATGAACTTTTTGTGCTATTACTTTAAAGTCCCTTAGTCTATCTTGAAATTTGAATGAATCTTTACAAACACATGATTTTGTACATAATGCGTTGGCCATATGGAAAATATTCAATTCACTGAGGTATACTGATCTTTCAAATATTAATACATTTCATTATACAATGTCAAAAAATCACATTTGTTAGTATCACCAGCAGTTTCATCAGGAAATCTTAAAATCTTAAAACATCTAACAGCTTATGAAATTTTCCAAAATTTTTATTTTGCTTTGAAATCTCTAATTTTATCATTGGCAACAAATGATGTCTAATGTTTGCCGTGAAATGACAGTCTAATTTGTTTGGTTTTGAGAAAACTCTTACTTTCCTCAAAAGTTGATTTAATACAGTTTCTAATTTTTATTGCCTCATCAAAGACATTATTAAATGAACCTGGCATTATTTTTCTTCCAACTGTGTGGTGGTAAAAGAAAAAAATATATAGTAAGCAGGAAAATGGCCCCCCAAATAAGCTTATACCCTAATCCCTGAACCTGTGAATATGTTACATTATATGGCAAACATAATTGAACTTGCTAATCAATTTACCTTAAAATAGTGAGATTATCCTGGATTATCCAGAAGGGTCCAATGTAATCACAGTGGTTCTCAAAAATGGAAGAAGGAGGCAGAAGAGGAATTCAGAGGGATGCAGTGTGAAAAGGACTCAACCCGCATAGCTAGCTAGAAAATGGGGGAGGAGGGCCAAAAACCAAGGAATGAGAGCAGCCTCTAAAAGCTAGAAATTGCAAGGAAACTGGATTCTCCTCAGAGCCTCCAGAAAGGAATGCAGCCCTGCCAATCATTGTTTTTAGCTTAGTGAGACATGTTTCAGATTTATAACCTAAGAAACTGTAAGACAATAAATTTATGTGGTTTTATGACAATAAATTTGCCTCGATTTACTGCAGCAATAATAGAAAACGAATACAACTAATATGAGTTGGAGACTGCACTTTGTGCTACAGCATCATTGCTTTTGCACTATTAGTACAAACGTCATCCTAGTGAAATGGCATATTATTAAGAAAAATAGTTTTGACCTTGAGAATGCCCTGAAAGAATTTTGAGGCTCCATCAGGGATCTGTGTACCACACTTTAGGATCTCCTATTTAACTTTTTCTTTGTATTTCTTGTGTCATCTAGTAGATTAGGTACTGGGGTGTAGAAATAGAGAAGGCACAGTCCCTGTTTTAAGATTATAGTCTAGTGGTGGGAGAGGTAAGCAAATCAATGATTGCCGATAACATAGAATGACAAGTGCTGTGCCTGATACACTTGGGGGTGGGAAAAGATACCTAATTCCTATCTTCATGTGCTTTCAGTTTAGTGGGAGAGATCACAAAAATAACTACAAAATGCAAAGTGCTTTTAAGGAAATATCCCCACTGACAGGATGAGGGAGAGACCTTTACATTCCCACTTAGCAGTGTATGAGGTTTCAATTTCTCTACATCCTCTCCAATACTTGTTATTGTTTATATTTTGTTTATAGCCATTCTGGTGAGCTACGAAGTTTTATCTCATGTCTCAATTTGCATTTATCTACTAACCAGTGATACTCAACATCATTTCATGTACTTATTGGCCATTTTTATATCTTCTTTGGAGAAATACCTATTTAAATCGTTTGCCATTTTTAAATGGAATTATATATCATTTTATTGTTGTGCTATAATTGTTCTTAAAATATTCTAGGATACTGTCCCCTTATCAGATATTTGATTCGCAAATATTTTCTCCTATTCTATAGGTTTTTTTTTTTTTTTAAGTTATTGATGGTGTCTTTTTAAGCACTAATTTATTTTAATTTTGATGAAGTCCAATTTATCTATATTTTTTCTTTTGTTGATTCTGCCTTTGGTGTTTTACTTAAGAAACCATTGCCTAATCTAAGGTCAAGATTTACACTTTTGATTTCTTCTAAGAATTTTATATATTTTAACACTTATATTTAGATCTTCGATTAATTTTGAGTTAATTTTTAAATATCTTTTGATGAAGGAGTCTGACTTCATTCTTTTTTATATTGCTATCTAGTTGTCTCATCAACATTTCTTGAAAAGGAATCTTTCCC
>NW_006436298.1:23956149-24032664 GCF_000325575.1 Pteropus alecto | reverse complement strand
TTTCCCTATTGAATTTTCTTGAAACCTTCATCAAAAATCAGTTGGATATAATATGGGTTTATTTCTGGACTCTCAGTTCTATTCCATTGATTTCATGTTCTATTCTTATACCTGTCTTTTCATACAATATTCGTTACTGTAGTTCTGTAGTAAGTTTTGAAAAATGGGAAATGTGGTTCTCTAACTTTGTTCTTTTTCAAGATTTTTTGACTATTCCGGGTTCTCTGCCTTCCTAGATGAATTTTAAGATCAGTTTGTTAATTTCTGCAAAATAGGCAGCTGGGATTTTGATAGGGATTACCTTGTAGCTATAGAATAATTTGGAAAGTATTGCTACTTTAACAATATTAAATCTTTCAATCCATAAACATGGATGTCTTATTTATTTAGATCTAATTCAGTTTCTTTAACAGTTTGGGGATTTTTTGTTTGTTTGTTTTAGAATTCCTTAGGATTTTCTACATACAAGATCATGTCATCTCTAAATAGATAGTTTTACTTCTCCCTTTCCAAATGGATGTCTTTTATTTGGTTTTCTTGCCTAATTGTCCTGGCTCAGATTTCTAGTACACTGTTGAATAGTTGTGGTAAAAATGGACATTCTTGTCTTGTTCCTGATCTTAATGGCAAATTTTGCAGTCTTTCACCATTAAGGATGAAGTCAGCTGTGGGTTTTCTGTAGATGTCCTTTATCAGGTTGATGAAGTTCCCTTCTATTCCTAGTTTGTAGAGTGTTTTTATCATGAAAGATATTGGATTTTGACACATTCTTCTCTTAGACCATCATGTAGTTTTTGTCCTTTATTCTACTAATAAGGTATATTATATAGATTCATTTTCCCATGTTGATTCAACCTGACATTCCTGGGATAAATCCCACTTAGTCATGGTGTACAATTCTTTTTATTTGTTGCTGGATTCAATTTGCTGAATATTTTTGCCTCTGTATTCTTAAGGGATATTGTTTTATAGTTTTCTTGTAATGTTTTTGTCTTGTTTTGGTATCAGAGTAATACTGACCTCAGAGAGTCAGTTGGGAGGTATTCCCTTGTCTTCTGTTTTTTGGAAGAATTTGTGAAGGATTAGTGTTAATTCTTCTTTAAATATTTGGAGAATTCACCAACAAAGCCATCTGGCTTCTCTTTGTGGCTTCTCTTTGTGGGAAAATTTTGATTTATTAATTCAATCTGCCTCCTAGTTATAGGTCTACTCATACTTTTTTTAAATCTGTCATTTCAGTACTTTGCCTTTCTAGAAATTTGTCTGTTCATCTAGGTTATAAGATTTGATGTTTATTGTTGTTTATAGTGACCCCTTATGATCTCTTTATTTCTATAAGGTCAGTAATAATGTCCCCTCTTTCATTACTAATTTTAGTAATTTGTCTTCTCTCTTTTTCTCTCTCTCGTCAGTCAAACTAAAAGTCTGTCAATTTTGTTCATGTTTCAAAGAATCAATTTTAGTTTCATTATTTTATCTATTGTTTTTCTGTTCTCTTTTTATTCCCAATCTAATCTTTATCGTTTGCTTCTTTGTGTTTAGCTTGCTCTTCTTTTTTTAGTTTCTTAAGGTTGAAGGTTAGGCTAATTGATTTTAGAACTACCTTTTTAAATATAAGCATTTAGCCTGCAATTTTATGTTCTTGTGATGTATTTGGCTTTGTTATTAGGGTAATACCGTCATCATAGAATGAGTTAGGAAGATTTCTTTCCTCTGTTTTCTGAAAGTCTGTGAAATGTTAAAATTATTTTATTTTTTTATTTCATAGAATTGACCAGTGAAACCCTTGGGACTTTTCTTTGTAGGAAGATTTTGAATTACTAATATAATTTCTTTACTTATTTTAGGTCTATTCCTTTTTCACATTTCATCTTATATCAGTTTATTTATGTCTTTCTAAAGAATGTGTCCATTTCATTTGTATGTCTACTTTGTTGGCATAAAGTTGTTCATTGTGTTGTTTTATAATCTTTTTGACTTGTGTGGTCAATAGTAACAGCTTTTTCATGTATTATTTTGGTGATTTGTGTGATTTTTCCTTTTTTTGATCAGTCTAGCTAAAGGTTTTCAATTTGTTGACTTTTTTGAAAAACCAACTTTTTATTTTTTCTATTTTTTTTCTTTTCTATTTCATTTATTTCTGCTGTAATCTTTTGTGTTGCTGTTCTTCTTGCATTAGATGTGGTTTGCTCTTCTTTTTCTAGTGTCCTAAGATCAAATCTTAAGTTTTTTATTTGAGAACTTTCTTCTTTTCTGATACAGGTAGAAATATAGATTTCCTTCTAACCACTGCTTTTTGTGTATCCCATTAAATGTGATGTATTACGTTTTCGCTATTATTCAGTAAAAAATATTTTGTAATATCCTTTGTAATTTATTTTCCGACTTACTATATGTTCTTTAACTCCAAATATTGAGGGTTTTCCAAGATTTCTTTCTGCTATTGATTTCTAAGTTAAGTCTGTTGTACTTGAAGAACTTTTTATGATCTCATTCATTTTTAGTGTATTAAGGCTTATTTTATGATGTGGCATATGTTCTATTTTGGAAAACTTTTTTGGCATTTGAAAAAAATGTGTATTCTGCTATCATTGAGTAGAGTAGTCTATATATGTTAATTAGATTGACTAGGTTGACGGTATTCAAATCTTCTATTCTGTTATAGATTTTCTGTTTAATTCTGTCAGTTATTGGCAGCAAAATTTTGAAATATCTATAACAAATTGTCTGTTTCTTCTTTCAATTCTTTCATTTTTTGTTCCACTGATTTTGGTTGTTTGTTTTAGATGTGTATACATTTATAAGTATTATATTTTTATGATGTATTTTCCTTTTTATCATTTTGAAATTTTATTTAAAGCCTGTTTTGTCTAATACCAGTACAGTAACTACAGCTCTATTATAGTTACTGTTTTCATGGCTTACCTTTGCCATCCTTTACTTTTAATTTATTTTTTGTATTTGAATGTAAAATATGTCTTTTATAGATGACACAGTTACATCCTGCCTTTTTAAATCTAGTCTGACAATCCCTGTTTTTGATTGAGATGTTTAGACCATTTACATTTAATGTACTTATAGATCTGGTTAGGTTCACATTTTCCATTATGCTTTGTTTTTATATGACTCCTATCTTTTTTTCCTTTCTTCTGCCTTGGTTGCCTTCTTTTGTATTAAATAAATATTTTTAGTGTACACACATTTAAATTTCTAGTGTAACTTTACCTTTTAAAAGTTATTTTCTGAGTGTTTGCTCTAGGGAATACATTCTACATCTTTGTTTAACATAACCAATTTAATACCATCCAGATAATACCAACTTAATTTTGATAAAATATAAAAACTTTGTTCTAATGTTATTCTATTTCTTTCTCCCTTTCTGTGATATTGCCATATGTATTAAATCTCTACATGTTATAAAATAAACAATACATTGTTATAGATATTGCTTTATACAATCTATGTCTTTTAAAAAATTCAGTGAAAAGAAATGAGATAATATTTTACAGCCTTTCATATTAACCCAAATATTTACTGTGTTAATGCCATCTGGTGTCATTTTCTTTCAGCCTGAAGGATTTCTTTTACTATTTCTTTTAAGACAGGTCTGCTAGCAACAAATTCTCATTTTTTATTTTGTCTTCTGTTTTAAAAGGATGACTATATTTTGCCTTCAATTTAAAGGACAGCTATTCTTGATATAGAGTATTTGGTGGACAGTCTTTTTCTTTCAGCACTTTGAATTTCTAATTCCACTGACTTCTGGCCTCCATGGCTTTATTGATGCTTACCTATATGTTTTGAGTTAGCTTTCTCTTGATGGTTTTAGTTTCTTGGTCTTTGTCCTTTAATAGTTTGCTTATGTTATGTCTAGATATTGATCTCTTTATATTTGTCCGTTAAACTTCTGTGATGAGTAGATTAATGTTTTTCATTTCATTTGGTATGTTTTTGTCCCTCATTTTTTCCTATCCCTTTATTTGTCTCTACTCCTTTGCTGATGCTATTACATGTTTTTTGATATGTTTATGATTGTCCCAAATGTCTCTGAGTCTTTGCTTATTTTTTAAAAATCTTTTTTTTCTCTCTGTTCTTTCAGATTGAGTAATTTATATTAACTATCTTTAGTTCTCCAATTCCTTTTCAGGTCATTTTGAATCTGCTGTCAAGTCTTTATAGTGAATTGTCTTTTCTTGCATTGTACTTTTCAACTCTAAAATTTCCATTTTGTTCTTAAAAAAATTTTGTCTTATTGAGAATGTCTTTTTTATTTATTGTATTACTTTCCTTTTATTTTTTAAATATGGTCATTTTGAGTTCTTTGAACATATTCGTAATAGCTGCTTTGAAGTCTATGTTTAAATCCAACATCTAGGAACACCCAGAAGGTTCCTCTTAATGGCTTTTTTCCTATTTCATTGCATGCTTCATAATTGCTTGTTGAAAACTGGACATTTTTAGATCATATATTTAAATCAGCTCTGGATTCTAATATCTTAATCCCTAAATATTGTTGTCGTTGCTTTGCTTATTTGCTGGTTTCTTTGTTTAAACATTTGCCTAAATTTAATCAGTGACATCAACCTCCCCTGTGATGTGCGGCCACTGATGTATCTTTATTTGTTTGTTTGTTTTGTTTTAAGATTTTTGTTTTGAGTTTTACATTTGGCTTCCTAGGACTGGCCTCTTTGTGTAGCTTAAATGAAAAGCCAATGGTTGTACAGTAGTTGTGCTTAAACACTTCAGGTCAATAGCTTGTCTCTGATCTCTTCATGGATCTCTCTCTCAACAGAGGAATTCATTTAAAGTTTACAGTTTTCAGTTGTGTCCTAGCTTTTGGTTTCTGCTGGGTTCTTTCACGTTTCCTCTGTTCATGTGATCACTCAGCCTCAGAAATGTGTGGCTAGTTTATTCCTCTCCAGTCTCTATTACACATACTCTGCTTTTGCCAAGAATATGCTTGCCCCAACCATGACCATGACTTTGAATTAATAGAGCTGTTGGCTCTCCCTGCTTGCCACTTCTAAGATCACCAGTTCTACTGAAACACTTGGGCTTAAACATCACCTACCACTCGAACTCAAGTGTGCCCCTTTGACCACAGCAAAGATATTTCAAGATCTTATGCTCGTCCTCACACTGAAAGAAACTCTGTCCTGGCTGAAGTGTGGTTGATTGTAATAAAATAGCTCCAGGCCAGAATGCCACAGGGTCCTAAATTCTTACCAAAATATTAGTAATTTTTCAAATGTGACTGTTTCTTAAATTGTTATATTCCTTTGGTCAGTTTTTAGAGTACTGAAATAGTTGTATTTGTTACTTTTGTCTACCCTTTTAGTTTTTTGGAAGAGTATATGATGATCACATTCAACCATAACTGGAAGTCCGGCTTCTGGTCTTGTGTTATGTATATTTTTTTTTTTACTCTCTCAAGATGATGGAAAATTTACATGTTCTATTAATTAATTTATCTCTGATTTCTTTGGGACAAATTTTTGTTTTACATTGGTCTCAAATGTGAAAAAAACATATATATTTTTTCCTTGGCTATGCATGCATATTAGAAAAGAGAAAATAAAAAGGCTGCCTGGAAAATATATTTGGATGGCACTGATTTGACTGGCATGGGCTTTACAGTGAAGAGGTGGAAACAGGAATATGCTGGAAGTCAGTTTAAGGCCAGAATGAGGCAGACTTCTCTTTCGGGCACCCATATCCATACTATGTTTCCTAGATTTCTAAACAGTTATTTCATTTCCTCAAACACAACACTTCTCCCATCTACTTTTTTTTCCCTTTCTTACTTATGGTCAGGTATTTAACTATGGACAAAATAAAGTAGTTGCCTATACAAAATGATAGGGGAGAGAGATTCAGTGTTTCTTGGACAAATCTTCAATTGATCACATATTTTAGCTTCACTTCTTAATCCATACTTCTGCCAGGGATATCAGGTCATTCCTTTAGCTGCAGTGCTCTCTGCACACATTCTAGAATTTGGCTTTCCCACTCCATTTCTTCTGTGAACACTCGTTCATCTGTCTTACCTTGTACAAATTTGTAGAGAGGACTCTACATCGTCTCTGCCCACCTCCAACATACACCTTTCTTACCTTTTTAAGGAGATCTCTGGAAGAAGATGGGGAAAAATACACACTGATCTTCCTAATCAAAAGTTTTGTGCATGTATTTTTAAACGGTTGCAATGTAATGTGTACATGCTGTCATGGGTCTTGTTTTCACTTCTCCATTTTAGCATTTTCTATATTGCTATACTTCTTCATAGTTACTTATAGTGGATTATGAACACATTTTAAAGAAACAATTTGTTGCATTTTTATTATTATGATGGTTCTTGTTTTAGTTACTGCCTCCTTCTCTTTCTTTACCCTTTCCTCCATCCCACCATCATGCATATTTACCTTTCCTCGGGTAACCAATATTAACAACATTGACAGTTTGTGGAACAGTAAATGTTAATTTTTTCCTTGTCAAGCTGATTGAGTGACAGCTATCAAGAAGGATAATTAACCTTAGAACAGGCTGACATTGTCATCATGAAAGTAATTTCAGTTATTTATGGGTTTTCCAAGAAATCATGTGATCTTAGTTATGGAATGTAGGTGGTAGTTTTATCTCTGTAATGGCTTCCTAGAATTGGCATTTCCACCGTAGTTCTTGGATGGAACTGAACCATTACCCTGGTCGTAATTCCTCTGTCCCTCTTTTGTTCAAATTCAGTTCCCAGAGAGGCCAAGTTTTCCATGAGAGTTTTTGTCTGTTTCGGATGAAATATCAACTGGAAATGAGCTTGGGATAATGGATGTTAGTAATATTTAAGCACTTGTATATCAGACATCAGAGAAAGGCCATAAGTTTGAGGACAATCTTAAATACCAAAAGAAATACTTTGAACCTTCTTCATCTCAGTTTTCCAGTCAACCTAGGCCTAAACATGAGATCAGTTTGGCTGATTATAGATAACAAAAACGTCTTTTCTATTAAAGAGTACATTTATTTTTTTCTTTTAGTAAGCAAGATAAAAAAATAAAAACTAAATTTTTTAATGAAGGAGTAAAACTCATTATTTGTACATAAAAAAAGTTTAAACTACAGAAAAAAAGTTAAGCAAATATCCTGGATAAAAACATAATTTTACAAAAATTATACAAATACATAAACAAAAAAGGAAAAAGATAGATTTTACAAAGAGATATTATTTAAACAAACATTCAAAATATGAAGTGCCTAAGAATATATAACATATAACAAGAGATGTGCAAAACTACCATGTGGACAATAGTAAGGACTTCCTGTGTGTTAAACCTCAATAAGTGGAATGATATACAATACACATGGCTTGGAAAACTTAACGTTTTGCAGATGCTCAATTCGATCAATGCAATCTCAATCAAATTTCTGTCTGTTTTGGTGGGGAGGGGAGAATCCTTGATAAAAGATTCAAAAATTATGTGGAAAGACAAAGGGCCAATAGCCAAGAATGACAACAGTGTATTTTGGTACAAGGAAAGACAGACATACTGGTGGAACCTTACTAGTGAAAGTGTATTCCATAGACCGACAACATTGGTGGCATTACCTGGGACTTGTTAGAAATACAGAATCTCTGGCCTCAACCCCAGGTCAATTGAGTCAGAATCTGTCTTAACAAGATAACTCAAAAGAGTGGGGAAAAGATGGTTTTAATAAACTTATGGGGCAACTGGTAACTAAACAGGAAAGGTAATTATATTGAAAGGTATTGCTTGTTTTATAACATGCAGCCATCCCTTACTCTCTATCATCTACACTTCTTTAGGAACATTTGAAAAATCAATAAAAATAAAAAGAATGCTTTGAGTATGCATTTTCCTAGGTGCCTCTGTTACCCATGTGCTTGTAAGCCATGGATCAATCTTGTTAATAAGCATTTCTTAGGTACTCCATCCTCAGCCTTTATGTATTTTCAGTATCTCTTGGCTCAAGCCCGTACGTCATGACCCAATGATAGTACTGTCACTACCAATGTAGATAACTAATATTGTGACTATGCTCCCTTCATTGTGGCAATGATAAAGTTTTATCTAATTATTTTATAGGTGTGTTTGTGTATTTTGGAAAAAAACTGCTGAAGATGCTAAAGAAAGGGCAGCTCTTTTACTGACAAATTGGAAGGAAATAATTTTCCACCTCCTTAGGATTACAAGACCAGCTCAGTCTTCTAGTCTTCCTAAACAAAACAAGGTAAGAAATATTTTTCTTCATATTTTAAATAATTTGTACTCTGCCTACTCAGTTTCCTTGAAGGCTTCTATAATTCTATTCCTTTGGCCTCTAAGAGAAATACAATTTGTGTTTTCCTTTAGAAAGTTAGTGTGCCAGCCAGCTGTCAGCCTTATGATGTACCTGATCTCCTATGTCAGGGGAAGCACAATTCAGTTTTAAACTAAGTCTGCACAACAGTGCAGCAGGGCTGCCAGCATCTCTCTTTATGTTTCTTTCTTTGAAATTTTTTTTCTACCCAAAACAGTATGGTTTTATTTTTAAATCCTTTGTGTGAGATGAAACCACCACTGACTTTGCTTGTTTTTAGTTAAAAATCAGCAAATTGAATGAAATAATCTGTAAGTATTTCTGCTACCCTTTCTCATTTCTAGAAAATAAAATACCACTGCTTGTTTAACTTATGACTTGTCTAAACATGTTGAAAGCATTGACTAGAAGGTATAACACTCAGACTCTGAAAGGGAACTGTGACAAGTTCAGTCAAAAGGGAAAACAGGAATAATTTATAAAAGGCATTGCAGATAATGATGCCAGCCAGTTATTTTAAAATGCATCCATCTCACCTTTTAATGAATTAGATTTGTCAACAGCAAATGTTTTATGCACCACTTCTAATAAAAGTGGCACACTAGGAATGCAGTGCTTTGAGGTTGGCTTCTTCAAAGGTTTAGGAGTATCTTCAATTCAAAGATATTTTTTAAATAATAGATATTAAAAAGTATATTTAAATAATTTTAAGGTTGTGACACAAACACCAAATGACAAAATTCAAGAGTTTCAAAGCAGAGGCTGACATGCTATCACTATTTCACATAGTAACTGATTTTTAAATTAGGAGCATAACAGGCTGATTTGGGGATTGTGTGTCAGTTTAACTTTAAATTTTCTTGTTGTTTTGGTTAGTGTCACAACCTTAATGTCAGCTTTTCAAATAGGTTTCTACATTTCCTTTGGTTCAGGGTCATTAAATAATGCATATGATAAGTCTAAGAGGCATAAATAGGTCACACTGAAGTGGAATTTCTTGCTTCTCTGATTTCGAGAGACAACTAATACCTGCTATGTAAGTGGAGAAAGTTAGCTCAGGCATTTCAGTAAATTTCTGTTTATCAGGAACTTGATTCATACCAATATAAATCCGAATAACAAGACGTGATGTTGATATGATCCTGTTCACACTCTATTCTTCCTGTACCACTAATACTAACCATTTGATCCTGTTGGTTATCACCTTCTACAAATGTTAAGAACCATAATTCCCACAATTGATATTTTTTTGACTAAAAGTACAAGTTAAACCTGATAATAATTTCATTTGAAGAATCCTTATTTGGCGTAGTTGAGTATAGGTAAACCTTGCCTTAAAAACTTTCATATGGCAGTCCTTTTTATAAAGCACTGTTATGAAGATATTTAAAAATAGAATCTTGCTTTTTAAAGTAACACTTGTTACTTATGTGTAAGAAATTTCTAGTACCACACTAGACATTAAAGGAACAGCCAGGAGCATTCTATGGGGAAAGAAAAATAAGGGGAGAGAGGAGGGAAAGAATAATCTACTTACCCAAATTCTTCCCTTTTCCTTGATTCTTATCTGCCATGATCTCACAAGGCAGGTCTGCATTGTCTATGCTGAATCTAGTTTTAATTTAGAAAAAGAAACATTAGCATCCATCCCACAGTTGTCTTTTTCAGCACCTATGTTAGAGAAATAAAAGATGAAAAGAGAAGTAAATTGCTCATTGATCTTTTCTTGCTGACTCATATATAATACTGACCAAAACATTTTATAGCTCTCATCTCCTCCTAGACTGAAGCACCAGGTTTTATTCTTCCTGGTTTTGTCATAATGACTGAGCAAACATTAATCTTTCTTGTCCAGTGTACTCTGTTTCATTCCTTCTATCTCTTTCTTTTTCAAGCAGTGTTGAATTTGAGAAATTTCTAATAGTTTTCATTTGGGATGATGCTATGAAATTTTATCTTCATTTTGCCCTAACTTAACTTTTCCTACCCTTTGGACCCTCCCATATCACATCATTATTAAATCATCACAATTATGACAAATAATATTCTTTCTAAGCCGCAGGCTTCAACAATAAGAGGTAACTGCTGCATTGTGTAGTGGTTTGAAAATGTATGCTGTTGTCTGTTAAGATTTTGGCTAAATTCTCCAAACTCATTTTAACTCTACTCATGCCCTTGTTTAAATAAATTTTTTAAATCATTATTATTGTTCATACTAATACTAGTTCTGATTTCTGTTTGATAAGAATGAAATTTTAACAAAAATGACTGTTTCTAAATTCAGAGGAAATTATTAAAATAAATGAATTGGAACTCAGTATATACCTGCAATATAAAAAAGTTTTCTGGCAGAGAAGCAAAATATTCTCTTTAAATATTACAGGCGAAGGCAGCTTCATGCAAATTCATTTAGAGCAGTTTCAGATTTATGTATTTAATAAAGCTGAGTAGTGGATCTAACTTATGTATTTAATGTCCTTCAATGTACAGTGATGTTCTAGTGACTGGAAAATAATGATGAAATTTTATTTAGTGTTTCTGCTACATCAGTCAATTCTATAAATGGCTTTTTAATGGGATACAATATATGCTTTTAATAGTTTTCTGTAATATTAAAAGATAATATGTATTGAGTGCTTTCTACATGCCAGCAATTGTTCTAAGTACTATTCATGGATTATCTCATGTAATACTCGTAACAACCCTTTGATGATCTCACTATTTTATAGCTGCAGTAGAGGCACATGAAGAGAATGTTACAAAACTAGTAAATAATAGAGCTGGGATTCAAACGCAAATCGTGACGCTCCAGAGCTCGCACTCTAAGCCCTTGCTACTCTGAATGTGACCCCCACACCAGCAATATCACTATTTTACCTGGGAAATTAGATGCAGAATCTCAAGCCTCACCCCAAATCTTCTGAAGATCTGCATTTATAACAAGATTGCCATGTTATTGGTTCCTTGAAGTTTGAGAAGCACAGCTCTACACCACTATGCTATCCTGCCCTTTGAAACAGAATTAAGTATCTTATAAAACAGATTTTTATTTTTATGTGTAATGTGATACTGAAATCCTATCTTTCTGCTATTTTGAGTATTTCTATCTTGTATAAACTACCTTATAATGAGATCTAATAACTAAACATGAGCCGGGATCCAAAATATACCCAAGTTATCTTGAAATCAATTGTATAAAGAACAGAAAAACATTCCAGATTATAAAAAATTCTCTCTGCAATGGCAGCTAACTACTTCGACATGAGACTTTCTTACAATCCCAGTGTAGCACACTGCCTTTGAGCACAGACTTTAGAGACAGGCTTCCTGGATTTGAATCTCAGTTTCTCTTTCTAGCTGTGAGTCCTCAGGAAACTTACACAGTTTCCTATACCTCAGCTTCACCATCTGGGAACTGAGGTTTAAAATGATACTTACTTCACAGGAATGTTGTGAAGATGGAATGAGTTAATACATGTAAAGGATTTAGAACAGGGCCCTATATGAGGTAAGTGAATAAAGGTTAGCTACTACAGTTGTTGTTTGCTATAATTCCCATCTAGAATACAATAGATTCACATCTCATACTTCTTGGTTATCAACTGATAATAAATTGACACATATATTTGTTAGCAGAGCTCACCACATAAAAGCATATCTTTGCTGTTAGAGTTCACATTACAGACTTCAGTTTTTATATTTTCTGAAAAGTGTCTCCTGTGATGCTTCCTGCCTGTGAGTTCTGTTAAATGCAACTTAATTAATTGCGGTACATAACCTGTTAAGTCTAATGAAATCAGTTCAAAATCAAACTGAAATGTGTTAACAGCATGTTGAATTTTTAAATGTATGTGCTTTTAAATCAAATAAAGATAATGATTGTAAGCTTGGTTGACCAACCATTTGCATAACCAATACAAGAAAACTGAGACGATAGAGAATGTTTAAAGCTCGAATATTCCAAGAAACTTCCTTGTTTCCTTCTGGGTGAACAGAATTCTGAAATTAATCCATGGTAGTCTTTAGGACAATAATGGTTTGGTGTGCAGGTACTCACTTAACAGCTTTTCAAGAATTCACCTAATGTGTGAAGTGAGATTATGTGTTCCTGGAAAGTACTCTATTGAAAATTGGTTTGCGAAAGGCACTGACATAGAAATACTTGGTGTAAAGAATGCCCTGGGAAACTCTTAAATTGCCAATCTCAGGACCTACATCCAGAGAGTTCAATTCACTAGGCTTGGGGTAAGGCACAGGTATTTGAATTTTTAACAAGTGCCTGAGGTAATTCTGCTTAAATTAATTACAGGCTACACTTGAAGAAACACTACAGTGGAAGCAAAGACATTAATTGAAGAAAAGCTTTTATTGGCTACTCATTCCTTTTTGTAGCATTATCTTCTTTGATACTTGTTTTTTCCATCATTTTACTCCAAATTATCTTTTGGCCTTTCTTCTACCTCTTGTTAGTGTTCCTCATGCTAATCTGTAATTTTCTGTTTTTTCTCTTTTTTATCCTTTCTCAAAGAACGTCTCTGGATTTATCAGTCATATCTTTGCAGATGATACTACAAAATGGTCACAAAGGTTATTTTGTAATCAAACTGAGCCAAAATGTAGGTGCTGAAATCACTTTGGAGGCCGTGCATTAAAAAAAAAAAAAAAAAAAAAAAAAAAGGAAGAGTAGGAGAAGGAAAGAAGGAAGGTAAGAATAGAGCAGAAACTATCAAAGCAGATATAAGTAATGTTTCATGACACTTTTGTTTAAGATTTGCGTGTGCACATGTACACATTAATTACATTGAAGTGTATTTTTTTAACCTGCGGGTCGTAGTCAAAAAATTTGAAAGATACTGAATCTTGGTCTTCTGAACTTCAGTGTGACATTATGAGCACTATGTTTTCTCAAGCATTTCCCTCATATAACTTCCTCTATTTCTATTCTGGACATTTCCATTCATGTAATTCACTCAGAATCATCATGTCTAGAACTGAATTTGCCATGCCATCTTACCATTATTTTCCTCCTAAGTTTTTAAAATCTGTTCATAAGCTATCAGTCTGTCATCCATATTAAAATTTCAGAATTTCCTTTGTAATAATTTAGCACTTACTACATAAACTTCCCTATAGCCTCATCTCGCTACCCTTGCCTGTCTTTGGGACCTAACCAGCAGAAAATCTTGTGGTCAACCATAGCAGTTACCCATTCCTCAGCCAGCTTCTTGGAGGCTAGCAAGAACATGCCCTGTGTGGTATCTTTGGCTCCCTTCAACAAGACCGTATGAGCTTTTGACAACAAGCATGCCCTGCTTTGTATGATGCCCACCTCTTTTTCTTAGCCACTGCTATCATAATTGGTCTTTCCTGCACCGATTTTTGTTGTCCAGGAAGAGCCACACCCTGGCTTTTACCCTTTACTAATTTCTATGACATATCCACATGTTTTCTGTCTCCTAACATGACTTTATAATTCTACATTGTCCTGTTTGTTTTCTCTGATGACTTCGGTCTAAAGTACAAGCCTGTTGATGCCTAGGACACCTGTTTGATTTTCTTTCAACTATAATTTCCTGCCTCACTCAGTAACCCCAAGCTATCAATTCATACCCTGGAAAGTCATTTCAAAAGCTATCTTTCCTTTTGTTATGGCCCTATCCTCTTCCTATTCATCATCACCTTCAACTAGATTCACTATCCTCTTTATTGATCTTCCTACCTCTATTTTCTCACCCCACAACAAACCGTTCTAACACCCTGTTTGATGAATATTTATAAAATAGTAGTCATGTACTGCCTTAGTTAAAAACCTATGACTCCCTGTTTTGTACAGGATAAAGTCCAGATGTTTTCCTCCTGGAGAAAAAAAAGAAGGCTTAGCATACCTAGCTGGCTATAGCATACCTCTTTCATTTTATCTTTCACTGTTTTCATTTATGAATTGTCTGCTTTGGCTCCCCCAAACAGTCCTATATATGCTCTAAGGAGGTCTCATCATTTTTAACTACCAAGGTCCCCCGTTGGTGGTAGTTCATGAATCTGGAGCAGGTAACTGTGGCTGGGGTTAGGAGAGGGATCGCAGTACTTACAAAGAAACCACAAGATGGAGACCTAATTATACATTGGTAATATACAAGTTAGTAAGAGCTCAGGTTGTGGAATAGGAGGGAAATAAGCAGGATATGATCTCATTATTTACTTCTCAAGTTACTGTCTGGCTGAGGCTTCTTATATCCTCCCTTCACTAGTTTTTGAATCACTCCCAGAATTGGAGAATGTTCGAACTTGTATATAGTGAGAGATTATATGTCTCCAACTGTGAGTCCTGTTAGGCTACAAGTTTTGGAAGATCACTGGGCTCCCACCTCTAGGAATGCCTTTATCTTCCTTTTTCTTGGTGGCTTGACCTCCCTCTGCCCATATGGAACTTCCCACTACAGGATTCTGGATCCTTTTTTACTTGGACCACTCAGTTGATACTAAGTTAGTTAATGTTTTGTAACATATTTGTATTATTTGTTTTTGCTTCTCATGTGTCAAAAGTAAGACATGCTCATTATAAGTTCAAACAAAAATAGATTATAAAGAATAAAAATTCTCTTTCCTCTGTCCTTTTTTAGTTCTATCAACCACAGATTAGCATCGTTAATAATTTGCTGAGTATCCTTCCTGATTTTTTGGGATAGTTTTTTCTGTTTGTTTTGAAAGTATCATTATACTGTATCATGCTGTATACATAGTTCTACAACTTTTTTTAAATGAAATAATACAGTTTTCTGGAAATCTTTCCATGCCATGCCATACAGGATTATCATTTTTATATGTACTTAAGTTCCATTTTATATGTTATATTGTTATTTAAAATAGCACATCATACTGATATCACATCATATATACAGTTTGCCTAGGATAGTCTTGTTTTATGCCTTTTGTTCTAGCATTTCATCTGGTTTAGCATGTCTCAGACTTTGCGTTTTTGAATAAAGTGTCATTTAATAGTTGCGTGTAAATAAACTAGGTTAGGTTTAGGTAGACCTACACTTTGTATTTCTACATTCTGACATGATCTCATATGTGAGATACCAGTGTAGTGAACAGAATTCTCACTTTAACATATGGGTAAATTGGCAACAGCCCATTTTTTTCCAGATCGTTTCCAGACATAATACTATAAGTTAACATATATTTTTCAAGGGCAGCATGAAGGGTGCTTCCTGGTAAAGTAAATGTACTCTGCCATGAGCAGTACAGCTAACTTTTTCATCTTTTGGGTGATGGTGCTGGCAGAAGTATTTGATGCCGCCACCTCTGCTGGCTACTTGATGTGCCAGCTAGTTGTGCTGGACACACACCCTGGCCCATGGATTGCACACTGTTTCCCAGCCTTTATTTAATCTTGCTATGCATAAAGTGAATATGGTCCAAACTCAATTGCTACAAGGGTTTTATCATGTAGCATGTAGTATAAATCTACAAATACCTATTTATTTTATTGTTGGGAAACACATTTTTATTTTGTAATAACTCTTTTGGTGACAATATTAAAAACACACACACAACAGTGCACATTTAAGTTAGTACTGAATATCCTATGACTTGCTGAAAAGGATTAATGTGTAACTCACACTATGGGGACTGTAATGACATCACTGATCACATGAAAATAAGAAGACGTCAGTCTGCTGAAGAAGATTAACATCTGTTTGATAGCCTTATTTTAAGACCATGCCTGCAAATACTATATTTTAATGCTTAGCTGCAGAAGGTACATTTGTGTACCACTCTGAAACATGATTTTTTCATTTAGGTAAAGTGATTTCTTTTAATTAATCTCTCTCATTTACAGTTTCAAGTTTTCTTGTGCATGTAAGAAAGGTGAAACAATAGCTATTAATGTTGGCTCCATTAAAAGAATTGGCTCCATTAAAAGAATTTTATCAATAGTTAAATGATGCTAGTTTTACATCAGTATCATTGGATATTTCTAATTTTAAAAAATCAGTTAATTCCACTAATGGTTCAAGTTCCGTGTCTAATTCAAAGTAAAACATTTAGAAATTCATTCTGTAAAAGGTGAAATACTCGACATTTTTGTGAATAGTATTATAAATTGAATTATAAACTACAACATGATAAAATTATTTGGTCTTGATGATATTAAAAATATTTGTGGTAGAACATAAAATCATAAAAATTTTTAAAATAAATGTAGAACCTATGGAGAGATATACTTGGAATATATTGTGATACACATGGTACTTCTTAACTGCATCCAAAAATCTGTAAAATATACTAGTCTAATAGAAGATGTAGTTGTTTATACATTTACAAGACAACCAGTCTGTAGATTTTTGTTATTAGGCTAATGTTGAAGAAAACAAAAATAATTTAAACATGGTAGTATACATTTTATCTCTTTGGATTTTAGAAATGTTTGAGACTTTGAAGAATTACTGTGTAAGTTGATTTAAGTGTCGTACCGTGGTATTAAATACTCTTGTAAAAATGTCTTTTCAATTTTGGTTGCAGTTTTTTCAAAATCTATTAGAAATCTTTGACCAAAGCGTTTAACAAATAGAAGGCAAAATTATTAACTTCATGTGACGCTATTAAGGAATTGCTTATTGAAAACAAAACTCACAAATAGGAAGACCTTGAAATGTATCCCCCTGAAATCAAAGGAGGAACTGAACAAATTAAATGATGAGAACTCAAATGCCATGCAGGATTTAATTGTGAAATTCCATAATTGTGTTTTGAAATATTTAGACTTATGGAGAAAATCTTTTCATGGAGCTCATCTTTTTAATTGAATAAATTTTTATTGAAGTACAGAATAAAGTTAAACTCGGAAAGCCTACAATATGCAGTATCCAAATTTAGCAAAACATTGAAAATAATTATAAATATTTGATGAGTTTTTTTTTTTAATTATAGGTCAAAAAAGGCACTCTGCAAGGAGGCAAAAAAAAACACTATATGTAAAAATATTTAGGCTAACATATTTATGTATTTCATTATTAAAAATTAAAATTGGATATTCGCCACTAGAAAAATTTGTTCTGCACTTAATAAAATTACTAGGTAGCTTAGTACCTAAGGAGGAGTAGATAGAATAGTCAGTTGAAGGTATCAACAATTTAAAATTTGCTAACTCTAAAATGCAACTTGGAGAAATATAAAAATAATGCAGTAATATAAAAAAATACATTCTTCAGGAAAATAGTCGTGAGAGATAGATATAACTAAGAAATTGCTTTAAGTGTGTGAAAATATGTCAGGAATCATGTTTATATATTTTTAATATTTAAATAATAAAAAGTTTTTACTTTTATGAGCACAGATATAAGAATTTTTTTGAAGGGATACTATTTTTAAAACATTTTTTGAATATAATTTTTCCATAGGTCCCCAGATATAATTAAGCCACTTAATTGGTTAGTATATATACATTTTTAAAATTATGTAATCTTAATTATTTTCAATACCTTTTTTACTCTAAAAAAGTATCCTGGTTTGGATGATATATTACATGATCCTTTTATATATGTATACATACATAAAATTCAATTTCTTTCCAAGATTCAATTTCTCCTTGTCTAAATTATTGCTTTATATTTACATGTAACTGTAATAATTATACTTCAAATTTATTATTTCTGAAAACTCCATTTTCCCCTACAAATTAACTCTTTTGATTTTTCTCTTTTAAGAGGATGACTTTTCTCCTGGTAACTTAGACTGAAAATATTTTCATGAACACTGATTCCTCTCTCTGTTTTACAAAGACCATTCTGGTCGTAGAATAGAGAATGAGTTAGAAGGAGATGATGAAAATATAGAGAGACTTTTTAGGAAACTGCTGCACTAATCCAGGTGATGGAGTTTGAACCTGCACAGGAGCAATAGGAGGAGATGGTTGGATAGGAGAGATATGAGGTAAGACTGATCAGTTGGCTATAAGATTGATGAGGTAATGTTGGAATATGGGGGATGACTCCCAGATTTCTGACTTGATTATCTAGGTTAATAGTGGTGCTGTTAACTATTGTAGAGACCTCAAGAGAAGAAAAGTTTCAGAGAGAAGAAGATTGTCTAGGGGCATGCTGAGTTTAACGTGCCTGTGAGACATCTTAGAGATTATCCAGTATGGACTTGAATAGTTACAGCAGGAGCTCCAACACACAGATTGTAGTGGAAGACATGGATGTGGATGGCATTGTGCAGTCAGAAGAGCAAGTGTAAGAGAAATAAAAAGAGCCAATAAATGAAACTGAGCTGTGGTGTCCAAAATAGAGTTGGGGGAGAAACTGTGCTTGACTAGCCAATGGATTGGCCTTTGGAGAAGGAAGAGTCAAGGACTAGTGTTAAGTGTAGCCAATTGGAGGGAAGACTTATTTGGCAGTTGTGAGGTTCTAATAACTATGCAATTAACTTGACATTGTGAGGTTCTGATAACTGTAGGAGGAATTCAGCCTAGCTTAGACAGGAAATGTTCCCAGAAATATTTTACTATTTGAAACTTTAGACTTAAGTTTAATAAATCAAACTTCAAAAATATAATAATTCTTAATATAGTTTTACTCTGTAACTTCTAATACTCCTCTACAAACTTATCATTGTTCTTTTTACTCTTTTTTGGAGTTTCACATTCTGTGTACAAGGGTACATTAATTAGTATAGAGCGGGTTTTTTAATATCTTGTCAAGAACATTAATTTTATTATAATTTGATACATACGACTTTTAGAAATTTGACTATGAAGTCAAATCAATCCAAAACACTTGAAAAATCTCTATATTTCATTCTTAGAACCATTTCTTAATGGTATCTTTGGATAAAATTTTAACTTTTTTACATTTTATTTCTACTTATTAATTGTTACTTTTCAAAATTACATCAAGATGTATTTTGTATCTTTAGACATTATTTAGTAATTAAGCACCTAATTTTACTCCTGAAATCTTTGCTTCCCCTTTATCTCTTATATATTCATTTTGATCCCTCAGCTTTGGCATATGATTTATCTTTAGTATAAAATGTCGGGTTCTTTCATCACAATTACAGTCATTGGCCTGATAATCCTGTGAGTCGATCTACACAAAACAAGAAGCTCATATCAAACTCCTGGCAGGTTTAGTTAAAATTAAAATGCATACTCAACTGTAGAGATTGTCAAGTGTGGAAATAATATTTGTCCAGCTGGACAGCTTTCTTTTGTAGTTGCTAAATGAAAGTTGAGATTCTGTCTGCTCCTTGAAAGCTTCTGTGTCGTGAAGGTAATTTGGACTGTTTGTGGTTTGACAGGGATTATTAAAATCAGATGAAGTGAAGGGAAGCAAGTGTGAGAAAGCAAAATTGACACTGACACTCTCTATTATTTGCAGCTTGGATCATGATGACTATGTTGATATGATAGATTCACTGTTGAGATATGTTAAGCAGCAAATAAAGTAAAAAGCAAGTATAGTGATGGATTTTTAGATTTAACACGAAGAAATCCAATATTTACTTTCACTGATTGCTTTTTAAATAGATTTTTCAAGTCATTTAATGAATTTGCTTTAACCAACAACAAATTATTCTTCTATTGAATTATAGAATTAAAAAGTATACTGCAAAGGCAATATAACAGAAGATTAAATATTAAAGAAATAGATCACATAATTAAAATAATAGAATTTTTAAATTAGCGGAGTTCTTAAAGATTATTTTTACCTAATTTTCTTTCCTTTCTTTTTTTTTTTTTTTTTTTTTTTGTTGGAGTAAAATAAAAAAATTTAAATAGCTTAAATGTTAAATCCTGATTTTTCGCAAGTATATTTTCTTACCATTTCACAATTTTTAAAAAATGGTTTAAGTTGTTAAAAGGCACTAAAAAATGGTTTAAGCCACAATTGTAGGTAACCTTTTTCTGTTTAAAGATAATATACAAATTATGTTATTATAGTTATGTTGCCTAAAAATAATATTATATACATTGATGAAGTAAATGGCTTTCATAAATATGATTTTCTACTAAAAACATTCTTAGTAGAGGGAGTTATAGCTAGGAAGCTATTTCAAGATATTGGTCAAAGATAGTTATAGTAGAAAAACATAATTAAATATTAATTTATTTTATAACAAGGTAAAGAGCCTGGAGTAGTCCTGTGCATTATGGAAAACCTTCAGTGGTATTTAAGCAGGGTAGTGAAATGATCTGATTTGGTTTGTAAAACAAGTCTGATGACAGTATGCAAGGTAGATACCACCTGGGTATCCTACAATTCAGTTCCACCACTAACTACTTGGAGTTAGCACAGACCCCACAAGTTAAGATGTGAGGCACAAGCAGGGTCTCTGGGGATGCCCACTTCTGCCTTGCTGACTACAAATATGAGGGTCCCTCCGGTTCAATAATTCATTACAGTGACTCATAGGACTCAGGAAGGTACTGTAATTCTGATTACAGTTTTATTAACGGATACAACTGAAGAATGGCCAACTGGAAGAGATGAATAGGACAAAATAAGGGGAAGGGGAAGATGGGGGGCAAAAACCAAATACGTGTTTTCTATTATACCACAAGGTGTGAGTCTTGGAGGCCAGATAGGAGGTTTTTCCATTTTTTTTCAGCAAGAAATAACGTCAGTTTGGGAATACTGGTGATAGAGGAAGAAGTCAAATTTGAGAACATTTGGTGACCATTTTAAAGATATTAGTGAAAGAAAGGGTCAAAAAATTTGTTGAACATTTAAAACAGGGGTCAGCAAACTTTTTCCATTAAGGGCCATATAGTAAATATCTCAGGATTTATGGACCACATATGGCCATTGTAGCAAATTCCTTTTTGTTTGTTTTATTTTTACAACTATTTAGAGATGTAAAAATCATTCTTAGCTTTCAGGCCATAGAAAAAACAGACTGGACCATGGTTTGCTGATACCTGATACCAAGATACTAGGGCAAGGGAGAGGGAGATTGGTAAGTGGTGACTCTATAATATAGGAGAAGCCAGTTTAAGGGAAAGATTTTGAATTAAATTTTGGACATGTTGAGTTTAAAGGAACTTTGAATTAGCAAAGTGGAATTGTCTAATAAATCCTTGGAAATATGTATGGGAACTTTGGAAGAAGAACTAAGGTTAGAGATATAGACTTTGAATTTTTAGCATCGAGATAATAGGTGAATAAAGTTAGTCAAAGAAAAGCATGTAGAATAAGAAGAGGACCAAAAATTCCAGCACGAAATGGATAGGAGAAGAGAAGGGGAAGAAAAATGTCTGTATTTCCCTTTCCAAGTCAGGCAATGGGAAAGAATATTTGGGAAGACTATAAAATGAGAACCAATAGGAAGAGATTTTTTTTTGAGGTCTGAGGAGAAAAATACAATGAATAAAAATTAAAAATTTTAAAATTAAGACACTTTAGAAAAAAACAAAATAAATATATTACAGTAAAATTACATAAAAGCAATCAGTACTTTTGAATGAAGAATGCTCAGGGAAAGTATTTAAAATGAAAAGCGGGTCTAGAGAGAATCCAGTGGTGAATACCAACTATTTAATGGCAGAAATGAGGGAAGAGGCAATCAAGATGTTTATTAGTTTAATAAAAACTACTCTGGTTAATTTAAGCAAAAAAGTACCAAAAAGTGACTGTCGAGCGGTAAACCAGGGAGAGGATTCATTGTGTATATGTCACAGAACCAAAAGAGAACTCTATGAGCAGTCAGCCAAAGAAGGACAGGAACTGAGCAATTACAGAGGTCTCAGCCCAAAAAATTTGTGCACTTTCTCTCTGGAGGCTGGAATTAACTTGACCGGTTTACCACCAGTGAGTCTCCTTCCCTGCCTTCATTCTAAATTTCAAGGTTCATTTAGTATGCATCTGATTTTTCAACTTGTATCAAATGTCTGACCCCTGGATCAATTAATTATGACCAGGAAAGCTGGGTCCTCTAGCACAGAAATAGACCACATTGTATATCCATATATTATATCTCAGATTTAAAAAAATAAAAAATAAATAAATAAAAAGAAATGTGAGCTGGCCAGCTACATACAGTGGGCACTCATGCCCAGAACCTGTGAATAAATGTGGAAGAAAAAAGAAGAGAACTGGGAAGCCATACACAGGAAGATTGGCAAAAGAGGAATCTCCTTCAAGGAAGGAGTAGCTATCAGAACCAAATAGTCTGGAGATTAAGTATGATAGGAACTGAAAAATATTTTGTCAGTTTCAATATAAGGCTAGAGGCAGAAACCAGATTGCTCTGGATTGAGAAGTGAATAAGAGATGAGAATATAAGATTTTGAGATGTTGGGCTTTGAAAGAAGGAGGGCTCTAGGGAGGGTTTGTTGGTTTCTAAAAAGCAAGAAACTTGAACGTGTTTATAGTCAGCTGAAAGGGATATTGATACTGTAGCATGAATTAGTGATAATTGATGGAGCAAAGCCCTGGAAGTCATAAAAGAGTATTTAAATGGAGAGTTTTATTCATCAAATTAATTTTAAGTTAATAATATTACCACCATTTAAGAGGACAGTATCCCATTAACATGACTAGCTATTAATACTAGTAACATTTTAGAAGAAATTCTTAAATCCTTGGAACATACTTTAAGAACCCTAACCCTTTTAGAAGCATTCATTTGTAAACAAAGTATATGCTAGGTTAAAAACACTCTTATCTAATTATTAAAAGAGAGTTCCTTAAAATGTAATTGATATCTCATAGGCTACGTTTGTTATTATTCCCACTTGATGCATAATACAATTGTCTTTTTAAAAAGGCTCCGTAACTTAAACTTTCTACTTATGCTGATGTACTATTCTCCAAAGTAATAAGGCTTACTCTCCTTTAAAATTCTCATTAGTTAATGATTAACCTCATGATTTGTGATAATGTTTAGATCTAATCTCAGAATATATGATAATTTTATGACTTTTAAATCCTATGAAATGTGTACATGCTAAGTTATAAAAAATGCTGAAATTAAAATTTGTTTTCACATTATCTTGGTTTTACTGTTATACTAAAGCAAGAGATTGCTAAGGTTGCAAATTGAAGATTATAAAGTTATTAAAATGAATATATTTTCTAGAAAGAGAAGTGCTTTGAAAAATAAAGCAATGTCAGATTTGGTGAGTAAAGTATATGACAATTCTGTTTGCTTGTCAAGCTACAGTAGAGTATTCTGACTGATTCTGTCAATTTATACCTCATACATACACATATGTAAATTATTAATAGAGTTGCAATGAAATATTTTATATTTTATTAAAGGAAATTTTAATAGCTATAGTATGCTAATATAAGTACTCACTGGCTGTATATTAATATTCCAGCCCATATAATTATAATAATCAGAACTTGCACAATTACTTGTAGAAAGTACAGCAATCTATGGGGAAAAGGTATATATAAACGTATATATAGAATTGAGAAAATAAATTGAATAGGATAACAAGTTTTTTATTTCCTAATATAAGACTTTAATGCATAAGTTACTTTAAATAACTATCAACAAATTGAGATCCACTTCACTTGTTTCTCAGTCTTTGTGGGAGGCTAAAACATTAAAATTTTACTTTCCAGTAATTATTGAAAATAAGTAAATTTCTGACAACTCCGAAATATCACAGAGGAAGACCTAGCCTTAAAAAAAAGGAAAAAAAAATTGGAAATTATATAGGTTTCATACTGAAGGAAGTTTATAATGGTCCTAGGGAAAGCTGCCCAATATATTTGACTATAAACAAATCAATCCATATAAGAGGTAAAATAATTTTTAAGTACGTGTCCATACAGAAAGGCGGTTTATATATAACACTATGATTAAGGACAGCCTTTGAAGCAGTCTGGATCCCAGCTTTGCCACTTTCTAAGTAAGTGATTATGGGCGAATTATGAACCTGTCCGTGCCTCAGTCTCCACATCTTTAATATGGAGATTATCATAGTACCTATCCCATAGCATTAGGTTAAGAATTAAATGAATTCTTATATATATAGAATCATATATATATATATATACACATATATATATATTACTTAGAACAATGTATGGCCCATATAAATGCGACGTAAGAGTTGGCTGTTATTATCGTTAATATTATTTAGTCATCATGCCTTTAAATTATGTCTCAATGAATGAGTTCACTGAACTGCATAAAATTTTCAAGGTTTAGTAAAAGTTAAATTTTGAATTATACAGTGTTGGCAGGACTTCATGAACCATATAGGAAGACTTTGTGACTAGATATGGAAGGAAAGTAAAAATGAGCCAGGCCAAATTTAAGAATGATGGCCTGGTCAAAGTTTATTTTTATTTTGCCTTTTTACCAGACCAGCAACTTAAACCAAACCAGCATTACAAAGAATAATACAAATAATATAAAGAATACAAAGAATAATAAATGAAGATACATGATGCCTATGAAGGTATGATTCCCTAATGTTGCCTTTTTCTTTGTGGAGGCAATAATGTCCAAACTCAGTTGGTCTCAGACATCTTTTGTTGAGTGAAGAGTGTGCTAAGACAGAGTAGCCCCAGAAACATGGGCTAGTTGCTTCTTAGAACATTTTCAGGAGCTGAGGGGTGGAAGGTAGAACATCAGTACAGGGCATCTACCTATTACCACGAAAGAATATCTTGATGCTTCACATTTCTTTTCACATATTATTTCTTGCTAAGCTATAGATTCTACTTTAGCTTTTCCTATAGTAGTCTTGGGGAAGGGAAAAGAGAAGAGTTAAAATGGCTTTGAGAGTCCAAGATATAGAAAAAAATTATGATATTGATGAACAAAATAGTCCATTGGAAGAGTTGGTTGGGGATGAGGGTTCAAAAATGTGTACTTCTCCATCATTCTTTATAGAATACAAGTTTATAGCTATAATAAACCTCAGAGCCTAATAAATCCATTCACCTCATTTTATAAATGAGGAACATGAGCTCTGTCCCTCTTGAGAGATTGAGTTCCTTACCCCAGTTTACACAGACATTAGTAGAACTAGGATCTCAAATCTATTGATTCTTGGTTCAATGATGTTTAGAGTTAAATGTGTTTTATTGTAATGCAACATTTTGAAACATTTTCAGTTTCATTAACAGTGTTTATTTTAGACAGTGATATTGAACATTTAGACTTCAGATGAACCAGAGCTGGTAAATACATTAAGTCCACAGTCTGTCCATAGATTTGAGAAAGTATATGAGCCTCCTCACTGGGCTTTCCCACACTCAGTGTATATATTTTCCCAATGGTTAGTTTTTCAATCTCTTTTCACTCCTTTTTAAGCGTATATTGGTTGGTTATAGGAAGAATGGCCCTCTAGGTTTTTATCATTGAAGAAACAGAAAAAAGATAAAATGAGGACTCTAACTATTATATGTAAATTAAAAAGAAAAGATCCTAGGATAGAAAAGTATCATTTTAAAATATGGTAAAGGACAAGAGCAATTCCAAAATTTTTGTGGACTTTCTTTTGATCACATAAAGTATGATGTTTTTATTGCTTTATTGTAATGTTTTCTGGCAGTACTTATAATGTTCATATTTCATTGTAGTTACTGTTCTTAGGAATTTATAACTCAACTTTTACAATTTGCCTACAGCTGAAACATGATCTATGGATGTTTGGCTTAGATATAATTCTTCAAACAACTCATTTTTGAAGGCAATAATTAATATTAGATTGCTTGTTAATATGTTTGAAATATTAAACACTGTGTTTTTAATCTCATACAAAAAAGTAATCAGAAACATTACAGAAGAAAAGAACATTTACAAACAATATTGTGGAATGGAAATTTCAAAAACAAAGTTACTGTACTTTAAAAAGTTATAGCTCTCATTTTTTATTCTCATGGATTAGGGTAAGAAACTTCATTCATTATGTCAAATTATTATTATCTTTCTGATGACAATTTAATAGTTGGAAGTACAGGAACATAAAGAGACTGTAAAGATATATCTTGATCCACAACTTCACAGCTTCTCCCCTTTTCCCTGTAAAAATTTTAAAGTTACTTCTGCCTTTATAAAATACCATTGAAGTATTTGCCAAACTTCATTGATACCTCAATAATTTACTTTTCTATTGTTGAAATCATAGTTATCTTTTACTTAGAGAATGGTAGTGATCTTTCTACTGGCTCCCTTTTTCATGGCCTTATTCTTTTTACTGACTCTGCTTCTTGTGAGGAGAGACCGTCCAGTCTCTCTCTCTGCTCCTTCATGATGTCCACCAGTAAGGTCATTGTGGGCCCATGGAGTGCATGTAAGGAAATGGGTGGATCGGTGCCTGTGTTCTTGCCCATTCTGTGCATGCTTCTTTCTCACCACAGTCCAGCAGGGATCACTGTCAGTCTCATGAGAGAACTTCTAAATCAAAACTTCAGCTTCACTTACCACAGTCTACTCTCCTTTATTCATTTCTTGTGCTGGTCCTGTGCATCAATATTCACTCGGGTTAATTTTCTCATCCTCTTCTATTTTGCCTATCAGATTTTTTTTTCCCCCTATTACACAGCATCTTAAACTTGCTGCCTCTTTACCTAAAATGTGACTCTTGTTTCTCTTACTCTTCATCACCTTAGAACCTTATCATATATATGGAAGCATCACAGATTTATGCCAGTCACATGAAAACTGTGAACCATCATCTTTCTGGTACTCTATCATTGTTATTAAATGACATTCCTTTAATACATTCTTTGTATTTATTGATTAATTTCTCTACTGAAGTTTGATAGAGAAAATCACACAACCATGTCGATTGGGAAGCCTTCAAAATCATGGTCACCAGCCCCAGCTGAGTGCTCAACATATTGCAATCCATTGTTATTTGACTCCAGAACTTATTTCAATGATGGCAATAACACATTCATTCAATATCAAAATAATACAAAGTCATATTTTCTTTTAACAGCATTCAAGCACCAATAACACTAATACAAAAAGTTTGGTGAAATGGTCATAGTTATATAAGAGATAGTTAGGAATTATGTAAGTTTTGAATAGATTTTGAAAGAAATGACAAATATGACTGGCAAGAGAGAAGTGTTAAGGTTGGAAGATGCTTCAAATGACGACAAATAGAAAATGTAAAATAAAAGATAAGCCCCCTGCGAGCAAGGGTAATGTCTTTTAAAAATATTTTCCCAATTATATATAAAATGATAATACCTATTGCAAGAACAGGAAAATGCTAACTATAAAAAAGACAATAAAAATCAACCACAATCTAAATATCTTAGGATAACCATTTTAACATTTTGGTTAATGTCATTTCTACAAAACTGTTCTATATGCAGTAAGTGATTCATTTCTCAAGATGTGAGCATCCTCAAGTTGGAACCAAATAGATCTTAGTTCAAACCCTGCCTGTAGCACTGGATAGCTATGTCACATGGACATGTTAGTTAATCTCTGGACTCCAGTTTCCTCCCCTATAAATAAGGACAGTAACTATATTGTAGAATTATTATGACAAGATGATATATATAAAGTACCTTATGCATACTAGATATACAAAAAAATCATTTCTGTTTTGATATTACATTACATTTGATATTAAGAAAATGTACATATTTTCTTAAAATTTGAGTATGTGTTATCTGAATTAATGAGGCTTTATAGTATTGACAGACTGGGACAACTCTATACAGAGTGTTGATATATAATTTGTTTTATACAGAGAGACTTGCTACAAAATATTTACTAAGTTTGAGTTCTCTATAAGAACACTCAGCCAATAAAATCTTTTCATTACAAAACTAAAATTTCATTTTTTTGCAACAATTTTTTAATAAGCCCATCCAAAGAGTTGAACTACCCAAAATGATTTAAAGTATGCAAATACATAAATTCATTATTAGTAATAATAATGAATTGCACTCCATTGGATTTAGGAGTGTCTTTTCTGATAAGAGCTGAAACTACTTGAGATGCTAAGGAGATATAAAGATAACAGACTTATTGGTTTCATGGAAATATTGAGGTTTTGGTGTCCCAAAGAAATATAACTTTGAAGGACATGGAGTTTTCTACCATTTAGCTTATAATTTTTTTGTTTTGTTTTTTAGCCTGATTTCAGGTTATTATTTGTTATGGCACATTATAGGCAAATACTTGTTTTCAAATGAGAAATTATACTTTATCGCAAAATATTTTGAAAGCGGTGAATCCAAATGTATTAGGATTCTGCTATTTTAAAATGTTATATCCATGTTGCGGGGGGAGCAGAAACTTTCCTCTACCCTCAAGGTCCTTTCAGCTGGTCTAATAATTAAATCCACATGAGACAGATTAACAAGCAAAAATAACCAAACTTAATACCTATGTACACATGGGAACCCCACATACGTGAGAGGTTCAAAGACAAAATGGGAAAATGAGGTATATATGATATTCTGAGCTAAGGATCACCTTAGGGCTTCAGAGCAGAAGAAGGTCACTGCAGGATGAAAGAAGAGCAGATGTTCAGTAATTAGTAGTTTGCCCTGCCATATAGATAGGTCAAAACAGGTTACCTCTTATAATCTCTTATTATGGGCAAGGCCCATAATTCAAATTTTTCTAGGTAGTTAAAGGCGGGGCAGAAGTTTTTCTTGAGCCAGCAGGGTCATGGTTGCCTTTAGCTCAAAACTATCTGTACATCACAGAGTCATATCCTGGGGTGACTCATTCTAAACTACAGTTCTTATACTGTATTTGGAATTAATTGAGTTTATAAATGACAAACTTTGTGATGCTGTAGACTTTTACATTAAAACATTTTAGTTGGGTCTTTTCCTTTTAAAATAGTATCTCTGAAGAAAAGTAAAAGCTTTATCCCAAGACTAATTCTCTGAATTTCAGATAGGACTTATGAGAAATTTTTAGTTATTTAATTGTAAGATAATTAAATTAGCTGACTTAATTAATAATTAAATAATTAAAGATGAGGAAGTCCATTAGTCTTGTAGCCTGTGCAGCACTTTTTAGACAATTTTCAAGTATTTTAGATTTATCCGAACTAAAACCACTTTTACCTAAGCCTTTTTTAATATTTATTTCATGTATATTTGTTTTAATGTTTAAAACAAAATTTAAACAAATTTAATGTTTAAATTTCTCATTCATTTATACCATCGGTCATCACAATACTTTATAAGCACTATTTCATGTCCAAAAATATGATATCCCTAAATAAAATAATTCACACTCTGCACCAGCTCCATCAATCTTAATCTGTCCCATTGCCTTGACTTACTTGTTCTCATAGCACTTCTCACCATGTTATCTTCTATAAAATATATCTGTTTAATTGTTTTTAAAATCTACCTTCCTCTAGAGAATAAAAACTCCATAAGAGCAGGGACTTTGATTTGTTGCAAGTATATTCCCTGCTTCTATAGAAGTACCTGTTACTTATCAAACATTTGATAAATATATATGTAATGAATGAATGAGTGATTGAAGCTTTAGTAGTGGGAAAATGCATATATCTCTATAAGAAGTAGCATATTTAAGTTTTACTTATCAATACTTAGGTTAACAGAGGTGCTAGAGGAGAAGTTTTTGCCTTTTTCATATATAAATAGGGACTGGGGATGAGACTTTAAAAATCTTGAGGTTGACAAGACTGGAAGGAAGGTGTTAAGTTCTTTCTGCAACCACCTTTGTTCACAGTGGTCTGCGAGGCTTTGTTATTTCTTTTGCGCTCTCAGTTACAATGAGAAGCAGCAGGATGTTTAAGTACTCTCTGAGGGGTGCTGTTTTGTTCAGCTTCCAAACCTTAGAAGAGTGTGAAAATTAGGTCACACCTCATGAAATTTAAATAACAAAACACTCTACCTAGATTAATAATACCCTAGTTCTCTTCCTACTATATTTCTTTTTGCCTAAAAATGGGAATTATTGTTTTAGGTTTAGTCTCACAACTTGAGCTGGGTATTTTTCTTCATTTTGGGGTAACTGACATGTTTTCTATTCTTGTTCCTCAGAATGGATTGGGGAGATGAATATTCCCATAATTCTTTTGACCTACATTGTTTGTTAAATTCATTTCCTGGAGACTTGGAGTTTAAGCAGATCTTCAGTGACATTGATGAAAAGATAGAACAAAATGCTACAAGGTAAATATTGTAATTATTTAAAACAGGTTGGTTTCATGCTTTATTTACACAAACTTTACTCCTAGATAATTTTTGTTTTTAATTGTAATTAACTTTGCTGAAAAAAATTGATGAGACCCTCCCCCTAAAATTTAACATTATTTTCCTTATCTGATTAGTACTTCAAATAAAACTAGAAAATATACGCACTGCCTTCAAATAAAGTCTATTGAATTTCTATTAATGATTTTGTAGAGTTTGCCAATATCGATAACCTGGATTTTCATTAATATGTTTAGAATTAAGCATTCTCATTAGGTGGATAAGCATAGAAATTGAAATTTTGAAATAGATATTAAAATGGTAGTATAAACCCACGATTATGTGAGTTGTTGAAAACAGAACATGAAAAATAGATTATTCTTATATAATGTTTGTCATTTTAAGTCTCCTCTTATTTGGAAGGCTAGGGACTTCATAGAGAATTGCTATTTTATATTAGTCTTCATCACTTACTACAAAAGTTAGTGTTACCATATACTGGGGAAAAGGGACAGTTAGGTTCCCACTAACACATGTTCTTTGATAGAAAAGACTTTGTCTTCATATGTATCTGTGGGCCCTTGAGTCAGTTCACTTATTTTAATCCTTTTGGTGAAAGATTCTAATAACATACTCCATTTGGGTTACAAATATGCAAAACAGTAAAAATCTCTATTGTAGAATGACATAGTATTTCCTTTTTTAAAATTTAAGGGATAGTTGAATTGTCAAAGAACTGAACTAAGCAAGTGAAATGTTCCTATGGTTTTTTCCCTCATGTTTTATGTGAGAATACAATTAATTTTCATCATCATAAAAATGGGCATAGAAAACTTAAATTCAGAAGATAGCATATTGATGGGGAATTATAATTAAAAAAAAATCTCCCATCCCAGAAATCCTCTCCATAAAGGATTTATTATTCAACAAGTATTAAAACCAGAATGCCATGCCCATTACGGGCAATCTGCAAAGAGACTGCACAAACAGAAAGGAATCTCACCCCTTTATATAGTTTTCAAGATATATATGTTTTCAAGATAAACAATATTAATAGTCCTCAAATAGAGGATTTGACAGCACTTTTTTTTTTTCTACACATAGTTCATCCTAACTTTGTCACGGTGTAAAGAACAGCTGTGTTAGCTAGGAGAAACAAATTTCTCATATCTTTTTGACAGCTAGTTCTGCAAATTGGAAAGGGGCACCCACTGAAGTTAGGCTCCTAGTCTTCCTTAGGAACTAAGTGATAGGGGAGCCATCTCCCTTGGTGTTTTCGTTTGGCATAGATGACTCCCAGATTCTTGAGAAAGAAAGTCCTGGCTGAGAAAGCTGACAAAAAGGCCTATCTAGTTTTCCAAGGGATACATTTCAAAGAGATGTCTTAACAATTACAAATTTTTAAGTTAAAAGCTTTAAGAAAAGGAATGGACAGAAATCTTTTCCCTTATTTAAAACAGGGAGAATTAAGCCTCTTATTTTTAATTTGCATTTGCCCTTACTATATATTTATATTTTTTAATTTAAAAATTATATCCTTATATTTCATGTCATGTTTTATATATGTAATTTTTAAATAGCATATATATGACTTAACCATAGAGTATATATTATAATTTATATTGTATGTAAATATATAGTAACTGTATTAAACTTCAATGTAATTATTTTATTTATATAATTTATATGTTATATATTTATATATTATTGCATAACAAAGTTTCTAACCCAAAGGAAATATAAACAAAAATAGTATTAGCTTAACTAGGTTAAGTTATTTTTTAATTTCCAGACAAGGTTATGTTAAAACAAATTTTTAATATTTTTTTAAAGGAAATTGTCTTCGTAATAGCGTTTAGGTTTCGAGAAAACAAAACAAGTTACTGAACACTGATGCTTTTATTTTTACTTGCTAAACCATCTATAGTTAGTTTCCTATGCTACCTGGTCAGTAAGAAATCATATTTAGAAGTAAAACAGTGATTAAAATATTGTATTTTGCATTTATAAATTGTTGTTTAGGTTAAAACTCAGATGTTAGTATTAAAAAGAAAATATGACATGGAATGTAAGGATATAATTTTTAAATTAAAAATATTTTATTGCCCATATAGTAAATCAAACCTAGAGTGGAACCATCTCAAGTGACCATTGATCTTTACAAGGGATAAAGTAAGGAGTATGTGCTGTATGCTACATTTAGAATCAAGTCTATTTTTCATCAAATTCAATTATGTTTTTATTATACTCTAGAGAATAAACATAATAGTATATATTTTTAAAAATAAAATACTGAATAATAACCATAGTTCAGAAGAGTGTAAATCATTTATGCACTCATTTATTGCCTTCTAACAGAATGGCTTTTAGAAAATTGTATGTCATGACAAATCAGTTATGCCACACTTACACTGCAGTAGTTGAATTACCTTTGGCATGTTCGTATTCGAACAGTTCTATTTATCTCTCAATGGTGTACATTGAATAAATAATGAACATCTGTATGATATGAGTTTTCCCAATACTTTTAAAAGAAAAAAACATGAGTAATTCATTTTTAAATATGGTATTTTTTCCTTACCCTTAAATTTTTAAAGTTGTATTTCTAGCAGTGACCTTGAATTCTAAGTGTGAATTCCTCCCCTCTTCTTAATATCATCAGGTTTTATGAGCCATAGGGTCTTTTGCTTCCCCAAAGCAGTGATTCCAAGAATGGAACAGTGATTCCCCTGATTGGACCAGAGTGCCCAGAGGTCACTGAACCTTATCCTGCCCTTCAAGAAAGGCTGTCCTTCTCTCAGACCATTTTCATTTTTACATCCTCGTTTCCTTTCAAGTCAGAGCTAGGTGTCTCTTAGGTCTGACAGTGAGAATGAATCATTTATTTTTAACACATCAAAATTGGTAACAAGAGGGTAAATAACCTACCGCAGAGGAATATATGAATGTTGTCCCCACAGACTCAGTTCAGTAACGGAAAACTACACATAGTACTGAAATATTTTTTAAACAAACTGGAACCTATTATTAGTTTAACAAGATTTAGGGATATAGAAGTTCCTTTGAACTCATAATGTAACATAGGATGATTTTTCTCCTCTTAATGTTTAGTTGGATAGTTACAATTATATCATTAAGAGTTTATTTTACCATTCTGATTTCTAATTTTAGATAATCTATGTGTGTACCTCATAGGACATCAGTTTTGCTGGTACTGGTGCAAGATTACTACTTTATAAAAAAAATTTAACATAAAGAATAAACAAGAAGTGCTACCATGGATAATATCATCTGTCTGAATCCAAGAGATCTGTTGTGGAGATAGGGTAGTGGGTAGCATTAACTTTATGTTATGACAGATGTTGAGTACATGATTTCTCTAAATTTAACCCTGCTTATTCATAGTAGATACATATTCCATGGATTACACTTATTTCTCACATAATGCTTAAATTTTTTAAATTTATATTGAAATGTTTTCTTTAGATTTTTCCACATGATGCCCTAAAGTTATAAAAGAAGTAACCAAAAGAAATCATAAGCTAGCAACTTTGGGTTTGTCATGGCAAAACCACAAATCTGCCAGTGGACACACACACACACACACACACACACGCACACACACACGCACACACACATACACAGACAGACAGTAGTATATTTTATGACCGAAGCAAATTGTATAAAATGAAAATTAGCCATTTCGAAGACTGTACTGTGTATTATTATTTTGGGCAGTATTTTGACACTTATTTAATAAATAAGAGGATATAAATGAATATTTGCTCCTTTCTTAACTTCCTGTACTAGTACTCCTCTTTTGCATTTCTCTGTTATTCTGTACTCCATCTGACAGAATCCTTACCTCTTCTCTTATCCTACTGAACAAGACCAAGCCAAATGGGAAAAAATCTGAAAAGTTTCTCCAACTACCCTTGAACCCAGAGTAAAACCTACACAACCACTTTCTAGTTACTTTTGTCTCTGGGTCCTTTTCAGGACTCTCTCCTCCTCAGAATTAAAAATGCCTCCCAGGCAGACAGGATCCTGGCCTTCAGTATTCCTGCTCTATGTGCCCTCAATGCTTCCCTTAGGCTTCTGTCTGCTTTGGAAAGATGAGAGATGAGTAGGGTAAAATGTGGGATCAAGAGCTCCATTAGATGATTATTAAAGATTCTTTCAAGTAATACACAAATTTTAAGTGTTTGACATTTTGAAAAATATAACTTATTTTTATGTGTGTTTGCTTCCTGTATTCTTGGCCAACTAAGCATAAGACCAAATAGGCAATAAGACAATAAAAAATTATCCCCTAGACCACCAGGAGGCAAAATGATGTTTTGAGAAGTTAGTTAGAAGTAGATTCAAAACTCTGTGTCCTTACTTGAGTTACTCTACCCCTCAGAATAATAATGCCTACCTCATAAAACATTATGCAGATTAAATGAAATTTGTGTACTTCAGATGCCTATCAGTTCCTAACATAATTAAGGCTCAAAAAATGTTCGTTCTTTTACCCATTTTCTACTAGGTGAGGCCTGAATATGGTTGCTTATAGGTTAAATTCAATGTTAAACCACAAATATAGTTAAAGAACATTTCATTTAATACATCTGAAGAAAACTCAGCTTTGATATAAATACCTCAGTGACAATAATGCCACCCTATTTATATAATACACATATGTGTTCACTTTAAGAATAGGGTAGGTAGCACTGCCACCAAATGTCATACATAGCTTTTAGTTATTGACCTCCAGCTGAAAAATGAATCTATTGGGCAAATAGAAGGAAGCAAACAAATTGTGTCTACCTATTTATAAACCGTAATGATAACAAAAGGATGAGTAATATTGTACTAAAAATCCAGACCTGCTAAGAATATTGAACCAACAATAGTTAGGCCTCTTTTTGCCATTGAAGATCATAGTTGATAGGCCAATGAGAAGTAAGCCCTACTTCTGAGGTAACAACCTGGGGTGCCTGGTGGAGAGCTGGCTCAACTAATGAGGGCAAGAACAAAGAAGGGAATACTAAAAGGGTACTGAGCCCTGGTAACAAGATATGATTGCTTTGGCTGGTTTATCTTCCTGTTAAATGACCAATGCCTTATGATCTAGTCCAACCCCACCAACTTGCCCTGGAAAAGGGCCTTGTCAGAAATTCAGCAGCGTCAAGCCTTTTTATAAAGGGTCACTGACACCACTGCTATTGCTAATCACAGTCCTAATTCTAGAATGTCATGACTAGAGTATCGTATAGTGAGGGAACTGAGTGAGGGGGTTATAAGCTGATACTATTACATCTTTCATTTCTACTTTAAAGACTTTCACTGTTCGTCACTATTGTCCCACGGCCTAAAACAGTCCTGGCACAAAATAGGCTAGAAGACGGTCAATAAATGTGATTAGGCATCTATCTTGTTTGCTTTATCTTAAACTAGTGTGAAGTTAGATAACTAGAATGTGGTAGAAAAAACTGTCATCAAATGCTAGTGTTCTTTTACATTATAAAAGTAATATAAAATACTCATGTATTTTATATACTCATGGCAAAGTTCAGACTGTAGAGAAAAGCAGATATAAGGAAAAGTTGAGCGCATAAGGACAGAGATGAGGGAAATATTCCCTACTCCTCTGCCCCTGCTAGTCTTGTTCTTCAGAGACAATCTACGTTGATACATTATTGCATAACTATCCAGAAATACTCTCTACATATACAGACATGCACCCAAAAATACATTTTTACCCAAATGGGAATTATATGTATGTACTATAATTAGATTTTCTTTACTTAAAATATTTTAAAATTCTCTCCTATAATTCTATTTTATTATTTTTAATTCCATACACACACACACACACACACACACACACACACACACACACATATAACAGTTTATTAAACTAATGCCCTCTTGTTGAGCAGTTACATGATTTACAGTCTTTCTGCCATTACTGTACACACGTGTGTGTACTTCTCTCCTTATGAGCACTGATCTCTATGGGAGTCTCATAGAAGTTGTACAATTAGCTCTTGTAAAATTGTTCTGCAGCGGTGCTGCCATTGTCTTTTCTCCCATAGGCAGTATATGAGAATGCGTGCTGTATGTCCTACTGCCTTACAATGTGACCATAGCTAGTATTAAAACCCTCAGTTTGCAACTTCCAATCAAATCTGTTTTCTGGCCTAGTGATTGAATTTATCCAGGCAGTGCAGATGCAAATGTAGACAAGAAGCGTTCTCAGATCTCTTCTGAGTCTCCTTATCACACATGTTCTCCCTCTCTTTTCTTTCTTTCTCTTTTTTTTTTCAGAAAGAGAATCAAGGGAACTGTTGGTAAAGAGTTAATGCTAGTTAATGCAGATTCCCTACTTTTCTCCTCCTGATAACAGCTTGTCTGGTTTCATTAGGGTACCATTGGGACCACATTCTGACTTTAGTAATTGTGCTGAAAGTCCTGTACAAGTCTCCATTGGTAAAAAAGAAGAAACAGTAACTATTCTTGCCTGTCATGAGTATTAAACTGCCATATTCTTATATCCCTATAGAACACTTCTGGAAATTTCTATTTATATTGTTAACGTAACCCTGTGTCACATCTATTTAGCTTCCAGAAGTACAGTCTATGAAAAGTAATCTCAAGCCAGATGTAAATTTAAGAGGGAGAAGAAGAAATCTAACTATGTCTTGGGATATAATGCTAGGCTGAGTCTGTTCAGTTCCAGCTCACCTGGTACTGCCAGGGCTACTCTGCCACTGACTGGAAATTTTGGGTGTATTTTGCAAATGGTTGACTCTTTTGAAAGTGCTTTAGATTTTGTACGTTGGTATAGCCATCCACTGGTTCTGAACCTTCTTAAAACAATCTGGATTATTTAAGAGCTTCTCTAAACTTGAGTGGTAAGGATGGGCAGTGTAAAACAGCAAATTACAAAAGGTCCTAACTCTGAAGTTTCTTTCATACTATGTTCCTTATAGGATAACTCTGAATAAAAGGAAGGAAGGTTAACAATAGAATCTTGGGAGGCTCTTAATATAGTCCAGATGAGAGATTAGAATCTGAGCCCAGTTTTCAGGATAGGAATGGAAGAGGAGGATATATTTGAAAAATATTTAAGGAGATGGTGTTAACAGGATTTGGTGTCGAGGAAAGTATAGTTAAACATTTTGTAATAGCCAAAACCTCTCTGAAATTGAAAACAGTTCAGCATAAATGTTTAATTTCTTACTGTACTTTTTAGCCATTGAAATAGTTTTGTGAATCCTTTTCTCAATCTTTAAAAAAAATAATATTCAGAAATATCTTTGTCTCAGGAAAATGAATTTTTATTTCACAACTTATAGTTTAATTACACACTTGTTTTTATACACGGTCTTCTCTATTAATTACTTGTTGATTCCAAGGAATTTTAGTAATCTAGTTAGATAAGCTAGACTTAACTAAAACCCAGAAAACTCTATTTACCTCACAACTATTTCTTTGTGCTTTTTAACATGAGATAGAATTGAAAAAGCCTTTTGCTTAGACTGAATTTATGTTATGAGTAAGAAGTATAAACAAGAGCATCAAAATGTAAAATTTTTAAAAAATATTTTTAATGTTTAAATTTTCCATACCATAGTCTTTAAAATAGTCTTTAGAAATAGTTTTTAATCTCTGCCATGACACTGCTACCTTGATTTAAAAAATAAAAACAAAAATTCTAACCACCTATGAAAGCACAAATGTATGTTTTCCACAACCTTTACACCAAAAAAGTTTTCTTAATTTTAGCCAGTGGAACATAGCTCTTATTTCCCTTTAACTATTTTGTGGCTCTTTCTATCCTCAACTACACCAGTCCATAATAGGCTCTTGTGCTATTGTTTTTTTAATGATGTCTGTTTAATTGTAGGACATCTCAATCCTTTTGGAAGTATGATAGTGCATATATACATACACATATACATATGAGCATAAATGTAGTTGTGACCATAAAAATAAATTCATGCTTTTTATTATTTCCTAAAGAAATATAGTTCTAAAGTGACCTTGCAGTCAGATTACACGATCAGCACTGGATTCTCAGGGGCCAGGTGTCAGGGAATTCTAAGTACAATGATTCCATTAATTTTCTTAATGCATCAATACCCTTGCATATAATCTTTTACAAAGGAAAACCTTTCTACACTTTCCACAGGCACATTTAGTGGCTCTCTCCTATGCACTCGCCTAGCACATTATATACACCTGTGATCAAGTTTTACTGTACTATAGTTATTTGTTCACATGTCTATCTCTCACTAAACAGAATTCCTTTAGGTATGGGACCATGTCTTTTTCATGTTCGGATCCTTACATCACAGTATCTAATACATATTCACCATTCAGTTAACATTTATTAAATATGCCTTTATTCAATAAGTAACTTTTATATTATTAACATATACCTTTTACATGTTGAAAATTAATTTTTAATTTAATTTTGACCTCAATTAAGGAAGATAAATTGTCAGATTACATACTAAAGTGACATTTATCTTAAATTTTGAAAATATTTCTCATATAATAATCAGGCAATAAATCTCTAGACTTCAAACAATTGCATCTTTAGAGCAAGATGTATAGACAGTGGTGAGTGGCAGAATGACAAGATATTTAGCCAACTAAAAACAAAATCAGGTGCATATAATGAGTTCTGACATTTTTAAATTTGTGACAACATGATTTTAAAAGCCAGCTCAACTGTCTTAAGTTTCTATCAATGAGGGAGGTCCTCTGAAATATAACTACTCAATCCCTTTATCAGTGTTTAGACAGATTACTAAAATATCTAGCCCTCTGAAGGCTCTACCCTATTTATAAATTGTAGTTATTGGCCTCAACCCAGATTCAGATGTTAGAGATTAGACTAAAAGCTGAGTCCTCATTGAAACAGATTTAGATATACTAACCACTGAACCTTTCCAATTCACACTGCTGTAATCTATTAGATTTCATTGAATGAGACACATGAGGATGCTATAATAAAAGCCTTTGATAAAGGGTCCCTAGAGTCAAGGTGTATGCTGAGGGCATCACGTTTCTCAGTCCATAGAAGTGCTTACTTAATTTAAGAAAATATATGCCAGTTTTAGAACTGACATTCCTAAATAGGACTCTCTCATCAGGAAATTGAATGGCCTGTGGCCAAAGGAGGTATTATTTTTCTTATAAATTCTTTGTTTTCGTGAAAAGGCTCTTTGGATCTCAGAATGTATTTGTTTCAGGGTAATTCAGATTGAATTCAGTCGTGCTCAGAAGTCTCCTGAAAAGCCTTTCTTAAAGTTTTACAGTGTATGTTTTATAGGCAACACACACCTGATGAATTTTGAATAGGCTCTTATACTGACATCAATTTAATAACCAGAGCTTGGTTTCCAAAGCCTACCTGGTTCTATCACATGGAATCTATAATTAATAGCAATGATATTTTCAAAACATTAACAAAACATTAACAATTTTAGTAACAGATCTTTCTTAATACTGTTAAGAGGCAAATGCAAAGTTGTGAATTTTGGGTGAGGGGATTCACTTCAAATGAATTTTGTTTATAAGCTTTCTTGCAGTTTAGATATGCTGCCATCAGGTGGTAGTAATATGTCATATCCATGTGGCTGCACAGATGACATTCTGCTTAAGGTCACCAGTTTACCCTACAAAGATTTATAATTATGAATGCACAGACATAGTATATCTTTAATATCAGAGCTAAAGATATTTTAAATGGAATTTTAAAAACAGACATATGTTGGAATATTCAATTTGGCATGTTTTCTCACTTCTTTGTTCCTTTATTTATTGTAAATAAAGAGCTTTATGTCTTCCAAAATTTGGAAAATACAGAAAAATATAAATCACCAAACTTTATCACTCAAAGATAATTGCTATTAACATTTTTTTCATTTCCTTCCAGTCTTTTTTTATATGCAGTTTTTAATATGTTTTTGTTTTTGGAATGGAGTTTCATGGCAGGAAAAGGTACTTAGCTGTAGTAATGGTGTATATACAGCACATATCTTTTACAACTTCTAAAATTATAAGCTCTTTGTATCTACATTGTGACTTCTTAATATTCCATTGATTAAAGTTTTCCATAATTTTATATAGTCACTTACCTATTAGTAGTAGATAATATACGTTTCTGGTCTTCAGTCATCAAGAGTATTTTATCTTTGCCTTCCATCCACTGCCTATCAAGAGGAACATTATTTCATTGCATCTTTGCTTGATTTTTATTTTAACATAAAATAACTAATTTATATCTGAGCAGCTAGATACCTTATATTTCCTCTATTTCATTTGAAATGAAACTTCCAGAAAATTTGAGCTTTTGATTTCAATTATAAATAAAAATATATAGTCTCTTTGTTATTTTCATATCATATGACATGTTTTAAAATTTTCTAAATTGTATGCAACCAGGTACCAGGTATATAAACATTGCAGGGCCTGTGATATTATGTGATGGAGGTATTACCAACTTCCTACCAAAATAATTTTCTTTCTTTTTTATAGCATAGAACATTGCATTAAAGAAATACAGTCTGAAGCTAACAAACAATGTCCAGATGTGCAGCTGCAAACAACAACTGACTGTTTTCAATGGCTAAATAACTATAATTACACTTCATCCAAGTCACCTTCTATTCCCCATGGAGATTTGATAAAATTTCTCAAAACACTGGTAAAAAAAATCATTCAATTTCTATATGTAAATATTTATTTTAGTAACCATATTAGCCTACCATATCTAGGAGCTGTGGTGTGTGTTTTGTTTTGTTTCCATATCCCCAATGGAATCTAGTGAGCTATTTGTTTTTATTTTTTTCTCTGATGTTTATCAATAAAATGAAACATTATATAAATGGAATTTAAACATAATTCCTGGGTGATTTGTGATATGATGTACACCACAAATTGTATTGATATGTACCACAACTGTCTACCAGAAAGGTTTATTTTTATTACATTTTGTGTCCCTTCACAACTACTCATTTTCTCTGTTCTCATTATTAAGCACAATAAAATCACCATCGATTATATCTATTTAAGTAGCCTTGTCTATCATTCCTTTCATCCCCAACCTGCAGGCATGTCCAGTTCTTTTCAATCAAGGCAGCAATTTATACGAAACCACTGTTAATTGATGGAGAATTATTACATTGGTCATTCCTTGATACTGACCACACTCTATGTTAAATAAGTTTTTGTAGATTTTAATAAGAGCAGTTATTTTATTACTTCTACAAAGGTGGTTAGCTTGCAAAAACAGATTTCTAGAGAAAGAGCACAAATGTTAGAAAGGAGTATTTCTGTGGCTATGGTTTTGATTTAATTTAGTAGAAAAAGGGGCACCATTTTTGTCTAAACATCAAACATTGACTAAGGCAGATGTGGAAAATATCTTGAGGTTGTAGATGGCTTAGGTTGACAGAATCAGATGAAAATAGTTTTGGGCCGTTATTATTGCAGATGTCTCTTTAATGTTTATAAAGTAATAAAAGGAAGAGAAAGGAAGACTATATGCCCTAAAGCCTTATTCTTTCAAGAAAATCCTCTTACCCATTATCTCTTGAAGGTGGAGCCTTGAAGAATAAATATGGATATAGTTATTCCTTTAATTTCTATTAAGAGTCATGTGTATTGAATTTCATTAATATTGATGTAATAATGCTCTCTCATTTAATTAAAAGCAAAAGCTTTTAATTATCTTTTAATCTGTCACACATAAGTCATTCTCTATTCACTGCAGGGCAAAGGCCGCCTTAGTTTTGCTCAGATTCATTAGACTGATAGGCTTGTTTGAGACCTAGGTTTTTTTACATCATTGATCATGTTATTTTGAGGAAAGAACCACATTATTAAAACAGATCCAGATTAAAATGACCTTATTATCAAGTTTTTACATGCTTAAATTGTCAACCCTGACAGCATTTTTCATACATCTCTTTTTTTCCCTAGAAAATTTTCTATTTATTAATTATCTAGCTGTTTAAATAAGAAAATGAGGTCCTCATTACAGCAATTATCCTGAAGTTATATTCAAAATTTAAGCAATCATACTAGACACATATTTTAAACTTCTGTAAACTATTATACTTTGCTTGATCAAATATTTACAGTCATTGACTTAAAAAAAACCGAAGGTTGAGGCACTAATACGTCTCATTTGCTTTATAGAATTTACTATTATACTGATGTTCTAGACTCTAAGGACATTTTCTTTCCAGAAGTAACAAAAGAAAGAAATACAGGGAGAAGAGAGAGAAGCTTCAGAAAGGACAATGTACTTTGTGGTTTTCTAGAGTGTAGTAGATTGAATAAGGACCAGGAGAATGAAGCCAGGGATCCATCCTGTGTTCTATGCTTTATTGTATGTGACGTTTGGAAAGTAATTTAAATGCCATACTTTAGCGTCCTTATCTGTAAGTTGGGTTTTTAAATATGTCACAGCATTTTCATTATAAATAAACCAGACTATATGAAAAAAGTGTTTTTATATAATAAAATATTATGTAGATTTTGAATGTTATTTATTACAGATAAAACATTAAATCAGACATTGCAAGGCTTAGAGTGACTGAAAGATTCCTGGAATTTGTCTAGAAGTTGTTCATAATTCTGAATCACACATTAACACCTGTGATATCTCTACCAGTAAAAAATTTCAGCCTGTTTTTATGCCACCTGAAACTTGCTTCCATTTTTCTTATAATCAGCTTGCTACTACTGAGAAAATATAAACCAATTTTAGTATTAGCTGAAATAGACATAATTAGGAAAGTCACTATGTAAAGTGTGCATGTAAAATTCAAAGTCCAAAAAGAAAGTAATTTTTTGTCTATTTACTGTTGATAATTATACCTCTCATTGTTTTCTGTCAGCATGGAAAGTATAAAGAAATAATTTCATATTGTCATTTAGGAAATGATTCAGAGAGTATTTTTTCCCCTATTTTGAGTCAGTTATTTCTTTGGAGAAAATTGAAATATTCTGATTAATTTCCAAAGTAAAATCTTTCTTAACATGACTCTCAAAAAAGGAATTTAAATGAAAGTTAAAGTCTTTAAATGTATTAAATTTTATTTCTTAGGATGGCAGCTATTAGTAACCCTTACACATGTACCTATTTAAAGGTCTCCATTCTGTATGTTCATTTAGGCTTCTATAATAATATGTTTACTCATTCAAACATAAAAATTATCTACCAGGAATTAATTAGGATATAATCTTGAATTTATCTTCTCATAGGAATGCATTTTAATTGATGTTTTACTACAGATTTTTAAGCTACAGTTTTTATACAGCCTAGGTTAATTGAGGTAGGTAAGAATGAAGGCTAAAAACTATGTCTAGAATTCTGATTGAAAATATAGTTCATCACCTGGGTTTTGCAAAATTTAACAGATTATAAAGCTAACATTCTAAACTGTCTGAATTGATTAAATTTCAAATGCAAAATAAATCATGAAGAGCACCAGAGTATTGATTCTAATTTGAAATGAATTATTATGAAGTTGTATATGACTATAGAAATCATTTTTTCCTGTTTCTCTTATAGTTAATCACATTCTTAACACTATAATTTACTTTTATTAGCAAGATTTCTTGAAGAATGAACAAAATCAAGAAGAAATGATATTGGATTTACTTTGGGACCTCTCCTGCCAGAGCTGCATTTCATTTCCATCAACTCTAAGTGGAACATCTTTCCATTTCCTCTCGAGGACTTCTCTTCATTCTGTCGAAGATCATTCCTCCATGGATGTAAAGACTATATGGGATGATATAAGACTACATCTTCGACGCTTCTTAGTGAGCAAATTACAAAGCCATAATGAAATAAACAATTCACGGCAAAAAATTTTGTTGAAAAATCAGTGCATACAACAACTCTTGTTTCTTTATTCAGAATCAGAAGTTATAATCAAGTATCAAAATATACAGAATAAACTGTTGGCTAAACTTCTGCAGAACTGCTTTCCTTCTTACAGAAGAGAATCAAATTTAGACATGCTGGTTCATGAATACCAAAGTGCAATGCTTAAGTTAGACTCAATGATAAAAGAGGATTTTAACACACTGCATGAAATTTTACCTCCATCCTCAGCAGTGAAATTCATTAAAGAAACTTACCTGGATACTGTTACAGAAGAAATGGCAAAATTTCTTGCAAATTTTTGTGCGCTGCCGTTCAAAGAAAGTGCTGTCCGAGTGATTAAAACAAGCAAGAGCTCCAGCAGGCATAGAGGAGCAGTGCATGCTTTGGGTTAGTGATTTTAAAAATTTGTTCAGTTTAACTTTAAACCTTTTGATCTTTAATTTTCTAACATTTCTCTATTTGGTTAAACCTAATTACAAACTTGAAAATAAATGTTGTAAAATTTTACAGTACACAATTTCTCTTATGAATTCCTTTTTCTGTTAGTAATAGAAGTGTTTTCTTTCCAGTTATTTAAATTATTAAAGATAATGGAAGTGTAAATCAAAAATATTGCCAATTGGAGTTTGTTTTTTTGATTGCATAAATTATTTAGTGAAACTGAAACTGTATGTGTGTATATACATATAAACACACATATGTATTCAGCTATATTTATATATATAAATTAGAAAAGTATAATTTTCAATACTTTGTATCTTTCAAAGCTGAAATATTAAGTGAAAAGAAATGTTGAAAATTTGTTGAAATTTCCGTTACCTAAAATTGGAAGTTTAAAAATATAATATTTTAGTCAGACACTTCCAAAGAGCTATTATGAAATATTAATTATAAAATTCTATATTACAATTAGTTAGAATCATAGCATTTTAACTATAGCCGATTTAAAAGTTCCTCTAATATTATTTCTATAAGAATATATACAAATAAAAGATGATTTAAAAATCTCTAATTTTATTCAAAAGATAAAGGAAAAAGGAAAGAAACTATTGTGATATAATAAACTATTTCTTGTCATCATTTTAATTTCCCACCAGTGGAGAAAAATCAAGGTAAAAAACTATAATTATCTTGAAACTTATGATTAGTCATGCTTTTACATTAAACTCAGGTATATTTCTAAGTAGGTTTATAAGTTATTTTTTAAGTATTTGAAAATTATCATTTGGTAAATTGCTATCTTTGAATTTATGATCACTTTATAAAAGTTTCCATAGCTCACTATATTTTTAGTTACTTTCCTTAATAAAATGCCAGAATATCAAATTACTCTGATATATGAATTTTCAAATAATTTAATGTTTTCTCTTAAAATTTTTATTTTCCTCCAGAAGCTGTATCACATCAAAGAACAGAGCTGCATCAGCCAATTTTAGGTTATGGCAGAACACAAAGTAGGTTAATTTAGGAACATTACAATTTTGCTCAAAGCAAAAAGATTTTCATTTTAATTGTTAATACCTAAATTTTAAATGCATTACATGAGTGTACTTATTTTCTATAATTTTTATATCCTCTAAAAAAACTCCTACTTACTTATAAAATGTTTTCAATATGAAAGTTTTATATGTGCTAAATATAATTTATAACAAGAAAAGATCCATATGGTTGAAAATATGTGTAAGTTGCTATGGAGTCTTTAGGGCTGATATTGAGGTGTTTTCCCATTCGTGAGAGAAAACTTTGCGTGTCGGCTTTAACACCAAAATTTGAAGCATTTCCCAAGTCCAGGTGCACTGTTCTTTCTCAAGCTCCTTCATCTGAACTTCGATATAAATCACTTGCTAAATGAATACCTTCTATATGACAGGCACTGTGCTAAGTACGTCACATTCCTTATTATCTTAATTTCATAAACAAAGAAAGCAGCTTAGATTAACTTGCCCTGGATTGTGTTGTACAGAGTCAGGATTCATATGGAGGTCTTTAAGTCTTCAAGACCTATGTTCTCAACTATTATACTGTTGGACCTTTTCCGAAAGTGTAGATTTAAATGCTTGTCACTTTCAAACAGTACTGTTTGGGTGGGCTACCTGAAAATAGATTCAGTTCAGCTTTATTGAGCACCTACCAAAAGCAAGTCATTTAGCAGACCATGTTTGAGGTAAGGGAAAGAAAACTAAATAATTGCTGCTAATGCTATATGAGGACTGCTACATAACTCCAAATTGATCAACATTATTTTCTACTCATATTTGACCTAATGACAAAATTTTATGTATTAAGGGAATACATTTCAAGATGGGCAAACTAATAATAATAATAATAATAATAATAATAAAAATAAAAAATTCATATCCATTCATGAAATGTAAATAAATTATTAATAAGTATTATTACTTATTAATATAATTAATTATTATTAGATATTAATACTTTAGAATCCTATTTGAATAAAATATAGATTAGCTTGAATGGGTTATATATTATACTGTCTTTTAGTATACATCTGTATCTTTATGCTCACCAAGTCTGTATTTTGCCCAAAACTATGGAAAAGACATTCCTGAAGCAACAAGAGCTAACTTTATTGAGTCAGACATTGATATGCATCATCTCATTTAATCCTTCATTATCTCATCTAATCCACCCAACAAGATAGGTACCAGTATTTATTATCTGTATTGTACACTGAGGAAACTGAGGCATAAAGATATTAAGAAATTTACTCAAGATTACAGAGTAAAAGCCAGGATTCAGACTCCGGTCTGACTCCTGAGCCCTTACTCTATGATAGTGCTCTACTGCCTGAAAGAACATGATGGAAATAGCTCATTCCAAAATACTGCTCTGAATCCTCTGTATGATAATTCTACTTTAGTGTAGTGTTTTACTTTTCTCTAAACTATGCTACAGCTTTCTCATTTGAAGACTGCACAATGCAAATTTGAAAGTTTTTGTTTATAATTCCTTTTTTGTAATCTATTGATATATCTTAACCAGGCCTTATATGTATGCTTGTCTTTTTGTTACTGAGATATAATTAACATCTAACATTGTGTAAGTTTAAGATGTACAGTGTGTTGATTTGACACACATATATTGGGAAATGATTACTACTCTAGCATTAGCTAATATCTCCATCACATCACATAATTAGCATTACTTTTTAGTTGTGAAAACATTTAAGATTTACTCCCTCAACAACTTTTAAGTATATATTATTGCCAACTATAATCACAATGCTGTACATTTGACTCCCAGAATTTATTCATTTTTTAATTGGAAGTTTATACCACTTAACCACCATCTCTTCTTTTTCCCTATTCTCCACCCTGTTAATCACCATAATACTCTGCTACTACAAGTTCAGTTTTGTTTTTAGATTTCACATGTAAATGATATTATATAGTCTTTCCATCTGACTTATTTCACTTACCACAATGCCTTCAAGTTTCGTCTATGTTGTTGCAATTGGCAGGGTTTCTTTCTCATGATTGAATAATATTCCTGTGTATGTATGTGTCTATCTCACACATCTTTTTATCCATTCATCTGCAGATGGACACTTAGTTTGCTTCTATATTTTGGCGTATATGGCCTTAATTATGTTAAGGTATATTTCTTCTATCTTCATTTCGTTGAGAGTTTTTATCATGAAAGAATGTTGAATTTTGTCAAATGCTTTTTCTACATCTATAGAAATGATCATATGATTTTTATCTTTCATTCTATTAATATGGCATATCACATTTATTGATTTGCATATGTTGAATCATCTTTGCATCCCAGGGATAAATCCTGCTTGGTCACGCTCCCTTTAATATGTTGTCAAAGTCAGTTTGCTAATATTTTGTTGAGAATTTTGCATCTGTGTTCATCAGGGGTATTGTCCTGTAGTTTCCTTTTCGTGTAACAGCTATATCTGGCTCTGTTATCAGGGTAATGCTGGCCTCTTAAAATGAGTTTGGGAGTGTTTCCTCCTCTTCGATTTTTTGAGAGGGTTTGTATATTTGTCTTAATGACCTAATGTCCTGTCTGTTTATGCATATATCTACCATGTTCTCAACTAGCTAAGGTAATTTGGACCTACTGATTCTTTAATTGCCTCTGATTTTTCTAGTAAGTTGAGAATTTATTGTTCTTCCCTGAATTATCTATAAATTATCTATCTACACATATGTACGTTTATACTTATATTTATAATATATATGGAGAGAATATTACTTGAACATCAAAAATAATAATTACTGCTTGTTATCTTTTGTAAGGCTTTACATGTGAGTTCATTTAATCTTCTGAACAACCCTTCATATTATTTAAATTTTAAAATATGAGGAAAATGAGGCTCATAAAGGTAAATATTGTCATACAACTGATAATCCATGGAAAGAGGATTTCTATGTTTGCAGTTGTTTGGTAAATTATCTTGACATGCTGCTAAACTCCATGGCAAAAACTGTGCAAGGCACTATGATAATTAGCATGAAAAATTATTTTCTAAGCACTTTCACGTTTTCTTTTTGATATTAACATTTCTGTGTTCTACTCCATTCAATGTTTTTGCCTTTCTTTTTTATTGACAATGATTTATAAGTGACTCATGATTTGCTTGTGCTTACTAACTTACTGTCTAGAGGCAGTTTTTATGCTATTTTATTTTATCAGCTGGCCTTTCAGGTGATGGTTTTTACCTATGGACTGAGTTTCACCTGCAGCCATGTAGCTGGGTGTTGATTCAGGCTCTCCTGTACGTGTATTTAAAATAATGGTGGCAATCTCTCTAACCATTTTCCTGTGGTAAAGTACCAAACACTTAATTTTATTTATATATAAGTTTATCCTTTAAGTTATACATCTTGGCATTATATGGTAAACTTTTTTTTCTCTTTTGTATTCATATGATTTTAAATATTTTATTTCTTCGAGAGTATATGCTATTTTAATATTATAAGACATTTAGAACTAAAGAGCTTGTATATTTTATTATTTGATGAGAATGATGAAATAATGTTAATATAAATATTATAGAATCTCTGATTTGGATCCATCTTAGAGAAGAACAATGTTATTTTTATAGTTACTTTTAAAAATTCTTTTCAAGAATTATTTAAGAACCAAAACTTTCTCACTAACTCTGATTTTGTTAATCTTTATTCTTGTTTCTCTAATAATTCTTTGAGGAAAATTATCATTTATTTTATAAAGGTGTATACTGCAATATTTTATTTTTTAATTTTAGTTTATAAGGCTCTAAAGTCAAAATAAACAGCTTTCAAAAGGCTATAAATTTGCATTTAGCATTTTGATTATAACCTGATCTTTCATTATCTAAGAAGTCAGATCCATATTTACACATGTCCAAGTGTCATTTATGTTTCAGGAAAATAGTGCCATTCTTATAGTGGAACATTTTTCTATGTCTATATTTGGAGTGGTTAAGTGATCAAATTACTTTTACTTTTAAAATTATATTTTCTTTAGACTTAAAAATGTTGTTACATTTCTCAATGCTTGAAAAAGAAAGTATTGTTTATGTGTAGGACATTTTAGTTAAATAAATCCTCTTTATTTTAACATGAAACGATGCAATTAGGGGATTTCAGTCGTAGGATTAGTTTAATGGTCCCCTTTTTATCTTATCCTGACTTTTTTTTTTTTTTTGAGGTTATTGTTAGCTTGAAAGATAAAGACTTAAGAGAATATGATACATGCCTTTGAATATTTGGAAGATCTAAAAATCTGCAGTGGGTGAGGGGTTGAAACCGAGTGGCCTCTAAAGCTCCTTCCCTTTCACAGTCCCTTGTTATTTTGTTTAAGGAAGACTAGGGTAAAAGGAAACAGAATCCCTCTGGGAATGAAAAGATCTTTAAGGGTAAAGAAAGCTCTCAAGCCAAAATAAAGTTAGAATACTTGACTAGGAAGGCACAGATCACAATTGGAAAGTAAGCCCGTCAGAAGTCACCCTGTCTCTCTCCTACTCCTCAAGTAGCTCTGACTACCTTAGTGATGATCTCCAGGACAGGTGAAATATATTGAGGCCAGCATGCAAGATGCATGCAAAAAGAAGCATTTGTATGAGTATTGTTATGGAAGAGACCAACCTTTCTAGAAAGATACCACATATCTTCATTCTGTTGTGCTCCTGAGACAGAAGTAAAGATCTCCCTTAGATCACTGGTGAAAATTATGCTCATTACTAATAGAAGCTAGAATTTCAATTAGTATAAAACAGTAAATGTGGAAAAAATTCATGAGAGAAAGTAACATCTTTATTCGATTATCACGTTTTTAAATAACAATATGCAAAAAACCCTGAAACAGTATTGTTTTTTTGCTGTACCATTTTGAAAATACGAATTGTTGATTAGCTCCACCCCTTCCCCACTGCTCTATCATAATTGTTATTTTTAAGTGAAATACTGGTACATTTATTTTTTATAATTACTTTAGTTGCAGAAAGTGAAAAGTGTACTTAATTGAGAGTCAAGAGTTCTGGTCCTAAATCTCTCACTTCCTTGTTTTGTAATCTTAGATAAGTCATTTAACCTCTGAATTTTTCTAATAAGATGAAAGTGTTATAAATAGGTAATATATAAGGACCATTTAACTTCTAAACTTTTTCTGACTCTGTAAGTGACATTGAAATCATTCCACAACCAGATTTGTTGCCTACAATTTGTCATTGGAAACTGCCACTTTTATTTTCTCTACTGACAGTACAGATGTATTAACTTGCTAAGCATGTGGCTTTGAATGCTATAGTAGCAGTTACTAAAGCTTCCTTTAGCTCTTCATCTGTGTGATTTTTCTTCCTCAGGTGAAACTTGAAAATAACAGTATCAAAACTGCCCACCTCCTATAGTTTTGTGTTTTATAAGTGGTAAGGTGAGGAGGGAGGTGGGTGATTAAGTAAAAACAGGAAATGGAGTCTCTCAGCTTACATCTGAAGCTATTCTTAGTAATTCTTTTCTGGGTTTCCCCTTTGATACCACAACCAAGTATTTTTGTTTTATTTTATTTTTAGTTTCAATGTTTATTTTTAATTTTTTACAGAAGTATTTTTAATCACAGAATTGAAAATTAAGATCACAGGCAAGAACTGAAAATGCAATTATTATTCTGCGTTGACTGACAAGAAGTCCATAGGCCTTTTCTTTGGCATGTATTTAAAACAAACCAGGTAGGGATTTAATAATGACTTAGTTTTGGCCTGGGGAAGGACCAGCTCATTTCTGCAAGGCTATAGACAGTAAGCATGGACAACACTTTTTCTCAGAAAGCATCTCTGGATCCATACTGTTTAAGTACAAAATGAAAGCCTCAGAATTAGGCCTATAAAGCATGAAGACTGATCTAGTCCTAAGAGTCTGTAGGTAAGAATTTCACAAGCCATATTATGGTGAAACAGTTATATGTGTTAAATGTTTATAAATAATTTTAGTTTTGTTTTCCTGCATGTTAAGAAAGTCAAAAGTGATGATTTGGGTTTTGGCATAATTGATGCTGAAGCCTTTCCTCCTACCAGTTCTGGTACATGGCATGTTCAGTGCCTTCTTGAGACTTCTCTTAGAGTATGCTAGGATGGCCATGCCATTAGCAGAGAGAAGGGGACTTGTCTTCCCTTTTTTCTGAGCAAGGGGGTTTTCTCCATTCAATCTGATTCTTTTTTGTACTGCCAGTCTCCTCATAGTAGAAATGCATAAGGTGAGCCATCAGGGTAAGGGTAAAAATTGGAACTATTCATTTTTATTTCATCCTTTATATAGGAAGCAGAACGGGACAGTTCTTAAGGCCACTTATGTTTTCTGTGTTAAAGGTTATTCTCAGCCATTCTGATTCTTGAGTTTTGGTAAGGCACAAATAGCTTCGGATTTATTTTGTAGGAAATACTTAAATATCTATTTTGCAAAGGATGCTACTTAGATCATGAATTCAGCATTAATTTTCATTAATATTTTCCCATTGATCATCTTCCTTTTTCCTGATTATCAATTTACAAATATGTAAAGTCATTTATATAATAGATACCGGTTTTTAGGTGCTTTTTATTTATTAAGCACCATGCTACTTAATGTACCGGTATACCATTTGATTTTACAACATCTCTGAAAAGGAGAATATTATCCCTATTTTCTAGATATAGAAACTGAGGTTGGACAAATTAAGGTACTGCTAAGAAGTACCTCTGTTGGAATTCACATCCATTTCTGAATTGTGACCAAGCCTATTCTCTTAACTACTGTAATTTCCTGTCTTTTGCAAAATGAATTTTGTATGAAGAAAGAATCCTTTTATAATTGAAGAGTAATTCTCATATTAGTCCCAGATCCTGATTTTTGTGTTGGATTTTCTGGAATCGTAACACACACACACACACACACACACTTCTCTGTATATAGAATTAAACAAACTTGAATTTTGGAAGGAATTATACTAGTAATAGAGTGCAAAGCTACATCACTGGATTTTCTGTTTGGAAAAGATTGGAAAGAAAAAAATACAAGCTTTATATATTAATATTTAAAAAGAAATAATAATGTTAATTTTTGACTTAATAATTTAAAAAGTATCTAGATGGAGACTCTGATTTTTGTTCCTAGAGATGCAAGTAAGCTGCTTACATTTAAGCTTTTTGTTAGAGTTAAGCTAAAAGTAACTAAGTTACTGAAATAGTTGAAGCAATTATTTCCAGGTTCGAGATGCTTTATATGGTTAATAACACCATTATGTTTGCAAGATGCTTCTGCATTTTGTTTTTTTTCATTTGACTTTGCTATATCACCACTCTGAAATTAGGTAGTACAGCAATTCCAGTTCTTGTTTTATGGGTGAAAAAAGCTAAAGCATTTTGGCTGGTTAATAAATCAATTTTGAGACAGAACTATGATTATAAGTATCTTCCCACTGTACCTCAATACCTCATAAGAAGATAAACAATATGACATTAGAATGTTTTTTCCCTAAGGAATTGATGGTGTTTTTATTTTATTTTTTATTTTATTTTTTATGAGCATAGTCTTTGCTATAAATCTCACTTTTTTATTAGTTTTGAATATACAGTATATTGGTTAGACATTTACATAGTTTATGAAATGATCCCCCTGATTACTCTATCTTCCCTCTGGCTCTACACACAGCCATTACATTGATGGTGTTTTTATTTTAAGTTCTTCCTACTAAAGATTGTATCATCTGTGAAAATTATTTATTTGATTAAAAACTATGAGAAAAATGACTGAATGCGTATGTATGTGTATGAGAGGAGAGTGTATGTTATATGTTTTAGTCCATAGGTAGTATTATACATATGCACAAATATCTTTATTTACCTAAAGCATGTTTTCTACTGAATGGACACTATTTTTCTGACCCATTTATTCACCATTAAATGTTATAAGGCCCCTGAATCTTTGTTCTAAAGACAGTAGGGCAACAAAAAATGTATTTCATAAGCGAGAAAGTGGATACAATTTAATTTTAGTAATTTTTTGCTTTCATACAGCAACAATTAGCAAATGCTAAATTATACTCAATTATCAACTTCTTCCCTCCTTGGAACACCTGTGTATTCTTCCTAAGGGTAGAAAGAATATTTCACTTGCTACATCCTCTAATTGTGACATTCAAATACTAAGCATGGTAGATAAAAATAATTCACTGTTGGTTTGGTTTCTCATGAAGGGTCATAGGTCAATTTGAGAGTTACATACCTTATTTTTCATTGAACATTTTTAAAACTGAGAAACAACAAAAGAGTATTGAAATACTGATTTTAAAATATTTTTTGGGGGGCTTGGAAAAAGAAATTGTCTAATTAAGAATATAAGTAATATGCTAAGAACAGAATGAAAATAATTGTAAAAAATCATTGAAAAGTTTAGAATAAAATTATTCTGAAAGTGAATGAATTTATTTTGCAACACTTCTATATTGAACATAGAATATGAATAAGTAATATACCTGAGGTTGTTGCAAGCCAGAAATTAATATTCTATAGAGAGTTACTAAGTCAGTATAGAACCTTCCTAAAACTTTTCTGAATTCTGCTTTCGCCTGTTAAAATTGTTATTCTGTATCTTAATTTATGAACATAATAATAAATGTGAATTTTTAGTTTTGTTGTTTTCTATAAAAACATTTCAGGTTTTTACGTTCACGGCTCACGAATCCCTAAACTATTAACATATGGTCATTTTCCAGTGGACTATTATAATGTTGAATATTGTTTGATTAACATTTTTTCTCAGGTTCTCAGAAATGTAATATATGACTTCTAGTTGTTATACTATTAATCAGTTATTAGTACCCAATATACTTTTTTCATAAATGTTAAAGAGGAAAAGTGTAATAAGCAAGAAAACATTGGTAAGATTCATTTCAAAATGGAATCTTTTTCATTGGAGACTGAGAATTTTAATGGTTGATCCTGCCCTACAACATTCTTTATTATGAAAATCAACTAGGAAAATGTACATTATGATATAACTTTTTCATTATCATTATTTCTATATAAGTATGAAAATCTTTAACCATCAGTATTACATCTGTGAAGTCAAATATTTTGTATAAAACATATCTTCTGCCTCAAAGTAGTTATCATTTAACATCTTCACCTATTATTTTTGAACTTAGGGGAAATCTGTCTTTTACACCTGGGACTGTTAAGATTCTTTATCTGAAGTAGCATTTTCTAAGTATGGACTGATCTCTCTGCACAGGGATTTATATGGAAGCTGAGAGTTAGACCGGTCAATCCTCCACCTGTGGAAATAGAAAATAATCCTTAGCTTAGGATAAAATGTTTAAAAGTTATCATGGATTTCCAGTCAGAAATCTTTTTGTCTCTGTCATTCTTAAAATTGCTTTTCTATTCCTTTGTGTTTATACATATATTTAATTTGCTTTTAGTCTTACCAAACATTCATAAGAACTTTGATTGTTGGGGTATCTGAATGGAGATCTAAAATTGCACATGTAAGGAAATGAAAAATTATTTAAAATGAAGTACAGTATATTGCCTCAATCTAAAGGAAAACTTATCAGTGTTTGTTTTTGCAACTTAATACACTGAGTAAACACATAAAGCCTTTCTCTATTATTTAGATAAGTGTAGTTTACCCTATTACTAGTTTAATTTCTTCCATAACAGAACAGTAGGAAGTATTAAGTTAGTAGGTAGGTAAGTGCTAGTGAGAGATGAGAATCTAATAAGGGTTTATAATTATGATGATGGTAAAATATAAAAGACTAATCAACTTGAATTATTTATATTTTAGATTTCTGTAACATGATATACTGAGCTGATTTTAGAATAACTGGCATTATTTTGTCTTTTAAGGTAGAAATTACTTTAATTTTAAAATTCACTATTAACATTTCCATTAGTAAAAAATAACAGTGCTAATTATTATAATAATTACTGGAGTAGACACCAAGTTTGAGAAATAATCTGTACTGAAAAGAAGAGAAATTGCCTCCAAATTTTATGATGATTGTTGTCAGAAAAAGTTATATTATAGAACTGTTTTATAGTGCCTTTTTCTATCTTTTTTTCTAAACCATACTGAAATCAATTATAATTATCATTTTTAATGTTCTTTTTGTAGCACAATAAAACTGATCCTTCAGCAGTTTAGAGAGAGTGTACTTTTAATGGATGTTTTTAAAATCATTTTTCCTAGTCATGGTTACAAAAGCCATAAAGTTCACAGTTATTGGTACATGGGTCTAATTAGTGGACCCTGGACCCTGAAGAGAAGTTGGAAGATGCAGCAATCGCAGCCCCTTTAAGACTTAATAGCTAAGGTCTAATGTGGAATTAATATGTAAAAATGAAAATAATCCTTGCTCGACTTTATAGACAAGATATTACTGCACAGATTTTGTTGAAGCTTTATGTTCAGTGAGTCCCTCTAAAGAGATTCGTGTCATCTTTTTTGAGCTTGAGCATTTGGCCTTTATATCATTATTTGGATTAAACATATGCAAATTTATACAAGCTTTCTATGTTTATTGATGAGTGATAATTTTGTGCTTTGCTTTATTTCTGTGACATACAGACAACAAAATATAAAGCACTTGTAGGCATTTGAGTTACAAAAAATACATACTTTCTTGACATTTATAACTATATCTAAAAACAGAATTACTAAATACTAAATTTGGTGAAGGTCACTGAGTTTGTTTTTTACTTTTTGTTACATTTTGTCCATATGCCAAGGTTTCTGGAACACAGAGAAGAAACCAGAAATCAGACAGATGTTTAAAAACATTTAACACCCTGATAAGGTTTACATCCTTCTGGTTTTCTTTGCTGTCCTGATAGTTCTTTAAGGTTCTGTCTCTTTCAATCAACAGAGTACATGTGATCAGTATATCTGATAAACTCGTCAATGCCTCTTTAAAGCAGGATTCCCTAACCAATTCAGTTCAAACCCCCCTGCTTCATTTCAAGTATCATCTTGATAAGACAGAGCTATGTCACAGGCATCTGTGTATAGCCAGCTCAGTCTACAACTAATTTGTGCAGGAAAAAATTAAATCAGGAGGTAAATTATTTCATGATTGCTCATTCCCAACAGAGTTAGGCATCATTCTGAAGAAAATATCAAATAATTGGTTTCAGGCCGTGTCAGACACATGCAATTCCCTTCTCTAATGGCTGTGTGTGGTAGCACTAGGCCTCAGGGGTCAGCAAAGAACTGGAAATAGCTTAGTGCCAGGCATGGCAATAGAGAGACAGAGCACATAGGAAATGAAGTGGCAATAAGTGCAATCCATAGGGGAAATGTGCTTCACTTGGAGTTTAATATATCGGTTCAGGATCTGGCAGGAAGCCATGCAACAATTGTTTACCTTTTTTGTCAGCATCTGCATCTGTTCTGTTTTGTAAACAGCACTTAACTCTCAGTCGGTAAATGGTGGAATCAATAACAACTGTTAAGGGATTTCCTTACCCCCCCCCTCCTTTTTTTTATATTCTAAACAAATGCACACTACAAACAATGTTTGCCTTAGATTAACAAGGAACAGACATTAACAGGGTCAAAGGGATTTGGTTGGGAACATTTTATAGCTTCTTACGTTTACAGTAATTATATCTGTGTGATTTGAATGTATTTTGTAACCTATCCAAATTAAACTGTTAAAAAAAATGCTAGCAAGCAGTAATGAAGATGATTTTTTATAATTATCTTAAGTACTGTGTATAGAAAACTGCTGGCACTGTTTGTAATAATTTAGTTCTGTGCAATATTGTATATTACAGCTGCTATGCAGAAATATTAAGTTGCCTTTTGCAGTTTTAGGAAATTAGTGATTATATCCAGCAGTACTAATTATTTTAAACATACAGTTATTATAAAAAAATTACACACTACAGTGAGACATAAAAAAGGGTCTATCTGTGACTAGTGCTTATAAAACTAAATATATCATTAGTAAATGTAAAAGAAAAAATAACACTACTTTTAAGTTTACTGACTTCAGGGACCCGAGTAGATGAATACTGCCATAAATGCAGGATTGTTACAGTAGTTATGGCATCACTTAAAAGTGAATATCACCAAAATCAGAGGATCACATTATTGCTAATGGGATTTATGCATGTATGTCCCCATGTACTACTTAGAAAATTTACTCCTTAAAATTTCCCCATACACAGTTGCTAAGTTGCCTTGTTTTTTATTAAACGACTTTATATCTCATCTAACCCAAACCTAATTTTGTTTCCTTCTGTTTTTACTTAGATAATAAGCATTAAACCTTGAGCTTTTCTATTAATTTTTCTGAACATATGACTTTGACTTTGAATCTTTCATTGGATTACTGTAAAACACAAATAAAATTTTGGTCATTTAGTTAAAATTTACATTCTTCTCTTTTTATTTTATACTTCTAAGTGGTATGACTTTTCAACTTTCGTGACATTCATTTTGCTGTTTGATTTATCTAAATTATTTCGGCCAATATTTTTTGATAGTTTGTTATCTCTTTTATTAAACATATTTATTTAGAAATAAGAATTAGGAATTTGGATAATATCTTCTCTTGAGACTAGAAAGTGCTTTGGCTTCATTTTCTTGATTGTGCATATTATTCATTCTTTTGGCATTCTGTCATCGTGTATGACATTAATTCATGGTAACATACATACATCCACAAGTTATATGTACCTTGTAAATTCATTGTTATAACTTAAAATATCTGGATTTTGGTGCTTTCATCATCATCTGAATAATCCAAATTTCTTAAACATGTACTTCAAACTCTTATTTGAATGGAGTACAGCATGGTTTTAGGCTTAGAAACTAGAGAAGAGTTGCCTTTTGTAAGTGTATATTCTGTCCTAAGATAACCTACTTTATTAATCCATTCTATTATGACATTTACATGATTCAGTAAAAATGAAATATTTAACACTATTCCATGCTCTGATCTATAAATATAAATATATTTTAATAAAATGGTTTTCTCCAGATTAGAATCTGCCATTGAAAATCAGACACAAAATTTAGAAGTCAACTTTCACCTCTTATTATCTTTCTTTACCAAGAAAAATGGTGCAGTAGTAGAGAGTAAGCAATATTTTCCCATGGGTAGCAAATGCTATCTGGGGACAATAGAGTCAACCAATTGCTGATAACTAATTGTATTTTTCGAACCCCTTAAAGTAATATTAAATGTCATGAGGTTACTCAAATCCATAGCAAAGTTTCTATTGAAATCTTAACTTGTAATACAATTTGAATTTTCTGCTAAATTAATTTAGAATTTATCCTATTCATGATTATTTACATGCTGTATGTTTATCTTTAATTAAATTTTTTCCTTAAAATCTTGAGGTCTCTATTCATGGTTTTGTTTCCATGTTTGTTTTTAAGATATATCTTTGAAAAAACATAGATGTAGCCCTCTTTATACCAATTTTAAAAGAATTTGCATGTAATTAGCTTTCATAGTCATCACATAAAAATTGCTTATTTATGTTTTCACAGTTTGAGGCATCTAATCTTCATTGGCGATGTGATATATTTCATGATTAGTTATTAAGCCATAAGTTAGATTTGATATTGAAAATTAGCTTGTAGGATACTGTAAGTTGGTATATCCATGAAATAAAGAGTTGAGTATTAAGATTAACTTTTTAATATCATGTGGACATGATTCTAAATATTAACTTTGACTTGTAATAAATATAAGAGAATTCTAAAAAGGCAGCCTCTGTTAATATAGTTTTGTGATTTTTCAGGGAAAGAACAGATTTGTACTTTTTTTTCCAGTGGTTAGAATTTATACATGCAGATAAAATCTGGGCTTCTTCTTGAATCACTCACAAAAATAGGATTGTTCATCTAATATCACTTCGGAATCACTCATGCCACTTTGTGATAAAAACAAAGGGATGCAGCTGCTTCCCCAGTTTATCACATCTAGCCTTCTAGTCTCCAAGTGAATTCCAAGCCTATAAGTCTCACTTTGGCAAACTGGAAATCTTGGCTCTCCGAACAACTGTAAATGGCTGCTTTCCAGTCCTCTTACTTGGTATGAGTGAAAGCAAACTCAGCTGAAGAATAAAGAGAGGGACTTCAAAACGTTCACTCCAGTTTCTTATCCATTGTCCCTTTACCCATTCAAGACAGAGATCACAGGGCAACACTTAGCCTTATACAAAATTCCCATTTATTGCTCAAATTTACTTGTTTTCAGTTACTTGCAACCAAACACCTTGGAGAAATATGAGCTTATCAATAATACCTTATTTAAGATACCTTAAGGGTCTGATGATATTCCCTTTATATCATTTGTTAGAATTAGAGCAATTTGCTAACTGATCTAGTTAAGGCTCCATCTCCCTTAGATTCCTTTTGAATTTTAGGTACATATTAATGATCATAATCCTTGGTACGCAGGCTGGAAGCATATGGTATCTACCACAGCATGACCTCACAGGGCCCTGCCACTTTAGACTTACAGTGAAGAAGTGTGGCTCTGAGACATCTAGCTCCTTGGAAGATACCAAAGGTTGGGAAAAGCAAAGAGAATTCTTCCTCATTAGAAAGATACCCATGTTTGCTTCTCAAATGGCAGGAATTTCTTTCTGAACCCTTAGGAGAAATCAGAGAGATTCTTAACTGAGTTTCGCTAAAGACAACCAAGAAGGAAAATGGGAATGCTTAAGGCATGAGCAAGAGCTTAGAAGCGAGAATGAGATTGTCAGATGATGGAGAGTGAGTGCTGTGGGAAGGGCTAGGGCAAAAATGAGATATTCCTGTTAACAATCTTAAAGTTAGGACATGCCTCTTGATTTGTAGGGCAGTGGGGTCTCACTAGGGGCCTTCCCAGTTAAAGAAGAAAACCAAGTTCTATGGCCATGAGAGGGGAAGAGGCTCCACTTCAAAAAAGGAACACCGAGAGCATTTCTAGAGCCCTGGTTTGTTTTTGTTTGTTTCGGTGATAATATAAATTTGTGAAAATGAAAGCCTTGAATATGTTTCCTCATATTAACATGGGGAAAGAAATGATGAAATTGAGATTGTTTAGGCTGTTCAGGAAAATGTTATGGGAAACTCGTTTATCATTTAAGAGATTATGCGAAGAGGGCCAGATTTGCATTGGGGATGGTAAGAAAAAATACTGAGATTTTAAAAATATATTAAAGCATTTTTACTTTTTGTACAGTCTTTAGTGCATCATTAGACATGTAAAGTTATGCTAAATTATATATTTCATAAACCTTATGAATCTGAAATCTTTTCTAGGACACATTTGTAGATTTTATATCAAATATTTAAGATCTGAAATAAAATGAAAATAGAGTGATCCACTGCTAGAACTGTGTGTTGTTAGGAAAGATTTTATTACTTAAAAAAATTATCAGAGTAATAAATTTTATTATAAAAATTAAAACATCAAATATATATTAAAAAGAAAGTCAAGCCCTCACATTTTCTTTCCTCTATTCCCAATCCCCAGAATCACCACTCTTGTTTACACTGTTGAATATTCTAGAATTTTTTATGCACATATAAGAATTAATATATAAATCTGTATTTTTTAAAATGAGATCAAACTAGACATATTGTTCTGCAATGTGATTTTTTCATTAATATTTCATGACCTCCTCCCATGTCAGTGCAATCTGGTCTGACATTCTTTTCGGCAGTGCCATGATATTCAATAATATAGATGTAGCATAATTTATTTGCATATGGCTAAATTTAAATTGATCTTATCAGATTGTTGACACTGGATTTAGAAAAATCTTAATTTTTTTCTTCCTAAAAGCACTACATGTCCACCATTATGTAAATACAGATATATACATAAATGTGTTTGTATGCATATACATATTTTGGGTGTATAAAGTAAAAAGTGTTAGATCTCTTTCACCCTGTCTACCCTTAATCCTAAATTAATTCCTGTTAACGGTTTGGCATGTACCCTTCTGTATTTATGCATGTGCATGTACTCTATATTTACAGTCTACAAATTTCTCTGCAATTTTTAAAAACTTACTGTATTATAGACCTCTTGTATCAATATGTACAAAACGATCATTATTATTTTTACAGGCTGCAAGCTATTATGCTGTATGATTATATCATTATATAATTATTTAATTAACTAGCTCCTGTTGATAGATATAAGGATTTTCAGTTTCTTTGTATGCTCATATGAAAGTTTTATTCCTAGAAGTGATATTCCTGAGCCAAAGTGGAAGTTAATTTAAAATTTGATATGTATATTCAAATTGCCCTCTAAAGCCAATGTACTTATTGGGTTTTAAATGCAAATATTTAGAAGCATGACTATGTAGATTGAGGCATGTATTCATTTAGACATCAATTCATTGTGATTTTTTTAAGTATTAAAATTCCTGTGCTCGCCTGCCTCCTTCTGGATTATCAAAGCTATTGCTTTCTTGTCAGTATCCTCTCATTGCTGCAAATAAAAGGGGGTGGGGTGGGCAAAGGGAGAAGAACTTAATGCTCAATATCTTGTAGTTAATAGGAGCTCTGGAGCCAGACAGACTTGGCTTTGCTTTCCACCTTTGCCACTTGGCAGCTGTGTGGCCTTGGATAGGTTGCTTGTCCTCTATGAGTGTCAGTCGTTTATAAGATGGAATTGATAATAAAACCTACCTTATAGTGTCTAAGTATTAATATAGATATTGTACATAGTGTCTGGCACAAACTAAACACTTGGTTATATCATTGTTTAAAATATATACATATGTACATAAATACACATACATATATAATGTTAAACTGACAAGGTGACTTGCCATCATATACTAATGTGGTGTTCCTACACACTGCTATATGACAAAGGGCTGCATATTTGTTATTTTTAAATCAATTTCTCATTGAATACTTTATCTTTAATATGACTTTATTTAATGTCTCACATGTGAAATCTAAAGAACAAAATAAATGAACAAATAAAACAAAAAACAGACTCACAGAGAAAACAAACTGATGGTTGCTGGGTGGGATAGGGGGCGGGACTGAGCTGGCCGAAAAAGGTGAAGGGATTAAAAAATACAAATTGGCAGTTACAAAATAGTCATGGGGTTGTAAAGTACCGTATAGGGAATATAGTCAATAATATTTTAATAACTGTATAGTGTCAGGTGGGAACTAGAGTAATTGAAGGGAATCACTTTGTAAATTATATAAATGTCTAACCACTATGCTGTACACCTGAAACTAATATAATATTGAATGTCAACTGTAATTGAAAAAAAAAATTAAGACAGCAACTTTCTAGAAATCACAAAAATAATGCTTCCTATAATGCTTCCTGAAAGTGCTATATTAACTTTTTTCAATTTAAAATAATAATCATAAAATAAGATTAAATTAAAATAATAGCTGTATCTGGAGATCCCCTTTGTTTATCCTCATTACTCTGACTCTCACTATGTGTGAATGACTGCCTGATTTAGCTCCAGCACTGACCCCACGCTGGTGCTTCATGCTTCTAGAGCTAAATACCTGCTCCTTTGGTCCCTCGGATGTTCTACAGGCACTTCAAATATAGCATGGATAAACCCGAACTACTCATTATTCCCCTGATCCCTGCTCCCATTCAGTCCAAGTTAATGCCACTAATAATCCCTCAAGCAGAAACTATGACTTGCTCTCCTCATCTGTCTTTTTTACTCATCATCAAAATGATCACTAAGATTCTTTATTTTGCCTCACCACCCAAATATTTACAAGTCTTTCTCCTCCTCTCCATTCTTGCCATCAAGGCCCATTTTAGGTCATTGTTACCTCTCATTTGGACTGTTAAAATAGTTTTGTTTTAAAATCGTATTTCTTACCCTTGTTCTAAAACATCTGCCAAGCATACACCACTGCCCTCTTCAGTGGCTCCTCATCACTGTCACCATCAAGCCCCAGCTTACTTAATATTAGAAACCAAGCCCTCCTTCACCTGGCACTTGCCTCCTTCAGCCTTATCTCATGCCTCTCCCCACCTTGTATTTTTCACTCTCTAGTAACACCAAACTGACAGAAACCCCTGTTCATGCTGTGCTGTCTCCTATCTCCTTACTCTATTCCTCCCTTTCTTTGCCTAATTCCCATTGATCCTTTATGACAGCTCATGTGTCATTTCTTCTAGGAAGTTCTCTCTGAGCTAGAGCCCCTAATCCATGCTCCCACAGTACCTCCATATGCCTTTCTCAAAGCTTTTAGCATATTCTATTAAAATATCTAATTAGGGGTCTGTCTCCCCATATGGACTCTAAGCACCTCAAGGGCAAGTATTATTTATTTTCCCTAGCACCCAATCCACTGCCTAACACACGACAGGAGTTCAATAAATATTTTTTTAACTGAATCATTTTCTTGCAATAAATCAGTATCTGGAGGCATAACATAGTCACCAACTAATCAACTTATTAATTGAGACCCTACTATTTAAAAAATATTGTGCAAAGATAAATGGGGATTCCAAAAATTATAAGGCCCTTGCTTCCCATCTAGATCGAGAAATAAAATATGAATGTATGAAAAACTGCTGGGAGTTATACAAACAAGCAGTTGCAGAGTTCTGAGAAAGTGATTCCAGAAGGTAGGGGGTCCCCTCAGACTGACTTCTATCCAGGGTTATCAAGATGAATTGAAAATGTGTTGTTTGCAGGATGGGCAGAATCTGGAATAGCAGAAAGCAGGGTTCACTTCCTGGTGCTTTCCTGTAATACAAAGTAGGGGATATATACAGAATGGAGAATTCACTTAGAAGGCACAACAGAAAGAAAACCCAGGCCTTGCTTCTCAGGACTTCTGGCTGCTGTCATCTCATCACTCAACCCTGAGAGTTCCAACAAGATGTCTTATTCTATAGCTTAGTCCTACTCTCTACCACCCACCCTCACCCCCCGCGCCCTGCCCCCCAGCTCAACTCTGTGGTAACTAATTATATTTGTTTTGAGAAAAACTACTTTCCTCCAAGCAATGTTTTCTGAAATTTGAAATCAATTTAGTGTCTTCAAGTGCCTTCAAATCTAAGAATGAAAAACCCACAAAACCATGTGAAAGGAAAAAAGTATATAATACTATATTAAATTATCAAGTACTTTGTGTAAGACTTCAAGTATATTAGGAATTCAATGAAGGGAGGTAAGGAAGAAAAGACTAGAAAAACTTAATGAAGGATTTGGACTTGAGTTTGGCCTAAAGGACCTTGTATGGGCAGAAGGAAAAGAAAAGAGCTTTCCTTGCAGTTCTGACAGCACCAACTACATTAGAGATTACTGTTGGAGACAGTGAAGAGATCTGGGAGTGGCACGTAGGAGCTGGTCTATATATTATTGATGAAAGCATTAGCCAGGACTTTGAGACTGCAAGTGACGTTGTTCTTCCATTCTTCATCTGTGCCTCTTATGTAAAAAAGAGAGGGATATTTATTAAAGAAGAGTGTGGTAGTTCACACAGGAGAAGAAAGAGCTAAACAATTAAACCTCTGAGGACAGAACCTGGAGGATATCTGGAGACTTGAGCAACTCGAACTTAGCTTTCAAGCTGTATTTCATCATCTGTTTTCTTGTTTTCTCCCTAATGTAATGACTTCATTCTCACACCAGTTTCTCCACTCAATAGGGTACGTGGCTTTCTGAGCACATCCTGACAGCTTCCCCAGTACCTTGCTTCAGAAAGTCTCAGGGAAGCCCTCTTATTGGCCAAGGGATCAGCTTGTTACCAGAAAGGGGAAAGCAGCACTGGGCAGAAAACTAAGGTGTCAAATAGTGGACGACTGACTGAATGATGTGATACCTAGCATAAGGACAGATTACAAAGAGTCTTGAAAACCAGTCTTTGATGTTTAAATTATACATGATTATAGTTAGTTTGTGAGCAGTAAATTAACTCAAAAGAAGTGTTACAGAAATAGAACTTACCCAGTGATGTGTAAAATTACCTGAATGGAGAGAAGGCTGTAAGGAAATCACCTAGAAGGCTGTTCACCCACCCTCCCCCACCTTGAATCCAAGTGTAAATTTTGATGAGAGTTTATACTGTAGCAAAGCCTTAAAAATTGGGAACAGGATAGTTTAAAAGTAATTTCCTAATCAGCGTCAGCAGCATCACCTGGAACATGCTACAAAGTCTAAACTCTCATTAGGCTGCACCCTAATTCTCTCTGAATTAGAAACTTAAGGGGGTGGTAGCCTGGCAATCTGTGTATTGAAAACTGTCTAGGTAATTCTGATTCCTACTACAGTTTGATATCAACATAGTACAACTGAAAAGCTGCTCATGAGTTTTGTGATCTTGAGCAATTTATTTAACCTCTTCATGCCTTGGAGGTAAATGTTAGTATTGGTGCTTTCCTCAGAGTTTAGAGGATTAGCGTAAATATATGGGAAATGTTTACAGCAGTACCTGGGACATAATAAGCGTTACATAAGTATTTTTTTCTATTATTAACAGAACTTGTTTGAAAGAAAGATAAAAATAAAACATGATTCTTAGTTCTGGCTGAATAAAACATTGGCTCTTGTTGATGGCCAAAAATTGTCCGTATTATTCCAATATAGCCTTACAGCTTCAAACTGTTCATAAAAATTGCCTTCTGACCCACATACTTTGTTCTTCAGTTATAACTGGTATTACTGCTATTTTTCGCAAGAGTAGATTTACTTTGTCCCTCGCTGATAAGTAACTTACCTTCTCTGAGCCTCAGTTTCCTCATTATGGTTTCAGTGACAATTAGAAATTACATATATAGTTTTTACTATATAATATGTGTTCAGTATGTGGTAGCTATTAATACTCTTATCTCCATTTTGTCTTTCTTCCTCCTCCTCCTTTTAACCAAGGTTTCTCCCTTGTCAACTCGTCTGTGACTTTCTTTTGCATTCTTCCTATTCTTCTAGAGTAGACATATCCCTTTCTCTGAAAGGATAGTTAATATTTATCCTTTAACAGTCATTGTCTCTACTAGTCAACTCTGCTGTTGTGTCACAAAGTAGCCATAGACAATATGCAAACAAATCAGCTGTGTTCCAATGAAACTTTATTTGTGGATCCTGACACTTGAATTTCAAGTTTCAAACTTCATTCAAACTTAATTTTCACATGTCATGAAATATTCTTCTGATTTTTTCCCCATCCATTTACAAAGAGAAAAGGTAGTTTAGCTCACAGACCATGCCAAGACAGGCTGTGGGCTAGATGTGTCCCACAAACTATATGTGCCAACCTCTGTCTAAAGGGACCACGTCCCTCCAGCCTTTCACTACTTTTCTCTCTTTCTCTCTCCCTTCCTTTCTTCTTTCTTCCAGCCACCAACAACACTGGACCCAACATGTAGTACATGTAAATTTTAAAGTATTTGTCTTTATTGAACAAAGTTTTATGTATTTTTATTGTAATATAAACTTCAACCAAGTCTAAAATTTGTTTATGTACTCAAAAAAGCAACTTAGGTCCAGTTGCTAAATTTTTCATGTATTTTCTATTTACTTTTTTTCAGTTAAAAATACATTAGTTCCCATGAAACAAAACATAACAGAACAACAGAGTCTAGTATCAACCATTTGTATCAAAATAGGATGACTATCAACTCCTGTTATTTTCAAGTAGTTTTTTATCCACAGACTTTTCTTAGGTCTGAATTATTCTTATATATTAAAACTAATATCTTTCTTCTTGCCTGAACTTAAATGATTAAAGAGAGATGGCCACACGAGCTGATGGTGACTGGTATGCGGTGTGGCCCTTGTTAGTCACCCCCATCCTGCCTTCAGATCTCACTCTGAACATCTCTCCTGTCTGTCACCATACATGGTGTATGTCACATGGCGCCTGGTGCATTGTAGTCATAAGGCAAATCTCTGTTGAATTAGCAAGTGAAATCCACTTAAAGATACTTTTTGTAGTTCATAGGCCTTTTAAGACAGTATCTTCCACCAAGGTGCTACAATGTCATATTTGAAGCTGGAAGGAAAGATGATTTTGCCTATATGGCTAAATATTTCTTAGGTGAGGAAGGCAGTTAACAAGGTAAAATTAACTATAAAATTTACTCCATGAGGTGCCATCACACCTGACAAATGGCTTCCCTACTCTGTGTTAGAATAATGAGCTTCATGAGTACAACTTTCTAGGTGGGTACAAGAGATTGCTATTATCACCATGACTATCACTTTTCACATTAATTTTAACATATATTCATAGGTATTATAATTTGCCTACCTGATAAAAAAAAAGTATAAAGAGAAGCTTATTCTTTATTTTTTAGTATAAAAGAGGAAAAATGTTCGATCTCTTTTGAAAGATTATGATTCAATTAGAAAATATATTAGGAAGCACAGCCAGCAGGTATCTTAACTTAAATCCATCTTTTTGATGATGGCATTTTTATTCCAGTGCTAAATTTTTTAAATTAATTTTAACATGTTATAGTAAGAGCTGATAATGTAACATCTCTGTCATGGTGTATTCCTTTAAAAAAATGAAATATCCTTTCTCAGCTGCAACTTTAGACTATAGTTAAAATGATTGTTAACTTAGTTTAAGTTTTTTCTATAGATTAATTTTTAGTCGTGATAATAGAAAGTAACATATATGATAACAGATATAATTAACTGAACTCTAGCAAAATTTGAGACCAAGAAACGAATATTAGGAAGATATTTCATTAATAATGTGCCATTAGCATATATTACTTAGAATTTAAACCCCATTTCATTACACTGTAAATGTATTTTTATTAAGGTGTTCCCTGAAAGGGTCAGCATTTCTAAGTATTTATAACTGGAAGTTAAGCTAGCATAAAACAAGAGAAAAGTCGTTTGAGAAAATATTCAGAAATTTGCCCTGTGAACAGTTCTCAATTTTGGCTGAATTCAAAGGTAAACCATTCTTTGATTAGCATCTTCAACTAACAGTGGCCACATCAGGAGTCAGATACTCTTTCATGTTCTCAGTCAAAATAAAAAAAAGGGAGGAGGAGGAAGAGGAGGAGGAGGGGGAGAAGGAGGAGGAAAGAAAGACAGAAAATAGGAGAGGGACACAAGTATAATACCCTTGGCAAATGAGTGAGAAGTCCAATTCTTTGTTAATGTAATACTAACAGCTTTTGCCAGAGAAGATAGAATGGAGTGTGGGAGAATTTTGTTATCATTTAGTAGTATGTTTAGGTAACTTTCAGTGGAGCCAGTGTTGGCCTGGGAATCATAAGAGGGTAATAATAGAAGCAGTTTCTTTTCAGTTTTTCTCATTGACCCAGAAGAATAGCTTCAAGGTGACTCTATCACCACTCTTTTCAGCCAGTTAGGTTTCTCTTGGTATGTGAAACAAAGCAATATTTGCTGTGCGGGCCCCTCCAAAGGGAATGGGAAACCTTACTGTCATTTGGGGGCTTTTGGTGGGTTTTGAAGATTTCTTTCAAACACATGGTTCCCTCTGTCCATATGTCTACCTGTCTTTAGATCACTATTGCCAATCCTGTGAATGGCTGCAAAATTAGCTCTAACAATTGTCTTGGCCTAGAACATTCAGAGAAAGAAGTTATAGAAAATGCAGATGTGTGTATTAACGATTCAATCTTTTCTAATGGAATATTTTGGTTGTCGTATACCACTGTCAAAGCAGTGTCACTTAGCACCAATCTGTGTGTTTGTCTAAGTTCCCAAAAGCGTGGAAAATTGGTTGTTCCTCAGTTTATCCCCTCACCTTACGCAAGGACTATGTCATAGTAGGCAAAAAAGTGAGTTGTCTGTGTTTTGAGACCTTATATTTTATCACATGGGAAGACTGGTAAGGACATTATGAAGTAGAAGCTAGACTGGACCTATTCTTGCAAAGAGAGACAGAAATTTCTAGAAGCTATATATCTCCTTCGTGGGAGGGAGCCCTATGGGGCCTACTTCTCATAAAGTCAGACAGACCGAGGCAGAAGGCCTTAACCAGGTGATCAGTAGAACCCAAGGCCTCCAAGGATCTGGGAACATCCTAGAACTATATGCAAGAAATTGTTTTTATGAACATATATGCATAGCTTATATTGTAAAAAAGGTAATGACAGTACACACACAAACAAAACCAATGTTTTGAAAGGTCGACAGCAAAGAAGCAGTGGAAGTTCTTGGAGTGGGTCTATAATTCAATTTCATTAATGTTTAAACTTAGAGATGGTATTCATTAAATAACAGTAATATTTAAAGTAGTTTATAGTGAAATATATCTCTGATATGATATTTACAGTTCTTTCTCCCCACATATCCCCTGTTCAATCTGACATAAAATCATTACTGTTAAACCCATTTAATATCAGTATGTTACTAAAGAAGCATGTTTATAGAAGGGAGAAAAGCCCAAAGAAAATGAGTTAAAAGTGGTTGATTTTGTCTCTGACACTCGCTTTCATTTTGTGAGTTATTTGTTTATGTAGGCACTATGACAAATAGTGAAAATGCAATCATGGGGGAAAAAAGATCTCGCATTTCAGGAGATTAAAGTTTCTGGAGACATCTTTGAAACTAACAATTACAAGGCGACATAGTAAGACCTAAAATGAAGGTGTGTATAGGGTAAGATAGGAAAGCTCATGGAGAGTAGGAGACTAAGCTGACCTGAGTTCTGAGGGCAGGCTTCTTGGAGGAAATGGTAATAACATCTAACATTTATATAACACCTGCTACTTCTCAGTTACTGCTCTAATATTTCAACTCAGTTAAACATCGTACACTGTTGAAACATAGAGAGACTAAGTAGTAATTGTCCAAAGTCACACGGCCAGTAAGGAGCAGTGTCAGGATTTGAACCCAGGCCATTTGGGTTGTAATTCCACGAATTAGGCCACTCTACCACCTCTTGTGCTTCAGGTAGGAGTACTACAAATAGCAGTATGCCACGTAATAAAACATGGGGAAAAACAAAAGTGGGGAAAGCCAGAAAGGGACAGAAGAGTGCAACTTCCAGCTTCCAAGAGTTAAATATTTTCTGATTTCAAATTCAGATTTATTAATTTTTATGAGGTTCAGCTTGCCCAATAATTCCTTCTCCATTCTCTCACCGAATAGAAGAGGGGTCCTGATACTTATCGGTGGGGTATCTAAATTTCCACATATTCAGTTTGTATTGGGTTGCATTTTCACTCAGCTTCAAAGATAATCATTTCATCCTTTTAATCATTTATTTTTTCACTCATTCATTTACTCAGTTTATTTTAAAGTTTTACCCTGTCTGTTTTGGGTGGTACATATGGAACCTTCTTCAAAAGAGATAAATAAAAAATTTAGTTTTGAAAAATAAAGTGGAAATATTTCTTGTCTTAGTTTTACCTGAAATGCTTTCCTAATCATATAAATTTAAAAATAAGTTATAAAAATAGTGCTAGAGAAAAAAGAAACAGCTGCAGTTTCTTCTTGGTGTCTATGACAAAAACAAACAAACAAACAAAAAACAATGCTTGCAGGTTCTTCATGATTTTCTAGCTAATTATTAGGCTTACATGACAAAGAAGGTTCTTTATAAACTCGGAGACATGGTGTTTGCATTCTGTTCATACCCCTGCTATGTGGCTCCATGGAAGCAGGAGCTTAAGGAGGCTTGGTGCTCCTTTAGCCTGCTACAATACTATAGTGTTTTTCAAAGTCGCACCTGCTCTCAGGAAGTGACTTGGGTACTGGCAAAAGTGCTGCTTATTGTTTGTTCCTATGCGGTCCCTGCTGACTTCTTATTGTAATACTGTTAAAAAGTTTTCTTTACTGGAACAAATATATTTCATTTGGATTATGTCATGAATTTCATCTGGAATAATGAGACTTTCAATAGCTTTTGTGTGTCACCTCTTTTTTACATCACTTGTCTGGTGGCACCAAGAATACCTCCTCACTGAAAATAGATCCATTTACAGTCAATAATAGGGTGGTTAGTGTTCGTTTTTCTTGGGAAAATGAAAATGTGCACCTTTTATCCTATTATACTGATCCACCAGCTTCAGATTATCTGATTTTCTAGCTTCTCACTTTCTTTCGTATCTTAATGCTATTATTAACAAGAATTTTGTTGCTAATAGTTTTGAAAAAGAATATGTGTGCTTTTAGCCACTACCGTACTTTTATGGTTTGTCTGATTTAGCTGAACTTTGATAATTATTCCAAATGCTGCTTTATGTGGATTGAATGTGAGGAGCCCTAATGTCCTCCTAGATTTATTTTCAATGTCCTTAATTTTGCAACAAGAGAATGGAGTTGACATTTTAACTATCAGTAACTAGGTGAAAAACACATCTAAGTGTATAGTCTGCAGTTTACATTATATTTTTTGAGTTTATATTCTCTATATAATAAATCTATATTATTCTCTCTCTCTCTCTCTCTCTGGTTTGTTATACCATCCACATGCTAATCGCTCAAAAACACTTACAGCTTTCCTTATAAGCAGATACCTCTTCCCCACTCCTGCCCCACCTCACCCTACCTCTAGACTGAAGCTCATCTATCTCTGACTATTATTTTTAACCACAGCCCACTTTCTCCACCCATCTCATCTTCCCCTAGAATTATACAACTCTAAAAAGGCTAAGATGTAGTGTAGTGTGGAGGTTGAAAGGAGGTATCTCTATGGATATATACATCTATAGAGAGAAAGTTTTTAGTTTTTTACTTTAGGACAATAGTTCTATGAATATCCGTGCATATTTTTTTCATGGCGAAATTTTTTTTAAGTATAATCCAGAGCAGTGTCCTCTTAACATTTGTTTTTGAAAAAATCCCAGATGTTAATAGATGTATTGGTAAACATGTTCATTGGTCAAAAAGTTTGAGAAACATTAAGTTTTTAAAAATTTTACATTAGTATAGAAGTAAATAGAGTTTAATATGCTAATCTGCATTGTGAATCACTTTAAGGATTATTTAGTAAATAGTCATTCCTAAACCTATTTCATTATAGAACCCTTCTCAGATGATTATCAGTTTGAGAAATGCCCTTTAACAGATGGGTAGACATTAGTCCCTGAGTATAGCATAGATATAAGTAATTTTTATCATAACACTGTCATGAAGAAAAATTTAAATTGTGTTATTCTAAATAATAGGAAAGCAGAGAATTTGGTTATATTTTAGAAAACTTTATTAAAATTATATAGAGAGGAAAAAATCCTCAACTATCTAGGTATTATATACATCGACTTATTCATTGTAAGTCGATGATAAAAGTCTTGTTCTAAAATGGAAATTTAGTTTTTTCTTTATACTGTTATTAGGATTTAGGAGAAATCTGTATTTCTTAAATATTATAGAGCTCATCCCATATAAAGCAACAATCATTATTTCAGATACTTTATAGCAATGATTGGTGGCCAGCTAAATATAGTTGCCTGTGTGTAAACATGTATGTCCAAAATTTCTTGAAGCAAAACAGTTCCATACTGATAAAAACAAACAAAAAACAACAAATAAATAAAGCCCAGATTAGTTTAGAAGGCGAGGGAGAACCTCTGGATTGATTGTATCCAGATAAGATTTTTTGGAGACGTGACTGAGGAGGGCAGTAAACAGAAACTTGAGAGAAGGAAAAGAGATTAATTTAGTGAAGGCGATTTCTGCTGAGAGAAACTCTCTCCTAAGCTGCTTAACAGTGAAGTCTAAAGAACAGGAAAATAGATATGCTTAGCTAAATAGAAATCATGAGCTAAGTTGTGATGATTAGAACGCTAGTCCTGTGAGATACTGTGCTATTTCGTCCTTTGTGTTTTATTTCGCTTTAATTGAACTTTTACAAAATGAATTTATTACAGAATTATTTTCACCGTAAATTAAGAACCCTCACAATACCCCATGGGAGAACACCGAGCTAATAGGAACAGGAAATAAGGACTACTAATTAATGGACCTCTACCATGATCATTGCTTCTTTGGGATAAAAATGATGAGATTTAGGTCATACATACTATTCCATCCTCTTTAATTATTAAGTTATAAAGATGCATTGAATTTAAATGGATTTATCTTTCAATAGTTAAATTTCTGAAATACAAGTTCCTTCTAAATCCAGGTCATGTAGGTTAAAATCTCTCCATATAGAATCTTCAGAATCTACATAATTTTGAACAGGTAGCACTGTTAGATTATAATATTTTGACTCAAAGATTTTTCTTTTTGGGGGAGAGAACATTTTTGTTTACTTTATAAACATTCACAATACTTATAATTTAGACCTGAGCTTGTTAAATATGTTTAATTTCCAGTCAAATTATTCAAGAATTAGGACAGATTCTTAAAGTCCTTGAAAAGATGACTTATAAACATTTACTTCTAAAAGCAACATCTTTAAGATTTAAAAGATTAAACCAACCCCTCAATCTACATAAGCAAAACTTAAATAGTCCCTGTGGGAATCAAGCGATGGCTAAATGAATCATAATATATTTATTCTCTTTTCACTTTTATGTTTTAATTTTAAGGCAAAACCTCGGTTATATGTGTTGGTTGTATGTGTTTATATTCTCTGGTATGCCTGCAGAGAAATGGTAGCTATGAGTAGGGCCGTCCGTATATAGAGATGGACTTTAATGTATTTGGGGCTAACATTGATTTCGAGTTTTTTTTAAAGTCTTTTCTTTACTCTTTAAGACTAGGACTAAAATACACAGTTTAAGTTGGTTGACAGGTCTCATAGTATCTACAAAGATACCATGACAATTTTGGTCCTCAGTGAAAAACTGTATCATATGGTTACAAGTATGATGTAAACATTTTAAAGTTTAACTGAAATGAAGTGGATAAATAGTTACATTACTGGAACTGTTCTTCTAAATCCATGTGATGAAGGTAACCTTTTTGAACATGGAATCAGCAGAGAAGGTACATCATTTCTAAGTAGCACTCGTAATTTTTTCTTTCTGAAGAAACTTTATGCTTACTGTATAAAAGTTTAGAAAACACACTAAATTCAATTTGTAATTAAACCTTAAAACACTTCTTAAATATGTGGCAATAATAAAGGAACGATTCTTTAAATCCTTGAAAACTAGGTCAAAAGTTCCATTTGGTGAGGTCACTGTTATTCTCCACACTCTTAAACAGCTTAAGATATTTTTCTATCATATTAAACTGGTAGTGTGACTTGACCAATAGCATGATTATAAAAGGAAAATAATCAACCTTTGTTTACCTTGAGTTGTATTGTTCTTAAGAAAGCAATTATTTAAACAGAAGTTATTTTTAAACATGGTTTTATGGATTATATAGTCTAGATTTAACAACTAAGTTAATTTGCTTATTTTTAATGATATAGTAGCAACACTTCTAAGGTCTTGAAGAGTTATATCCTTTATCTAGTCTTTTTTAAAATTTGTATTTTAATTTCAGACTTACAAAAAATATCCAGATTTCCCAATTGTTAATATTTTACTACATGTCCAAATTTACACTCTCTCTCTCAAAACTGTTTTTTCCCCACAACTGAGAATAGGTTGCAGACATTTACCCTTATATACTTCAATGTGTATTTCTTAAAAACAAGGGCATTCTTTTTCATAACCACAATATAGTTATCTAAATCTGAAAATTAACAGTCATGTAATAAAAGTATCAAATTGTAGATTTTACTTAGATATCATTGAATCACCCCAATGACGTCCTTTACAGTAAAATAAAAATACTGATCATATGTTGATTTTAATCGTCATGTCTTTTTAGATTCCTTTTGACTAGAACATTTCCTGGTCTTTATGTTTCTGGACACAATACTTTTGAAGAGTATAGACCAGCTATTTCGTAGGATGTCCATCAATCTGGGTTTGTCCAATGTTTCCTTGTGATTAAAGTTGTGCCTGACTTTTTAAAAAATGAAATTGTATAAGATATGATTTTACAACAACAAATTACATTCCTGTTTTTAGTTCTGAGAATCAATATAATTATTGGTCATATTTGCCTCAAACAGAATACTCAATTTTAGCTTTCCAAAAGAAAAGACTCTCCTAGGAGACTTTATATGTATTTCTTAAAGAACAAACTAAATTTTTCAATAAGGATCTTGTTAGTTTTGATGGTTTATGGAACCACATGGCTTGTTCTAGAATTTACTGAGAAAACAAATACAATGTACAATAATATTGATCTTCTCTCTTCACAGTTACACCTGAATGCCCACAGAAAGGAAGAAACTTTTTCCTCTCCTTAGATGATCTCAAATTCTTATCACAGCTCACAAAATCCTTTCTGGAACTGGAAAAAAATGTTCAAGACTTGTTAGAAGAGATGGTTTTATCACTTAGGATACCCAGGAATACTTCAGGTAACATGCTCTTTTGTTTAAATTTGTAAATCTGTCATCCTCTCTGTTTTTGCTTCCTGACACTGAATCTATTCTATTACTTGAAAAAAAAATGCATGATAGAATTCTTTAAATAAACAAAGTATGAAAGAAACATTAAGAATTAAAGAAAATTATATTAAACCATAGAATTACATTTTATCCTTTAGACATGGCAAATTCCATAACTTTAGCTGACAATGCATCATAAGTCAATTCTGGATAATTGTCTTTAGCTAAAATCAGATCAATTTTTTTTTTTAGTCAAAGCAACATATCCAGACATATGAAAATATAAATTCATTTGTATGCACATATATGTCTATTGTGGATTTTCGAAGGAAACCTCCTTGAACAAAACGGTTACCTTCCTTGA
>NW_006436298.1:23928228-23956098 GCF_000325575.1 Pteropus alecto | reverse complement strand
TTTTTTTTTTAATTCAAAGAAACACAGCCTGGCCTATGAAAAGAACAAGCAGATTGGATGATCCAGTAGCTCCTCTTCTGCTACTAGCAGCTAGATGACCTTGAACAAAATATTTAGTTTCCTTAGACCTCAGTTTTCTCACTTTCACAAGGATAGTGTAGGAGCAGACTAATTTCCTCTTGTTTTCTTGTACAATTTGATGCTTTAGATTCCAATATGTTATGTATGAATGTGAGAATTAAATGATTTAGGGTGTATAAAGTATTTTAAAGAATATCTAGTGTATCATAAACAATTAATACATGTTATTCCAATAGTAATTATAATTATATCATATGTTGCTTTAAGTTTAGTCTTAAAATCTTGAAGAAAACTGTGCCATGTGTGTTGGAATAATGTTTCTAAAATTAAAGGTAGAATTCAGAGCCATAATAGTTAAGATATGTACTCTGTGTTCATATCTATACTTATAAAGATTTGCATCTATATCAGAATGAACTATACAAAGTTCTCTTTTACGTGATACCATATATCATTTTAAGGAGAATAAATATAGATAGGGGCTGCATTTGTAAAACAAAGTTAGGCAAGCAAGTGATTAACAATCGGAAAATTTCAAAACCTTGTTTTGTTAGTAAGGAATTACATTTCGTTTAATATATTTACTTTTGTATTTACTTACTTTGCCTGGGTAAATAATGTAGAAAAGTTATAGGGTTGGAGTTTGTTTTATGTTAAGCATAGCTTACTGCCCGTCCATGTTTCAGGTTAAGTTTAAGTGGCATTATTACATTATAAAGTAAATAATGTAGATACTTTTTCCAAATTTGGAGATAATTTGAAGAAAATTGGAGGTGGGATATAGATTTCTGAAGCTGACAAAAGCCAATGAGAAAATAATTAAAATATAAGACATAAAATATGAAAATTAAAAGACAGAATGAAAAAGTAGATTAATTAGGAGATAAAGTGAGTCCTAAATGGTTTTCTAGATGGAACTGACTGAGTCAAAGAGATCCGAATAGAGAAATATGACATCCTGATTTTTGATTGAAATGTTGGTTCCTCGAGCAGTTAAGACTTGATGTGGGCACTCATCCATTATTCTTGGCTAAAGTCTGGCATCCCTCATCTACATCTCTAGCAGATCGTTTCTGAGTCGTGGATCAAGAAACAGAGTGAACCCCAACAAATCTAGACCTCTACCCATCCAGACTCATCTTGCATTGGTCCTAGGCCAGGCCCTAGAGAAATTAGGTCATTTCTGAGAATTTCATTCCTCTTAAGGGCAACATAAATTCAAAATTTGAATTGAGTTAGAGAGGTATGGTAAACATATAAAACTGAAATGGCCGAAAATTGAAGCAAAATTTTGACATAGTGATTTCAGAAAAAAGAGAAAAAGAAAAAGCTGGTTTGACTTTGGTAGACTAAGATCAAGCAATGTTGAGACTTGCAAATGCTGTCTATTTGAGAGCAATAGTTACTATTATTGAATAAAATCAACAGAGAAAATATTTAATTATGCCGCAATATATTGTCTTACCCCAAATTTGTCACATAAGCAGCATGGCAGATAAAAGCAACTTCAATATCACATTAATAATAGTGTACTAGAGAAATATATTTTGGGATTATCAAACATACTATGAAAGGAATTTTGAAGGACAGGTATAAGAAATGTCTAAGTACTGGAACATTTCCTTGTCATATATGTTTTCTTTATTGTTGAAATTTTGTATTTTTTTTATAACAAAGCCAAGATTGATTTAATCTGACATAACTTTATGTAAATATTCCCTAGAAAGATGATTTTGAGGATAATTGTCAAGAAAAGTCTTAAATATTTTATTCAGTTAGCCAAGTTAATCAATTCTTACCAAAAGCCTTGGTTTATTAAATCAGTAGGGAAAAGATTCCTTGAAACAGATGATTAAAGAAACCAAATGTATCTTAAATTATCCTGATAGTTAATCTTTTGCTTAGAAATCTTGTATGGGAGAGAATAAAGAAAAAATCATCATTTGATTTCCTGTGTATTTCTTTTGATTGGAGCATATTTTGCTAATAAAGATCTTGGCCTGCTATGTCTATGTAACGAAAACAATGTGATGAAAGGTAAGGTTTTTTTTTTCATTGTCCAGATGTTTTAAAAATATCCAGGTGCTTAACATCACATAGAGAAGATATAAAGATGATTAACCACTTTTTACTTTGATGTTTCCTACTATATTGTTGAGTTAGTCTTAGTAATTTGAATATGATGCAACAGATTTTATAGAGACCCAAGAAATATTTTTTGAGAAAGAAAAGATATTTAGCCATTATATTTATTTGCTTTTTTTTTTGGATCATGATTTGATGGTTTTTATTTTGGTCATTTTAGAGAATGATAGGACATTATTTGACTGGTACCTTAGTGTATTTCTTTTAGGTGATTATATCTTATGGAGTGGCCTCAGGTTTGATTTATGGGGCACTTCTAATGATCCTTCAGAATAAAGTTGTTCTTCGGGCAGTTCCTCAAATTTTCCAAAGGTGGCATCTGAGATTTATCTAAACCAGGAGGTTTCTTGGCCTTCATTTTCCTTTAGCCCCAGCAATCGACAAAGAGCAATGGCTGCTTCAATTGGATGTAAGAAGAACACTTAGGGTTTGTCTCAGAAGAATCAAAGATTTCAGATCTTCTGAAAGAATGTTTGTACTCTTAGGGGGTCTTAAGAGGGGTCAAATGGCTTCTAAGAGTTCCTTAGCTAGATGGTTAAGGGACTGTATTAGGGAGGCGTATGTAGTTAAGGTAAAGAGGCTCCTAGGGTTTGTAAAGCTCATTACACTAGGACTTTAGCTGTTTCTTGGGCAGAGAGGTCGAAGGCTTCCACATTGGAAATTTGCAAGGTGGCCACCTGGGCTTCTCTTCATACTTTTTCATAGTATTATCTCTTGGATGTAGTCTCTTCTACAGATTCAGCTTTTGGTGGGAGGTTGCTTGTGAGCCAGAAAAGAACAGTGAAGAAAAGAGACTTGTAGTTCTCACTTAGAGCTGCCAACAAGGCAAGTTGCTTTGTAGTGCACACAATGGGAGCCCATGAAGACCAATTTGGGTGTGAAAGTGAATGTCACAGGGAAGTACTGCCAACCTCTACTCTCTAGGAAAAAAAAAAAAAAAAAAAGCGACAGTGTAGAAACTAACCAGAAGTATAAAATGAACCACAGCGAACTCTGTAGGGGGAGGCTGTTCAGCAGCTAACATTCCTGTGACCCTCTGCACTCTACTGAGGTCCTTAATCCGGGCATGCTCTTAAGGAAACCAGTATTGATTGCATGCAAATAACCTACATTTTGGAGCGATGAGCCCAGAATGGGCTACCTTCTCTAGAAAATGCTTGGCACAATGGTAGAAAAATCTTTTGCTGAAATGATTTTGATGATTTTTGTTCTATCTTGTTTATAAAAGAAATATACATACTTTGAATTTTGTGACTTTGTGACGGTTTCTTTAAGATGTTCATTCCTTTCTGCTTGCTCTAGTAAATGTTTTACTACTGGGAAACAAAAAAGAATTTTCAATATATTTTAAATAGGTGAAATAATTTGTCAAATGTTCACAGAGCTCATAAAGTTTGACAATGTCAAATTTTGAAATTGATCATTTTGAATCCCAAGCAAATATAAAAATTCCACAATTTGTTAAAATCAAGAGAGATGTTATTATTTTACATTCAATGTTACTAATCTTACCCAAGAATGATCCCTTTTGCTTCTCTATATAGGATTAAGTTTTTAAAAAGTCTTTGTAATTTGGGGGGAAGATTATATTATAAAGGCTATCATAATTGCTTGATAATTCATTTTCTATATTACTATAGAATTACTCACCAGCCAGAGAAGTCTTGGGAAGCCTAACTTTTTATTTACTGATAATGAAAATAGGCAAATGGTTTGTATAAATATCAAAGCATATTAATTTGATTGAATAAAACATATGTAGCTGGGAGTGAAATGATAAATATAAGATAATTAAACTTTTTTCATAAGTCTTAAATTATAGCTTCACAGTGGCAGATAGTTATTTCCAGAAATAGATCTGCAAAGTTTATACTTCGAGCTAATATTATTTTTCCTGAGTAAATACCTTTTAAATTAAAGGAGTTTTTGAGCTGTCTGTAGAAGAGTAAAGTGACATTAAGAATCCAAGTGTTCCAATATTATCGACCGTATCCCCTATGCTATACTTTACTTCCCCGTGACTATTTTGTAACTACCAATGTGTACTTGTTGATCTCTTCACCATTAGTGAAGGCAGGTACTAGATTAATTTGGGGATCACTTTATAAATTATATGCGTCTAACCGCTATGCTGTACGCATGAAACTAATATAAAATAATATTAAATGTCAACAATAATTTAAAAATAAAAATAATAATAAAAAGAATATAAGTGTTCTTCCTTTATGTCATAAACTTGATCTTTATTATTTTTTTTCTTAAAAATTTCTTTGAGTAGTGGTTCATGCATATAGTAAAATGTTTAAATAAGACAAAGAGTATATGGTGAAATTATGTTTTTTTCCCATTCCAGTTGTCTAATTTCCCTTTCCAGAGACAACTACTTCCATATATATCCTCATATTAAAATAACACAAAATCTTGACGTAATATGCACAGGTTCTTTTTTATTAACAGTTATGTAAAAACACCTCATTCTTTCTAACAGCTGAATAGTTTTCCATTAATGAATTTGACCAGTACTCATTGATGGACCTTGAGGGTCCTTTTTTCATGTCCATTTGCTACCACAAATAATTATATGGCACATTTCCTTGACCTATGTCTTATATGTACACATGTATAACTGGATGGTAAATTTCTAAAGTGGAATTGCCAAGTAAAAAGGTATGGTCATTAAGAGGATGAAAAGACTAGGGACAGACTGAGAAAAATATTTGCAAAACACATATTTGGTAAAAGACTTGTATCCAAAATATACAAAGAACTCTTAAAATTCAATAAGAAAACAAAAAACTCAATTAAAAAATGAGCAAAGAATTTGAACAGACACCTCACCAAAGAAGATACATGGATGGCTAATAAGCATATGAAAAGATGCTCAACATCATATGTCATCTGGGAAATGCAAATTAAAACAAGAAAATAGTACTACACACCAATGAAAATGGCCAAAATTTGAAACACAACACCAGTTTCTGGCAAGGAGTTAAAGCAACAGGAACTCTCATTCATTACTGATAGGAATGTAAAATAGTATAGCCTTTTTGGAAGACAATTTGGTTATATATTACAAAGCTAAATGTTATCTTGTATGATCTAGTAATTGTGCTCCTACATATTTGCACAAATGAATTGCAACCTTATGTCCACAAAAAAAAAAACCTGCACAAGAATGTTTATAGTAGCTTTATTCGTAATTGCCAAAACCCAGAAGCAGCCAAGATGTTCTTCCCTAGGTAAATTGATAAACTGTGGTACAGCAATACAATGGAATATTATTCAGTGATAAAAATAAATGAGATATCAATCCACAGAAAAGCATGGAAGGATTTTAAATGCATATTGCTAAGTGAAAAAACCCATTCTGAAAAGGCTAATTACTATATGATTCCAACTGTATGACATTCTGGAAAAAGCAAAAATATAGAGACAGTTGAAGGATCAGTGGTTGTTAAGGGAAGAGAAAGGGCAAGAGAGGAGAATAGGTGGAACACAGCGGGTTTTAGAGCAGTGAAATTATTCTGTATGATACACTAAAGGTGGATATATGACATTATGCATTTGGCATAACTCATTGAACTGCACAACACAAAGAATGAACCCTGATATAAATTATGGACTTTAGTTAATAATAATCTATCAATAATGTTTCATCAGTTGTAACAAATATACCACACCAATGCAAGATGTTAACAATAGGAGAAACTGAGGACAGGGAGAGAGAGAATTTATGGAAACTCAGTACTATCTGCTCAATTTTTCTGTAAACCTAAAACTACTCTAAAAACTAAAGTCTATTAACTTTTTTTTAAAGTGTGGACATTTTGAGAGAAAGAGCAAAGTCAGTTTATCATATCTATTTTGACTGCTAATGATATTTTGTTATGCAGAATTGTTTTATGGCTTTTGCACTTAGTGTCCTGCAAAGTCTTCTCTACACAAAATATTCCGTATTTTTTAGTAGCCTTATAGCTTTCTACACAAAATATTCCATATTTTTTAGTAGCCTTATAGTTTTCTTTTTTTATTTAAAAATCTTTGATTAATCTGGATTTTATTTCAATGTTAGAATTGATTCTTATTTATAATACCATCTTCTTAAAAAGACATAATAAAATGCATGTCATAGAGAAAGCATTTTAGGTTAAATGCATATAACATTGATCTAAAACCTTCATGTTGTGATGTGTGTTGAGAAATGAAGCAGGATTCCTAAACTGCGGTCTGTGGTCCCTTGAGGTTCATGAATGTGATTTACAGGAGGGCCTGGTAACCCTCAGGAGTGTGTGTGAGTGTGTGAGTGTGTGTGTGAGTGTGTGTGTGTGTGTGTGTGTGTGAACATTTACATAGACTATATGGTTGGAGGGTTCTGTTACGTTTATCAAGTTCTCAAAAGTATTCACAAATCCTAAATTATTAAGAAAAGGTGAAGAAACTTTTCCTTAGAATATATAAACTCTGATGAAATTTCCCAAAAGGATGTTGTTATCTCTATCAAAGAGAATATTTAGCTCTCTAGAGAATGTTTCTCTGAACTGTATTACTTAGAAATTACTCACGATTAAGCTCACAGAACCAAATATTTAGAAAAAAACAAAAAACAAAAAAAAGCATATATCTTCTAGATGACTATATTGGTCAGAAGCTTGACTCAGATTTTGAAATTTGTTTGCCCAGGACATAAGGAGAAACTGACTCTTAAGATTCTTAAACTTTTTAAAAAATTACATCATAGTTATAATTCACCATCATGTATCAAGTCCAAGCAAGAAACAAATGCTAACTCATTCATATCAAATTAAAATATAATTAATAGAACCTTAATGAAAAAGTGGAAAGATTTCTTTTTGGCATATTTATTTATTAAATTTTTGTAGGTTTATTTTTTTTTTTCCCTAGGGAAAAGAGTTTCTTAATTCTAAAATCTAAAAGTTGAGAAAATATTTTCATTTTTGAAGCTAGAAATTATTTTTTATCTATCCCAGTGTTTGTGGTTTTCCAATGAATTATTGACATACTTTATAAAGAGTGTAATTTTTTCTAAAATGCTGATGTTTATCCATGTACTTTTGTTCCTTCTTGTTTTAAAAAAAGAAGTATTAAAGTGCTAAGAAACACCACCTGTTTTTAAATGCAACATTTTAGAATTTAATCTTTTACATGAACAAGGAAATTAATATTTCCTTTGTACTCTTAACTTATCCTACATTATCAACATGAAAATGCATTCATGACAAATGGATCTATATTTTACAGATTATATATGTATGTACATCAAATTTATATATAAATAGCACATAAATTTTATCAAGTTGTATGTTTGAATGGAAAAGGACTCTATATTTTGATACTGTCATTATTGTAATGGTGACATCACCCTACATCTTGTTGACTATATTGTCTGCATTTTGATATGTATGTATGTGTATATATACTATAGATAGAGATTTTCTATGTAATTAATTTTAGCCTGAGTTTATTAATTTCACCTAGTATGGTTTGTTTTTCTTAATGTATGTTTGTGTGTTTGTTTTCTTTTCTATCACATAGGAATTTTGGACATATCCAATACAGAAGCTGTAATAGAGAAACCCAAAGGAAATGAAATCAGTAATCCTTCAGAGCAATTGCTACCGGTAAAAGAGGTAAGTGATGAATAAAAGGGTGGTATTTCTTTATTCATATATAATACCATCATCATATGTATGTGAATCCATTATGAATCAAAATGTTTTGAGTTTTACCCTTTAACACATGCAAAAATAATTCTTGATTGAAAATTGGCTTATAAGCTTTGATGAAAATTGAATTTTGTGGAGACTCCTCTTTTGCACAGTTGATTCCACGGACAGAGTAGGGAGCTAGAAGTGAAGAAATCTTCGTTCTCATCCCAACTAAGTGTCTACACTTTGAGAATTTGGACTGTAGATAATTGTTGAGAAGGGGTAAAAATGGATATTAAAAAGGAAAGGAAAAAGAAAGGATAGTTTGAACTGGCTTCTTATTTTCGTGTATCCACCATGTAACTGTTTGTTCTTAGATCCATTACCACTCTCTCCCTTCCAAGCTTCCTTGCTTTCTGGATTCTGGGAAGGTTTGGCCACTGAAAAGCATTGATGGAAGACCTAGAGGGTAGATGTTGGAGAAAACCAGAGTATTTCTTCTCCTCTCTCTGTATCCATAACTGCTTTATCTCTTCTGTAGGCCCTGCTCCCACCACACAGTCCTCCCTCCATGGTTTCAGTTCCACCTGGCAGGTCTGCCTTACCTTTAACTTTGACTGGTGGCCCCAGGAACTAGACTTCCATAGATAGTCCCCTTGCTTTGTTCCTCCAGCCCCAGGAATGGTAGTGGCTTCCTGCTATATTAATAGCTGTCGTTACTTCACAACCCATGTTTGGCTCCTCAAAATTTTACCACCTTGGTAACCTACAGTTAAAAATTTTTCTTTTGAAATACCTAGAGTGATTTCTGTTTTCTGAATGGATCTTGACTAATATAATAGGTAAACATTTCAAAAAGCAAAAGAACACAGAATTTTAATAGTTTCAACTTAGAAAGCAAGGAAAATAATCAGGAAAATGAAAAGTTATACATTATACTTTAACCAAAAATCAGAGTAGGTATAAAGAAATTAGCATTAAATGATGAAAGAAGGAATTCAATGGGTATTTACTTCGTGCACAGAACGGAAAGCCACATTATTTCCTCTTTCTTCTTTGATCAACTAGTAAATGTTCTTTATTCTAACTGGAATATGTTTGGTGCCAATCATCAGATGGAAAGAGTAAAAGGACACAGACAATATTTCGTGAAAACAAATAGACTTCTAGGAGGACATTTAAGTAGTAAAGGTTTTAGTTTTCTTTTTAAGAGCAGCTATTAATGTGCTTGGTTTTTTATATTTTGAAAAGAAAATGGAACAAGATATCAGATGGAACAAGATATTATAATTACACATAAATTACCATGGGCCAAGATAATTATCATTGCACACACACATGTGCATGCACACACACACGCACAAACACACATCACTACAGCCATGGCAATACTGGCAATTTTTACCAGGACGTATTTCCTTGGATGTATGGATGAATGAATGAATGAACGATTAATTTTAATGAATAAATATTCCTTGGTGGGGAGATAAAAACCAGTTTTGCTGTTATTTTTTAATTTTTGTGGAGGTGGTTTCCTTTTTACATTTCTGTCATAAATATGTCCCAAAGAAATACTATTATAGTACAGGACTATGTCCATGACACTTCTAAAGTTTCACATATAAGGAAGGAGATGATATGAGCTTAATAGATTCAAACATTGAATAATTTTATGCAAAAATAAAATGAGAGATGCGTTTTCCAGCCCCATGATGTTAAAAGTCCAAATAAATTTTAGAAAGTTCAATTACAACTTAATTATATGCATAATGAGAATGAGAGCCACTTTTTTTGATTATAGAATGAATCATGGAATCATAGAATTTTAGTTCTAGAAGAATCACCTTTATTACTTTATACAGTATATACACAAAGCATAAAATTAATGCTGAGTGGGATGTTTGTACAAGAAAATGAAGTTAATGATCATAATCTCAGTAATTTTAGACTGAAAGTTACCATAGAAATCAACCAATTCAGCTCTTTTATTTTTCTGACATAAAAGCTGGGATCCATAAAAATAAGTAATTTAGCCAGAGATATTGAGCCTAGAGTCTTCTGAAGTTGCAGTAGGTAAATTATTACTGTAAACAAGATTATATGAAAACAGGGAAAGTTTAATTCTAAGCACAGGTTCAGCCTACTACCCATAATGTTTTTAGTACTAGAGAACATAAGAGGACTTGGGGAAAATATACATTCATTAATATATTGCTATGTGAGACAAAGACCAAAAGAATAAAAGAAAATAACACCAACCTCCACCCCAAACTTCCCATTCCACCTCCCCCCACCCCCGCCACAGAGTAATGCAGATAATTTTAATTTTTCATTTCCTGGAACAAAAGTAGTGCCACTTACCACTCTATGAGTGGAGAAACTAAATAAAATTCTAAAGTAAAGATCCAGGAAGGTGCAGTGATGTATTTTCTCTGAGAAATACATTTATTACTATTTTTTGGCTTATCTGGATTTCTGAGAGTGAAAAAGAAATAAAAGGTTGAATATTGAATGCTGTCATGTTGCAATACTTGTTAACAATAAACTCTAAAAAAGACTATAAAATCTAATTTAGATTTTATTAAATATATTGAATTTAAAGTTTGCTTTATGTGATAAATAGTAAGTATAACTTTCAGCTCTCATAAGATGGTTTTATTGAACTATATTTAAGAGATTAAATTTTGAAAAATTTTTTGATTAAATCTACTGATTAGTTAAAATGAAATGTCAGGATATTACTGTGTGTTAAAGAATGTACATGTTTTTGTATATTGCTTTATTCACTGGGTAATATATTTCAGGTTGTAAGAATGGCTTTTACAGCTTATCCAAGAATACCTATATTTGACATGCTGAATGAAAGCAATAATTTTATATCTGTAACAATAGAAACACTTGTTGGCGAGTTAAAATTAATATAATGCCATATAAATTTATATTTCAGGCTACTTTCCTAGATTTTGGCTGGAGAAGTGCATTTAAAGAAATATCTCTTCCCATGGCACATTGTATAACAACAGCAATTGAAGATTTTTCTCTAAAAATTCTCCAGCAGGAACAGAATGAAAGGTCTTCAGCTGTGACCTATGCTATGAACTTTGTAAATGTCCAACAAGTTTGGCGAGATAGCCGTGTAGTTCCTGAGGAGGACCAACCAAAGAAAATTGCAAAGGCAAGAACCAAGTGAAATCCTTTCAAAATGGTAGACTGGCATAATGAGGCTTTTTTTTTTTTTTATAAGCCATTGAAAGGGAACTTGTAGAAAAATGGTGGAGCCTCTTGGCAAACACTTGGTACTTGACCCAATACCAGTTTTCTTCTCTGGTATTGTGGGCCATTACTAGCAAAAAGGACTTAGACTTGTTACCATCTTGTTTTCCCTATGTCTACTACTTGTTTGGGTTATACCTTTGAATGACTTCAGGAGAAATTTAGAGTTACTGTCTTTTATTGGTTTGGGCAACTTTTAAATCTGTTTTTATCCCTTAATGAACATTCTGTTTCATTAGCGTCAGTCTTACATATTTATATGTGCTTTGAGAGTCACAGAATACACTGAGAAAATAATAGGTAATTATGCAAATAGGTCAATATGGTTACTCGGTATTAAGTCCACAATGAGTCCAGCAACCCATGACTGAAATGTTTTTAAAAGAGTTCTTAAAGATAGCTTCCTATTCTGGTAATGTCACGTCGAGGCTCCAGAACATTCCCCAGAGAACACTGTTGGCTAATCTAAGTAGAGGCAAGTTTCGCCTTCCCATTAAGAGGTAGACAGGCATTACTTCTAAAAGTTGCTGACTCCTCACCAATAAGAAGATGCTACAGGAGGTTCTTTCCGATGCTTCTAGATTAATTTAAACTGACATGACCTTATTTACATGTGTTGATTAATTAAAAAATCTTTTATAAAAATTTAGCAAAAGAAAATTAAATTCAAAAATCATGCAATCATGTTAATATCAAGGATATGTATTTAACTACAAATGAAAGTATTGTCATGCAAAGCTATTTTATGAGTTTTTCATAATGTCTGGTAAGCATAAAGTTTGAAAGTTATATAGAGAGAAGCATCATTTTGGTATTTCCTTATTTGACTTAAAACACTTAACTTTCTACAACTGAGAAATTGATTACTATAAAGTTATATCATCATATTTATGTTTGATGCCAAATTCATTATTTAGGAATTTGGCTCCCCTGTACATAAATTACATGGTGCTGTCAGAGTACAAATAACTCGGTGCTACATTTATTTCTCCCTAGTTTTGTTCTGACATCATGGAAAAACTTGACACAATGCTTCCACTGGCTCTGGCATGCAGAGATGATTCTTTTCAGGAAATTAGAGCAAACTTTGTGGAGGCCTGTTGTAAAGTGGCAACAGCTGTCCTGGAGAGACTGCAAGAGAGAGGCAAGGAGGTTCCTTGCAAAGCACCCCTGAAAAACTTGCACATACTGCTCTCCACGGCAGTGTGTGTCTTCCAGCATTTTACTCAATATGATAATTTGATGGAAGAAAATACTAAGAAGTGAGTATTATTTAAATTAAATTGATGTCCGTGCATATAGTAACATGTACTCTTTGTATATCACAGGAGTGAAATTTTGATGATAATGTTTAAGAAAGAGAAAATAATAATTAACACGGTAAAATATTTTCATTTGTCTTGACTAGGAAATGTCAAAAAGGTGAAACATGGAATATATTAAACCAGATACACAGATAGTAAGAAAGATATTTTTTTCTAATGGTTCACTCAAAAGACCCATGTATTTTCCATATTCTAATCTGGAGCAACAATTTTCTGAATGCTGTTATGACATAACCAAACAAACCCTTTCCATGTGAGGTACTTTGTATTGACTACACTGAAAAGGAAAAATAAACTTTTTTTTGTCCCTTGTGCAACACAGTTGTAAAATAGGCACTTCTCTCTTTTGTTTCTAAACCTACAAGAAGTTAGGAGATAACATAGAAAAAAATGCATTTCAGTCTATTCTGTTGACTAATGTAAACATATTTTTGAACATCAATTTATTAACAAACTACCCTTAACATTTGAGAAGGAAGCATCTGTCAGTGTTAATTCTCATGTATTAGTAGTCTAAAGTGATTCTATGTTTTCTGTACATAAAATTAAAATGACCACAGATATTATCATATGGTCTTTCTAACTATCCTCTTGTACTCTCTAGAAGATAGTGCGGCCCCTTGCAAAGGGAACATGTGGACCTGGCAGTCCAGAGTGAACCCAAGAATCTATTCTGTATTACTTATTCAGCCTTTGCAGTTCCTTAGTTATGAGAGAAAGCATAACATAAATAGCTGAAGATAAAGTAAAATAAATTTGGCTTGATGTAGGATATAACTGTGACATTTCTTTAATTCTCATAAGCAGTCAGATGTTGTGATTCATAGTTAAATTTATAAACAAAATGTGCCAGAAATCACTTTATTTCTGTTGAATATTTTAAAACAGTTTAGGAGATAATTGACATCTACAAAATTACAATTTTTAAAATAAAAAGAGTATATTTGTGAGAGGTGTGATAGCTTTATAAAAGTTGGTTCTGACAAATGCATGTGTTCTCTATAATAACAATAACCTAATGCCTAAATAATGCACTGCTCTCTAATAATAGGCTTACAAAGAATACTTTTATTTTTGAATGATATATTGACAATGCAGTTTGTCTCAAGTTGAAGTGCATATTTGTGGAACAGCAGATGTACATTTTCAAAGGACTTGCAAAACAAAGACCAGCTTTTTTTTTTTTTTTTCGGAAAGTGAATGTGAATGCAGACTTAAGCATTAGGAGGAAATGAATGATTGATATCTAATAATCAAAACCATTTGTAGTACTGGAGATTGTTACCTCCTACTGCACAGGCCTTAAATCTCTGTCCCTTTGATCATTCCCTCTGAACAGACCCATATTCCTGGTGCCTGTCCAAAGATATCAGGAATTCATCAACACTCTACAGTTTCAGGTTACGGACTACTGCGTCAGAGTTTGTGCTACAAGCATTTTACAGGATGCTGAGAGCCACCACTGGGATGACTACAAAGCTTTTTATGAGGTGTGAAGTTAAGTTTACTATCCCTCCTTTTTACACAAATATGTTTTACTGCCTACCTGCTTTCTGGCTAATTAGAAACATGAGCTTGGCATTACTAACACACGAAGGCTGTTAGGATAATATTTTTAAAATATTGAATTTGTACTTAGGAAAAACACTGTTTTTAAAAACCTGAAATAATTAGACATCAGAACTCTCCTTCTGCTTAAAAGTAAAAATAACTTAATTTGAGCTGCAGTGTTTCAGTGCTATATGATAAGTTGAAATATAATGGGATGAAATGAAAACTCTAAGAGATAACAATGCCAAAATGCTACAACCTTGTATTTTTTCCAAAGGGACCAATTATAGGTATTCTTGCGCTTTTTTTTCTTGTTATGTATTTCAATCTATGTTTGATAAATATTTTTTTTATTAAGCTGCTTTATTCTTTATACTTATTTTTTTCCTTGTCATTGTATTTTCTTATGAGAGTGCTTTAGGAACCATCTGATCATTTATAGCTTATCTATTTTCATTTAACCTGTGTTTTGAAATCCCAAATTTCTACTGAATTAAAGCCTAATGATTACCAGTGCAACCAAACCCAGAGTTAGTTAAAATTATCCATCATCAGGCTTCATTATTTTCCCCTCCCGTAAATCCCATTGATTATACATAAGCTACAATATTTGAAATTCCTCGAAGTTGCTTTCAGGGCAGGGTGAAACATTTATATCTTAATAAGAGATAATCGGGGTTTTAAAAAAATTCATCAGTCAAATCTAGCTTCATTAGTCTTATCTACCCTTTCCTTTAGATTGAAGCCTATGGTTTTTGTTTTTCTTGATTGTCCTAATCACTATAGAGTATTGAGAAAAACAGACTGGAATTTTATTCAACCAAGTCACTCTTGTCACCTCCCTTACACTGAAGATTCCTGTGGCTCTATTTGTGCCAGAGTTAGTATCATAATAAATGTTGCCACACCAGAGAAGAGCAGCTAATAAGAACCTCTTTAAAAGGACTTTCCACTTATTCTAAGGCCATTTCATCTCTCCTTTAGAGGCCCTTCCCAGATAGTTTCTCTTTTTGCAAGAGCATCCATATAGAATTTTCCAAACCTGAGATACTGCAAACAAGAGTGAGCAGAATGAAAATGAGAAAGTGGTATAGTACAGCTGGTAGCCTGAGATAAGAATGAAAGTATTGGTCTTCCCCTCTCTTGGCAGCATCACAGCTTCCTTATTTGCCTTGAGGTAAACAGAGAGGTTGAAAATGAATCCATCTCATGTTTCAAACTATTTCAATGTGTCAGTATACTAATGAGCAATTCTATATGATGTTTTCATTGAAAAACAGGTATCATCTCATTATATGTCCAACATAGAGGTATTATGTTTCCTCTTATGCAAATTGGTAGCTAGAAGAGTTGTATAGTATAAATAATAAGTAGATGCATTGAGAACCTGTTATTGAAGTTACCAAGAATTAAAAACAAACAAAAAAAAAACCAAATTACTATGTAACATGTGGTTCTTAGATCTTATGACAATGCTTTAGCTTCAAAGACAGAAATAATAAGATAGTTACCCTGTGATTACATGGTACTATAGCTTCCATATACTTACATGGTCAGTAGTTACAATTTAATTGCAGAGTTAGTGGTTGTTATTTATGCTCTGAAAAATAAAGTGATACTGCTTTTCTATTTACCAAAAATAAGAACCTTCTAAAAATAACACAGATTTTAAACTGTTTTGACAGCTGGAGTACCTGACAGGGTTTTATCCTGTTCACTGAACCCCTTTCTCCTCCTCTCGCCATTATTCCAACTGTCTTGTAAAACAGGACTAGTTTTTTGGCAGGGCCATTTTGAGAGGAAAGGAGATGAAATCTGCCTGATTGAAGGCAAATGACAGGATAGAGATCTCAGGGGAACCTATTGCCATGGGCAGTGTATAGTAAATAAATAGTGAACAAATTTAAAAGATGTAGAGCAACATTTATTCATGTTTTGTGATATCAAGTGAGCCCTAGGTACATTATTTCCACTTTCTAGACTGTCAGGTTGAGAGAGTCGAAGAGTTTGGTATCTCTGATGAGGTGCTGGTCGGATAGCACAGTGGGTGTTCAGATTACATGTTTAAAATTAAGCATTTAGTACAGTTGACATCTGCTCAATTTTAGCAACTTGTGTTTTCCAACAGTCAAAGAATAAAGAATTGTCTATTCAAAGATAATATTGAGTGGCTATATAATAAAACCCAGCTGCTTGTTTCCTGATATATAATCTAAATAAAAACTCACATCTGTTTACATTATAGTGAGTCTACAAAAATAACAGATGTTTACTATCAGAGTACTTTTGAAATGATAAGAAATAGAGAAATAGGTCAGAAAAATAAATGAATCACATTTAGTTTAATGAAAACTCTTACATACATTGAAGTTACACACATTTTGAAGAAAATTGTGAGAATGATGACCAGTTTGGAATATAAACTTGAAATTTATATTTTAAAAAGTCTTAAAAATAATTCTTTTTCACTTTTAGAAGAAGAAATCTGTGTGCCTAAAATTATTTTTATTTTCTCTTTATTGCAAGGAATTTTTTAAAAATATTTTGAAAACTTTGAGAAATCATGTTGACCACGTTATTATAAGCACCTATCCAGTGCCGTGGGAAAAGTTAGTGTAAATTATTCATACTAGTCATTACATCAGCTGAGTCAGCTTTTCTTTAATTAAAATACAACACCAAAAGTATAAGAAAATCGAGCTTTCAAACTCCTTTCTTACTTTAGGAAATTTTTTAAAGTATTCTTTATTGTATAACACACAATAAAGAAAGCATAAGGAACTATCATTTTGCTACTTCCTCATTAATTTTGTAATTTTTTTTCTTAAATAGTTTTGATACATATAGTCAGAAAGTCAGGAGCCAGTGGTCAGAGTCCCTTCCAGTTTGCATTTGACTCTTTGAAATTTGATGCCCAAGTTTCCCACCCAAGGATACAATTCTACTCACTTATAAACTCCATTTGAAAGTCGATAGAAAACTATAAATGATCATTATATAGTAACTAAAAAAGATTTTATTAATCAAAGAAATTACCAGAAGAATTATATATAAAGAAAACACTAATAGGAGCATATGCATAAGAAAGTATTCACTTTTGGTATAAGAGAACAGTTTTTTTTATTTAGATGATATTTATTTGAGAAATATACATAGTGGACAAAGCAGAAATTTTAAGTCAAAAAGGATTACTTAGAGGTAAAATGGGAAGTTTTACTAGTTTAACTTTAGATATAGTTATATAATCAAGATACTGTTTGAAGAATGCATTCTATTCTTCCTATTTCAAATAATCTTTTAATCTGGTTTGAAGAAAATGAGGTCAAATTACTAGCATACCTCCCTGTGAGCATGTTAACTAATTAACAGTTGTAAATCACTTGAGGCTACCTTCTCATTTCTGCCTGTTCCCCTTGGCCTTGGCCTTTGTTGAGTCTCTGTCTGTGGTCAGGGAAAATTTGGCACACAGGAAGAGGTCTATAAGGAGAAGGAAGGGAATGAAAATCTGGCTCCTTGGAAGTATGAAGTGCTGTGAAAATAATAAGAAATAATGATAGCATCTGCCTAGGCTTTACAAAATCTTGTTAAATCAGACTATTGAATTATCTGTTTCTAGTGGTGTTATTAAAACACCATGGATAAAATAGCTTAATGTAATAATCTTCAATAGTTACCTATCCTCCTTTGTTCCACACATGTCGATAAGTATACAGTATGTAAGTTAATTTTTGCTCCTATCATTTTCATTATAATGTGAAATCTGAATATTTGTAAAATTATCTCAGTGATGCCAATAGTCTCAGAAAAATATAATACTTAATTTAAATAATGAAAATTTAATTTTAGAAGAAATTTTAAACTGTAGACCACTATCTTAAACTAGCATGACTTGTTTAGCAGCTATAAAGCTGATTATTTAAAAGTAAATTTTAAACTGTAGACCAGGAGTAGGTAAATCAAAGATATACTAGGTTAAACGCTTGCAATCTGGATTTGCATTGGAATATCTAGTCTTGTAACTGAAATAAAATGTATGTTCCTTTGTCAGTAAGGATGTTTTACATCTTGTCAAAAATCTTTCTTGGTCATCTAGTGTGTCAAACTCTCCAGCTACTTCCTTTCAGCCTGAATTAATTGGGTTCACAGGAAACAAACTTTTGACATTTTGGAAGATTTGGTTCTATTGTTTAATGTGTGGTAATTTTGCCAGGGGGAAAGATGCTCCTTCTCACTCCAGATGTGGCATTATTTCTTCTGGGCTCTTCATCATGATCTCTGGACCATTCTGCCCCCTAAGTTAGCCCAGGAGATTTTAGCAGAAGTTCTGGAGAAATCTTTGGGTCTACTGGCCTCCAGATATGCTCGGGCCCATCCAAGTTATAAGAGAACTCCACAGATAAGGTAATTGATGTAAAAACCATTGCTTTTCAAGAAAACTTTTTTACCATTTGGTATAAAGAAGAATGTAATTATGAATCTCATGACATAACTTCTTGTATATTTAACATGTATCTAACATCTGAAAGGAAATCATATTCAGTTTTCTTGAGATATTTAAGTGGAAATGTGGAACTTGAATCAAATAACTGCGCTTTTCTCTTCTTAAAATTGCATATAGAACCCACTTGTTTCTAAAAAATGATTCAAGATATATTGCAATCTAGGTTTAATATATATTATAATATATATTATTAGATAGAGAAAATCGAAATCCCGAAATGGAGGAAAAAAGCATTGCTGTGATAGAGCAGTTGATTTGGCTTTGAGATTCTAAGCAACCAAATGATTTTAGTTTTTCAGTTTTTTTAAAGCCTTTTAATATTGTAGTTAATCTTCATTAAGGAAACTCCTTTGTCTAATCATTTTTCTCCTTAATATATTCTAATTACTTCTTTCCTCTTTTTCTTTCTTTCTTTTCATTATGTATTATTAAAAGCCAGTTTAACAAAATGTGAAATCACAGAAAATGATGAGCAACAGTTACTGAATATTAAATTAATTAAAGACTGAATTATAAACCAATTCCATAAATTATCTAGACAATGAATATTACAAAAACTTGCTTACCTAATAACAATGGTCTCTATGACAAGAAGGCTTTTTTAATAAATATTCTGACTAATGTGATTAAGGTCTGTAAATATATATAGGTATAGGTACATATAGATATATTTTAGGAGGAACCTACAGACCTCAGAGGCCTCTTTCGTGTTTTGTTTTGTTTTTCTTTGGCAGTAGGAATCATTCCCTGAATATGTTCTTATAAAGCATGCTTGCTGAAGGGCATTTAGGTCTGTCATAGTGTTTCATAAATATAGTAATTTGCGCAGGCTACTTTGAATTACTGACCAAGCATTTATTTTTTAAAAAATTGAACTCTGAAGAATAGATGGAAAATTCCTTTTTTTAGAGCAAAGAATACCTCATTCTTTTCCTTATATGGTACAAATCACTTTTGACTATGAGGTGGCAAGTCATTATGAGATGTTTGTGAAATCAGATTTACAATTAGCTCACGAAATAGGTAGTATATTTAATTAAATAATTGTACTGTAGAGACTTTTGTTTTTTATTTTCTGGGTAGTTACATAAAAATGACATGCAAAGCTAGAGTTATTTCTTCTAGTTTCTCTAAGTAAAATATTTGAATGTTAAACCTAAGCCAGTATTAATGTGGAAATCAGATTTTGCAGGTGTGTATGTGTTTGTGTGTATGTGTATACATATATCTTGAATTTGTAATTGTTTAATTAACAATTAGAGTAAGTAGATGCAAACTACAATCAAACCTTCCTAAAGGTGATTTTTGATGTTTTTAGTATTCCAGTAGCCTCCAACTGTCAAATCACCAAAACCATATATACGATATATAATGTTATATATTATTAATGTATGTATAAATTTATTGTATATATAATAAATTTGAAGCCATAATATTATTTTAAAAGGTCCTTGAACTTAATTTTCTTCTTATCACTTCAAAATTTCCATCTTCTATTTTTTCAACACTGAATTTAAAAGAAAAAAGAAAGGAATGAACTGAGGTCTGTAAAATGTCATAGACCAAAATAATCTTTAAACAGATCTTTGGATCCCTATTAAAACTCAATAAAGATAGAAGCAGATAAATAAATTTATAAATAAGATAAATAATATAGTATATTTTCCAAAAATTTATTTAATATTGGAAACTTCTGAAACTATATGCTTCTGCATTAGTACTTCTGGTATCATTTTTTCTCATCTCCCACTTGCTGGGAGAACATGTGACCCAGCCTTGTAACTTTCTGCAAACAGCTTATACTTGGATGAGGAAAATTGTTCTGCCTTCAAATTGTTACTTATCATATATATGTGGATAATAGCACATTTTCTTTTAATCTGGCTTTTCTTTTGAAGAATATAATTTCAAGGAAAATTACTTGAACCTCTTAAATAGTATTCTGATAATGCAAAATAAACATATTTTTTTAAAAGTATTCCTAAAATACTTCACTATTGTAGACCTCACTACCCGTGAAGATAATGGTATTATGTGTCATTTTATACTTGGAAACTGAAAATCTGTCTTTGATGCTCTCTTTCTTTGATCTCTGAAGCTCTGGTATCTAACCAAATATTTCTATTCTTACCTATGTTTAATACAAGAGATATAGATGATAGAGTATATGCCAAGCAGAAAAACAGTTTTGTTTAACATAATTTTCTTCCTTTTCTTTCCAACAGACTTGATGTCACCACAATTTTAATATGCACTGAGAACATGTTATGGTCAGTTTGTACATCTGTAAAGAAACTTTTAAATCCTCATGAGTACATAGATGACAAAATTTTTAAAATTCATACCCATTGTAATAATCTGTTTACAACATTAGTCATTTTGACTTCACCATTAACTGAATTATATCAGTAAGTATCAAATATACTTTCTTTTTAGCTATTATAATATATAAAATAATGTGATTTAGCCAAGTTATTTTCATATTATTTATTGAATTCTTTAAAATATTAAGTAGAAATTTTTTGGACTGCATTGATTTTGTGAATTGGGCCATTTTACAAAACTAACACTAACCAATAGGGCTTTCTTCATTCTCAAAGCAATTTAGTCCTAATACTGTGTCATATCTCTATCAGTCAATCCTGTTCAGTTGATAAGGCTCCAATACAATCAGGGTCATTTTGAGCTTCACTATTTGAATTCTTTAAATGGTCAAATTATATTAATTGCATTGTTATTTCAGCCATATCTTGAAATTCTATGAAAAATAAAATCATATCTAATGCATTTTGCTTTTTAAAAAATATTTTTTAGTTTTTAATTTTATGTAAAGTGATTTGCTCTAATAAAAAAAAAAGTTCTAAAGTACGCTCAAATCTAGAAGAGACCTTATAGTTTTATACTGTCAATTAATCTACCATAGATTCACCTTTTTAGTATTAGACTTTAGTGTCTGAGCTAGTAATGGCAAGTGAAGATAGGAATAGCATTTTTTAAATGTTGTCATACTTTACTTAGCTAAATAAGTAAGATTTTGAAAAATTAAAATTTTGAACTAGTTTTCTGGCTTATTTCTGGTTTATTTAATTCAAATTTGTAATATAGAAAAGGTCTCAGTAGGTCTTATGATAAAATATTAATGTAATTTTGTTTAAATCTCCTCCAAATAGTCGCTTTATCTTAAAAACTAGATAATTGCATATTTTTATTTCTTAGATAGTGAAAGTTAGACATGCAGTATTTCTTTTTCTTAGGATAAATTAGATTAAGTATTCCTTTCTTAACATTCTGGTAAGCACAATATATAAATCTTGATTTTCAGTGAGTTTTGAGGCTTTTGTGTTAGATAGTCTAAAAGTAATTAACAACCTTGGTTCCAATTTTCCTATAATTTTCATTTACTCTTTGATTTTTAACCAACCCATTGTTTACATATTGTTCCTTCTGTCACCCTTCCTTGAAAACTAATTTTAGAAATGGAGAATTCTTTCAGAAGGGGGAGAAACAGAAAAATTGCCAGAATTTTGGGATTATTCATAATGGTTTATAATCATAAAAAGCTCAGGGTCTGAAGCCCATAGTAAATCCTAATAAACTAAACTGATTTACCATAGATGAAAAAATTGCTATGCTCTTAGTTCAATGGGTCATTTCATCTAAGAGGAAGGCCCTGTGAAAATCAGGAACAAAGTTGACAAATTTCATGGATTGGTCATGGTGAGCAATATTGAATTTCATGGTTTGTCACAGATGAATAGAAAAGTTTTAACCCTGCAACGCATTTGTAAAACAAATAAATTATTATCACAGATTGAATATTTTAATAATAATAGTGTAACATACATTCATTAGTGTTAACCTGTGGCCTTTCGATACATTTTTTTAACAACTATGGAAGTACTCAAATCTCTGTGATTTGTGCATTAGATACTGCACTGTAACCTCATTCAACAAATTTAAATTGCTAATTTCAGCCTGGATTATAGAACATTTTACATGAAACACTGCCTCTGGTTTTTCTTAATATAAAACAGCTACATTGTTTTGAAGCATGAGCAAAAAATCTATATATACTTTAATTCTTTTTTAATATTTCTCAGTTCATAAAGATTTTCACAAATTTTATACATTCATGTTGATTTAAATTTTATGATTGTTTTTCTGGAATGGAAATCTAATCTTTGAAATATATTTTGCTTTGTTTTGGCAAAGAAATCTACAGGGCAGCATGTTCTCACTAACTAGGGAAAAAATGTACATGCATTGCAAGAACCCTATTGACTTATTTAGCTTCTTTTCATAGACAAGATATGAGGTTGTCATATTATTTGTATTTTAGAAAAAATTGTATCTCTGTCTCACATTAAAAAATTAAACTGTATGCTTTGAGGAACTGGTAAAAAATAACAATCAGATGTTGAAAGTGTTGAATTTTTTATAAACTATACCTGCCATTTGTCACTCTATGTAATATGCCTTTTTATAAGGTGACTGCCTTTATTCCAAGTAGTTCTGACAGATAAACTGAATGTATGTTGCTTTCTGAGCTTTGCATAGGACCACTAAATCCCAAGGCAGGCATACATGATTTTAAAATCTTTTCAGGAAGAATGAAACCTGTTTGCAAAAATATGTGTTCTTTTTTAACTCTCCTTTGTAGATTTCTTTTAGACGAAACATAAAATATTCACCATGTATTTTCCAAAGTGAGTCTCACTTGTAGTTCTTTCATAAAGGCAGTTAAACTGCACATTCAGAAGAGTAGTCAATGCACATTCACACATTCACCCAGACAGTGGTTTCATATATTGCATTTTTCTCACATAGAATGTTAGTTTTAGTTTGTATATAGCAAATTAAAAATTAGTTCTTGTAATTTTAGGTAAATGAAATTACTTTCAAGTCCATAAATATTTTTGCCTCCCTCGCCTCATATGATTAAGTACAAAGATTAAGTACAAGGGATATGACAACAGTGAGCAGGATGAAAGCTCTGTCCTCAATAATTTAGGAAAGTCTGGTAAAATTTTTAATGTTAAAATTAAAAACATTTTGATGTGTCATATAAAAACTCCTAAAAGTGGAAGCTTTTTGAAACTTTTTGAAAGTGGATGTCCCCAATGTTATAACATTTAATAATATGGAAGAATAAATTTCTATATAAGTGCCAACATACCAGGCAAAGGCTGAAATCATCAGAAATAGGTCAGAATGTCGATCACTAAACCAAGGACAGCAGACCTATCTTGGGGTCCATTTAGTGTCATTCACATGGCTTTTGAATCACACTAAATTCCAAGTTATTTCAATGTTGAGTCTAAAGTTGGGTTTCAAACTAATGATTTTTTTTCAAACTAGGTCTTTTGAAGTTATGGTCTTCCTTGCCTGTTCATTTATTTATTTTTTTAAAAAAAACTATTTCACTCTCTATCACAACAGAGAACATATTGGACTAAAATTTCATTTTTTATGCTTCAAAAATATCTGGCAAGCTTTGAAAAACAGGTAGTTTCTCAAAATGTTACGATTAGAGTATGTATATGTAAAATGTTGAACATATGGTCATATGACCCAACAATTTTACTCTTACGCTTATACCAAAAAAAATTAAAACATATATCTACACAAAGATTTGTACATAAATGTTCATAGCAACATTTTTCCTAATAGCACAAGGTGGAAAAAACCCAAGGTCCACCAACTGATGAAAGGATAAACAAAATGTAACATAACTTATAGTAGAATAATATTCAACAATAAAAAGGAGTGGAATACTGGTAGATACTACAACAGGGATGAACTTCAAAAATATTATGAAAAAAGCTAGACGTAAGAGCACACAAATTATATGATTCCGTTTAGTAGACATGTACAGAATAGGCAAATTCATAGAGACAGAAACTAGATTGGTGGTTACCAGGGGCTGAGAGAAAGGGAGAGTGGGTAAAAATGGCTATAGGAGTTTTTTTGATGCTAATGGTAATATTCTAAAATTAGATAGAGATAAAGGTTACACAATTCTGTGAATATAACAAGAACCATTTAACTGTACACTTAAAATGGATAAATTTTGTGGTGAATTATATATCTCAATAAAGCTGTTAAAGACTGAATGGAATTAATAAAAATATTTAAAATGTAAAAAAAAGGTGTCTGTAAGAACATAAAATGATTCAGAAAGTGAAGTTTCTTCACTTACCATTTTGTTTAGATTTAATGACTCCCTTTGTTCCCCTTCCCTCTTAACATTATTATATTTTTTCCTGGTATGAGATAAAATTTCTTTATTTTTTAAAAATTTATTCATTTATTTTTAATTCTTTAATGTCATCACATATTTGACCCCCTTCACCCCATCTCCTTCCCCTCTCCTCTGGTAACCACTAGTCTGTAGTCTATGTCCATGAGACTCTGTTTGTCCTGTTCATTTGTTGCTTTTAGGTTTATATCCACATATAAGTGATATCATGTGGTTTTCAACTTTTTCTCTCTGGCTTATTTCACTTAGCACGATTATCTCAAGGTCCATCCATGTTGTCACAAATGGCAGTATTTCATCTCTTCTTATAGCTGAATAATATTCCATCGTATATATGTACCACAGCTTCTTTAGCCAATCATCTATCATAGGACACTTGGGTTGCTAACATTATTTTTAAAGGGGAAATTTCTGTTTAAAAAAAGAAAAACCTAAAATCAAACAGCTTTATGTGTGATCCTAAGAAGGTAAAACACTGGTAAAACTTAGTAATTAATGTTTTAGAAGGCCTGTGCCCTGAATCTTTGACTAGATGGTTCTCATTCTGTACTACTCAGGGGTCAACTCTTGTTCTATCTGTCCACCATATGTTGTGTTCTCAACCCACCCCTTGGCTGTGTACCATCCATGATTGATCTTCACAGATGGCCCCTAAAATTTATCTTCCTTTCTGCTAAGACGTATCTGACAATACCTTCTATTCATTCTTTTTTTAACCAGTATTTACTATGTACCTGCTATAATGCCAAGCATTATGCCAGTCATTTTATAACTTAATATCATTATTTTCTAACCTTGAAGAGTTATTTTCATCAGTGGGGCAGGGGAACCATATTTCATTCCAAGTGTCTTACCTTGATTTCTCTCACTTAATGACATTAGGCAACTACTTAAGTGTTTTATGAAAGCAAAGCAATAACTTAGAATTATGTCTAAAATGATGAAGTAGATTGAATTTGGTGATCTCTACATATTTATAATTAGTTGTCTGTGATTTTAGGTCAACCAGAAAGGCTCACATGTACTCGGTTACCTCAGATATTCCAGTGCTGTCTCAATATTTCAATTTCAAACTAATTCTACTTCTTCTGAAGTTGTGTGCTTTTCTTGGTATTTTTATTTATTGAACACTTCCAATGGCTCAGGTAGTGTGGTAGGCACAGATGATAGAAGACATCTGACTTGACCCTTCTGCCCTCTTGGAACTTACATCCTTGGGCTGCCTCGATCCCATATTGGAGGTTTATCCTATTAGTATCACATTATGAGGCTCAGTTCTCCTGGGAGGGCAGCAAAAAGTGGGGTGGCACAAAAGAAGCATAAAACCCAGCTAACTCTTTAGCTTATCATATGTTCTCACTTTTTATGTCTATTGGAGTTATTTCATTCTAGCAGCTGGCTACATAATCCCAAGAAATCAATCATATTTGTCAATGCAAAAAGGAAGAGGTAACATAATTATAAATCAGAGAACCAAAAGAGCTGGAATCTGGGATAGAGTCCTGAAATGGTATGATGTGGCGAGACCAGAGGCAGTGTGATGTTAGTGAGAGGAGAGGAGCTTGGTTTAGTTGATGTTGGAGGAAGGGTAAGAGCAAAGAATTTCTCCAGATTCATTTTTCCCCCATAAGCAAAGCTATCTTTATAATCTGTTAATTTGGGAATGTGAATAAATGTATTTTGCTTCAACCTATAGACAGTTACTTATTTTTAAAGGAGTATTTAAATTTGCTATATCAAAATCTATTATGTCTGGTAGAAAATATAATTCTGTAGCTCATACAATTGTATTTTGCTCTCTATTATGAATTATTTAGAGCATCCTTTCTGTTAACTGTTTATCAGAACATCATTAGAGGTTATCTAATATCCAGCTCATCATTTCATTCCCCCATTGAGGCTTGTGGGCCAATTTTCACCCTGTTATACTCTCCAGAATAATGAAACTAATTTCGGATCTTGCTGTGGAATTAAATGCTCATACAGATCCCACCCCCTATGAGACCATAAACATCTGCCATAACATTTCTTATAGCCAAATAACCTTACTATTACCAGTATAACTAAGAAATCATCAGTGGAGTAAAAGAGGTTAGGTAAAAGAAATGTTCTGGGAAGTATAATATTGCCAATGGTTTGCAGTCTAAGAAATTTTGGCACCAAATAACCATTCTATTATTATTAGATTCTCCATTATTTTTCTAATCTTGAGGATAAAACTGTAACTAGGCAACCATTTAGACTCTTGGGAATTCCATGTCAGTTCGAAAAGGTCATAGACCTTCTTAAGGAGTATATACTACTATTATCATACTCATAATACCTTACATATGTTGAGCCCTTATTATAAATAAGGCACTTTGCTAAATCCTTTATATGTGTATGTCAATCATCACACTGACCCTGTGAGATGATTATTATGAGGTGTTATCCTCATTTTACAATTGAGAAAACTGTAGCTAAATTGCAAAACAACATTATACATCTAATAAAAAACACAACAAAGTTACAAACCCAAGCTGTCCAGCTCCAGAGCTCCTGCATGTGCCCATGCACTGCCTGTAAATAATCTTCAGTGACTAGCTGAACATGACAGAGAGCATTCTCGATAAGGTATTTATTCTTGGAGAAATAAGGTGGCTCCCAGATAACTGGACAAATGGGGATTTATGCAAAGGACTCAGAGAAGTGGGCAGAAAAGGAGGCAGAGGCTATAATCCCATGGTCTCCAGTTCCTCCTGCTCTCTCTAGCCCCCTATCTCTTGTCCTATCCTTTTCTCCTAGTCTGTCACTTCCTTTGAGATTGCCTTCCTTTCCAGACCCCTTGCTGCATTTCCTCTCATATTATACCAGAACCCTCATCTTCCTAGCTCCCTTGCTATTGCGTGTTCCTCCTCTGTTCATTCTCTCTCTCTCTCTCTCTCATTCTCTCTCTCTGTCTCTCTCTGTCTCTCTCTCTCTCTCGTAGAAAATATAATTCTGTAGCTCATACAATTGTATTTTACTCCCCATTATGAATTCTTTAGAGCATCCTTTCTGTTAATTGTATATCAGAACATCATTAGAGGT
>NW_006436298.1:23914691-23928166 GCF_000325575.1 Pteropus alecto | reverse complement strand
ACCCTCACCTCCCTCCCCTACAGCCTGTGGAACACTGCTGGTGGAAATCACTCAGCTGTCCTTTTACACCTTTTGACAATCCCACTCTGTCCAGTCTCTGGGTATCTCCCTTTTCCATCCTCTCTGCTTTGGCCAAATCCTCCATTTTGCCCGTTAGCAGATAGCCTCGCCCTTGTACTTTTGTGAGAAAACCCAGAATATTATGAATGCACTTTAACTTCTCATTTCCATTCTTAATAATTATCCAGATCCCTACTCACCTCTACATCATTTTATAGGCAATCAATGTATCTCTTTTCCCAACCAAAGCAAACCTTTTTGTCTGAGCTCTTGACCACATTTATGTCCTACTCCACCACCTTAGTCTTTTAATATTCTATCTTCTGGTTCTTTCCCCCAAGCCTCTCCTGTATTACAAATTTTGTTCTTTCTTTACCACTGTTTTTCTCTCCTAAAACACAGTTTGTACTCACTGTCTCCACTTTTACACCTACTATTCACTCAATACACTGTACCTGCCCTCATCATACTAAACAAACAACATGGGCCAGGTTATGTATGCATACCCAATCACTGACTCCAATTTTTGCCTTTCCATTCCCTTAATATTTCTGTAGCTTTTGATGCTATTAGCCATTTCTCCTGGCTCTTGGCCTACTTCTCTGATTATTCGTTCTTGGTTTTGAGTGCTTTTTCTCACCTCATCCTTTAAATATTGATGTGTTCTAGAGTTCTGCTCTTGACTGTCTTTTCATTTTACACTTATTCTTTGGGTGAATTTACACATTCCCACGACTTTACCATTATGCTAATGACTTCCACATCAATATCTTCAACTCAGGTGTCTCTTGTATATGCTAGATTAATAAATCCAAATTTCTATTCGAGGTCTCTCTCTGGATGTATTTCAACTATCTGCATCTCCCACAACATATCTAAAACTAAGGAAAATACTTGCAAGTCATCTTAGGCTTCTTTTCTCTTAACTCTTCTTTCTGCCTTCCTGCTCATTCTATTTCCAACCACATGTCATTAGGGGATGAATTTGTTAATTCTGTTAATTTAATTTTTTTGCAGCTGTTTCCTATTCATGATTTCCTCTGCATCTTACATAGGACCTTGTCCTCCTCTGCCCAGTCTACCGCATTATCACCGTTTTTATCTCTCTTCCTCCAGCCTTGATCCTCTTCAGGCTATTCTCATCACTATGCTCGAGTGATTTTTCTAAAATGTAAAATTGCTGGTATCACTCCCATGCTATAAACTCTTCAGTGATTCCTCATGGCTGGTACAAAGTCCAGACTCTCCTTAGGAAAGCATATCCTAGTATCCTAAACTTGCTTCTGCCTAACTCTCTAGTTCATACAGTGGAATGCATGGAATGTATATGACAGCCTGATTTTGAAGACTATTTAAGGAATTTTGTTCTATTCTGAAATTTAATGAGAAAAAATGGCTTTCAAAGAGAAGATGATATAGTAAAAGTCTGAAAAATAAGCATATTTAATTAAAAAGTGTTCTATTTAGCAAGAAAAATGGGAGAAAGAGGTCAAATATAGAAAATGTGAGATTACAAAAAGCAGGATGTGAAACAAAAAGACAGGGATGATCCTTCAAAATGGAATTATATTCTACATATTATCTAAAAGATGCTATTGCTTCTGTACTTTATATAAAGAGAGATTGTACCACTTCAAACAATTCCATTTCTAAGACGTTCCCAGTTGTCACTCTTAACGCCATGTAGGCGAATACAGTGTCCTGTTATTATAATATCTTTATTAACCAAGCTATCTACTAAAGATTTTATGTAACAAATCCTTTCCTATTACTTCAAGATTTATTGTTGAGTTTGGGCCAATCTAGAAAAATGCTATAGTCACTTCTCCAAAGATCATTGTACATCAGATATTCTGGCCAAATTATTCTAATTTTGAAATCGTGGTCATGTATTTTACAGTTAAATTCTCTTTTATAAGCTTTTGGTAGGCCTTTAGGAGCATACAAAATTAATTATAAATCTTAATTTTTTGGTTTTTATAAATAACTTTAAAAAGTAAAAAGAGGTACCTTTATGATAAATATTTTTACATTAACAAAGCAAATATGACAAAAGATTGACATTTCTTGGATACAGCTTGAGGAGAGAGAGGTAAGTGGTATTCATTATACTATTCTTTATACGTTTATTTTTGAAAAATTTTATGATGTGAGAGTTTTTTTAATTAAGTGAAAATGTTATTATCATACCTTTCCAAGTGTAAGAATTGTTATATAGAGGCCTCTGAGTCACCTTTTGACATAAATTTCAAGTGGTTGAAGTGGTCGTATTGTCCATTGTAGCACAATACAATTTTGTGTAAAATCATTACCTTTGTGTACTAAGTAAAAATAAAAAGTATCTTAATGTTTTCTATATATTCTGAAATAATTATTTGTATTTCCTTAGGACTTTTCAGCATGGCATGGATGATTCTCCTTCAGATTCCTTAAAACCATTTTTCAAGCAACCATTACATTGGCTTTCTTGCATATCACATTTTTACCCTTCTATACTCAGGTGAGAACCTGTGAATGTTATATTATCTATAATTCTATAATTCTTTTTAAAGTTTAAGAAAACTTTTATCCATGGAGGTAAATGCATCTTATAAAAATAACTTCACCTTTTACAATACACAAGTAAGTAAAGAATATTATTTATCTTTTTTAGCTCAAGAATCCAAGATACAGGCCTTATAATTATTCCACTAACTTATAGCTTTAGTGATGTAGTAGAAAATGTGAGTTTTTGGGATTTAGTTCCATTTTAGCTAATTGCCTAGCTGTTTTAAAACTCATCCTTCTTGACCCATGACTGGAGTTTGGCAGTTCTCCAACTAATTTTCAAAAAAAGACAGCAAAACGGGTTAATTTATGTAACTAACTCAGAGCCTTAGAATTAGCTGAAACAGGAATAACTGCCTCATGGGAAAAACTGTCCCACAGTGTGGAATTAGACACACCAGTTATGGGACAGCCATTTAGTAGACTAATGTAGAGTCATGAAAAGGATTGATTATGAGTAGGTATTTCACTTGTTATTTAATTAACTTTACTTAAATATAGGAACAATCATTTAAAGCATCAAATGTACTTCCATTTTGTAGCATTATGTGAAAAGGCAGTTTGATTCTTAGCTGAACATATCATTGGAAAGTATTTTTCCTTAGTATCTGTGAGTAAATATATTATGTCTAGCTAAAGGAGATATTGTTAATCCCCGTACATTCTTGATTCATCTTGGAAATATACCATCAATGATTTCACCATTTAAATTGACTAATTATATTTTTCTCTTGAGGACTAAGAATCCTACCCTTAAATTGAGGTTATGAGAACCCCATACACAAAGTTTCTATAAATATAGCAAACATATATGATTTACCTGTTAAGTGCCTATCCCCATATAGGTAATGAGGTATCCAAGATCAGTGAGACATAGATCTTACCTTCAAGGCCCCTCGTGTATTGTTGTAATTTCACTTACATATAAAACTTTTAAAAGATTTCTGGTTAATTCTTTATGATTGGTTGCTGGAAATGGAATACCCTCAATATCTTGTCATCTCAATACCCTGTCACCTTGCATGTAAATATGCTCTTATGTCATTGAGAATTAAACAGCCAACTCTTTAATACTCATTATCGAAAAAAAAAATTAAACAACTGGATCTTTCAGAGTCAGGTAAGCAAAAATCCCATGTCATTTTGACCAGTTCCAAACTTCTAAACATATTTGTTTGCCACGTTTTTTTCACATTTGCTTTAATCTATTTGTATTACCTGCTTTTATCTTAATCTATAACCATCGGAGTTATGCCCCATTAGATATCACTCTATAAGACTTTCACCTCCAAGCTTGTTCCATTCAGCCCAGCTGGAGGCCTGGGAAGTCATCATGGAAATGGGTTTATCTTTCAAACAACTACTTCTTATAGTTAACTTTTCTGTACCTAAAGAAATTATAAATGTATTAAGACTTTTCTTTCTTTCTGCTTCTGTGTAGCAACCAGTCTCTACTATTATCCTAACACAAAAATTAAAACATGGGGTGACCAGTCAACTCATATTGGAAATGTAATTTGAAAAAAGCTTTCTGGAGGGCAGTTTAGCAAGCTGTATAAAAACCTTAAAAATATTTATGCCCCTTTATCTAGCAATTCCATATCCAGGAATCAAACATAAGAAATTACTTAGAACTGTTGGCAAAGTTTTATGTGAAAGGATGTTCACTGAAGCATTATTTGTGAAAGAAAAAAATGGAAATAAATGTTCCACAGTATGGAATTAGACAAATCAATTATGTGATAGCCATACGGTGTGGAGTCATTAAAAGAGCTGATTTTAAAAAATATTAAAGACAAATAATTGTGATCTATAGTTAAGAGGAAACTGCAGGTTAGTAATTATGACATCATCAAAGTTGGCCCAGTTTTTAGAGTGATAACTGCATATCAAACATAACAAGTGCTTCATGTACATTATCTCTTTTAAACCTTTTCTTTCGTGGAGAATAAAGTAATAAGAAGAGAACAAAGCTGGGAGGCAGACTTGAATCTAGGGTTGGTACCTTTTGAAGTTCAAGCTTCTGACAACTACACCTCTATCTTTCAAGGGGAAAGCAGTTCAGGGTGATGTTAACAAGAATGTGTGAAAAATCTAAATCGTCAGTTATCCGTTATATAAAGTCATTTTTATGGTTCAAAATTGTGGGGGTTCTGATATACTAATGTATAGTGTTTATCTCAAAGGGAGGAATCTTGTATGTCGATTCCCCAAACTCACAGGATAAGAGAACCTCTGTTTTCCACAGGATGAATGTTTATTGAGATGTAGGATACAATTGAGAAGTATTGAGCCATATTCCTATACAAATAGCATTAAAAATGTATGCATAAAAAACAAATGTTAAAAGGATATATACCAGAGAGTTTATAGTTTTTATCTTTGGTAGGATTGTAAAGTATTTTTATTTTTATTTTTATCTGTGTGGTTCTCTATATTTTCCAAATTTCCTATAATAAAAACAGTTTAATTTTACTAAGTTAAAAAGTTTTAAAAAAGCAAAAAGAACCCCATTGTTTTATTGCTCTTTTGTTCACATAACTTACCCTATTACCTCCCTACAGATATTTCTAGCTCTGCATCTTTAGCTCTGAACATTTGCCTTTACCCCAATATGTCCAGCTTCCTATGTTTCTTAAGTGACCCACTGTATTACTGGAAACCCAAAATGATGTCCTTGATTGAGCCTTCCTTCCACTCTTCCCTTGTTTTCCATTCCTGATGTCTTTTCTCTTATTCTTTAAACACATCCAGGGCAGAAACTTAAGAATGATTTGCATGTTGAGCTGCTGCTTTGCATATTCTCAGTGTGGTGATGTTCATTTACCTCTTCCTCCATAGTTCTCTTAGAACCATCCTTTCTTTCCAACTCATTATAACAACCTTAGTCTGTCTTACTATTATTTATCATCTTTAAATAACTGTTTTCATTACATCAGTCTTCTGCTCAAGAACCCGTAGTAGCTTCTGTTTCACCGACACTGTCTATCCTGGCTTATTTCCTGAAGCACCCAACAGTCTTCTCTGCTTCAGCCCTCAGTCTTCTCACTTGTTTTTAAGACACAATTATTTTATACCTTTAAATTTTATTTATTGCTTATTATCAACTTCAGTTCTTTTAGTTATATAGTTTTCTCTCCCAGGATGCTTTTGGTTCTCTCCTTTGCTTTTCTAAATTCTCTATACCAGGTACAGTATGAGCCTCCCCTACACTGAGTGCAGTACTTTCTGACAATTATTCTCCAACGAGTCCATATAAATCTGTTTAGAAAGATGTGATCTGTATAATTGATGATTCGACATGTTCAGAGCAGTGGTATAGTCAAAGGAACTTAGGACAGCAGTAAAAGTAATTTCAAAATTACTCAAGTTATTGACTTGCATTTGTCCAACATTGAAATGGGAATTCCTAGACCATCATCTTATGACCTTTAAAATCTCCACTTTTCCCTCTATTTTTCTCACATATATCAGCTGTTTCTGTGTGTCTTTTACCCCCAAGTTATCTTTCAAAACTCCATTTCTCACTTTAGCAACTAAAATAAACTGTTCCGGGAAATACATGGGTCAGATGATGACAAACTAAAAATATTTTAGAGTTCTCATTTTTGAAAAGTGGAAACTTAGAGGATATGTGACCGAAATACTTAATATTACAAAGGATCTTAATAATTTATTCATCTACTTGCTCGTTTATTTATACCTGTGCATTATTTCAGAAAGGATTTCAGTCAGCTTTAAATAGTATTAAATATATGAAGATAATAACTTAAAAGTAGGTGAGAAGGAAGAAATAGAGCAAGGAGGATATGAAATTATAACTTAAGAGTTACAAATGCATAAATGGTTATATGGATCATATATTTGTCTATAGGATTACTAGAGAAAACTATGAAGTTTACAAATTGGTAAAAACAGAATTTTTCATGTTTTCCTAGAATCTCTAGAACAGAGTTTAAAAGAGTTTGCTTTAGGGAAAGTAAATGTATTTTCAAAGTAATAAGTAAAATGTACTGTTCCTAGCAATAGTATAGGCTAACAATGTGAGTTGATTTAGAAAAGATAATTAATGTCATATTAAATTAAACTAAAGCATTTGGAGAATATATTAATCACAAGGTTAATACTATGATACCATACTGTGCTTTTATATAAATGTTCAGGAAAGAGTACTATCTTAGTTATACTGTGCTGTGTTATAATGCTTATTATTTTCAAAATCTTCATTTTCTTGTATATTTTTTAAAATTTCCAAATATTTTTAGGTCTTCCTTAGCTAAGTAGATCATAACTGCATACCGAAATCAAGTAGTATAATCAGTGTGAGTAAACAGTCCATTCATTCTACACTGCTCGTTTTCTTTTATGATGACAACACGGTGTCTTGATTTGTGGACAGTCCATTCTGAGCTATAGGTATTTCTTTCTACTATACTTTTGTTTCTATTATGCTTTTACTGTAGGCAACCTTGTTTTAAATTTATATACCTTCTTTATATATATTAAGCTACCTTTGGCTTCATTATGTTATATGCTATGTGAGTCTTTTATTTTGTTCACCTAATGTTTGTCCATTCATTCAATAAATGCATTTAAAATTTTTTCTCCAAGTAAGGCATTGTGCTAGGTATTAATGTTGAGAGAAAAGTTAGGCAGTGAAGTTTGAGATTAAGTCTCTTTCCTCAAATAGCTACATACTGGTGAGGAATACAACTTTCACGACCTACTTAACAATAGCATAAAATACCATTGTCCACTTCCTCCACCTTAAGACACACTATTGTTTTCTTCTTGAGATATTCTCCCAATTTCCTTCTTCTTTTCCTATTTCTGTTTCTCTGTCTTCTTTGCAGGTTCATCTGCTTTGAACTGGCCATTAAATATTGAACATCCTTAGAGTTGTATCATAGAACATTTTTCCAGGTGAAGTCATACATGCCTGCAGCTTCATGTACTCCTCATGTGTACCCAAATTCGTATCTCTAATTTTAACCTCTCCTGGGACTGCAGACCCATATGTATATCTATGGGTGACAACCATACATGAATGCTTGAGATTTACACGTGGATTATGAAGACGCCTCAAACTCAACATGAGCAAAACTAAACTTAGGATATTCCCCTCCAAACTAATCCTCTTCTGTTATTACCTATTTTGGCTAGTGGTACCTCCATGCAATTGGCTAATGGTACCTCCAAGCCACAGACCTAAGAGGCAATACCTCCCTCTTTCTTTTCTACTATATCTAATCCATTACCAAGTCTCATTAATTTTAAACCATAATATCTGCTATCACATGGCACAATCTTTGCCTTAGTCCAAACCATCAACTCTCCCCTGACTTCTGCAAAAATCTCCTCTTTTCCTTCCTGTGTATATGTTGACTCCCATTTCCAATATTCTCCAAACTGCAGCCAGATATTTCTCAAACCCAAAACTAAGTTTTATCATTTTACATGTATGGCTTAAAAACCTTCCATGAATTTCCCTTTGTCCTTAAATATATACAGAAAACATTTTTAGCATGGCCTATAAGACCTATATAGATGTAGATTACCTATCTCTGCAACCTCTTCTGATACTACAGTACCCTGTGATTCTGCTCTTCACATATTAGCCTGTTTACATCGTCTTGCTTTGCTGTGTTCCTTTCTGCCACAGGATCTTTGCCCATGCTTTTCCATTTTCTTGAAATCACCTAGTTGATGCCAACTTATCTTCCTTTCTCAACTCCAATATGACTTCTGTAGGAAAGCTTTTCATTTAACCCCAAAGACTAGTCCACTTATTATTATTATATCTTCTAACAACATCTTTTGCTTTTCCTGTATTGAGTTTTCCTAATTGTAATCATATCTATATTTGTATGATTATTGAAACTGTGTATGTATTCCCCACTAAATTCTGTAAAAATAAGGACTATTTTTTTTTGCTTGCTATCGTTTCTCTATGGCCTAGCACATAGAAATCAGCCAACAAATATTAGTTGAATAAATGAGTGAGAGAAGGACTAAATGTGTTCAAAGTAGTATTGTATCAGGTATTACAATATTAAATGGTACATTTAACTGTTTTCAATCATTTGTTCTGAGTGGTAACACTCAGGCATGGGAAGCATGGTCTTATTGAGGAGGTGGCTTCTAGTATCCTGAAGAGAGAACATCTGGGGAAGAGAATGAAAAAAGAGCTTTGGTCTCCCAGCTGCTGCTGACAGCTGTTCCACAGGACTGAGAAAAAGAGCTTAGAGAGCTTGTATTCTGATGAGGTGCCAAGCTTTGACATGGAGCCAACATCCAGGGGAGAAGTAATGAGAACTTTTTAACACCAAAGCTCTTAAGTAGCTATTCCGGAGCATGGATGGACAGGCAGCGGGATCTTTGATAAGATTTTCAGAAAGTCACATGCCTATGGAGCAATTATTAAATGAAAATGTCAAATGAACTAGGTACTTGATGTACCTAGATTTCCTAAGGTTTATATCTATGCATATCTTTCATTTTCTATTATGTTTTAAAGGCATTATATAAATAATAACATGGCAATTGAACCAGTAATGAGATAATAGAAGACAACTATAAGTTTTTATATTAGGGAGACATGGTTTGTAGACTTATATAGTTTTGTAGTTTGGGGAAGTAAGTTGATCTATGTGATCTTCAGTTTCCCTTGCTATATGAAACTATTTATATTTATATCGACCTACTTGAAAACAGTATGCAATATCATTGTCTACTTCTTTCATCTTGAAACATCTTCATTCCTTAACTTCTGATATACTCTCATGGCAGTCATGAAGATTAAGTGAATTAATGTGCCTACATGGCACTCATCACATAGATACTTACTAAACAATCATTTGATATTGTTGTGTTAGTAAAGAGCTACATATTTTAGAAAGTTGCAGATTTTATCAATTATCTAAACATGTTAAAAGGACCTACTATATATATAAGATAAAGTGTAGAGAATATTGAACTGCTTCCTCATTGGATCTCTGCACTTATTAGAAATATGATGCCAGGGGAGAATTTTCTTCAACTCCCTGTAACAGGATATTAATTATCTGGTAGACAGGGACCAGTAATAGTTAAAAGCTCCAGAGAGATAACTTCGGCTCCTCAGAAAGAGTGGCTGAGTAATTGGATAGTGTCCAGTGTCTCAAGGAGTCAAGTGCTAGATTAGTACTTCGGAAAGAGTCCTAAACTGATGGCTGAAATGTAATATTATTTTAAAAATTAAAATAAGACTTTTATAGATTTTTAGAAATGGGTATACTAACTTGTGTAATATTAAAGTGTGGAGGTAGGGTTATGACTTTTAGGTATGATTTTTGGGTGATTCTGAGGAAATAAGGTCATTTCAAGTGAAAAAGTTTAATTCGCTAAAATCAGGAAATAATAGAGGTTCTCATAGGTTGAATGCCTCCCCTCTAAGTTGTACATCAGTTAGTGTAGATACAACCAGCCTTGAAACAATGAGACTCTTTAAGAATGTCAACTTACCTTATTGGACAAAGTTATTAAAAATCAAGGCAAATACTATATACACACGTTTAGGTGAACCCTGCCTAATTTCTGTTTATTAGATTACCTTTAATTATAAAGATCAAAGAGACTTCGCTATACCCATTGTAGAGATTAAAATATATGCAAACATTTTCAATGCTATAACTACATATATTTTATGCCTTTTTGGTTAAAATGATAGAGAAAATATTTTGGTTTCCCACCCCCCCCACCCCAAATCTTTTCTCAGGTACTAAAGTTATCTTCTTAAAGGAAGATGACAAAATTGCTTTAAAGATTTGTCTTTGCTTATTTTCCTAGAAAGATTTTGAAGAATCAGTTTTGGAAAGCAAAGTATAGTAATACTGGGGCTTCCCCACTGCTTTCATTTTCCCACTTTAGGGCTTTTACTCTCAGTTTCTCTTTAGTTATGCCTTTGCCTTTGTTCTCTGAATCATGTAACTTATGGTCTCTGGTATAAATTTGGACCAGTAATCCTTGACAGGAACCATCTGGTCGAAATCAGTCCCTAGATACCTTGAATAACATGCTCCAATTTGGGAATTAGCCTTGAGACCACAATCTTGATTTTGGGTCAAAACCATGGTATCCTCAATCAGGAGATTAAATAGAGCCCAATGGCTTCAATGCTGGAAAGTAGGACTTACTCACAAAATAACAACCAGGTTATGTGGACAGAAATGTGGAGTAGTGGAATGAATATGGATTTTAAATTCAGAGAGACCTGGGTTCAAGGTCCAGCAGCCACATTTATTAGCTAAATAAACTTGGATGAGTTTCTCAATAATTCTGAAACAAGGATTAAGTGAGATGAATACTAAATGTCTCCATGCATGTCTTATTTTGGATTTCCCCAAGAAGCAGACCTTGAGACAAGGACTCAAGAGACAGTAGTTCATCTACTAAGTGGAAGAAAAAATAGGAAGAGGAGTGAGTAAGCGAGACAAAGGAAGAGGGCAAATAAAAATTAGTGTAATCAAGCCAACTACCAAGGAGTAACCAGAACTTAAATGTTCTGGAGAAATTCTTGGAGCCATTGTGAAATTCACATTTCAAAGTTATCCCACCAAAGGAGCAAGGATGCTAAGGTATTTATACAGCAGTTTCCATCAGTTATTGATTGAGGGCTGCACTGGCAGTGTTAATTAACTGGCATTTTCAGGCTCTCTTGCTGGAAGGTAGAGAAATGCAGGTTCTTAATCAAGCCAGTACCAGCCAAGTGGTAAGGGCGAGAGGATGTGGAGACATTGACAAAATGTGCTTTGGTCTATCCCTTGCACAACGGAAATCCACCCATTTCCCATGGTAAGTGCTCTGAGTCCTATCCTTGATTCTTCTAGGTAATAGTTGGTCAGAATTTCTTTAGAAAAAAATGTTTTATTACATTAGAGTTAGTGGGACAAGCTAGAGTATCTCCTGATGTAATTATTTCAGAGTCTGCAAGTGATATTCCTTATTATATTCCCCTACTTCTTATTCCAGCTTCCTCTCACCCTCAAGCGTCAAAATGCTGATCTCTGTTGTTGCCAAGGGGAATCGCTGAGCCCTTTATTCCTGAGGGGTTGAACCCCTGGCTGTCATTTCACTTACCGGTGTGTGGTTATTTCACTTGCATATTTATGGTGATTACAAGTCATAAGAGGAAAAAGGAGTTGCCCTGGTGAATCCTTTGAATTATAGATGTATTCCTCTCTACTGCTCTTATGCAGTAGCAACTCTAACTTCTCATGGCAATTAGAGTTAATTGCCCTTACCAGTATAGTAACTCATTTCTTTGCCTGATAGACTGCTGGCATGGGAAGTGAAAAACGGCCAGACTGCAGCCGTAACTTAAATTTAGTAAGATTCTTAACCGTTCCCTGGTAGAGGATTACCACAGAAACCAGGACCTCCATTCTCACAATGCCTGTGGAGATTACCACGATAGAAAGCACTAATTCCCCCAAATGGATCATCAAGAGTACTGGGGAGAGGGGTCCCTTCTACTTTTACCTGTTGGTGCCCAGATCCATGTAGTTTATCTGTTGAGGACACAGTATCATATAATGGCTGTTGGTTCAAAGTGAATATTAAATCTTGAAGGACAGTACCCTAATCCCACAGATTGTCATCTACAAGCTGTGGAGCTCAGAGTCCATTCCAGTGTTCCACTAGTCTGGCAGCTTCTGCATGACACATGTATGGTGGGATCAATGACTCCCATGGTCATATGGTCTAAGCCGTAAGGTTGCTCATATTGCAGTGGAAACTCAGGCTGGCGTGCACTAATAGAACCAAGATTTTTTAAACTTTCTATTATAATACGAATACATATTTTTAAATTTCAGAAATTACAACTGAAGTACTAGAAGAATTTTTATAAAGTAAACATCTGAATACAGCTAAGATTTTGCCTGGTGATTCTATAAAAGTAATCTGTTAGTTTCATAAATTAATAATGATTGAATCTCATTATTGTATCCTTACTCTCTGGATTTGAAAAATTCTTTAGGCCAATTTATATCCAGAAATATAGCACTTATTAGAATATAAGCCTAATATAACCCAACCATAAATTCATCCTGTCTCTCAATACAAGATTTATACATTCCAGTGGTTTTATACATTTTTCTTTTCTTCTTTGTATTATAGTGGAATTCAACATGTACATATTTGATACATATATATAAAAATATATATAAAATTTCCCTTTCTGTCATTTTTTGTGAGGCTAATCTCACTTTCACAGCTCTACCAGCTCAAAGGATGAGGGAACATATGCTTCTCCATATGCCCAACACAGACTCCTCAATGCATTTATTACTCAGAGCTTAGTGATTGAGGAATGTTTGTAATATTTTATTTTTCCTCATAGTGAGTCATTCTACTGTACATTTCAAAATTTGTGATAAGTTGAAAGATCCCAGAATTGAGGTACATTTCAACAAACAGCTTCCCATCTGGTAAATGAGGGGTTTTATTTATAACCAGGTATTCAGATACAGTGGTATGAAATTACACTAAAATTATTTTGTTTTATTACATGTCTAAAGGGCTGAGCAAATCATTAACCCCCTCCAATCTATTCTCCACCCTACTGTCAGATCAGGAAACTCATCTGCCTTAAACTCGTCAATGGGCCCCAAATCCCCACCATGGCTAATGAGGCCCTCCATGATCTGGCTCCTGTCTCCTTCTTTAGGTTGTCTCTCAAAGATCCCCCTCTTTTTCTACACTCCATCGAACTGGATTGTTCAGTTCATTAAATGTATCCCTAAATCAGCACACAACTCAAGTAAAATCTATAGGTAGGAAGTGTTCAAAACTTAAGTCAATTTTACTATACCACTTACCACCAATTA
>NW_006436298.1:23835948-23914679 GCF_000325575.1 Pteropus alecto | reverse complement strand
CAAGCAAGTTCCCAGAAGTTAGCACTTGGAGTTTAGGAGAGAAATAGGGACTGCCATCATGAGGATTTGCTTCAGCGTTTCAGTCTGAGGGGCTCACCTAGTGGATTCTTCTCTTGGTATCATGTCTGGAACTACTGCAAGAGCCGGACCAATTTGGAAATGCCCAAGGTAATTCAGAACGCCTGAAGTGGTGGACTTGAATCTTCTGCATGAGAGTTAAGTAAAATAGCTCCCTGCTCCTCTCTCCACCACCCACCCAGGGCAGGAGTTTCCCTAGCTAACACAGGCCTCAGCAATTGCCCAAGGAGTTTCTCTATTTCGAGTCATGTTTATCAGAGTCTCACATGGGAAGCCTGAGTTGGTTCAAAGTCCAGATGCGGGCTGAGAAATTTTGTGTATCATAAGGTTGTGAGATGTTCCAAATGCCAAGCCAAGCAGAAGATGCTTTGAAATTTCTTCATTTTATATCTTTGCATCCTCTCACTTTCGCTTAAACCAGCCTGTTGGCAAAGCATCACTGCCCTGTCCCCCGCCTTTTTTTTTTTTTGGTAAGAGTTTGCCTACCCATTTGTGGGCATATGATTCAATCAGCTAACATTCACAGAGTGCTTAAATGTGTTTAGTTCACTGGTAGGAGCTTTGGAGGTTAAAACAAGTTTTTGTGACCTCACGAGACTTGAATCTGAGTAGAGAGATAAAGCTTTAACTGATGAAATAATAAAATGCTTAAATGTGTATATTTTGCCATAAGTGTGTTAATTCAGAGCGAGATAAACCACGATGGAGAGAAATGTTTAGTGGAGACTTCACAAAGAAAGTGATATCATTGCTGCTGATTGAAGGATGGGTAGGATTAAGATAAGTAAAGGATTATGAAGAATTCATTGCAGGGGCGGCAGCCGAGTTAAACTTGAATGGGCATAAAGGCGCAGAGGCAGGAAAGACGAGGCCGACTAGGTCTGTCCTTACTATCTGTGCTCCAGGAAACACTGCCTACCACAGTGGTTCTCAAACCTTAGTGTACATCAGTATCTCTTGGAGGGGCTTGTTAAAGCACAGATTTCTGGGGCCCATCTCCAAAATTTCTAAGGGATGAGGCTTGGGAATTTGCATTTTTAATAAGTTCGCAGGTGACACTGATGTTGCTGGTCCAGGGCCCAGGCTTTGAAAACCACTGGTCTAGACTCTGTTATATCTGGATGGTTCACCACTCTGTAAATTTTATCTGGAAATGATCCTGCAAATTGTTTCTCTCAGCAATATCCTTTGTTCTGCTTTTCTCCACTCTGAAGTTTATCGTCCTCTCATTCATGTTTTTACATTGTTCAATCATACCTTTCCTTCCCAATGCCACCTTATTCCCACAATCCTTATGGCAGCAACCAGATTGAGTTTGATTATTTCTTGCCTTTTTTGTTGTGGTGGTTGTAAGCTGATTTTAGATACTGTGACCTTTAGCCAAGCTAAACTTTAAGATTTTAGAAGGAAAAAGTGAATTATGTTATCCGTTTTCGCCTTCTACTTTACTTTCTTATCTCCTACTGATTCATTAGTAAATGAAAGTGGTGATGTCAGGGACCTGATTTCCATTTTGTGTTCAACACATGTTAATTTCCCAAGGAAAAGCTTATTTGCTTTGGAATTATCTCTCTTTGATGAAATGATTACCAAGTGGGTAGCTGTGTGACTGTTAGAGTAGTTCTGATAATTGCATGTTGATTTAAGGCTTTATGTATTAAATAATTAGATTGCAGTTGACCCTTGACAGAACCTTTGAATTCCTTTAGTTTTATCAGCAATCATAGTTTATGACAAATTTAAAAGTAGCCAAAACCCATTGTAACTTCTTTCTATGAATAATGAAAGGAGTTGGTAACATACAGTAGGTAGTCATATAGTTGGTGAATGAACAAATAAATGTATTCTGAATAAATTCATAAATGATTTTTATTTGTTCTATGAAACTAAAACAGACATAGTTCTGTGAAATATAGGCATGGTTATTTTGTATCAGTTTTAAGATTGGCAGGCTACCAAATGTTAATTTGCTTTTAGCTAGTTGAGATTAAATGTAATTCCTTCCCTGAGCAACCCTAAAGTAAGCAAGCGTGAAAGCATTTTCAGAGTAATCTTGAAGGAATTGACATTTAAAGGAGTTAGCATTACATCTGTACTTTAAGGCTATTAATTTCATAGATAAATTAACTTCATTATTCCATCTTTATCTTGCATTTTGAAAGGACTCCATCAGCTGGACGACTGACAACCGAGGGTCAATTGAAACTGCTCTTATCCCAGCCAGGTTGTAATTGGAACCTGCTTCTGGAAACCCTACTGCATTGTGATGGTTTTTTACTGAGAGTCTTGCTAAAGAGCTCAAGTGAGTATTTGTAGTTATGAGACTGTCCTCAAAAAACCCAGTCATTGTTTGAGTTGAATGAAATTTTTTTCCCAATCGAATGTTGGCAGAGGAATGTAAATCAACTGCATTATATCAACAGTCAGTGGGGTTCGCAGCAGGCAAAATATTGAATTGCTTTATAAACCTATTGGAAAGAATTTTTTTCAGGGACTCTGAATGAGGGAAAACAATATTTTTATATAACACTCTTCTATCATAACTACCATTATATAGAAATATAGAAATGTATCAATATCTGGGTTTTGAAATGCCTACAAAAATTATAGGAACACAGTTACATATCCAAAACTGAAGTATCAATTAGACTTAAGAAGAGAAAGATGGAGAAAGAGAGGGACTGCATTGGAACCATACTAGAAATTTCAGTAGATTGTGAAGAGTGCTTATATAACTTACAAACAAGCAAGCTGCGGCTTACAGCCGTATCCATTGGGGCATGAAGACATAATCATGGAAAATTATGAATAGAAATTGAGGAATAATGGAAGACCATACTTCTCTTAATCAGACTTTCTTTTTTTCATTGTAAGTGCTATTTTAGAAAACAGTAGGTAATGTTATACCAATCTAATGTTATATCCCACTGCCCTCTTGCTATGCCTGTGAAGAGTTTTCAAACCATTTTCTCATACCTCTACACTTTTCTCCTTCTATACTGCACATGACGTCAGATTAATTTTATCAATCACTAGTTTCACTTTCAGTGTCTCATCGCCTGCAGGACCAAATCCATGTCCTTCAGCCATTCAAATATGACCCTGCACTAGTTTTCTAATCTTGTTTCCCACTATTCCTTTGTGCGCATGCGCACACTCACATGCACACGCACACGCACACACACACGCACACCCATTTCAGCCATTGTCCCCAGAGCGCTGTGTATGTGTTCCCTGCACACGTTCGCTCACCCATTTTTCTTACATGAAAGACCTTTTATACGCAGCTCGGTTTCCACCAGTCTGCAAGGGCCAGCAGTGTCAGATCTTTGAAAGCTCCAGCTCACACTGATCTCTTCCTCCCCTGAACTTCACAGTATCCCTTATTTTGGCTGTGTATTCACTCTTTGCATACTCTGCCTTATATAGTTATGATATTTGTATATGAATGAGGCAGATGTCACCAGAACTTACCAGCTTGTTAACATAAAAAGGAAGTTCAGAGCAGTCCCCAGTCCAGATCACTACAGTAATTTCTGAGAATGTCTAATTTCTCAGATCTGCTCATGACCAGTTCCCCATGTTCTTCTCTTCCATCCATCTTAATGTTTGTTTCCCAAAAGCCACTCAGAAAGAGGTGCCTCTCTGCTGAGACCTTTTGGGAATACTGCTTCTCCCCGATGCTCTCAAATCCATAAAGATCTATGGTGCCAAAGGTCACCACAACTTCTCAAGCCTCACCGTGGTCCATGCAGCAGTTTGCAGATTACCCCTCTCCCAAACTCTGAATCTGACTTTATTCCCTTAGACCCCAAGCAACACTGTTCATGCTTCACATCTCAGAAAGTTCACTTGAAAGAATTTCTTTAGCTTCAGGCTGTAACTCCACTCTCCTAAAGGGAAAACGAATGCTAGGAAAACTGCTTCCTCAAGTAGCCAATATTTATTGTTGACTTATTTAGGTGTCGGGCACTGTGCTAAGCACTTTACACTTGTTATCTAATTTGATTCTTGTTATAACCTTATAAAGTATATACTTTTGTTATCCTCATATTAAAAATAACGACATTAAAGATTAAGACAATGGTACTTACCCAGAGATACACATAACTGATAGATATATGGTGGGCAGAACTGGATTTTGAATCAAGCCAGAGCTCTGCCCGCTGCCCTTTCTGTACTAATATTCATGCATATTAAACTCTGGAGAGAACTATCTGGAAGAATTGTAATCTGTACACTCTCAGGTTGGATGGACCAGAACACCCTGATGCATGTGCATTTAACTGATCTTTCCTGTTATGTAGTTAGGGCTGATCATAGATTTTTATATTCCTCGTCAAGCTAGAACAGTGCTTTGTATAAAAAAAAGGAAAAAGAAAAAGAAAAAGTCCAGTGATTGACCAGTCAATGATCAATTAGGACTTAAATATGAAGCAAGGTGGCTATGTGAGTGACATGGGTAGTATCTGAGACAGCTAGAGAGTTCCTTTAACATGACCATTGAAACTCACAAACATGGTCCCAGAGGAGAAATTGTCTCTTATTGATAGGGTTATATAGACTAGTCTAGAAAATCAGTTGAGATCAACCTTTTGACTATACCGATATGGCCACTAAGTAGAGGAAGAACAATTGTAGTCGTGAAGATTTAATCACATTTTCTTACAAATAAATCCCACATTTACTTATCAAAAGTATTAGATTCACTTCTACTATCTACGAAAGATTTACAGTTATCAAAGTTAGCATATTGTATCACCTTCAGTTTGGTTCTTGTGGGCTGCACAAGTGTATTTACCCAATCTGCTCAAATACCCATCATTTTTTCCCCCAAAGACCATTAGGTGTTTGATTGGGGTTATATAGCCACTCTGGTGTTGTCTTGTATTGATTTATTAGCTACTTTAAATATTATAAGGATGAAGTGACATAATTACTAATCAATTGATTGACTGACTTATTAATCTCCAGTAGAATTTTATCACTTTAAGTTAGAAACAATATATTCATGAATCTTACTAACCGGACTAAGATGAAAACTATTATGTAACAAAAATAAGTTTGTAATGTTTTTTGCAGAGATTTCCTTTTCATTTGTTTAGAACTCTCAAGAGTATTTCAGAACACCATTCGGTAATTTAGAAGTTTGATCATATTTTTAGGAAAGCAAAACTTTAAAGTAAAATATGCTGAATTAGATATTTCAAGCAACATAATTATCAGCTTTTTTATGGAAGCATTTTTTTTTTTAATAAAGAATGTCTTTTTCGGTCTAATTGATAAAATTTAACTTTGTGTTAAATTGGCTCATGAATAAGAATAAAGAGATTTTAAGTACATATTTTATTACACATATTTTAAAACAAGGGTCTCTTCATTCAATGAGCAGTTATTAAATTCTGTTAGGTACAGAATTTTTTTGATAGTCATATACTATAAAGATTAAAACATATGGGGTTTTTTTATATTGAGAGTGATGTCTGTAGCTTTTGGTTTTACTCTATGAAAATGATTTATCAGAATTTCTATTTATTTTAAAAGAATCAGCAGAATATATATGGTAGGACTATCTTGTAATATTGAGATGCAATTTCACTGAGGATGAGAAAACAGCAAAATTAAACAAATGAACTGTAAAATTTTAATTTATGATATAGGCTTCCTAGGCTATCTCTTCTAGGAAGTAGAATCATGTTTTTGCCATGTATAATAATTCCTCCTGTATAAAAATATGCAGTAGTTTGAAGGATCAATTACACTGCTAAAATTTGATTAAAATAAACTGATTTCACCTGGTAGGTGGTTTATAACATTCTTTGGCTACAGTTCAGTTGGCATGAGAAGGTAATGTCTGTTGGTTTTATTTTTAACTTAGGCCATCTTAAATTTGAAGGTAAAAAAAAAGCTCTACAAATGTTTACAGAAGATTTTAAAATTGTAAGACACTATTTTGGATTACTGACTTTAAAATCCCAGGGCAATTGTTTTGGTAATTACCTCACTGAGGCCACATGGACTAAGCAGTTTCTTACATGTGGTATCAAAGGAACAAATATTTGGCAATTTTCCAATTGTTAGCAGGTGGCCTTTTCCTGCTGGTGACATTTGGATGAAGTGTGACTAACATTCTTTCCTTTGCCCATTATCGCAACAATGATTTCCAGTGAAACTGCTTAGCTTCTTGTAATTTGCAGTTGTAATATAATAACAACAAACTAGCAAATACATAATATTTAATGTGTTCCAGACATTGTTTCTAAGGGCTTTAAATGTATTCACTCACTGAATTCTCATAACAGCTTTATGTAGGATATCATTATCGTCTCCATTTTACAGGTGAGGAAACTGAGACACATAGAAATTAAGTCACTTGTCCAAGTCACATCCTCTTAAGTGGGAAAGCAAGATGTGATCCAGATGGCTGGCTTCCAGAGACTGCTTTCACCTACCACACTACACGACATCCAAGCCAGTTTGCACAATTCATGGGAGCTATCTGGAGCCTCTTGAATGAATAATTTTGATAGTACATTTTGTACTTTTATCCTTGTAACAAAGTGCCTAAAGTTAATCAAGAAACAAATCAGCAGAAAATTCTAGCTAAAGGGCTGCTACCTCTACCAAGCAATGGTTGACTTAAAATGAAAAAATCAATTCGAATTCTCCTATTTTATAGTTAAAATTTTCCTGATCTTTGGAGTCACAGAAGGCATATAATGACAGAACCTTGGTATTTTGTTATTCAGTGGTGTGTGTGTGTGTGTTATTTTATTTTGTAAGTATGACAAAGTGATGACCAAAATTAAAATATGCTCCCTCGTGGTGTCTTTAGTGCACCTAACGTTGATATCGTAGGCTGCTTTTGCTAGTGATGACATCTGCACTCTGACTTGTTCAATCTTTTCTTCTTTGCTGGATTTGTACCCCGTTCCTACTGGGAACACTAGAACCATATTTGTGCATAAGCGTCTTAAGGAAAAAGGCAGTTGCTCCAACACCAGTGACCTTTCAGTTGTCCCACATATGTACCAAGTTCTTTTCACCTATAGAACCTTTGAAATATTGTTTTTTGTACTTAGAATCTTCTTCATTTCCATTTCCTGGCAACTATTAGTCATCTTTTAGCTTAAATATTACTTCCTAGGAAGTCATCTTTGATGGTCTCATAAGATCCCACTGTAATTGCTTTTGTAACCCTTGTCATAATTTTAAGTGAAAGATTAATTGACATAATTGTGTAGCCAATGTCTGTCTCAGCCACCGCGAATTCCAGGAGGGCAGGGACAGCTCACCATTGTATCCCCATTGCTTGGCCTGGTTCTCGACACTTCAGACTGGTACTGAGCACATACAACGTGCTTAAAAAGTATTTGTTGAATGAATGAGTGGAGGCCAATTAACTTTCTATGACAGCAGAAAGTTCATTCATTAGCTTTGTAATCTCTCTGAATTTGTTTCCTCATTTCCAAATGGGGTACTAATATGACCTTATGTGTTCATTTTGAGGTTTAAAAAAGTAAAGTTAAGAGGTACTTAATTTATATTAGTTTCTTTCTTTCTTTCTTTTATACTGAATGCCTGGAAAAATATGCATGATGTATTTTTCTTCTGTAATCACCCTTCTTGGGTGCTCTATTCAGTGGTCTCTCCCTCTGCTTTTCATCAATTCTCCTCCTCTGTATCTCCTACAAGGTAGGTTTTCCTCCTTTGACACCTGTGTGCCTGAGAAGGCGGTGCCCTAGCAGCTGTCATGCAAGTGAAGAAAACTGGGCCAAATAAATATTTCCAAGTTCTGTATATTATAGTACTCCTTGAGAAACTGTACATATAGCTTGGGAGAACGGTGGTATGGATTTTGCTATGATGTTCCACCTACACAGAATCAGATCTAATCTGGTTTGACAGTGGCTGAAGTATTTCATATTCTATCTCTTCATGGCACCTATAATATGTCTAATATAACTAAAGGGAAATGTTTTTTCTATAGTAGTTAATGTGCTTCTAGTGTTAGCATGTAAAATGAGTAGGCATTATATCACAAGTGATACTATTATTGTGAATTTATGTAGCATATTTTTATCAACAACTCAAAGTGTTTGGATGTATTATTTAATGTATTACTCTTGGATTATTAGGACCATTTTGCAAATGAGGAAACTTCGATACAGAGAAATTGGGTAGATTGCTCCCTTGCTGTTTAAGTGGTCCTTGCTAAAAGAACCATTATACTGAAAGTATATCTATTGTTTTTAAATGAATTCTAAAAAGAAAACATGCTTTGTGGAAATATTATTCTTAGAACTAAAAAATAATATTCTCTTGAATTAATTTCTAAAAATATTTTGTTACTTGATTTTATAAATACATTCCCTAGTCAGCTAATATAATGAGCATTGCTAGGTATAATAAGGCATTGTTCTTAGCTGGAGATGCAGTGGTAAACATGACATACCATATTGCCTTCATATTCTGGGGGATTACTCGCTGGAGAAAAGTAGAAGAACAGACCTTATAAAGTAAAACGATATAAAAATTAGATAAGTTCAACTGCTAATAAGTACCACAAAATGCTTTTTCTTAGAGTGAATGATAGGGATTGAAAAATTGGATGGCAATTAAAGGATGCTCTGAAAAGCTGACACCTACGTATACTCGAGGGTGATTTGGAGTAAATGGAAGATGTCTTTATGCAGTATTATATATTTGGAATATTTCTTCTAATATTTTAGACTAAGAGCCAGCAAACTTTTCCTATAGACAGCCAGAGAGTAAGACCATACAGTCTTTATCACAACTACTAAACTCTGCCATTGTAATATGAAAGCAGCCACAGATAATCATGGCTGTGCAGAGAAGGAAAAAGTTTTTCTGGACCCTCTTAGGGTCCCTGGCTGGGTTTGAAAAGCAAACTGACAAAGACAGAGTAATAAGAGACAAGCATACAAATTGATTTGATACATGTTTTATGTAACATGGGAGCCCTCATAAGTAAATGAAGACCCAAAGAAACAGTTCATCCTGAGTATTTTTAAGCTAGGCTTAATGAAGAATGGACAGTTGTGGAGAAATATGGTAGGTCAAGGAGTATGAGTTAAGTGTAACAAAATGGGGAAGATTAGCAAGGCCTGTTTGTTAGGATTCTCCTCAGCGTCCCTTTGAGTTAAGATAAAAGGATGCTCCTTTTCTCTTTTCCTTCTGCTTTTCTCTCGTGAGGGTTTTATAACCTCTTTCAGGAAAGAAGGGGTTTCATGAAGGTCAGAGTAACCTTCCTGCTTTTGCTGTTTTCTCAAACTCCTTTAGTTTATAATAATAAATGCGCCAAGGTGCCATATTTGGGGGTAAAATGTCCTGAACCCCATCAGCTGTATTCTAATGGAATTTTATTTATGGACACTAAAATTTAAATTCATATGGTTTTTGCATGTCTTTCAACATATTCTATTTCTGATTTTTTTCAACCGTTTAAAAATATAAAAACATTCTTAGCTTCTGGGCCATAAGGAAAAAAAAAAAGACGATGGGCTAGATTTGTCTCCTAGGCTGTAGTAGCCAACCCTTGTTCTAGAATATTGTGCAGCACCCAAACCCCAAGGTGGCTTTATCATTCTTCTGCAATTTGGTCATTTGGAGAGGAGACCTGCACATAACCCTAGCATGGCACTTTTAACTGCTCTTCCAAGGCCTGAGTAGACGTTCTACTACGCAGATAGGCAAGGTATCTGGCTGTAGATTAATTTCCCTGTGAAATAACTTTAACTCAGTTCCATGTTACATGGACATCTAAGGACTTTGTGCTTATGGGGGAGCACAGCTCAAAACTTACCTCTTACTCCTTAGGGCTGCCAGCTACAGAATTTGAACTAATTAGTCCACCCATGCTTGGTGGTCATCAGACATTGTCTGTAGAATCATTGTCTTTTCTTGGCACAGTGTATATAAAGGGATATTGCCCACTTAAGAGTCAACACAGAGAAAAGTGACAAAGATCTTAAGGAGAAACCAGGCCATACCTTGCTTAAATAAATTAGGTATGTCTAACTTTGAGGGGGGAAAAAAGAGTAGAAAAGGCAAGATAGCTATCTTCAAATATTTTAAGTCTTCATGTAAAAAAATAAAATAAAATAAAATAGGCCATCCAATTCAGCAAGTAGAGATCCTTGGAAATGAGTTAGAAGGAAATGGATTTTGGCTTTCTGTCAGTCAGAAAACCTGACTTCTTATCCCTAATGACGACTGAGGAAGTCATTTTCAACTCCATGCTTTTCTTTATCCACTAGAGAGTCTAACCTAGATTTCTGTAGTCCTTTCTGATAAGTGTTTCATATATATTTTTAAATGCAAAACAATTTGATTACTTGAACTCTTCGACAGAAAAACTGGCTACCTTGAATAGTAGTTGTTATCCCACCACTGAAAATTTTCAAAAAGAAGCTAAGTGACCATTGTCAAAGATGCTAGAGGACTTTTTATTCATTCACTCAACAAACATTTGTTCATTTACTTACCTTCCTGTAAGGTACCTATCTTATGTTTCTCAATCAGATAATCAAAATTTGGTAGAAATCTGTGGGCTTAGGAGTCAAAGTTTTTAAAGACCTGTTTTGGCTGCACTTTGTTATTCTTGCCAGTGCCTTGCTGCTAAAGCAAAATCCCTTATTGCTCCACAAATGATTCAGTTGAATTAAAATTATTAAGTCTAACTTTTGCAATCTGATTAGCAATCATTTCTTTTCCAGTTGACAATCTCCTTGTGCATAATAGCCTTTCATGTTCCTGTTTTGCTTTCTTATCCTATAGAATTGCTCACTTTTATTTGCAAATCTAAAGGGCTTGAAGTTAATATAAGAATCTATCTGCAAACATTAGAGCTGTGAATCCCAGATCTAATTTTATGGAATAGTAATCTTGATAGATGCAATACTAGGAAAGGGTTTCGTGGTCAAAAGTACTATAGGAAAACTGCATGCTATATGATAAAAATCCATTCTTGAAGAGTCACAGGGGTCATGAATAATTAAAGGCTGTGAGAAATCCTGCAGAAAACAAAAGTGTTTAATGTTGTTGAAGCCAGCATTTCCAGAACATAAGCGCTACCCATAATGTCCCATGAAATGTACTTTGAAAATCTTACCTTATAAAAAGCATGGGAAAAAACCCTAGTAGATACAGCCAAAATTGTTTCAAAGAAGTCTGCCTATCTGCATTTATAAATATGTAAATAATACAAAATACTTTTTAAACATACAGAATTCTTTATATGACATGTGAAGATTATCAGTTTTCAAGGAATTGGAATCAATCACCCAGTTAATTCCTATTAATTAAATCTCTATTGATGTTATCTTCTTGATAATTCGTAGACTATTTTTCTACTTTATATATTATGGCAGCCTCTTTAAGACTTAATTTCTTCATTTATTTTTAAAAAATGGAGATCACATCCACCTCATAGAGTTTTTATGAGGATCAAGATAAATATAAAAATGTACGTAAAAAACTTAGCTTGCACTATGGTGGATATTCAATAAAGACCTGTCTTACATCTCACTGTAATCGTAGTCCTGAATTTGAGACTGTGAATATTCAAAAGAGAAATCTGATATTTAGTGTTTATTTGGGTTCTGAGGAAAACAACATAGAATACATTATAAGTGCTGAACTTCAGCTTCTACACAAGCATTTTAGAACATAAAGCAAGAAAATAACTCCCAGGAAAAAACATCCCTGAATAGAATGATTTTTTTTTTAGTCTTCAATGTTTAAGACTCATTATGTGAAACTTCCTTTTTTAAAATTTCAAAATTTGCCCAAGTAAGAATAGTTTAAGGAAAGGAAAGTAATAATCAAGTCGTATTTAATTGAAAACTTATAAATAAATGGCAGGTCTTTATATCTATTGTTAGCCTTTTATATAACAAACTGCAAGATTTTAAAACTAATTTTCAAGTCAGGTTTATTTTTGTTAATTTCCATAGTGAACTAGGCTGTGACATTCACATTTAGTGCTTCCCTAAAGCAATTTTTGTGTGATATTCCACTCCCTTTTTCCCAGGTATTAATTTATTGGTCTTGTGTTCTAGGTTTTGAGTCCTTGTTTTATATGTTACGCTTTCTATTCTTGCACTTTCTATCTCATACCTATGCCTAAAGTGAGTCTTTCTGTCTCTTCCCTTTGGTTAGGGATGCTCATTAGTGCCTGTTTAATTCAGCATCTCTAAGCTCATGGCACTCTTTTCCACAATATCGCTGCCAAATCCATTTTAGTGACTCAGCAGGAGCTTGTCATTAACAACATTCTAGTAGAAAGTAAAAATTAAGCAGTCTTGGAAAGTGCTAGTGTGCCGCACGTGTTTAAATCTTTGGTGGCAGTAAACACAGCCTCCCGGTGGGTAGGTGGTCAAGTTCTTCACCTAAGGCCACCCTTCCTTTCAAGCACTAACAAGTTCAGTTCTCAAAAGAAATTTGAAATAATAACTGCAGTGAAAAGAGCTCTTCAATGTTATCGAAAAGACGATCTGTTTCCAAATATTATATTTGTTTATATAATGTACAAACCATTTGATAGATAAAGGAGAAAGCAGATGGAATTCAAAACAGCAGCTTTATTATTGACAAAACCTGCGTCAGAGAATATGGCTTTAAATATGTGGCTTACCAACACTGCTTTCCAGAATTAAGCTCATCCCTCCATCCCTCCAGCCATCCTAGATGTCCCTTGCAGTGACAGAACAGCAGTCAAGCGGGCCTTCTAAGCCTAGCCAACCATGCCTAGTTCTCCCCCACCCACCACCTCCAAACTCACCATTGAGAAGAGTCCCTCCTCCATCTTTAGAATGAGGAGTGGGGAGAAACAGTAGCATGATTCATATTAAGGGGAGGACAATAAGAGAGTCCAGGCCTGGGCCAGATGTCGATCTGATAGGATAATACCTCTTGGGTAAAATTATTGATTGAGGGAGGTGAGGATAATGATTGTCTGAACAACGGAAACTTTAGGTAGATCTAGAACTCACTAATTTTTATTCCTTTAACCTCTGACGATCCCATAAAGACATATCCGGAAGTCTTTTTATTAAATACACAAATGTCTGGTCCAGAAGCAGAGGGAAAGGAAAAGGAGAGGGCTAGACCTCTATGTGGAGGAGATGAGAAAGGACTGACTTAACAAGCAGCAGGCAGGTGCAGCTTGAAATTTTTGATGAATCTAAAAACTTGTGCCAGGGATCCAGCTTCCCTCTGGGCCTTGCCCATACAAGCCTACCTGAACAGCACTTGGCAATAATTCCGGCAAAAATTCTGAGGAAGATTCTCATTGGTTACCTGCGTATCCCTGAGCTAATTACTGTTGATAGTGCAGGGGGTGTCATGCTCTGATGGGCCAGGCCTTGGTCATGTGCCCAGCCCAGGCGATGGAGCCAGCTTTATCCAACCAAGTAAACAGAGTTTGCGGTGGGAAGTGGGGGAGGTTGGGGGATAGGGGTTGTCCACACATGCAAGTTAGGGGATAGAGGCAGTGATAGCTTGCTGAAGGAAAACTAACTTGTTTAAAAAAAGAGAGAATGGATATTAGGAAGGCAAAAACAATAAATTTCCTCTACATAAAGTCTATGATGCTAGTTCTTAGTTTGCCGATAACATTAAGTTCTTGATCATGAAAATCAAATCACAAAAAATAAAATTGTCAAGAGGAAACAAAGTAATGAGCTTCTAAATGAGCAAGAAAAATAAATATGCTCATTTCAAAAGAATCCAGATTGCATTTGTTCAAGATATTTAAAATATAAGAGATAAGGTATGAGTCAATTTTTATCTTTAGTTCAAAAAGTATTTTTACATTTTATGAGACTGGGCATATCATACTAATAATCTAAACAAAGTAGAAATTATTCTTTCACTTTTCCAGTCCAACCCAGAGATACAACAGTGTAGGAACTCCTGATTACTCATCTTTGAAGAAGTCATAATGGAGCCAGAGGAGGGCCAAAAAGAGCAATTAAAATGGCTATATCTTTCAGGGAATTCCTGAAAGTTTTATTGAAAAAATGATAAACCTCTTAATTCTGAAATTATAGGGCCTATGGGTTTGAAAAATATGTATAAATTTATTTGTAGAATTGGTGGCATAATTTTAATAACACTATAAATGAATTTTTATGAAATTTATGTTTTGAACTTCAGAACATAATCGATGATCCATTTAAAAAATACAGAACGCAAATCCCAAAGAGAGATGCAAAGATTCAACTAGACTTAAGTAGATTTTAGATAACAAATGAATATATATAGAATAATACTATTTGGCATTCAAGTTATACATACATATATTCATTTATCTGTGCTTATAAATAATATGAATAAAATATAAATATCACTTATTAGTAGGATTTGGTACAATTTTGTTTTCTTAGTCAGATTTTTTTTATAATTTCCAGAATGAATGTGTATTACTTTTAAATAAAAAAAGGAATAAAAAATTTTTCTTTAAGAGAAAACAGAATTCTTACATTAGGGGAAACTAGCATTGCCTTTTGAAGTGATGTCACGCGGTCCTTCTCACAATTTTTTCTTTTATATGTATCCACGAGTATATGAGAAACAATATTGGGTTAGATGGGCCATTGATCTGAAAGGATGTGGCATTTCTCTTACTTTGTAAATATTAATTAAATGCATTTTTTACAGCATTATGCTAGGGTAAGTGATAAGAATTTAATACTATGTAAATAGTAATCAAATATATTCTTACAGCATTATGTTAGTGCTTGTGTAAGTGATAAGAATTTAATCATACTCACTGATACCTATCTTACTAAATCATTTTTATTCTTTTTAAGAACACACTTTTCAAGAACAGTGTTCTGATACAGAAAATAATCTGAACCAAGTATCCAGCTTGATGGAAGCCATCTTTAAAGTATTATACTATTGTACTTTTTCTCCACAAACATTTGGAAATGTTTTTGTGAGCTACATGGAAGAAGAACAATTATGGGACTTTTTATGTAACATTCCAGGTATGAGAAGTTTACTATTTGTAAAGGAAGCATTTTAAAGATGCCTACATGTATTTTTAAAGGTCTTTAAAAAGTATTGGTATAAATTTTGCTGAGTTTATTATTTGTAAAAGTTTATCCTACACTTTTTTTTTTTTCAGTATAAAGGCTTCTTTTGAGAATCATTAGCTATTAGTTCCTATAAAAATTTAGTATTCTTAAGACAACCTAAGGGGGAGATTGAAAAGGAAAATTGTGTAGTGCAGATTTTCTTCTATTATTATTATTAAGGAAGTGTTCTATCATTAAAATTTCATTTAATATTTACCAGAGATTATATTTTGCTATTGAGCATATTAGATATTAATAAGAAATGAAAAAATATTTTTTGATTCTTGGGTGCATATACTCAATGAACTGATGGACAAAATTACTGGTCCATTTTCTTCAAACATAAAAGGCATTTATTATGATGCCCATGGTCCCTCTCTCTACAAGGTATCCTATCATTCCTTTGAGGACAATATGTTATCTCATTTGTTTTGTATTTTTGGCTTGCAGCTAGAACAAATGTTAAAGACAGAGCAGATTACATATCTGAATAAGAAATGTTTATGAGGTGGCCCACCTTCAGGGCCAGGTGTAAAGATTCTCACATTGTTTTATCCTTAATATTCTGCCTTTAAATCTCCATACTCAATATTTGGAAAAACAAAGGATGAAAACTTAGAGGTTGTCTTGTTAATCTATTAACCATTTATATCACTTACATTTAGCTTCAACTTATAACTTTTCTTATACACTGTTTTGAAATTGACATTTTCATAAAATATTTCCTAGGATCCATATAAAAAAATCTAATTGGCTCATAATTATGTTTTCATTCTTTTGACTATTCGCTAGACATTACCTGAGTATCTTTTTAGCTATTTTAAAGTTATTATATTACATTTTCTCTTGGTCATTATCTCTGCAAAATAGCAATAGATAACTTTATGTAATGATTTCAAAAATCTGGATCTATTGCTTGAAGCTTCTATAATAATTAGCTCCTTTTAAAGTTTTGTCTTTTAATTTTCATGCATTCACTCACTGCTTCTCTTAACCAAAAGAGAGGCAGTTATCTAGAAAATGAGACTGAATTACTTCTGATGTAGATTTTACCGAACCGAAAGAAAAACTTCACCTACTGCTGTTTTTAGTTGTTTCTGGTGAATTAAAGCTGAATTCTCTTGAAAGATTATAAAGTGTTGGTGACTCACATGCTTCAACCATTATTTATCCTTCAACTCTTAAGTTCTTGAACCATTTTGATACTCAGCACAAAAGTGTACTAAAAATGACCCAGTTCCTATCAGTGGACTTCAGGAATTGGCATGAGAGAGCAAAACTGCTACTTGCTCCCAATTAGTCCTATTGCTGAGTATACCAGGGTCAGAGATGTTAAGAGAATTGCCTAAGATTGTCCATTGATGAGTTGCAGAATCAGAACTAGAAACCAGACCTTCTGTATTATTTCTCTTTATTTTTTCTATTAGACTAAATATTTTAAAACGTTTCCTTTATGAACATATGAATTTAATAATGAAATATATAATCTGATTTCATACATCCTTTGAATGAACATAAGCTAGCAGGAAAAATTAGAATGAAATCCATTTATAAAAGAGAAATACAAAAAATAATTAAGATGGGGACCTCATGTGGGCATTTCTTTTTCCTTTTTTTTAAATAATTTTTTACTTTTCAATTACAGTTGACATACAATATTATATTAGTTTCAACTGTACAATATAGTTGTACAATTAGATATTTACATAACTTACAAAGTGATCACCCCCAATAAGTCTAGTACCCATCTGACACCGTACATAGTAATTTCAGTGTTATTGACTGAATTCCCTATGCTGTACTTTAGATCCCCTATGCTGTACTTTAGATCCCCATGACTATTTGGTAACTACCAATTTGCACTTCTTAATTCCCTTCCCTCCTGTGGGCATTTCAAAGACCAATACATTCTTTAAGAAATAGTTTTCGTAGCAATCAATCATTGAAGGTCTATATCCTCAAAGTAGGTCAAGCAGTCTTTAGCCGGGCAATCGAATATCAAAGCATAAATTCTTTTGATTATTCTTCAGTCACTCTATTCCTTGACATTCTTTTTCTATTAAAAGAGATAAATGTTTTTAACACATCTCATGAATTAACTTTATAAGAAACTACGAAACTGGTTTTCAAAGTAATCATGTGTTTTTACATTCCCACCAGTAGTGTATGAGAGTTTTAGTTGTTGCAGGCCCTCATGAACGCTTGGAATTCTCTTCTTGATTTTAGTTATTCTAAGGGGTATGTACTATTATTTTATTCTGGTTTTAATTTACATTTCCCTGATAATTATACTTTCCTGAAACACATTTTTATGCAAATGTATGATTTTTCCAGCATCATTGTTAATGGTTATTTGAAAAAATTATTTTGTAAAATACCTATTCAAAACTTTTCTTTATTTTTTAATTGGATTATTTGTCTTACTGAGTTGTGGAGTTCTTTATATATTCTTGATACAAATTACATGTAGATATGTGTATTGATAAAATTTTTCTCCCAGTCTGTATCTTACTTTTATATTTTCTTAACAAGGTTTTTGATAAGGAGAGGTTTGTAATTTCAATGAGTCCAACTTATTCATTTTTTTATAGTAGTGTCTTTTTGTGTCCTAAGAACTATTTGCTTATCTAAAGAGTGCCAATATTTCTCCTTCGTTTTCTTTTGGAAATTTTATAGTTTTAGTTTTTGTGTTTAGTTCCATGATTAATTCCAAGTTGATTTTTTTTTTTTTGTATACTATGAATAAGGTAAGTGTTATTTTAGCTTTTGATTACATAAAAAAGTACTTTTCCTTTATATTTGAAATTTATATTTTTTCATACAAATGTATAATTTTTCCAGCACCATTTTTAGAAATCATTATCCTTTACTAGTTGAATTACTTCGATGCCTTTGTCAGAAATCAAATGACCATTTAATCAAATGTATGCATCAATTCGTGGACTCCATATTCTGATACTTGGAATTGCATGTCTACACTATTTGCTTTCTGCATGTCCTCTCTAAACTTGGTTCTTTTCCCCTCTATTTTGGCCCTCTTTTGGATTAACTCAGTATTTTTCAGTATTACATTTTATCTTTTATAATGGATTATGAGATATACCTCTTTCTTTCTCTGTCTATTTATCTGTGTTAATAGTTGCTCCAGGGTTTACGATATGTATCTTTAACTCATCAGTTTACCTTTTAATAATAGTATACCAATTTACATCTAATGTATGAATCTTACCATGGTACGTTTTGATTTATTCCCTTCTATCTTTTGTGCTAGTGTTATCATGCATTTTATTTCTACTGTTATAAACCCCACAATTTATTATTTTATTTTTATTTTAGTCAATTATAGTTTATAGAAATTAAAAAGGAGAAGAAAGTCTTTTATATTTATCTCTATATTTACCATTTCTGGTACTCTTATTTCTGTAGATCTGAGTTTCTAAAAGGTATTGTTTTCCTCTACCTAAAGAACTTCTTTTAACATTTCTTGTACTATAAATCTTCTGCCATCGTTATTTTAGCTTTCATTGCATGAAAAAGTACTTTAACTTTATATTTGAAATATTTTTCATTAGATATAGGATTCTGGGTTCAGAGTTTTGTTTTTTTCTTTTCTTTTTCATTCAGCACTTTAAAGATGTCATTCTATTATCTTTTGGCTTGCATTGTTTTTGATGATGTATCAGTTATTATTAAAGTGTCTGTTTACTTTTATGTAATTTGTCTTCTTCTGTGGTTGATATTAAGATTTTTGTCTTTATCACTACTTTCCAACAATTTGATTGTGTTTTGCTTTGTTTTGGTTTCCTTTGTATTTATTCTGCTTAGTGTCTGTTAAACTTTTTGTATCTGGAGATCTTTAATTTTTATCATATTTAGAAACATTTCAGCCATTTTTCTTGAGATATTTTACTTTTTATCCCCCCTTGCATCACTTTTTCTAGGACTCTCATTACATGTATACTAAACCTTTTGGTGTTTTCCACATGTCACTGAAGCTGTATTCTTTTTTGATTTTTTATTGTTTGGTTTTGTTTTTTAGCCTTCTTTCTTTTTGTGCTTTGGTTTGGATACTTTCTATTGTCTCTTCAAGTTCAGTGATTTTTTTTCCTGCAGTTCTAAACTGCTGTTAAGGCCATCACTGATTCCTATTTCATATATTTTTAACCTATAGCAATTCCACTTAGTTCCTTTTTATATTTTATACCTTTCTCTCATGTTTAAATCTTTGTACATGTATATGAAGTCTGTTTTAAATCTTTGTTTGCTAATTTCATCATCACTGTCATTTTGGAGTATGTTTCTATTGACCGATTTTTTCCCTCTGAGTCTAGAGCACTGTTTTTTGTATTGCACCTAGTAATTTTTTATTGGATGCCAGAAGTTATGGATGTTATGTTGTTGAGTATGTAGATATTGTTTTCATCCTTTAAAGATTTTGTTTTCACTAATAGTATTGTTACTTGTGGATTTTGAATATTGAACCAGCCTTGCATATCTTGGATAAATCTCACTTGGTTATGATATATAATTCTTTTTATACATTTTTGGATTCAATTTTCTAATATTTTGATTTTGATTTTTAAATCTATGTAAATAAGACATATTAGTCAGTAGTTTTCTTTTCTCGTAATGTCTTTTTCTTGTTTTGATATTCAGGTAATGCTGGCATTCGAATGAGTTAGAAAGTAGTCCCTCTGTATGTTCTGAAAGAGATTTAAAAGAATCGGTATATCTTTCCAGTCAAGATGGCAAAGTAGGTAAATGCTGTGCTTGTCACATCTCACAATTACATCGAAAGTACAGCTGAACTACAGAACCACAATTATTGAGTGTTGCCTGAAGTCTAGCTGAACAGAAGTCCTATAACTAAGGACATAGAGAAGAAGCCCCCCTGAGACTCTTAAGTTTTGTAGAGATGCAAAACAGGCTAAAAATTGGTTTAAAAATTGGGAGAGATATCTTGACTGTGGAGGTCCGCCCAGAGGAATGAGTGTTTCCAGTCCCACACTAGGCTGTTTAACCAATGGTTTCAGTGCCAGAAAGAGAAGTCTCCACAACTTCTGGCTGTGAAAACCAACAGGGATTGTGGCTAACTGAGACAGATGATGGCTGGAGTCCCAGGCATTCTTCTTAGAGGGCGTACACATGAACTGATCCACTGATAGGCTCATTCACTCTGAGTCCCAGAGCAAGGGCAGCAGCTTGAAGTGCGCCAGGGACATATGCAGAGGAACTGAGTTGGCTGGCTTCAGGGTGAGGGCTGGATGGGGCAGCTTTCTCCCAGACAGAAGTGCTGGCAGAATCCATTATTTCTTTGTTGAACCCTCTCCCCTCCTGGAGACACAGACAGCTATCATATCTGAGTCTCCATTAGCCTGGCTAACACTGGTCACCCCATCCTGGTGATTCCTTGAGACTCTACCCCACCCAACCTACAGGCCCATCAAGCTGCTTCTAGTGGCTTTTTCATACAAACAGCCTGTCTTGGCTCATGCTGCAAACTTTCCTAAACTCTCTCAAAGGTTAACAAAACCCAAACAAGCAGCATATGACCTCAACATGCCCTGTATCTCTTGCTGAACACCCTAAGGCCCGGCACTAGCGGCAACTGGCCTCAATTTCTAGCTTGGCCCCTCGAGGTACCTTCAACTCTCTCACAGGTTGCAGCCATCTGCGGGGTTCTTGGTGGCTCATACCAGGTGTCCCCAGGTGAGGCACAGGCTGCAGCTAAAGTTGGTCTGTGGCTAGGCCCCTCTCAGGCGGCCCCAGGACAGACAAGCCTGTTGGCCACCTTTGGACTGAGTCGGAGCACCAGCTGGGGCCACACCTGAGGATGACAAATCCAAAGGGCAGACAGAGCAGGCAGCAGAGCCCTGCTAAAGTGAATTCTGCATTGTAGGGTCAGCCCCTGAACAACAGCTCCTCCACTATACTCACTGGCCAGTCCTCACAACCAATCATCCCGTGGCTCAGTCCCTCCAATTGATGTGCAAATGGCAACCAACACTCAACTACAACAAGAGGGCACACAAAATTCATACAAAGAACACACCTGGAAAACTCAGCTCAAGTGACCAGGGAGACTGCACCACTATGCCCCACAAGACACCTACTATATAAGGCCACTCTTCTAAGACCAGGAGATATAGCCACTCTACCTAATACATAGAAACAAACACAAGGAGGCAGCCAAAATGGGGAGAGAAAAACAAAACAAAACAAAACAAAAACAAATATGTCTCAAATGTAAGAACAGAACAAAGCTCCAGAAAAAGAACTAAACAAAATGGAGACAGTCTGCCAGATGCAAAGTTCAAAACACTGATTATAAGGATGCTCAGTGAATTAGGGGAAAAGTAGATGAACTCAGTGAGAACTTTAACAAAGAAATTGAAAGCATAAAAATAGAGATAGAAAACATAAAAAAGAACCAGTCAGAAATGAAGTCAACATTAGAGGGAATCAACAGAAGATTAGATGAAACAGAGGATCGGATCAGCAATTTAGAAGATAATATAGCAGAAAACACCAAATCACAACAGCAACAAGAAAAAAGAATCCAAAAAATGAGGACAGTTTAAGGGGTCTCTGTGACAACATCAAGCGTACCAACATTCGCATCATAAGGGTACCAAAAAACTGTCAGCTGATTTCTCAACAGAAACTTTGCAGGCCAGAGGGATTATCACGAAATATTCAAAGTGATGAAAAGCAAAGATTTATAACCAAGATAACTCTACCCAGCAAAGCTATCATTTAAAATAAAAGGACCATTAAAGAGCTTCCCAGACAAGAAAAAGCTAGAGTTCATCAACATCAAACCAATATTCCAAGAAATGTTAAAGGGACTTCGAGGAGGAGGAGGAGGAAGAGGAGGGGGGAGGAGCTAAAGCTGAATTTTCTATTAAGGTAGGTGTAGCCCCTCCCCTTCCTCTGTGGGGGGGGGGGGGAGAAGGAGAGGGAGAGGGGGAGGGGGAGGAGGAACAATAAAGATCAAAAATATGAATTAAAAAATGGCAATAACTACATATTTATCAACAATTACTTTAAATGTAAATGGATTAAATCCTCCAATCAAAAGATGGGATGGCCGAATGAAAAAGAAAACAAGACTCTTACCTATACTGCCTACAAGAGATGAGTCTTCAGATTGGTAGACACACACAAGCTGAAAGTAAAGGGATGGAAAAAGATATTTCATGAAAATGGAAATGAAAAAAAGAAGTTGGGGCATCAATACTTATACAAGACAAAATAGGCTTTAAAACAAAGGCTATAACAAGAGACAAAGAATGACTCAATAATTCCACTTCTGGGTATTTTTTCAAGGAAACCCAAAACACTACTTCAAAGGGACATGTGAATTCATATGTTTATTAAAGCATTATTTGCAATAGCTAAAATATGGAGGTAACCTGGGTGTCCATCAATGGATGAATGGATAAAGAAGAGGTAGTACAAATATATGATGGAATGTTATTCAGATATATGAAAAATGAAATCTTGCCATCTGCAACAACTTGAATGATGGGCCTAGAGGAGGGTATTGGGCTGAGTGGAGTAAGTCAGACAGAGAAAGAAAAATGCCATATGATTTCACTTACATGTGGAATCTAAAGTACGAAATAAGCAAACAAAATAGAAACAAACTCATAGATACAGAGAGCATTTTGATGGTTACTAAATGGGAAGGAGCTTTGGGGGATGGTTGAAAAGGGGGAAGGGATTAAGAAGTACAAATTAGTAGTTACAAAATATGAGGATGTAAAGTATAGCATGAGGAATATAGTAAATAATATTGTAGTAGCTATATTAGGTGTCAGGGGTGGGGAGTCAAAAGGGGAAGAGATTAAGAAGTACAAACTAGTCAGTTATAAAATATGGGGATGTAAAGTATAGCATGAGGAATATAGTCAATAATATTGTAGTAGCTATATTAGGTGTCGAAGAATACTAGATTTATCAGAGTGATCACTTTGTAAGTTATATAAATATCTAATTACTGTATTGTACATTTTGACAGATTGTGTCTTTCAAGAAATTGGTCCATGTCATCTAGGATATCTAATTGTTGGTCATAGAGTTATTTAGAGTATTCCTTTATTCCTTTATGTCCATGGATCTATAGTGATGTTCTCTCTTTCATTTCTGATATTAGTAGTTCGTATCCTCGCTCTCTCTTTCTAGTCTGGCTAGAGGCTTATTGATTTTATTGATCTTTTAGAAAAACCAACATTTAGTTTTGTTGATTTTTCCTATCGATTTCTTGTTTTCAGTTTCATTGATTTCTGATCTAATTCTTACCATTTTTTTTCTTCTGCTTCGTTTGGATTTAATTTGTTCTTATTTTTCTAGTTTCCTGAGGTGGAAACTTAGACTGTTGATTTTAGGTCTTTCTTCTTTCTTAGTGTATGCATTCAATGCTATACATTTCCCTCTAAGCACTGCTTTTGCTGCATCCCACAACTATTGATAAGTTGTGTTTTCATTTTCATTTTAGTTCGAAATATTTTTAAATTTCTCTCACGATTTCTACTTTTACCTATGTGTTATCTAAAAGTGTATCATATATTTTCAATATCCATGTTTTGGAATTTTTCCCGTTATATTTCTATTATTGATTTCTAGTGTAATTCCTTTGTACTCAAAGCAGACATTGTGTGATTTTTATTCTTCAATTTAAGTGTGCTTTATGGCCCAGAATGTGATCTATCTTAGTGAATGTTAAATGTGAGCTTGAGAAGAGTATGTATTCTGCTGTTGTTGGATGAAATAGTCTCTAAATGTCAATTATATCCAGTTGATTGATGGTGTTGTTGAATTTTACTATGTCCTTATTGATTTTCTACTTGCTAGAGCTCTTTCTGATAGAGGGCTGCTAAAGTCCCCAACTATGTTAGTAGATTCATCTATTTTTCCTTGCAGTTCTATCAGTTTTTGCCTCACATAGTCTGATACTCAGCTATTTGGCACATACACATTAACAATTGTTATGTCCTCTTGGAGAAATGACCCCATTTATCATTATGTAATACCTTCCTTTATCCCTGATAACTTTCCTTGCTTTGAAGTCCGCTTTGTCTGAAATTAATATAACTACTCCTGCTTTCTTTTGATTTGTGTTAGTGTGATATGCTTTTCTCCATCCATTTACTTTTAACCTATATGTGTCTTTAAATTGGGTTTATTGTAGACAACATATAGTTGAATCTTGTTCTTTGGTCCATGCTGATCAATCTCTGTCTTTTCATTGGTTATTTTAGTCCATTGACATTCAAAGTGATGATCGATATAGTTGTATTATTATATCTATTATATTTGTTATTGTTTTTTATTTGTTGCCCTTGTTGTTTATTCTTATTTTGGCTTCCAATCTGCTGCCCTACTTGGCTTTAATTGCGCATTTTATATGATTCCATATTCTCTGTTTTCTAAGCACGTCAGTTATACTTCTTTTTTTACTTTTTTAAGTGATTTCTCGAGTTTGCAACATATATAGAGAGTTTGAAACCCATCCAAGTCCACTTTATAACAACACTATAACACTTCACAGGTGTTGTGAATACCTTATAATAACAAAATAATCCTAATTTTTTCCCATTCCTTATATCATTACTGTCACTCATTTCACTTATATATAAACATACATAAGTATGTACATGTGCATATATGTAAGATATATCAGTCAAATGAATACATTGTTGATATTATTTTAAACAAACTTATCTGGTAGATCAATTACGAATAAGAAAAATGAAAGTTTTCATTTTACCTTCACTTATTCTTTCTTCAGTGCTCTTCCTTACTTTATGTAGATCTGAATTTCTGACCTATATTATTTTCTCTTTAATGAACTTCTTTAAACATTTCTTACAAAGCAGTTCTACCGGCAATAAATCCCCTCAATTTTTGTTTGTCTGAGAGTCTTTATTTCTCCTTTACTTTTAAAGGATCATTTTTCAGAGTATATAGTTCTAGGCTAGTGGGGTATTTTTTCTCTCAACATTTTAAATATTTCACTTCACTCTCTTCTTATGCACATGGTTACTGAGAAGTAAGATGTAATTCTTTCCTTTGTTCCTCTAAAGGCAAAGTGTCGTTTTTCCTACGACTTCTTTCAGGACTATTTTTTTAATCTTTGATTGTCTATAGTTTGAAAATAATATTCCTAGGTATAGTTTTTTAAAGTATTTATCCTGCTTGGTATTCTCAGTGCTTCCTGATTCTGTGGTTTGTGTTTGACATTAATTTGGGGGAAATTCTGTCATTATTGTCTTAAATATTTCTCTTCTGTTTTTTTCTCTCTCTCTTTTCTCCTATATTCCTATTATGTATATATTATATTTTTTTGTAGTTGTCCCACAGTCCTTGGATATGCTGTTCTGTTTTTTGTTTGTTTGTTTGTTTGTTTTCTTTGTTCTCTTTGCTTTTTATTTTTGGAGGTTTGTATTGAGATATGCTCAAGCTCAGAGATTCTTTTCTCAGCCATATCCAGTTTACTAATAAGCCCATGTTACAGTACTTTTGATCTGTAGTATTTCTTTTGCATTCTTTCCTAGGACTTACTGATTTATTCTTGCATGCTGTCTATTTTATACATTAGAGCATTTAGCATATTAATCATAGCTATTTTAAATTCCAGGTCTGATAATTCTTACAGCTTTGCTATATCTGTTTCTGATGCTTTCTCTGTCTTTTTAAATTGTGTTTTTTGTTTTTTAGTAAGTCTTATACTTTTTTCTTGAAAGCTGGACATGATGTACTGTATAAAAGGAATTGCTCAAAATAGACCTTTAGTAATGTGGTGAAGAGGTGTGGGGGAGGGAAACTATCTGCAATCTTATGATTGGGTCTCAGTTTTTTAGTGAGCCTGTGCCTCTGGATGGTGTACTTCACAAATGTCTTTCAGTCTCCGCTCCACCCCCTCCCCCGCCCGCCACTTAGGTAGGAGAGAATGGCTAGAGTGGACTGCAGCTGGATATTGCCTTTCACCCAGGACAGTTAGGCTCCGATAACCCCAGTGGGTTAGGCTCTGTTTTAATAGTTTCTCCTATAGGTAAGCCTTAATAAAACAGAGCTCTGGCTTATTTCAGAATGTTTCTTTTCCCCTCCCCTGGCTGGAAGCACTAGTGGATTTTTGTTTGATATTTATTGTGGGAAACTTGTTGAGCTCCTGGAGGTAAAACTCACAAAAGTGTGGCAGCTCCCTCATGACAGGGGTCCTTCTGGAGTTTGAACTCTCAGACTTGTTTGCACTGAGCCTCCAGTAATTTATCAATTACAGTTCATATTTTTCCACCTTGACACTGCTTCCCATGGTAGTTTCTGCTTATGAGTCTTTGCTCCACTAAACCATGACTCCATGTAATTTGCCTGTCTGTCCCTCCAATTTGCCTTGTGTCTTCACCTCTCTTATCGATCCAAGAAGAGTTGTTGATTTTTTAAAATCTGTTCAGCTTTGTATTTGTTGTTAAAACAGAGTGGTGCTTCCAAGCTCTTTATTTGCAGAGTTAGAAATGAGAAGGCCTTGCCACTTACTCTCTTTTCTCTATTCCCTCCTCTCCCATTTCTCTTTTTATTTATCTGTATCTTAACTCCACCATAGGCATCTGTGGCTATTGCTTAATTCTCCTTATAGTATTTAATGCTTGAGATATTTCAGAACCCTGTATCAAGAGACTACTGGGCAGCCCTACACTGTAAAATGGTAATTTTTATAGAAAACTTATCTTAGATAAAAATAGCAAATATATATGGAGCACTTACTACATACCAGTTAATTAATTAATTAATTAATTAATTCATATAAGTTTTAAATAATTCTTTGAGATAGATCTATTATTTTCTCTGTCATTTTCAATACTTTGTTTTTATTTTAAAGTGAATAAACATATCTTTTTATCTAACAGAAATAGAGGGATTTCTGGCTTTCTAGAACTTTTAGATATGTGAGATGATTTTAACCCATGACTCCAAAGCATTGAACCAAAATGAATATTAATTATTGCTACAAGAAGAAGGGTTCTTAATGTGTTTCACTGAATTAAAGTTTTAAAACATCATTGAAAAGACAGCCAGCTATGTCTTCCACCCATCCTGTAAAGAGCAACAACGTATGTGATGACTATGCCATGTGAAAAAATTAAAATCTCAATATTTGATATTAGCAAGATCCTCTTCACCATGGTCATTTTAATAATGGTTTGAGTTATTTGAAAAATATCACCTCAAAATTTGAGAAAGAAAAAAGCATATAGGTGCCTTACTGTATTGATTCAAGTGATAGTCCCAGGCCTTTCCAGTTGTATTTTTTAAATTTATTGCATTTACCACACAAATAATATATATTCATGGTGGTAACATGTATAATCAGTAAGAAGTCAGGATGGCAGAAAGAAAGAAAGGAGAAAAGGGTAGAGGGAGAGAGGGAGGGAAAGAAGGAAGAAAAAGGAAAAGAAGTAAAGGAAGAGGAAAATCTCCATTGACGTTGTAGAGTATATCTTTTGTTTCTTTTAAATGTGTATGTAGATATGTGGTTTTAAATACAAATAGCATGCCATACTCTTTCTAACCTGCTTTTATTTTTATACTAAACAATATATGGCTTTACCATGTAAATAGATATACCTTGGCTAATTAAACACTTCACCAATTACTGGATATTTAAATTATTTCCATTTTTTTATATCTTTTATATAACCATAATTAATTTCTTAGGATAAAGTCCTAGAGAAGGAATAAGTGGATTAACGGGTAAGTAAAATGTTAAAGTTTTTGATATTATTGCCAAGTTGTCATCTAAGAAGGTAACACAATTTATATTCCCACCAGAAGAGTTCGAAGCTACCAGAAAATACTGTTATTCACTATTATTTTAATTTTCATTACCTTTATTACCAAGATGAAGAAATTTTTTTTCAAACATTTATGAACTGTTTATCAATTGTATGATTTCTAGGTTAAAAACAGCTCTCTTTTCCTATAGCTTTAAACTAGATCACTGAGAAACTGAATTCCCAATTGAACAAGGCACAAAATATTACAAGATTCTGCTAACTGTAATATACTGTCTAATTTTAAAGTCTCAACATGTATGGAGTCTGAGCTAGAGTTCATCCGAAGCTTGAGACTGGCATTGACCGACGCTGTCAAGGACATTGTACAGGAGATAATATCTGTGATGAATTCTGGAAGAAACTGTGAGACAAACCTAAATAAGCACATTGTTCCTGAACATTTGCTTGAGAGCATTCCAAAAGAATGGAATTATATTCCAAAAGAAACCAAAAAGAAAGAATCAAGCAAAGGTATATTTATTTTTCTGTAAGAACATATTCCTCAAGAAGCAATTTTCTAGGATATGAGATCAAGTAAAATTCTAAAAGTGATAATATTTGTAAACTATATTAGTCTTATTTTTACCATGTATATTTGAAACCTGTAATTTTCCTTACTGAGAGTCATATGATCAAAGAATCTAGAAATGAAAATTACTCGAATGGTCATTTTATTTATTTAGTTACCAATTGAGGATTTTCTGTGACATTCTGTGTTCATGTTAGTATTCACAGATTAGTCACATGATTTTGACTGATTTCCTCTAAATCTATTGAGTAATCTAAAATTCATACTCTCAAGAAAATTGCATGATATTCAGTTTAATTATTCTTTCCTTGAAGTTTTCCCCTGCAACCATCAATTATTACTTTCTTTTCGCTTGTTGATACACCTATATGTGTAGCTTTCAGGTCAAAAATAGCACCCTATTTAGTAACTGTGTTTTCCAGACAGATGTTTTTCCCCCAAATACCCATGGTCCTGAATTCAGTGCATTGTTCTTATTCAGCGTGTCTACCAAATGTATTTAAGAACTATCAGTTATCTACATTATTTATTTTATTAATCAAGTCTTCTCTTCTTAAATGATTTCTTCCTATCTAGATGTTTCTACTTTCTGAGAAATTCACAAGATTCCTTTGAATATATACTATGTATCTGTCTATATTCATAAATATTTAAAATTTTTATAATCAACTTTTCCCTTTTGTATTCATCTTTAAAGAAGAATATTTTTTCACTAACTCTAAGGAAATTGTCAACAGTAAAATATTCCAGCTGAGCCCACTAAAGTTAACCGAGGGGACTAGACTTTCTTTCATTCTTCTCCATGATGATCCTAAATAATGTGACTCTTATCCAGTGACCTTATATTACAAACTCAAATCAATTTTCTATCTGTGACCTTTCATAGTAATGTTTTAATTTTGTTCAAGCCCTATTAAACTTCCTTTAAATCTAGTAAAGCCATTTAATTGAAATTGGAAATGTCATCTTTTCACTGCTTAAGTTTTTCCTTGTCTGAGTTGTTCCCATCTCTCTTTCATTCTAGCTTTTGTATATTTCATAGATTTTGAGCAATTCAAGAGGCATGATCTATAGTTAACATATCGTGTCATATGAGTAGCACTATTTTCCTTGTGGCTTTCAAGTCATTCTATTCATGAACAATTTTGCTTTCTAAAAGCATTTTGGAATTCTTCCATAACATTTCAAAGAGCCTCCAATTCCAAAAAAATGCTTACTTTGTAGATATAAGTTCTTGAAGTTTTCCTTACTAAATAATATTCTTCATAAAATTATCACTAAGTACGATACTTCTTCGATAGACAGCCATGAAGGGGTGCCAAATCACATAAATATATAAAAGAAAGTGGTAGAGAAAAGTGATTTCATAAAGCATTCTGTGCATTCCAGGTGGCTATGACAATAGAATTACCATAGTTCTTCATTTCTTCCCTCTTTTAGAGTGACAGTGCTCAGCCTTTATTTTCACTATAGTATACAAGAAAGATAATATTTACATACCAGACATTAAGTCACTTACTCATTCAGTAGGTATTTACTAAATGAATTATACTACCTACCAGGCACTGTGGTTGAGACCAGAGGGAAACTGTAAATAAAATATCTCTTCTTGGTGCTAGAAGAATAGGTATAACTATTGTGAAATGCATACAAACACCTCAGGGGATGTACAAGACAATTCTTGGGTGTGTGAAGAAAGAAAGAAATTAAACTTTACTAAAGTTTCATATGAAGATTGTCACTGGGCTTCTCCTTCGGTCTGTGAGTGAGCCAGTTGTATGTTGGAAACAATATTATTAGGCAGGAGATGGACAGGGTAATCTTACATCTTCATTAGCTTTCAGTGTACAATAATGAATTAAGGTTGTCCTTTATATTTCAGAATCTACTTTTAACAAAATTAATTCTCATAAAGAACACAAGTGGCTTTAATATATTCCTATAAATCAACAGGTCAACTGCAGTTTAAAACTAATACTAGGAATGCAAGGAAGAGCAAACAGTGACAAAATGAAAGAGCTCACTCTTTCTATTCCTAACATGAGCTCTTTCTCAGCCATATTATAAGGAAAAACAATAATAATCTGACCAGATTTGGGGAAAAAAAAAAGAAAAAAAGAAAATGTGTGGTAAAACCATTTGAAATATGGCTTCGTATGTATTATCATTAAATATGAACCCTTCCTAAATGAGTATCGTGCCCTGAGATATTAGCTAGAGATAGCTTGAAGTCATCTTGATTAGCAAAAAATTTCAAAACCAAACTTTTAAAACATGAAGACAAACTTCTATAATTGTTTCTAGCAATGTTTTAAGTCAAACATATTTAATCCAGTACTTTGCAAAATTTATCAAAAGACCAATAAATGTTATTTTGGAGAATTCTAACTTGATTTTGAGAATTCTAACAGGTTTTTTTTGAGAATTCTTTAAATGTTCCCAGTAAAGGGAACATTTGCTTCCTGACACAATGAAAATGACAGAACATGGAAAACACTAGGGTAACAAACAAGTTCAGATGTTTCTGACTGAACTTTAGCTCAGTTTAGGTATTGGCTCCCTTATTTCAAAATGCAAATATACAAAGAACTAGTTGTTTTGTTTCTTTGACAACAATTAAATGAAAGATATACTAGAGAGTATATTTTTTTAACAGTAAATTACTTTTTAAGTAAAAAGAATGTTTTATGGGAAAACTTTGGAGTAATTGCTTTAACTGAAACTGAATTCTGGAGAGGAAATAGAGATAGCACCACAAGGAAAATGTATTCATGGCATCATTGACATACATATTGTTGAGGAAGAAATTGAAGGCAAAAATACACAAAGTGCTATAGGAAGTCATTAAGATAGTTTATTTTACAAAAGCTAGAAAGATTACTTTTATAAAAGCCAGTACCACCTATAAAAATATCATAGCCTCACATTTAAAAATTTAGAATTTTCTAACATAACTTCAAATATTCCAAAAAAGAGTTTAAGTGATTCTTGAACATTTTTCTTAAAAATATAAAAACAAAATATTTTTCAATTTGTTTGCAAGAATAACTAATTGACATCACAAATGATGAAGAATTATTAGTCATCAACAACCTTTGCCTATTTGCTGGCAAGATTGAAAAACAAGTGCCATGATTTCACAAGAACTGTTATTCATATACTTGTTCTGCGTGGATCTATGTGTGTTCATTTAGTGGCTTTTACCCTATGACAGCCATTAAAACCAAGTATTCAAACAAACTGAACTTAGAATTACTGTTTGCAAAGTGTTAAGCCCAGATTTTAAAAAATAATAAAGCATGTTAAATCACATTATGCTTACTCAATAAATTATTATTAACATTTTATATCATTAATAAACACAATTTTAAATGAATTTTAAGACATTATTTTGTCTTCACCTCATTCATTATCAATTTCTCTTTTGCATGTTTTATGATTCACAAAATATATTATTATAGCCAGGAGTTCATGAATGGCAAGGAAGAAATAATAAATAGATAAATATACATATCACATTGCATTTATTCTAAGACACATTTTTTCACACTTTATCAGCTTTGAAATTGGGATGGCTCTTACAATATATTACCTATATATGGCTTAGCTAGAAGTCAGCTTATTTAATTAAAGACAGAAAAATAAGTGTGTGGCATTCTTAAAATATACCTCCCTGGTGTGTTGTTAACATCGTCTTAGACTCAGAGCCCCTGTGATTAGTAGAATGGGTTTATTAATTTATCATCAGCGTAAAAGTTCTGATTGGAATTTGCCTTAAGCTTTAATGAAGTAGTTGGGGATCTCGTACCTGGAGTCCTCAGATTTTATAAAATATCAGAAATGCAGGTGTGAAGAGAATTGGTAATCTTTGCCTGATATCTACTTTGATTGTCAAATGTTTACTTGATATCTGCAGTTAAACCCTCTCTAGGATAAATGTAATATAAGGTATAATTTTTTAAGTCAAATACCTGACAGTAGAATATGGTGTATGAGAACCAGACACATAAAATATAAAATATTTAAAATAATTTAAGAACACACAGAAGAGTGGTCACAAAGGAGTCTCTTAATTTGTTTTATCTATGTTTTAAGCCTCATCTAAGCATATTCATTTGAATAAAAGGAAAATATTCATTGAGGAACTATTTTTTACCAAGTACCAAACAGGTGCTTTCACGTTTATTATTTCATTTAATACAGTACTCTTATGACATCATTCAAATATATGTTGGACCCAGTTTACAAACTTATAAGGACTACTCTAGTTAATTTTTTAAATGATTCTTAAGTTGTCATGAATTTCTGAGGAGTCACTAGACTAGACATGTTTTCCAAGAGCTTTGTACTTTTTTAAAGCAGAGTGACTTTTTAAATGTCACAAATGCCTTGAAAAATCTTTCACATTGTTTTATCATTTTTATTCAGTAACGAGAGTAAAGAATATTTTATTGAAGAACTCAAAGCTATGATCTTTTGATTTCTCACTTAGTTCCAAGTTTCAAATTCATTTATGTACACAGTGGATTAAAACACTGTGTCTGGCTTTGTGGAATACTTGAGAAGCAATGAGATTCTTCTCCATGCTCTCAAGGAGCTGTTAGTCTAGTTGTAAAAATAACTCATGAAGACATAAATAATAATATAACATAAACAATAATGGGTGATAATACAAAAGATGATACAATATGGCACATTATGGCTCTACTTACCAAAACAGTCATATGGATAATATGTTTGAATAAATCCATAGGAGGACAAGACTTTAAAACAAGAGTTGAAGAATACGGATGACCTATGAGGAGAGAGGGCATTCCATGTGAGAATGTAAAGATATTTAGACCCTAAAAGGAGGGCCGAGCCATATTTTGAGGAAAACAATGAATTTGGTTTTAGTTATACTGAATTAATGATGACTAGGGCAGAAGAATGGAATACCCAGCAGGGAGCTGAAGTTGTACCCTGGAAAAAGGCCTGGATTTCTACCCTGGAGAAAGACCAAGACTAAGAATTCTGGAATAATCTAGAAAATGATTCTCAACCAGAGAAGATTTTGCCCCTGGGACACATTTGGCAGTGCTTGGTTGTCACAACTGAGGAGAATGTTACTGGTGTCTGGAGGGTGTAGGCCAGAGATCCTGCTAAAACATCCAACAATGCTCAGGAGAGCTCCTCACAACAAAGATGTATCAAGCCCAAAATGTTATTAGTGCCAAAGTTGAGAAACCCTGATTTAGAGAGGGCATATTAGTAAATTCTGCAGAGAAATAACACCTAGCAAGGGACAGTGTATAGAATCATTGGTCAATAGGCCAAGGACTTCTTAGCAAATATCAACCTTGAAAGAGTAGTGAAGAAGAGAAATAGAAGTACCCATGAAACAGTATGTTAACTCATTTATTCAACAAATATTTATTGAATGACTGTTACATATGAGATACTAAGTGCTGGGATACAGCAATGGCTTCGTGGAGCTTATAGTCTAGTGGAGTGTGACAGAGAATGAACAAATAAAAGAGAAGATTATCAGGTGATGCTAAGTGCTATAATAAGAGCAACAAAATAGGGCCTAATGACAGGGAGGGACTTGGGCAGGAATAGGAAGGGTGTGAAGAAACTGCTTTAGATGGAATGGTGAGGGAAGGTTTTATGAGGAGATGACATTTGGGCTAAGAACTAAAAGAAGAGAAACCAGTCATGGCACAAGCTGTGATGATTCTGACATAGATTCCAAAGGAGCAGAAGAAAGGCTGATGGAAGTAAAGGCCACAAAGAGGTCCAGCAGCAGTGTCTTTGCATTTGTTAGTTGAAGACATCTGGGCTCTTTAAACCTGCAGTCTTAATAGATAAAAATATAAATAATAATTCTGAATTTTCTAATCTGATATATGGGAGAGAAAAATAAACTCAACATTTGGGAAATTTTAGGCAGTACTGCAGGGGATCCCAGCAGAGTTCTGTAGGAATATGTCAAGCACTTGCTCTTCTCAACAGATTTCTCCACAAAAATTAGACATGCCCACACAACACTCAACACAACGATGGAACATAAATGCTAATATTAATCATACCTTTTCTTTCTCTTTTTCCCCTCAGGCTTCACAAGGCTTGCTGCTCAGGCAGTATCTATTGTAATCAGCAAGTTACCTACGGTGATTGCATGTTTGCCTCCCCCAATTAAATACTTCTTTTTTCTGTCTGAGAGAAAAATGTCAAAAAACTTTGTTGACTTGAAGAAAGCTAGCCTGCTTGTCTGGAACTTGATTGTAATTATATGTCGGATATTTGAGGATGGAAACACTGTGGAACTTTTAACAGGTGCCTCCCTTGACAGATGGAGTAAAGAGAAACTTGGTTTAATCTGTGAGTGTTTGGAAAGCATCATGGGAGAGCAGACAAGTAGCCCTAATCAAATGACCCAAAAGGTCATACAGAGCATTGAGCAGCAGAGACCCAACTGGATTGAATGCCAATTACTGAAAGCAAGGAAATTGAGCACTGAATGGTAAAGCAGTTTTTTTCACTAAATTTCATCAAATACATTCACAATAACATCTCCAATAAACAACAACAGCAAAATACTGTGAGATAGCCAGCAGTGGTCATTTTGGTAACTTCATGGGAACTTTGATGACTATCGAAAAAAAGATAAATATTCCATTAAAAACTGGATTGTTAGACATTCCTTGTCTTATTAAAATTTGAACCCCATTGATATGCTGGAACATTATACTTGTTTTGTCACCATCTTAAGGTTTCTGATTAAAAGGGTAGTAGTTAAACCCAGGAGAATTTGGTTTCACTCCTTTTCAGTGTGCAAACAGGTATCTAGTGGATAGCCTGGAGCATTCCATAAATGGATTGGGCATGGAGATTAAATTAAGAAGGAATTAATGGATATAAAAGGCTTTTTATTGCTTTCTGTGTACCTGATTGTCAAAAAGGTACACATTTTTCATCTGGTAATGTAAGAATCCCAGAGGGCAACTGGGGCATATCACACTCGAGCTATAAACACACCCAGCTGTTTCTTTATGAAAATGTCAGCCTTCTCATAGCTTTGTCACCAAGAGCTAAGTGATTTGTGGTATTGCAGAGATTTTTTAAGGGTCCCTGATGAATTTAAATATGTACATAGAGTCCTCCTGTCTTAAAATTAGTCTTCAGTATAGAATTGCATGATATGGATAAAGGAATTACAGTTCATGTGGTCTACAGATCACCAAACCGGCCTTTTTTTTTTCACCACTCACACACATTGCCCCCCATTCTTTTAAAATATACTCAAGTTGCTAGCAGATACTATTATAACTTTCTGCCTGAAATGACTACAGGTTGTTAATTTTCCTAGTACATGGTAGTGATAAAGCTCAGGCTTTGGAATCAGATGGGCAAATACAAATCCCTTGTAAGTGGGCCATCTTGTGTAAGTTGTCTCAAATCTCTCAAAGCCTCATTTTCAGGGATGACACCAACCTGATAGAGTTGTTTTGAAAAATTAAATAACATTCATAGTTCTTAGCATCAAACCTAGAACTAGTAAGCATTTGTTATTTATAAACTCTGTTAAAAGACACTGAACTCACTGGTTAGTATTAGAACGAATACTCTTTACTGGTTTATATTAATATGTAAGACTTTATGTTAGTCCAAATGGGGAGATGTCAGTAATCATGATTTTTGTGCTCTTGTCATACTGATTTCTAGACATTTACTTCTGGGATGTCTGGATGGTAGGAATAACAATAGCAGTCAGGCAAAAGCTTAGTAACATCGACAGTGACTCTCTTAATCTTTACATTTGCATTCGATACCAATTTACAGGCTCTAATCCAATGACTAAAAGATTAAGGCCAGATTGTCATTATCCATGCCAGTGGTTATAAAAGGGAGAGAAAAGAAGAAGAGTAAAAATAGCGGAACTGACTATAGTTACACAGTTAGATTTATGGTACTGCTGATTTGGGAGCCCCTTTCGCAATAAGATCAGTTTAAAGTATGTCTCAGCTGTACATCTAGGGCTCTATATAGGAATCCATAAGTAAAATTGTTCCTTAAAAGTCGATTTTAGTTTAAGTTGTTGTTGTTGTTGTTTTATAAACAGCACCAACACATCTAGTATCTCCTATGAATAGAGTTGCCTAGCTGATATTTGGTTGATTAGCGATCTGCTGCAATATGCATCCAAAATGGAGAATTGCTGATATTTAAAAATGTTTTACAGCCCTCAAAGATTCTGAATATATAGTACGTAATTATGTAATTAGCACAATGCTATGTCTTAATTTCTCATGAAAATGCAGATTTAAAGTTATTTATTCTATTTATTGGAAAGAGTTAAATTTGACTTACAAACTCACTTTAGATAATTTCTTCCAGGATTTGAGTGCTATAAGAATGTTTCTTGACTTTGAGTTCAAGTCGATTATTTGACATACAACTAAACGTCCACCTTTACATATGTCTCATAAATAAATGATCATTTATTTCATAGATCTCTACCATACCATAAAGAAAATATATTTAAAACCAGAATATCTGTATATAGGTGGAGGGTTGCCTTGGCTTTACCATCTTTTTTTTTTTTTAAGTATAAGAATGTAAGCATTTAAACTAAATGCTGCTTCTGTTAAGATAAATGAAATCTTAATTTTCCATGAAGATTATCTTGGAGCTATACAATATCATTTAGCTAGATTTCTTTCACTTGCATCCAGATTTAACTTTGATTTTATGGAAATTGTAAAAATAACTGCAGTGGAAAGGTGGCAGCTGTAAGCTTGCTTGTCTTGCATACTGCCTGAAAGTATTACTATTCATTAAAATAACCTTCACTTTGTAGTAACTCTCAAGCTGTAAACAGTCAACTTAGATTCTGGAGAACACACAGCCTAAAAAGTAAAGAAATGTCTGTCTTTGCAAAGTAATTTGTCGAGTTGAAGATTATTGTTTTTCATCATGGTGACCCTGACTTGGCTGGCTGGGTGCATATACAGATTAAGATTAATGCAGTTATTCCTTGGCTAAGGTCTGCCTCTTTCAGGGCACATTCTCCCTAATGACATGATTGATAGGCAGTCCCAAATCCAGAGAGGAACTCATTAATCATAGCATTGACTGAATCCAATCATTTGCTTCACCTGCACAGTGATGGACAGGAAAGGATACAATTCGGGGGCTGACACTGAGGCACTCCTTTGTCAGAGGGTCTCAACTTTTTCAATGTCAGCCTCTACAAAACCTGACAGGAAATTTTGCTTGCAGCCTATATGCAGCTTCAAGATATTTACAAACTTCTTTTAATGAAACAAGGTCTTTTTGATTGTTTGTTTAAAGATTTACTCTAGCTAATAAAAATGTCTAAAAGTAGGATTTGCTTTGCTTTTTTAGCCAGCTTATATGATCATAAAGTTTTAATTTTATTTTTTTTAAAGAAGGGCGTTTGAAGCTACATGTGGAAGCAATATAAAAGTTAATGCCCAGCAGCTGGGTATCATTTGGTTCAGTCTTCAGGTCAGCGGCACTGACTCTTAGCAGAACTAATTTTATAATCATGGCAAAATCTCAGTAATGAACTGCAGTATATAGCTGATTACACCACAGTAAATTTCATTTAGTCTGGGAAACAGTGGAAAACCATGCTTTTTCTTAGTATTCTTAGATTGCAAAGCCTAACATGATCAATTGCAATTAGAAAATTAGTGTGGAATATATATGATGTAAGTTGACTATCATGATTTATTTTGTACTGGTATAGTTTAGGAATTTAAAAAATATGCCATCCATTATTACTATGTAAATAATGTTTAAAATCAGTAAGCATGTGAGTTCTTAGAAAAGAAATGTTTCACAAATATAAGTTGCACATTCCTGGTGTAGTGATAATAAACCTTTTTCCCAGAAGAATAATAGTGACTTTTGCTAAGTATCTGTTATGGAGAAGAAACAGGAAAATATTTTTAAAAGGCAACAAGTGTCAAAAGGCCAATTTAAAATACCCAGTGGTAAGCACACTGCCAGGAAACACCCGACCTATATTTAGCATAACAGTCTCCCCCTTTTGACACTTTAATTAGTCTTTAATGTGTTCTAAGACAGGTGTAAAGAGGAATCTACAAAAGACAGACTACCAAAGCTATTTCTGGCATTGAAGATACTTTTTATCCTCAAAGAGAAAATACAAATTATTTCCTACATGTTCTTAAAAAGAAATGTTTTGTTTTCATCCCATGATTATAGCAATTTCAACAATTGCAGTAATGGGAAAATGTTTTATAGATAGGAGTATAAATGCAATAAAGAAATGTTTTAAAAGAAATGATTCACTTTTTAAAATGCTTTCAGGTGCTTAGTTCTAAGGAACTGTTTATACGAGCAGCAGCGGTTTGGGAAGGCTTACCTATTTGAGCAAAGTCTTTATGGGTGCTTTGAATATGAGACTTACATCGACTCTCCACACTCAATCTCTTTGATTATTTTCCATCTTTACAATTCTTCATCACTGATATGTATATGCTTGCTTTATATTTAGTACGTTTATGGCAATACAGAAAAGCACAGCCTTAGAAGAAGGAGATATTGCTCTTGAACTGACTGAGCAGAAAATAAACATGATGGTCCTGGATATCTGCCACAGACCAGGTGGCAGCGAGTACCTGAGGCAAATTTATCACATCATGCGGCTCAATGAGGTAGGGAAACGGCCTTTTTACCGAGCAATTAGGTGTGTACTGGCCTGAGGCAGCGTCTGCTGGCAGCTAAGGGTTAGTCAAGGAGGTGATAATACTTCTTAAAGTCAATACCAAACTCAATATTACATTATTAATAGAATCTATTCAGCCCCGGCTGTTCTGCATTTGTACAGCAGAAGCTTCACCGAAAGAATGTAAGTTTTATTTATACGGTTTAAACAATAACACGGCTCATAAACTCAGTTCAGCTCTGAATCCTATAGACTAGAGGTATAGTTTCGAATTGTGCATTTGTGACTGTTAGGCTGATGTTAAAAATCTAGTGTTTGTGAAATGAAGAATTTTCTAAAGAGAGCTGTTCCTCTTCTATAGACATCATATTTGTGTTGGTAAAGTTGGAAATTTCTTACATAATGAGAAAACTTCAGAAGAATATTGAACCATTTTAGGGAGCAAATAGCTTAACCCCAGAAAAAATGCATTAATGCACAGACACTGGTTAGAACCAATGTCATGCTTGTCCACCTTTCAGCTGGGTTAAGCCTCCGACCTTGCCTGTTTCTGGCTGTTTTAGCAAAAATGTAAAGAGCAAGACTCTGTTGTCTACTTAAACCAATACGAGTTTGCTCAGTAATCAGATTTTTAATTTGAACATATGTATCTGAATTAGAATATGACATCTAATGTGAATAAAATTATGGTTGTATTTGCAAACACATGAATGTATTTTTTGGAATAGTAAAAATTGTATAACATGAATAATGTGAAGATGTAGTGTTTTATCTCAATGAGGTAGGCCTTAAAAATCGTAAATTTCCAAGGAGTGAATTAAATTCTGTCACAACATTTTACAGCTGGGTAATATAAATGTTCTTCCTGTTATTATCTACCTGAAAGTTACTTCAAGTAAATCTTGCTACCTAGCTTTCCAAGAACTAATCAACTAGTCAATAAACAGGTGATGTAACAATAGTGCATTCAGTGATCACCTGAGAAGGATCACCTCAGGGACTAGAGCTCAGTATATACTTGTTATAAAGTAAAACAACCTATTCGCTCTTGCTAATAATCCCTTAAAGCTTGTTTGGGGAACTCGGAAACTCCAGTTCCTGGCCTTGACTAACTGTGAAGGTCTTTATTGGTGTGTCCACCTGGCCACCAAATTGGCCAAAATAACTGGTGATTACTGAAAAACAGATGTTGCAGTAGGGTTCACTCAGATCTGTAGTAAAATGACATTACTATAGTTTTGAGAATAGCAATGGCTAGTCTAGATTGCCATTCTGACAGACTAGTCCTCTTTTTAAAAGCTCCATAACAAAAAAGATCAATAATCACCAATAAGCAAAATCAACAAAAATTAAGTTGGATATTCAGGAGATCCAAAGGCTATTTTCCCCTCGTTGAACTCATGGAACTCTGAGGCCATTATTCTGAACACGTATATTTTGAGATCTAATGCAGTAAGATTCCTTTCTGGGGCACCACTACATTTTGATCAATTAAGTTCAGCAGTATGATTTCATTACAACCAAACATACTTACTGTTATGGCAATGTCTATCAGATGGGATGTTGAGCTAAGTACTTGGTTGTCTCTTGTGCTCAGTGAGACACAGTGCCCCAAGGTAAGAGGAAAAATGTGAGGCTAGAACCAAAGAAAGTAGTGAGAACATTGCCTTGTGACTACTAAAACAATGCAGGCAGTAAACCCAAATAACAACGCAAAGGTGATTAAGTGACTAGTATAATACTTATGGTTGTTTTTATACTGTGAGGTATTCTTATGTTGTAGGTGAATTTGCATTGTGATGTTTTTTCATTTTATGAGTAGCCTTATGAGTCTTTGGCATATTCAGGTATGCTACTAAATATTTGAAAAAGTAATATAAATACAGAAGCATTTATAGGTATAGGCCTGGGTGAGGGGAAGAATAGGTGTGTCGTTGAGAGATAGCAAAGTTATGAGAGAAAACGAGTTTTAAAATGTTTATCTTTGAGATAAAGGTAAGATGAATGAGTGTAAAAGCCTTATTGATCATCGAAGATCCTGGCCATGAGCACAGTATGGTAGTTGAAGTCATGAGACCAGTGGAGCTCTTCGGTGGAGAGAAGTGGAGAAACAATGGGTAGAGAAATAAGCTTTGATGTAACTGCACAAGGAAGGCATTCAAGAAAGGATTTTCACAGAGTACATTTCTTTTAAAGAAATATAGCAGATTAGCAGTAAATCTGGTTAAAGCAATGTCACAGAAAATCTGAGACTTTTAAGAAGAGGTAATGACAGGTGTCAATATAGCAGAGGGGTCGGAGAAATTAATAAGGAAGAAAACACCGCTGTGTTCACAGCTTGCAACAGAGCACTTTATTTTGAATTGTATAAATGAAAACAGCTCAAATATGGTCAGGTGATAGGAAAGATTATTAGCCAAAACAAAGCAGTTTTTCTAATGAAAGGAGAGCATTTTATTCCTTTTTTAAATTTTTACTTTCAGAAATCGTAATAGAGAAAATTTTATTTCTTTTAAGAAATCTAAATCTAGAAATACAATTGTTTTCTGACAGTTTTGTCATTATCTAATATTAAGAACCTGTGTGTGTGTCAGATACTACAGAATTGATTTTTAAAAAGAGATGTGATCCAATGAGCAAGTTTAAGAAATGACTGTCATTGTTAAGTAGTGGTTTCTTTAGAATTTTAGGGTTTGGGGATCTGAAATTTGCCTTTCACAGTGAATACAGTGGTCATTCTCTATTCGTGAAGTTATAGAGGCACAGGGGCAAAAAGCACAGTTATCCGAGACTAGACTTGTGGCTTCTTGCCCAACTGTACTCCTCATCCCTGAGTGACCTCAGGCTTGTCCCCTGACCTTACAGAGCCAACCATTGGACATGGTGTGAGCTAAAGTTTCCCAAACTTTCATATGCCTACCAATCTCCTAGGTAATCATAACGGTCAGATTTTGAATTTGTGGGGTCTGAGATGCTGTTTGTCTAACAAGCTCCCAGGTGAGGCTGATGAGGCTGATCTGCATATCAGATTTAGAGTAACAAGGGTTTTCTAGAAAACTTCGGAAGTCCTTTTCAGCTCTAATATTGTGAACTTAGTCTTAATCCTAACCCTGAAGAAAAAAATTATATTGTGACATGTCAAAAATTAGAACATTTATATTATTTTATTTATTAAGTGACTTGCTTATTAACAATAAGCATTTGATATGATAGTGAGAAACTTTTAGTCATTTTTGTTGTTTTCCAGAAAGAGTCCTATAAAATAGATTAAGATTATTCACCTTATTTACTTATGGATGGAAAATGAGGTATAATGAGTAGGTTGACTTTTTTGCCTAGCCTATTACTGGCAGTTGGGCGATTAGAATTCTATATTTTGAGCTTTTATTATACTTTGACATTTTTCAGGCCACAGCATGGAAATAGTTTAAGGGCTTGCATTATAATTAATTCTACATAGAGTGAGGCTGCTTATAATATTGTGACATGTTAAAAATTAGGAGAACATTTATATTATTTTATTTTATCAGAGTCTTTAGTGCTCTGCTGCTGAGAATGGAGTAGGTAGCAAGTACACTTAATAAATGAATAAGCAGTCTTGTACTGTGAGTAATCATGCACCTGAGTTAAGTTTTGGTAACCAGACGTGTTAACACATGAACTAATGACAAAACAATGCCTGTTTAAAAGATTCTGATATATCGAGCATACATTCCTTATGTGACAATTTGTTAAATGCTTTTCTAATCTATCCTATATATTAGGTGAAACTGTTTTTGATGGGTTTATTGCAAAGCTGATTGGTACTCTGCTATGTTTCTTCTGAAAATGTATTCTGTCTGGAGGCAAGTAATACATTGTGATCTAGCAAATGTGCTGAAAGGGTAGATTTGGATATTGATCAGTTTATTTTTGAAAAGAATATATGTTTCCCACCACGACGACTTGTAATTTCTTTTTCCCTTGAAGGAATATTTAAAAGAACAGCTGTTTTCCATGAATGGTTCAGAGGAAAAGCCATTATCCATCCAACCTTTAAAAACAACCTTGAGGAGTGTGGAGGATCAGCCTTCTGCCTTTAACCCTTTTCATGTGTACAGGGCGTTTAGTGAAAACATGCTAGATCGGGTATGTAATGGTAAATTTAATTTAAATTGTGTGGTTTCTTTACACTAGTAAAAAAAAAAATTGGTTTGTATTTGAATATTTACTTATAAGCATTTTCACCAGGAAGCAAGAAGCCTTGTATTTATTTGCATGGTCTGCACAAACTGACTTTGAAAAAGTTATTTTACCATCTTTCTATTTATCAAACTGATTCATATGTTTGGTCTGTAAAATATAGCTTCTGACCAGGTCAGTTCACTGTGGGCAGAGGAAACATCCGTTTGGCTGTGTTTGTAGAAGGCCCGAAAATCCAGGCATTTTGTAACAGTCTCCCCATCCCTTCCCTCCCCTAATACCTACACTCACGAAGCGCCTTGGAATCGTTAGGAATTTATCAAATTTATCAGGTAAATTATAAAATAGTTTAAAATTAATTGTAAATGGAGCATTGTGCTTCTATTTTAAGCAGCAAAAGGTAAATTTGCTTCTTTATAACCCTAAACACATGTCTGAATTTAAAATAAATTTGCTAATGATCTTAAAAGTCAGGATGGTTAGAATAAAGTCAATATGATAAACACCACATATTTTTAAATGTCAGATTATGCCATTGTTTAAGCTGAATGTTTCAGTAGTTATATTAAAAACATTATCTTTATGCCAAAGTACTAGAAATCTAAAGTTGCTTTTGCTTTATTCATTCTTTCGATGGCTTTTCTGAGAAGCCTCTTGACAGACTATTTGATCTAACAGGGCAGAAGAGAAGGATTGCTTGACCTAGAGCTCTGATGAAAATAAGAATTAAAACAGTGGCCTAATTCGGGATGCAGATAATATTTTTACCATGCCTGTTACAGCCCAGGTCTACATTCATCAATACTGTAGTAGAATAAGACCTTCAAATGCTGACAACCCGGGGCAGAATTCTCCTGCTCTATGACAGGATTGTGGTGCTCCATTAATCAGCAGGTGACAGGGCATAGTTCTTGTTGGATTTTAAACATCAGCCTGGACTCTTATTATCAAAATTATTTAGTTTAAGGAGTATAAGCATCTATAATACTTTAAAATCAAATATATTGTATGAGTTTGAGTTTATTGGCTACATTCCCGAGTTATACATTAGTTTGCTCCAAACCATAAATAATCATTGTAGCTGTTAAATTATCCTCACTTCATTTAAATAAATGGCTTATTTTATGCAGTTCTGAAATATGAGATTATCTTTCACAGTAATTTTTTTCCTTACTATTGTGAAATTATCAATTAAATGAGAAAAAAAGAATTGTTTGTTATTTACATTTACAAGTTCTTATAATTTCCTCTTTAAAGCATTTTCTTAATCAAAAAGATAACATTACTATCACATTCTAATTAAGCAATGTCTCATAATTTGAGTTGTAGCATAGTTTTTTTTTTAAATCAAACTTCTGGGTGCTAAAAAACTATATACTGACATATGAAAAAGATCAGGTATATAATGGTAAATTTAATTTAAATTTAATTTAAGTTACCAATTGTTTTGCTTTACTTTTCAAAAAGTTGCCCTCTCAGAGAAAGTTGTTGGGCAAATGCCATTAGTACTTGGAGGAATAACGACTCAAGAAATTGATTTATATTTTTATAAATAATGACTACATCCCCAAATGGATTTATAAATTAATTGCTGTCTTATTGGAATAAAAACCTTCTTCTGTGGACATGATTGATGTTATCTGTCTAAGTCCTTGTTCTGGACCCCCCTCCTTCTTAGTTAGTCTATCACAGCTGGAGCTTTAATTTACTGATCATATTAACTCTGATTAATAACTAACAATAGCATCTTCTCATTTATCAACAGTCAGCCATCACAAAATGGAACTGGAATTGGTCAAACTTGCTGCCAAATTATCTGGGACTGGATAAAACGACCTTCAGTGTGCTGCTCAAAAACAGGTAAGATTGAATATTTGGAGAATTTGATTGGGGGAAAAGGATTTGTATATCCTTTATATATAGGATATATATAGGTATATATATCTGAAATTATATAAAGTATACTTTACAAATGCTGTTTTTACATAGTAAGCATTTGCAAAAGACAGTACATTTTTTTTTCTGAAATGAAATTAGTTGATTTTCATCTGAATTTTAAATATTTTGACTCAGTATATAATAGTTTGGTATTGTATATACCAAAAGTTATTGACTTGAGTCATTATAATTCTATGCCTTTGTTTACAACAGTTTAATGAATGCATACAAAAAGCCAAGCCAAATCAATTAGTCTGATCAGCGGAAACATATAAGTAAAACTGTCATGATTGAATTTTTTCCTTTCCAGCCAGTTATTTTGGCACTGTCTTGCTATAGCCTCAGTTGCATATTACTTTACACACATGTAGACACACATACACATACATCCCAGGACAACCCAATAAAATGTGATCTCAGACTAGGCATCTACACATACAGTTTATTTTGCACAAAAGTATAAATATTTTGTTTATATTTTAGATCAATTACCATTTTTTAAATACCTTTAAAGTCTCCAGTGAAAAGTATGAATTGGATTTCTCTATTACATATCATATTTTCACATAAGATATATGTATGAGCTCCTTTTATTGTTCAAATATCTATTGCTTATATTTATGTACAAAAAGTATCTTCTGTATAATCTTTGTGATGTAGAATGTATTTCTATATCTTTTTGAAAAAATATTAAGTATCGTTTTTGCTGAAAGACGATAATGATAATGGCATAGTAGAATTGTCAAATTATCCTTGAGAAATCTGGATGCACATAGGAAAATATCTTGAGAGAGAGAGAGATTCCAGTATTTCCTAGACAGATGTTCAAAAAAAAAGACAGCTTTATTGCCAATAACAGCTGTAGCTTAGATGTGTGGTCATAATGGTATTTCTAATATTTTACCCCTGAATGAAGTTCACCCAACTGTCATGGACAAAACTGAATAATTCAGAAGCTTCCCCATCAAGGATAGTGCCTTCTCTCAGCAAACTTACTATGTGGCAGGCAGAAGCCTAGAATGCATCTTATTCATACATTAGGCCCCCAGAGGTTCTCCTGTCCTGTTCCAAAGTTACTTGGAGAGGTAGGAGGTGGAGGTGGTGGAGGAGAGGCCAGGTCTCATGTGGAACCCTTGGTTACATGTTTACATAAATATCAATGTATATCTGGAAGTAAACTAGGAAAGGTAAGTCATTTGTTTCTTGCTATATGGAAAGTTTGGGGTTTATGTAGATTAACTGTATCATATTTTACTAAGTTTTCTTCATCTGCGAATTGCTGTTTTCAATCCACCAAATGGTACTCTAGGGTACATCCTTTAAAACTTAATGCATTTGCTCCGAATATTATTGACTTTTAAGTGAATTTGTGTTTTCACCAAAATAACATATCGTTATTTGTGTTTAACAACTTTAAATATACTTTAATTAGGTCAATAGCTATTAAAGTCTATTTTCCTGAGATACTATGTTCAGGAGTGAGTGGGGAAAAAACTCCCACAAATTTAGTAACAGGTCAAAAGAAGTAACAGGTCAAAACCGTTCTCTTGGGAAAAGGTCATGAATTTTTAATAGAAACAGCTAAGATCTCATCTTAATAAGAGCCTTAGATTTTTAAAAAATGATATGAAAAGCATCCTTCTCCAAACTACCACATACCACAAGGAACATAACTGATCTGCTTTAGAAGGATGAAAGCCACCTGAGAGTTTTTCATTCCTTTTAGCACTTTCCCATTTATTTTCATGATGATATTTATGAGGCTTGATTAATATTGAACTGTTAAGAAAATTGTTTCTGGATTTTTCTCTAAGAGACTCTTGTTTGGACTTATCTAAAAATGCTGATTTTTTAAAAATAGCACATTGAATTTTTGACAACATGGTTATCTAATAATGCTTATTTGAAAATGAGACCTCAGAACATTGAACTTTTAGAATGAGAGTTTTATGTGCCATCCGATATCCACAAAGTGATAATTTCTTACGTACAACTGTGACCTTTGGGGGTGGGCAGAGCTAAAGAAGAAAACCCGAAGAAGCTCAACCGAACATACTTGGCAATTAAACAACTCGTTCTCTTTTTTCTCTCTTTAATTGGTAATATATGCTAATAGCTGCATTGTGGTCTAGTGTTCATATAGGGCTGCAAATGTTTTCTGAGGACATAAGATTATGAAGAAAAGTAAACTCGAATATGCAAAAATGAAAAAAAGTTGAGGAAAAGGGAATCCTTTGTATTTATCTCATAAATTCTTTTGCATCTGATCTTCAAATTCAATATAATAAGCAAGCCATCTGTGGACTTACTCTCTCAAGACCCCAATTTCTGGAGTAAACCAGATTTTCCTCACCCCTTAAACAGATTGGAGATGGGAAACCAGGATTCTTGGGTTCTCAGGCCAGTCTTGTGAGTTTACTGTAGGAAAGTTATCTGAACAATTTGACTTTGGATTTTCTCACCTTTAAAATTAAATAATGATAATTATATATCTACTTTATGGAGATTGTTGACACAGTCGAGAGTATTAAAGCATGTTGAAGTATTTTTGAAAGTTGAAAATACAATACATACTTAGAGAAGTAGTAGCACTAGCAAGCATGTAGCAACTTCAGTATCTATCTGGTAAGGTAAGGAGCAGTAAAGGTCAAAGTTAGTAGAAAGTTGGAGGTGGGGGATGGAGCAGTCAGGTTACACCTGAGGTTAGTATACCAAGGTTACGTAGACTCCAGGCCTAAACCAATAATGAGGGTCAAAACAAGAATCAGATCAGACACCAGGCAGCAGCCCCACAGATCCGGAAGACAGTGAGGAAATCAGCAAGGAGAGGATCTAAAAGCCAGGTGAACCACCCAGGAGACAGACTCAAGAGACAAGCACCTGAACAGTTCAGACACATGAAAGAGGAGATTCCTGTTGCCAACAATATCTGTATCTGAGACAATATTGGCCTTTGTTCCACAAGCTGGTTCTGTGCTGACTTCAAAAGTAGAACAAATCTTGAAGTGGCTGCCTGAATCCTTGGAAGGGATACACCCTCTTCTTACTATCAGGCCTCATCTCAAACCATTTCCCTCCAATTCACTATGTTTTAAGTTCATTGCCTTCTTTCTGCTCTTTGGATTCTCCAAGCTCTTTCCCATTTCGGGTCTTTGTAATTGTAGTTCCTTCTGCTCTTCACATGGCTGGTGCCATCTTGTCCATCTGGGGCACACGTTACCTCCTCAGAAATGCCTTTCCTTATCATTCATCTAAAGTTACCCTCCAAGTCACTATAGCATTTTACTCTACTGTGCTTTCTTAATTGAATTATCACTATCTGAGATTTTAGTTTCTGTTTGATTATTGTCTCTGAATCCTGCCCCTTCAGGGTAGATTATAAACTCCACGAGAATAGCACCTTGCCCGGGTTATTATTCTATCTTCAGTACCTAGAACAACTCTTGGGCATATAATAGGCTCTGAGTAAAATTCGTTGAGTTAATCAATAAACAAATGAGGAAAAAGAATGCAGAGAAAAAGTTCCTGACAGATGAGCACACAGTGTCCTTTCCCTAAATGTAATTTTCGGGGGAGATAGAGGCAAAAGAGGTCAAATATTTAGTGACAGAAGGAAATCTAACTCTGGTTGGTGAACACACAATGCAATATATATTATTGTTCCCAATATATATTAACTTACTGTTAATATACATGAAATTTATTTGATTTTGTTAATCAAGCTTAAGAAAAAGATAAATGTGATTCTCTAAATGATCAATAGTCATGGAAGTACCAGAAGTACACTCTGGAAATCTCAAGTAAAAAATTATCCACATGCATATTCATTCCGTTCATTTTCCAAATTTGGATGAAAATCAGGTTAATTAAGCTATGCATGTTTAAAATGCCTGTTTTTATTATTATGTAAAGTTTGGCTCAGATTAAAAGCACAGAATATTGGTCTTTATTTTTAATTCATTGATCCAATTCAAGCCATTACCTCTTCAGCAACAAAGTCTATTCTTTACTCTATGAATCAGAACTCCTTTGACATTTGGGTGACAGGGTTAGTATTTGTTAAATGAAATTAAGAATGCAAGTTGAAAAATTTAAGGTGGAGTTAGCGGACAAAAGTATCCAAGCCTTTGTAAATTTGCGATTTTTCAAGCCTTTTAAGGAAATATGCAGTAGCTGAGACCTCAGAAAAGAGATTCTGAATGTATTTTAATGATATATGCTTTTCAACTTAGAAAGTTTGCCATTGCGGAAAAAAAAGGCTCCTTAGAGGTTCAGAAAATAAACATAGATATCAGTTCTACACTTTTACCTTTAATGTCGTATAAGATTGTGCATTGATCTTTTGAAATTACAAAGGTACTTTTCACAGTTTCTTACTATTAGTTTCTTGCTTTCTTTTTCATTCACTTTAAAATAAATCCAGACCTGGCGAATGAGACAGTGATTGCATTTGCAGGAGAGTACACCAAAAGGAACACTCTATATTTATATTGTTTCATTCATGGCGAATCTCCAGATTGCCATTTTGATAGTTTTTGTGTGTGTTTTTTTTTTTGTCACTGTAACAAATTTATGTTGCTTCTTTTCTCTTTACCTTATTTATTCCAGACTAATTTCCAAGAATTGTAGTGTTGAAAATAATCTATGAATACAGTGGAATGCAATGCTATTTTAACCATCTAAATATACTGCATATGAGTTTGGCTTTGAGTTGAGCAAACACAATTAAATATGATGGCAGGAACAGCAGAAGGGGTGGCAGTGGCAGATTTCTGGCTATCACTTTGGGGCCTTTCCAGATGGACAATAACCATACATCTGAAACAGAGATTAAAAAACATGTTTTAAAAGAGCCATTGATCTGTGGAGTTGTTTGCTTTTAATAATAATAATTATTATTAAAGTACCTTTATACTATATCCGGTTATAGTGTGTGTGCCCTGTGGTGTGTGGAGAGTAGAAAATATTGTCGCTGGCCCGTAACTGCACACACTGCACTCTTCAATGGGTGTTCCCAAGTGCTGCTGCCATTAGCACAATGTTTATAGTTGCCCATAGCAGTAAATTCCTGATGTAGCACCACTCTATACCTGGTTATGGAGTGGTGGGTTTAAGAAAAAGGGAAAACTCTGAGCCATTGCATACATTACATATGCCAAGGCATTAAAAAAAATTTTTTTTCATGCTCTCGCTCCTTAGAAAACCCTTTTTCCCTGCCTCCACCAAATGGCATCAAACTCAGTGATTCTCTACCTACCACCACCATCTTCTCAAACAGCAGCAGGATTCCTGCCCATCCTTAAACCCTAAAAAAGCATAGTTTTTATTGTTTTGTGGGGTTTTTTTTGTACATCATCGAACATGTATTTAGGATATATACATTTAACACTCTGATCCTCAGGATTCTCGTGGGTTGGGACTTTGGTACATGAACCAAACAAACCCATACACATGTATTATTTTCTGATTGGCAACTGGTATATGATGGCTTTTATGGCGTATGAAGTACTTTTACACAAATCTTTTCCTTCGACCCTCACTATAGCTGTGTAATGAGAGACAGGTCAAGGAGTTTGTGAAACATTAAATGATGTACTTCAAGATCACAGATCTTAAATGGCATTTGGAAGTCAAAATGAAGACTTCTGGCTATATATGGTGCTTTATCTACTACACCATATTCCTGGTCAAGTTTTTTTCCCCCACTTTATTGAGATATAACTGATACATAATATCGTGTAAGTTAAGTTATATGAAGGTCAATTTATACACTTATGTATTGCAAAATGATTACGACTGTAGCAATAATATCTCCATCACATCACATATTTACCATTTCTTTTCTGGGGTGTGAATATTTAAGATTTACTGTCTTAGCAACTTTCAAGCATAGATGGTCCCAGACTTACAATGATTCTGTTTAGATTTTTTGACTTTACAATGGTACAAAAGTAATACAGATTCAGTAGAAATTGTACTTTAAATTTTGAATTTTGATCTTTTCCTAGGCTAGCAGTATGTGGTATAATATTCTCTTGTGATGTGGGACATCAGTGAACTGTAGCTCCCAGTCAGCTACAAGATCATGAGGGTAAACAACCAATACTTTGCAGGTTACTAACTCTCATTGCGTTAGATGATGTTTCAAACTGTAGGCTTATGTTAAGTGGTCTGAGCACATTTAAGGTAGGCTAGGCTGAGCTATGATGTTCCATTGGTTAGGTGTATTAAATGCATTTTCAACTTATAATGGGTTTATCGGGAAGTCACCCCATCATAAGTTGAGAGTTATCTGTATATAATACAGTATTATTAATTATAATCACCATGCTATACATTAGATCATCATCTTATAACTGGAAGTTTGTACCTTTCAGTATACTTTTTAAAAAATTACCTGTATATTCACTGTAAAAATATTGATAATGAAGATAGCAAACATAGAAAGCAGTTGGCATAATTTAAGTGAATTAATATGCATGTTTAACTGTAAATCCTTACAATAACCTTAAATAGTAAGTACCATATTACCATCATTTTCTTGATGAAGAAACTAAGGCACAGAGCCATAGAACTCTAAGTCAATATGGTTTTCGAATTCTGGCTCATGTCCATGTTCTTAACCATTCTCTTTGCTGCTTCTCCAGAACTTTGCTTACTTTATTTATTCAACAAATATTTTGGAGCATTTATTTAGAATAAAGTAACTATTTACTAGAGAATGTCATATAAGTCAAATTGCCCTTGAGTGCTACTCCACAAAATTTTTAATTTGAATTTTCACTTTGATTGTCACAAGACTATCTCCCCTCTTTAACTCTCTAAATATCTCTCAGCAACTGGCTTACCACCAGCTACTTTATCAGGATAATAAAGCCATCTAATATAAATCTTCCAACTTTCCTTCCTAATCCTCTATTTTATTTCTGTCATCTCCAGTCCTTGTCTCTAGCCTTGGAAAAAGAGAGCTTTTTTCTAGTTGAAACTTGAGAAGTAAGTTGACTTTTTAGGTTGTGGAGGGTCTGAGGGCTAAGAAGTTTAGACTTTAACTACTAGACTTGAGGGAATCACCAAAGCCTTTACGTACAAAGGAGTGACAAGAACAGAGAGCTATTTTAGGACATTAATAACAGCTGGGGTAGAGGGACTAAAAAGAAGGCCAGATTAGAGACTATGGCTAGAGACTGAGGAAGAGAATTTATATCACAGATGTAAAAGACATTCCCAAGGAAGCTTGGCAGCTCAGCTAAATCCATTCCTAATTTGCATAAAAGTTAGGTATGATTCCTTTTGAAGACATTGTGGCCCAGGTATTCTTTAGATAGAGAAATGCCGTGCTTGCTGTTTCTTCAGAGTGCATGTGCTGGTTTAAATCCTCTAAATCATGCCAAGATGGGATTAGAGTTACAAAAGGTTTCTGGTGGAGAAACTGCATATAAAGAAGAAGAGTAGAGAAGGAAACCTTCAGACCAAGTTACTGATCTGTCTGTACCTGTGAAAGAAGAAAGGGAAGGAGGATTGGGTAGGAAGAGTCTCAGATAGCAGGGTAGAAAATTTTGACAAGGCCAGTGAGGACTCCTTAAGCTAAAGTCACACACTAGACTCTAGTGACTAGAGAACTCCTGTGTCTGGACTGGGCGCTAGTACCTTCACCATGCTTAGACACTGGCTGAGATCAGCTTGTCAGAAGCATGGTCTGAGCACAAATGTGATGGTAAATGCAAAGGAATGACAGCTAGAGCCATTAATCACCATGCTAACTGCAGCAGGAGATGTGAGGGGTGCATTGCCATGGCTACCATAGTGGGGAAGCAGAGTGATTCTCTTAGATATGGAGAGATTTTATGTGTATGTATTATGTAAGTTAACAGGGATGTGATTTAATTAAAGGTTTCCATTACTTCAGTATGGTAGAAATCAGACAACCTAAATAAATATGTTAAATGCTATTGACAGAAATGCAGAATTGGCAACATTTTGATGAAAGGAAGGTATAATAATTTTCTCAAAAGCAGCTATGGGAAAATTTTTTGCTTGACAAGTTGAACCAAAATTTACTTTGTAATGAATTTTCTCTTTCCTAATTATGCATTCATATACTGGCACTTTGGGGTTCTTGCAATGGATCAAAAGCTATTAAAAATTTGCTTGTATGGAGTACATTCTTTTTTCAATAACTATTCTTTAAGTCTTTCCCCCTGTCAGATTCTGTTTAGACCCCAAAGTATCTGTGATGTTTTTCTGCAGAAAGTTTTAGCATACGTTCTGCCAGGAGTAACTGTCATAGGCCCATTGGTTCCGTTTGGCTGAAGGTGAAAAGACAATTGACCACTTTCAGGCTTTCAGGCTTATTGGTCATCATTGAGTATCTTGGCTTATGTTACTATATCAGTGTAAAGAGATGAAATGACCTCTTTGAAGATATTTTTACTATGACTTAATTAAAAGAGAAATTTAAATGTCTATTAAATGTAATTAAATATAACAAATTTGAACAATTAATAATATTGTTTATATATATTAACATTTTTGTTATTATAGTACTATTGTGATGTGTTGTATATGAAATTAGTTCAGATACCTATAGTACTTTCTTATACTCTCACTTTTATGTTCCTTGAGGGTGTAACTCTAAATCTGATAATAATATGAAATTTGGGGAAATTTTTCAATCAAGATGTTTTTGTATCCAGAATATGTGTATTACTATAATTTCAAAATTTATTTTGTAGTAAGCTATAAGCAATACATACACATGTATTGTTTCAAATGGAGCAGGAAGATAAGATAGGAAATATAGAAGTTCCCCCACCCAATTCTGCAGTCACACAAGTCCCACTCCAAGTATAACCATTTGAACTATTTCTGTTTTTATTTATTTTGGTCAAAAAGTATAATAGATAATGCTATACCACTAATTTTTAAAAATTTTATCAACTTAATATTAATTCCTTGCAAGGAAAACTACAGAATTTAACTTATACTATCTCCTCCTTTTCTTTCCCCTTCAAGCTTTGCTAATAAAATTTTAATTTCAGTTCTATTGGTCACCTACATTATAACCTCTATTTTAAAACCAATTTAGGTTTTTTAATATTTTATTTTTTTAATTTACATAAAGTAAAATTCACTCTTCTTGATGCACATTTCTGATTTATGGCAAATGAATAAAGTTGTTTAACCATCATCACAATCAAAATCACTCAAAAAATATTCTCCTGTGCTGACTTTGTGTAGTCACTTCTTCCTCCATCCCAATCCCTGGCAACCACTGATCTGCTCTCTGTCTGTACAGTTTTTTTTGTTTGTTTGTTTGTTTTTTGAGAATGTCATAGTAATAGAATTATGTAGTATGCCACCTTTTCAATCTTGCTGCTTTTACTCAGCATAATGCATTTGAGATTCCTCCAATTGTTTTTTTTTTTTTATTATAGAATATTAGTCCATTGAATGAATGGACCACTGTTTGTTGATCCATTTACCTGGGACATTCGGGTTGTTTCCAGTGTTTGGTGATTCTGAATCACCAAAAAGAGCCTCTATAATCATTTTCGTAAGGTTTCACATGAACATAGGTTAGTATTTCACTTGGATAAGACCTCAGGGTGAGAATGCTGGGTTGTATAGTACATTTATGTTTAACTTTATAAAGAAACTATATCTTTGTGTTTTATGCCACCTTTGAGAAATCTAATGCCAGATGGTTTCTTTTTCCCTGTATCATCTCCTTGGACGCTTTTTTAAAATAACTTTTTTCCTCCTGATTATTCTGAAATGAGATTGTGTCTGTTGTGTGAGTGAGTCTTTGGTTTCTCTTGGTACTGAGTAGGCCTCTTCACTATTGTGATTTTCTTCAGATTTGGAAATTTTTTTCCTTTTAATATTGATTATTTCCTCTGTCCCCACCCCTAGTTGCATATATAGTCTTTCTGGAATTCCTATTAAAGACAGATGTTCTGGTTTATTTTTTCCTCAGATATAACAAGAGACTTCCTTTGCCTTAGTCCTCCATTTTCACACTCTCTACATCCTCCCTACCCCTCGTTCTGCAGCTGACCCATTCACTTCCACAGCTTTAAGGGATTATCACAGATATCAAAATCAAACACGTTCAGGGGCTGGGCAAATAAGTATGTGAAGGCAAGGTATAATGTAATAGGAGAAGGTGAATGCATACTTAGGTAAAAACATCCAAATTCTATTTTTAAAAATACTATGTTAGCTAAATAATGCATATCATCAGAATGGTTTAGGCCCACCAATATGACTCTCCGTCTATGTCCTTGAGTCATCTGTAGCTTCAATTCTAATGGTTTAATAAGACTCCAAATCACACATACTTGGATTTTTCACTGTAATAATATTTTAATGTAATAACTCTCATCTCATATAGAAGTCCTAATATCATAATTATCTTCATTAGAAAGCTGCCTCCTCTTTAGAATTGTGAAATTTCTATTCGTGGTGCTAACATTTTTCTAGCCTTAGCCTGGAAACCATGAATTACTTTGCAAAGTTTCTATTTCTGGTCATTTACATTATGTTAGGCACCACATGCACATGCGCTCGAGTTATCCTTCTCAACATTTCTCACAGCCATTGCTTTTTATTCCCCCAGTGCTTCCACTCACAAAATCCAGTGCCCTCATCCACTGATGCTTAGGCACCCTGCTTACTCTAACCTTAACTTCTAATTCATTTATCTCTGCTGGATTAATGTGTTTTTCTTTTTAAATTTTTCTTTTATTATTAAAACCAAGTGAAAATACACTAACATTTAAAACACAAATACTGTGTTGATGATTGAATCTCACCATCCTGATCCAGCTCTTCATTTCTCATTCTCTTTACACGTACATGACACATACCTCCTTTTGCACAGACAGGAGGGAGGAATCTATATTTACAATTTTGAGCTCTTCATCTTTCACAAAACTATTTTTGTCATTCATCCATGTAAAGGTGTAATTTTCATTTTTAATGATGGCATTATACCAAATTCAGCACAATTTAGGTAGCCTCTCCTCTATTACCTCCAGATTTTTACTTTGTTTAGTGTTTCCATATTACACTTCCATGAATGCATAGATTACTTCTCAATGCTGATGAATAAAAGGGAAACATAAAAGGACACAAACAAACTTGTTTTACAAATTACCAAGTAGTCAAAGAAATAAAAGCTAGAGTGAAATATAGAGATCTATAAAAATCATTTTTTTTCTGCCACTCTACCTCTTCAAAACTTACAGTGGCTCTACATTGCCTATTGAACCAAACCTAAACTGAGCCCCAATTTCAAGGCCTCCTTTTTCTGATCCTCCTATTCACCAAATGCTTCCTTTGATATGCGGCCTACCATCCCTTTGCCCACTCTGGAGTATAACCACCCGTGATTCAAAATCTTTCTCTACGACTTTATTTAAGCCTCCTTTTTCTTACCTGTGTAAGAGATCATGGCACATTTTTTTTCTCTTTTTTTCTTTTTCTTTTTTGTTTGAGTGAGCAGATCAAAAGGCTAACTCTCAGCAAATATTTAGCACAAGGTCTGGAACCTAGGAAATGCTCTATAAATATTATATATCTAAGACATCAATTATATATGTTCTTACCTAGTATTTGGTCCTGCTTTTTAGAGTAGTTACAATGGTAAACATGGGGTCAGGGACAAAATAGTAAGGCACAGCCAGATAATTACAAAATGGAGGAAGGGAGGACCAAGGAGAAAAAGCAGAAAAAAGAGATGTTTAGAGCACTCTTTACTAGGTGCTCGCCGTGTGAATATTGTCTGGTTCAGAGTAGAAGGTGAATTCAGGAAGCTGATGTCTGGTTATTCATGAGCTCAGGGTGGGGAAGGTGAGGCCAGGAGGGCAGATATTTGACATTCAATCAATAAATATGCAAATTCTGTGGTGCACCAGGTCCTGTGTTCAGCTTTGGATTTTGAGTTACTCTAGACATGGGGTCTGAGTAGAAGGCACCAGCATCCATGATGAAACTTGATCTGGGCATCTGCCCTCAGAGACAGAGATTCTTTGTCGTTTTCTGACCAGGACTAAAATTCATCTCAGATTATTGATAGAGTGGAAGCTCCAGATGAGAAAAATGATACAGGTAGAGATGGAGAATGAGTCTGGAAATTAAGCACTTCCTGATATCTGGTTAATGACCACTACACCTTTGCCCAGGTTTACCCACTCTGCTTCCCTTGACTGTCAGCCTCTAAGTCTGCCTTTCCAAAACCAAGTCTGCCATCAAGCCCCTCCCCAGTCCCACATCTCTCAAAATTCTCCCATTTTCCAAGTTCTCAGGGCATTTATAAACTGTTACACATGTTAATGTTCAGCATATGTTACCTTGTGACATTCACTAATGTGTTTTTTGTCAACTATCTCCCCAGATAGATGATCAGCATCAAGAAAGCAGGTATGTCAGTCTCTTCTTGCTTGACACTTGCCCTATAAAGCACAGTGGTGAAAGCCTAGGGCTGTGCGGGTCATGGTTTTTGGCTTCCAATTTAAATTTACTGTTTCAGAATGACCTTCATTTGCTTTTAGACCTTTCTGAAGTATGGAAATGATCACCAAGAGAAAGAGGCTTTGTTAATTCATTTTTTAAAACTTTATTAAACTATTTTAATTACATATATGCTCATTAGAAGTTAAACAATATGAACATTGTGTAAAGTAAAAGTAACTAATCTCTTGCTCTGCCTCACCATATATCTTATAATTCCACCCACCTGAGGTAACAAATCTGTCCTTTTCTTTCTCATTTAAACATTAAAATATTCTTTAAACATTAAGTCATTATTCTTAATAGAATTTTAAAAGAAAAAATTAGCAGGATAAACATTGTGATTTAGAAAAATAACAAGTAAAAATAGAATAATCTAGGTTTCTATGAAATGAAAGTTTTTTAAAGTCACAAAGAGATATAAGATTTAGTGATTGACCTGGAAACTGGTGGATCTCTTATTGTCAAATAATTAATAATTCCAGGCTAATGAATTAAAACCCATTAATAGAGTCTTAGGATAAAATAATTGATCTGTCTTTGGAAAGGAGTCTATAACCTGATTAAAATTTTGTTATTTACCTGTCTCACTTACCCAGAAAGCTCTTTTTTAAATTATATATATTGGGGTGACATTGATTAATAAAATTATATAGGTTTCGAGTATATAATTCTATAATATGTCCTCTGTAAATTGCATTGTGTGTTGACTACCCAGTGTTAAATTTCTTTCACTCAGCATATATTTGACCCTCTTTACCCTTATCTACCTCCCCACCCCCACTTTCCTCTGGTAACCACTAAACTCTTGTCCACATCTCTGAGTCTCTGTTTGTCTTGTTCATTTGTCGCTTTCAGATTTATATCCCACTGTTGTGTCCAGAATAACCAGACCCAACTTGAGTGCTCTTAACCAGGAGACAGTTTATTAGCCGGCGGCTGTCCTTGCAAAGGAGCAGCCCCGAAATGCTAAGATACAAGGTTTTTAAGCCCCAAATCCCATTCCTCATTCTGTCTTAAACACAAAGGTCCATCTTTCTCCTATTCACTACCTGTCAACCCACTGGTCAGGTGTGCAAGCGGGAAGTACAGAAGCAGAAAGCTTGTGTTAGAATGTTATGTTCCTATGGGTGATTGCCTATGTTCCCATGGACAATAGCCAGTGTTCCCATGGGCGATGGCCAAACAGTAATTTTCAGCTTATATACAATTGATTATTTTTCATGCCACGCAAGCAAGCAGGGTTACACAGGCTAAAATTGGCAGTTAGCGTATGAGCTCATTGTTACAAGTTTCATGATTAACAGAATGTGGTTAGGGGTTCCAGAAACTAGGCCTAAGTTATAGACTTCCTTTGTCCAGTTTCAGGTTTTAATTATTCTTTAACCCTTTCACATTTCAGCAGGCCATTACACCACATATAAGTGAAATCATATAGTTCTCAGCTTTTTCTGTCTAACTTATTTCACTTAGGCTCTTCTCATCAGAATTATGTCTTTGCCATATTTGTTCATCTGACTCAGGCCTAAGCCAGTCATGAACATCTGCTTGTCCATTTCAGCAAATCAGATTTGTACAAGACTTAAAGATAGTTAGGACTGCCTGGAAATAGATAATTTTGTGTAAAAGAAAATCTAGACTTGCTATTTTATTATACAGAGAATACATTTGCTAGCATATAAAAGCAAAGTATGATATAACCCACAAAATACAATATTGGTTATAAGAATACTTCCATCCCATTATTCAGTCCAGCAAAATTTTGAGTAAATAGACGGATCTGTGACTGTTCATTCATCCATCCATTCATCAAACATTCACTAGGCACAGCTATAAAGAAATGAGCCAGACACAGCCCCTATTGTCAAGAACTCAGAATCTAGTAGAGGAGACAGACTAAAAAAATCAGTGGTTATATCTGTACTAGAGGTTCATGCAAGTTACCATAGAAGTACAGTGGACGATCACAGAGGAGGGAGTGCTAACTCCAAGTGAGTGCAGAGATGGTCAGGAAACATACCCAGGAGAGGGGAATACTTGCTTGGACTGTATGTTGACGGTTGAACTTGAGTCAGCCAGGTAGCCTAGGTGAGAAATAGTTTAGGCAGAGGGTTTGACATAGATAATAACACAACATGAAAGGAATAGTTGTGGCATCCAGGTTATTTTTTCTAGAGAAATGGTCTCTTCACTGCATTTTTCACTTTTAAATCAGTTCTATTTGTGACATCTAGGCCCTGTGAATGAATGCTAGGCTGCTTAGGACAAAGTCAGATGATGAATTGAGTGAGGAGTGGTGGGAGGAGAAGGGGACAATTGTTCTATTTAGTTCCATACCTGGAAAATATTGAAAGAGTTACAGATTCTTCCCTTTGAATCATTGGCATCATCTGACCCTGAAGGTTTTCAGGCATGTGTAAGCAAGTGCAGGACCTATGTAATTCATAGATCAAATGGCCTTATAGTCTGTCACTAAAATTCTAGTTGTCTTTTACTTATATGGCTCAGATGGAATGTACCTTCATAAGGGTACTCTTGGTGCATGATTGATGGCTCTCCAGACAAGATGTGCTGGTGTAATACTGGCCTTGGTAAAGTATAAGAGGTGCACTGAATTTGTCTTGCTCTTCATCTTTCAGTGTACTTGCAGCTTGCTCTGGAGCTGCATAGTCTGTTCACTTTTCTTTCTGAATGGCGAGAGTTACCTGACATTGGTGGGAATGTCCAAGAGTGATGATAGTGATGCCTCCAAGTCAGCAAGTTCATGTTCGTTACTCTGAATTGGCTGGTCGTAGATGGCCTCAAACTAAATGTATAGACCCCAAGGGGTTTCTGGAGAAGAAAATGAGTGAGGCTTTATCCAAATTAAATGTTCATTTTCTTCATTTAGCAAATAATCTAACAGAAATTTTAGGACTGAAATTTGATTTCAGCTAAAGTACATACATGTTAACTATAGAAGCTTGTTTCTAACAACTCTGAGAATGTGGATTATATGTGTGATTTCAATGCATTCATTGGAAATAATGTTATTTTTCACGAAGTAAAAGCATTCATAATTTTGCTACAAGGGAGAATATTTGCTTCCTCTCACACATTTTATTTAATAATTTTACTTCTTTAAAAGCAAAACAGCACAAAATCTGAAAATGAAATTTCCCCAAAGTGTTCAGTTTGCTAATATGTTTTTCATTTTCTTCATTATGCTATAGTGGAATGTTGCCATACTTTGAAATGTGCAACTTATCTCCCTGGAGGCAGCAGATGGTGTGACTAGGCTGTCTTTTGGTACAAGATTTATCATGAGAGATGGTATCTAGGACTGGCTAAGATAGGGGCCTGCCCTCATAGAACATTGACTCTCATCCTAATTATATCATTACAATGTTTATGTAAATTATTATATTTAGATATGAAAAAAAAAAAAACCCTACAAAAATGGAAAAGTTCTGGCACTTTTTTAAAGCTTCCTCTTTTTTTGGCTTATATAAGAAAGTATTTTATCTAAAAATCATTTGAGTTACTTCAATTGTATTTGCAATTATTTTCTTCATTGTATGCCTGACTATTAGAGGACCAGCAGATCTCTTGGTAAGGACATGATTTTGCTGGTATTTCTACCATAAGGCTGGGATCTGGTCGTAAACTTTGAAAGTCTGGCAGTTTGATTTCATAGAGCAATATTGACTCATACTAACTAAATTCACAAGAAACTTTTGCAAAACTAGATTTCCATTTTAATAATTTACAGTAAAAAAAATATATATAACTTTAAGCAGATCTGGCCATTATCTCTCTTAAGGTGAATTGACATAAGCTAGGTTATGACAAAAAAATAATTATTTGGTGAGTAGGAAAAAAAATTGAATACCTTTAAAATAGCGTGATTCAAGAGCCTATATACTATCTTTATAGGGCAAGGGGAGGAGTGATGTAGCTCTTAGGGGAGAGAAAACTGTTTTTAGGGAAGATGAATGGGCTCTTAGAAGAATAGAGGAGAGGTGTGATAGTTTGTGACGCAGTTTGTCTGGGTGTAGTGTGGACTTCTAGTTTCCAGTGATGAAACTACCCCGGTTGATGAAATTACCCAGGAGGGCATTTATGTAGCAGTTGAGCTCCTTTTGGAGAATCTGTCTTCAGGCAGATAAGGGGAGTTCAGAGAAAGTTTCTCCCTGAATTTGCTGTTTTTAAAGTGCCTTCAGTTCAAAATAATCAATATAATAAGGGGTATATTTTGGGGTGGCATGTCCTGAATTCCTCCCACAGCTAGTAAGCACTTAATTCCCAAATAGAAAATAGTTTTATCTTGAGTGCAAACTCCAGGAGTGTATTTTTATTTCAGTAGTGCTGTGATCTATTAGCAATGTCTGCCACAGATAGAAGAGGAGAATGATGGCTCAAGTGGTGCATATCTGCTCACCCTCACCTAAATTCTACTTTTAGTATATAGAATCAAATAAGTATTCTGATTAGCATTTAAGAACAGCATTCTGCAGTCTTGGACTTTAAGAACATGCTTTAAAAGCTAGAAGAAATCTAAGTTTTCTCACTGTATAGTTTAGAAAGCATTTGTCTTGAGGGACTTAATGAATTCAGACAGCTAGTAGGTAGCTGATCAATGACCCAAGCCCAAGGTTTCTGACTCATTGTGGTCCAGATTATTTTCTTATAAACCAAGGTAAAGACCTAAGAATCTCAAACACTGATGTTTTCATTTTACAACTTTATTTGAGAACTCTCTTTTCCCTGGTGGGATTAAATTTGTTATTCTTTTAGGTCAACAAAATAAATATGAAAATCAGATATGTAGACCAGTGGGACATAATCTTGGATGCACATTAGAATTATTTGGGAAGAGTGTAAAATAAAACAATACCAATGCCTAGGCTTCCAAATGTCCAATTAAATAACAATCTGGAGGTAGAACACAGTAATTGGTACTTTAAAAAAGTTTTTCATGCAATTTAACTTTGCAGCCAGGATTGAAATAATTGACATAACGATTTGAAATTTTGCTGAAATGATCATATACTTTGTGAATGCTTAAAAAGTCACGTTGACATTGTTAAGTTGTTGAAGGGATCAATGTTTTTATCAGCCAAAATCAATGCTTAAAAATAAAATTCACAGAACTACAAATTAAGATTAGTAGATTACTAAATATTATTCATTCCATAATTCTAAGCATAGGTATCAGATAAGAAATTGGAAAAATAAAAATGATTGTATGGTTTAAATAATTATTTTCAGGTTATTCCATGGTAAAGGAAAATATTTCTTTGTATAGAAATAGTATTCATTCTTTAGTCAATTTCAATTTTTTAGATGAAATCCAACATAGTAGCAGAGATGTGAACAACTGCACCAGAAGGTCATGCACATATGCTTTTCCAATTCAGAGGACTGTTCACCGATTATGTGTACAGTGATAACAAAAGTTTTGTTAATATCCATCAGAAAATGATAATTGCTAGAATGGAAACTTTGGGGCTTTATGCTCATTTATTGATAATATTGAGAGTGTTGTAAATCCTCTGCCACTTAAAGATAGCTAAACCTTGTACTATATATGTAGCCACTGAAAGAGAATGTGAGTCCAAAATCCAAAATAAGGAATAGCAGATATTCACCTTTAAAATGAATTTTAGTATTTATTTAAATATTGTGGATATTTGGAAAATTTGTAATGCTCCAAAAATGAAGCTATAGTATGAAGCCCTGAAGAGGAAAAGGTTCCTTGCTGTCTTCCATGTTTCCTTCTTTTCTCACTATTTTGCCCTCTACTAGGCTGTTTTCTCAGTAGGCCTCTGGTATTCTTCTTTCAATTTATTCTCTCTTCTTCCCCTCCTGCCTTTTCTCCTTCCCTCCCCCTTCTTCTCTAGTTCACACTTTAAGAGGATAGAGAGGAAATTAGTGTTTTTGTTTTAAAAGGCTTTTCAGTTGATGGAGTAATATTAGGGGAAAGCAGTTGCAACGCTACCTTACACTTAAGAAAAAGTTATAAGAATACCAGACACACTTCAAGAGGACCAACTGAAAGTGAAGAACTTGAAACAAGGCTTAAAAGTTTCCCAGTTGGATTTATAGATAATTATATAGATAATAATTTATAGATAATTAAAGCTAAGTGCATATCTTGTCATGAACTAGAATCTTCCTAGTTTTGGTGAAAATAGATATTGTGTATAGCAAAGAGTTTGTTGTAGAAATCCTCCTATAGCATAGAGAATTCTGAATTATCACTCTGAAAGCTGACAGTGAAATATGTCATTGAGAAAAGATTTTTTTCTGTGTTGCTCTTTGGATTGGCAGGTTATGGCAAAACTACATTCGTGTTACTTGAATACATCTTTTGTCTAGTTTTACATGCTTTTTGACTTGTCTAGAAAATGACATATTGAGGTTTTCATTAGCTTTAACCAGGTGTGATTTTCTTATGGAAGACACCTCAGCAGGACTGCAGTTTAAGGCGAATAAACCAGTGAAGCTCAGAAAGGCCACAGCCTCCTTCAGATGGTAGCAATGAGCTGAAAGACTCATTAATCAACCAGAGTCACAGGTGTGATGGCTTGCCTACAAACTGCCAACAGACTGTGAAAGTCACATCCGACAGGCTGAATTGTCAAACTAGACCCATCCATAAACATTTTAACAGCAAAATTCCAACTCTTTTGTCTTTAAGACAAAATGAAATGTTAAATTTTGTCCAAACCTTCTATGAAGTATTGCTTATTTCTTAAAATTCAAATTTCTTGAAAAAGAATCAAATTTGGCATTCTTTTATTTCATAAAAATTTATGTTAGTATCTTTATTTCCTGTTTTATTTTTCTTAATGCTTATTTACTCTTCTTTATTAAAAATAATCTATTCTCTTGTACTACATGAAAGGATGGAGGATAGAATTTGTCTGTGTCAAAGCTTTATCAGTAGTGAAAATCCACTTTTTAACATGTATATTAGCATGAGTTGTATCACTCAGAAAGTTTTCACTGATAAAGAAATGTCTGTAGATGTGTTTTAATGGAAGAACTATGTAAACTACTTCTTTTAAACTGAAAGAAATTCTCTACTCCAAGTTAACTGCTTTGCCTTTTGTTTGTGTATGTTTTTTATCTCTAAGGAATCACAATTTTTATTTTGTTTCAGTCGATTTTCTTTAAAATAGGTACATCACTAAACAAGTCAACTAAAACAAGTTTAATGTGTGGTTTTGTCAGGAGTCTTGCAACAAAATGACAATGAGCTTTCAAATAAATATGTAATTTATATTTGGGAAAGGGATGGGGAACATTCCAATGAAATTCAGTAAAGTATATGTAATGGCTTTTAGTACGTCTGACATTCCCAGGTCTATTCTATAACTCCTATAGTAACTTGTATTTTTGCTTTTTATACAAATGGAAGTTAATACATAACACCAAACGATTCATATGTTTTTTTCTCACTGCAATTTCATTTTTTTAACTTTAAAAACATTAAATAATCCATCATCATGCTCTGCCATTCTTGGTGACTGTCCTACCTGAACTACAGTCTCTTAGCAGCTGGCCTCCCAATTTATCAACTTCCTGGTCTTCGAATAGACCAAGACAAGTCTAAAGGTCCAGGGGAGCAGAGAATAGGCAGGTCTGGACAGTGGTACAGAGGACTTTGGTAATTCTATTCTTAATTTTTTGAGGAACCTCCATACTGTTTCCCATAGTGATTGCACCAATTTACAATCCCACCAACAGTCTATGAGGGTTCCCTTTTAGACACATCCTTTTTCAACACTTGTTATTCTTGTCTTTTAAATAATAGCCATTTTAACAGGTCTGAGATATATCATTGTGGTTTTGATTTACATTTCCCTGGTAATTAATGATGTCGAACATCTTATCATGTGCCTGTTGGCCATCTCTATATGTCTTCCTTAGGAAAAAAATGTCTATTCAGATCCTCTGCCCATTTTAAAATTGGATTATTTGGTTTTTGTTGTTGAACTGTATGAGTTCCTTATATACTTTGAATATTAAGCCCTTATTGGAAATATCATTTGCAAATATCTTCTCTCATTTGGTTGGCCGCCCTTAAGTTTTGTTGACGATTTCCTTTGCTGTGTAGAAACTTATTAGTTAGATGCAGTCTTATTTGTTTATTTTTGTTTTTGTTTCCTGTGCTGTTGGAATCAAATCCACAAAAGCATTCCTAGACCCTTATCCAGAAGCTTAGCACCTAGGCTTTTTTCTATGTGTTTTATGGCTTCAGCTCTTACATTCAAGTCTTTAATCCATTTTGAGTTGTTTTTTTTTTTTTTGTTTTTTTTTCTGTATGGTATAATATCGCAGTCTAATTTCATTCTTTTGCATATGGCTGTCCAGTTTTACCAACTCCATTTATTGAAGAGACTTTGCTTTCTCTATTGTATGTTCTTGGGCAACTGATTTATGACAAAGGAGCCATGTATATGTGAGTTTATTTCTGGACTCTCAATTCTGTTCCATTAGTCTGTGTGTCTGTTTTTCTGCCAGTACCATTCCGTTTTGATTACTATCGCTTTCTATATAGATCGAAATCAGGGAATGCGATAGCTCCCTGAGGCTTTGTTCTTTTTTTCCCTTAGAATTGCTTTACTTATTCAGGATCTTTTGTAGTTTTATACAAAATTGAGGATGTTTTTGTTCTATTTCTATGAAAAATACAGTTGGAATTTCTATAGGAATTGCATTGAATCTGTAGATTGCTTTAGATAATATGGCCATTTTCACTATGTTGATTCATCCAATCCGTGAATACGGATTATCTTTCCCTTTCTTTGTGCCTTTTTCAATTTTTTTCAGCAATATCTTACAGTTTTTATTGCACAGGTATTTTTATCTGCTTTGTTAAGCTTATAACTAGGTATTTTATTCTTTTGTTGAAATCGTAACTGATATTGTTTTCTTCATTTCTTTTTCTGTTAGTTCATTGTTAATGTATAAAAGCTCAATGGATTTTGCATAATGATTTTGTACTCTGCAACTTTACTACATTTGTTTATTATTTCTACTAGTTTTTTGGTAGAATTTTTAAGGATTTCTATATATAAAATTATGTAATCCACAAATGATTAGATTTTAATTTTTTCCTTTTCAATTTGGATGCCTTTTATTTCTTTTTTCTTGCCTAATTGCTCTGGCTAGACTTCCAAAACTATGTGAAAATGGGCATTCTTGTCTTATGCTTAGAGGAAAAGCTTTGTGTTTTTCACCATCGAATATGATGGGTTTCTCATATATGGCCTTTATTATGTTGAGGTGCTTTCCCTCTATATCCATTTTATCAAGAGATTTCAATTTGGATGCCTTTTATTTCTTTTTTCTTGCCTAATTGCTCTGGCTAGACTTCCAAAACTATGTGAAAATGGGCATTCTTGTCTTATGCTTAGAGGAAAAGCTTTGTGTTTTTCACCATCGAATATGATGGGTTTCTCATATATGGCCTTTATTATGTTGAGGTACTTTCCCTCTATATCCATTTTATCAAGAGTTTTTTTTTTATCATAAATGGATATTGAATCTTGTCAAATGTTTTCCTACATATATTGAGATAATCATATGCATTTTATCCTTAATTTTATTAATGTGGTATATCATGTTGACTGATTTGTGGATGTTCAACCATCTTTGCACTTCTGAAGTAAACCCCACTTGATCATGGTTTATGATCCTTTTAATGTATTGTTGTATTGAGTTTGCTAATATTTTGTTGAGGATTTTTATATCTCTGTTCATCAGAGATATTGGTCTATAATTTCCTTTCTCTGTATGTGTTGTCCTTGTCTGGTTTTGTTATTAGTGTAATGTTGGCCTTTAAAAGGAATTAGGAAATGTTCTCTTCTATTAAATTTGTTGGTATAGTTTGAAAAGAATAGATATTAAACCTTTGAATGTTTGGTAGAATCCACCATTAAAGCCATCTAGGCCTGGACTTTTGTTTTTTAGGAGGTTTTGATTGTTTCAATTTTCCTACCTGTGATCAGTCAATTCAGATTTTCCATTATTTCATGATTCATCGTAAGAAGGTTTTATGATTCTAAGAATTTATCCATTTCTTCTAAGTTATCCGATTTGGTAGCATATAACTTTGTATAGTATTTTCTTATGATCCTTTTACATAGGGATTTTAAACAAAACTCTACATTTAATATTAAGAAATATGGAGCTTCTTCACACATTTTCTAAACTATGTTTGCATAGTATGTGAACAGAAACATTTTTTCCAGATATTTTCTATGAACTTATTATTTCTCTTTAATGATTAAAGTAATATTTTCTATTTTATTATAAGTAGAGATTATTATTTCTGTTTGAAATTTAAACTTTTTCAAGCTATTAACAGACTTTCCCTCAACCAACACTGAGAAACATTGAGAGAAACAACATCACACTAAAATTATCAGGAATTCATTGGGAGATTCATGCTTAGAAAGAATGAAAAAGAATGGAAAGTAAATATGTAGATCTATACAGACTGTATTTTTCTCCTGTACTTTATTAATAAACTTAAGCCTTTCCCTGTGTTAGGCTATACAGTGCACTGGTGAATAATTATACCATTTGTATTTTGCAAAATAAAAACTTTTGCTGCATTTTACTTTTTCCCACTACACAAAGTTAAGGAACTTAACTAATGCTTATAATTGATACTACAAGTTAGGACAGTATAGCTCTATGTGCCTTTTAGAGTAGCTAAAGATCAATGGCATATATTCATCATGAACTCTTTTACATATTGTCAGAGTAATTAATGTTTTATAATTTCTTGCAATAGTATTGCATTAGTTTTAATAACTTAATCATTCAGACTGTTTTATTTTCTTCCATTTCCATGGATTTAAACTGATGTAAGTAAAGTATACTCAGGTACCCTGTGTTGTGAAAATATGAAATACATATGAATGGCCATATTAACTAATAAAATTAATGTTGTATTAATTTTCATATATGGACCCAAATTTTTCCAAAATAATTTTGTATAAATAATTCAGATAAAATAATCATTGCAGTATAAGCTAAGAATGAGTCATAAGTTAATTCAATCAAACATTTTATTTACAATATCAAGGAAAACCAGGTTAGTATTTTTCAGTGCCAAAGATTAGGTATATACAGACTCTAAAATGTGAAAAAGAATAGAGCATTTTCAGAACTAAAAGGTTTTTGTGTTCAAACATAAGCCTTATGAAATTGAGGGCATGTTTATGAAGTACAAATTTGTGGTTACGAAATAGTCACGAATATGCGAAGTACAGAATAGGGAATATAGTCAATAATATTGTAATAACTATGTATAGTGCCAGGTGGGTACTAAACTAATCAAGGGGATCACTTCATAAATTATATCAATGTCTCACCACTATGCTGTATACCTGAAACTATATAAAATATTATTGAATGTCAATGTTAATTGAAATATAAAAAATTTTTAATTAATTAATTTAAAAAAGAAATTAAGGGCATGTATTGAATCTCCTTTAGCATGGTAATGCAATTTAGTAGCAGAACAGGACTTGTGCTGTTCTAGAATATTTTAACCCCTCAACTTGATTTTTAGTATTTTTTGAGCTATTTTCTTTGTGGTTGCTCTAGATCTTAAAATATATAACTTTTTTCTATTTACTTCAGATTGATACTAAATTAATTTTGGTACAATATAGAAACTTTGCTCCAGTATTACTACATTCTCTCCCTTCTCTTTTGTGTTATTGCCATACATATTAAACCTATGTATGTTTTAAATTCAAAATTACAGTTCTAATTATTGCTTTATGCAATCTGATGTCTTTTAAAGAAGTTGAGAAAAGAATAAAGAGTAAGAATATTTAGTGTTTTAAAATTATTGCCCCATATATTTACCTTTTTTGGTGCTCTTTTTTTTTTCTCCTGTGCAGTCTAGTTACTATCTGGTAGCATTCTCTTTCAACTGAAGGACTTCCTTAATGTTTCCAATAAATCAGTGTGCCATCAATAAATTATATGTCAATTTATCTAGAAATGGCTTTACTTTGCATTTATTTTTGAAGGATAGTTTTGCTGTATACAGCATTCTTGGTTGATGGTTTTCTTCTTCTAGCACTTTGAATATGTCATTTCCCTTTCTTCTGGCCTCTGTTGTTTCTGATAATATTTTGAGGGATAAATGATGAATATGTCAACAAATGATGTTGATAAAAAGGAAGGAGTACTAAATCTGAGAAAACAGAATGAATATAAATAGGATGACAGTAGATGTAGAGATTTAAAAATCAGAAATTCACTTTCGAATAAATACAAATGTTTGATATATTGGACACTTTTCTAAAAAGAAAAATAAGTCAAATCACCAAAATTTACCAAAACTATGTATGAACCTGAAAAGAACATCTAAGCATTTGAAGATATCATACAAGTGGACTAAAACTTCAAAAAATAATTCTTATGCTATCTGACCTTTTTTTTTTTTTGAGAATAGAGAAAGAAACTCAATTATTTTATCAAACCTATATAACTTTGAAACTAAGCCTAGCGAAGATAGGTTTCCAGAAAAATGGGCAGCTATCAATAATAACTAGAAACGAGAATATACTAAGTAAATCATGAGCAAATCAAGTTTGGTAGGACACAAGGGTATAATGCAATACACTAAGTTAGATTTATACCAGGAAGGTAATGATTATTTAAAATATGGTGGCAACATGACAAGGTTAAGTAAAAAAGCCATGTGATAATTTAGTAAGTCATACTATGGTATTCAATAATATCCAACACAATTCCTAATGAAAATCTTTCGTTAAAACTGAAGGAAGATTTTTTTTTTTTTAACTTCATCATCATCATCATCATCATCATCATCATCATCATAATCACAATATGAGAGACAACCTTATTAAAATGAGAATAGGATACATGGCTTGATATCAACTATTATTTAACACTGTTCTTTAGGTCCTAACTGCTTTGGTAAGAAAGGAAATGTAAGTATAATTTGGGGAGAAGAAATAAAGTAATTATATTTTGATATATTTTTCATATAAAATTAATCTGAGAAACCATTAGAATTGAGATTAATTATAAAGCCAGTTTTAAAGTAAATGTGTGAGATTAATAGTCTCCCTACATAGTTGCAATAAACTTAAAACATGAAAAATAGCAATAATGATAGCAATATAAATCATAAAATAATCTATATTAGAATAAGTTCCATGAGAAACTGCAGAATCTATATTAAGAAAAATGTAAAATTTTACTGAAATATTTAAAAGAAGATGAATAAATGGAGAAATGTAACATGCTTCTAAATAGGGAAATTGAATATCATAAATGTTATTTTTCCAAACTTAATTCAGTTTTAATACAGCTTCTATCCATACCCCTACAGAATGTGGGGGAACAAAGAAGTGGAGAACCTAACAACTAATTCTAAATTCATATGGAGTAGTAATGAGGGAAAATTATACAACCAGATATATTAATGCTCATCAAACATCTACAATAGTTACACATGATTTAAAAAGCTGGATTTTAAAAAGTAGGTTGTGAAGTTTTTATTTTACTTTTCATATTTTATTCTGGGAACAGCAATAGGAAATTTGTTTTCTGGAAAGTGGCCAGTATTTAGCATAACCATTTTGGACTTCTCTTAGTGAAATGTGTGATGTATTTTATATAGACAATCAGGTCACCTACAAATAGAGACTACGCCATTTCTTCCTTTACAATATTTATAAGTTTATTTCTTCGATTTGCCTTATTGTTTCAGCTATGACTTCCAATAACATGATAAATAGGAGTAGAGATAGCAGACATCTTTCATTATTCCTTTGTTAGAGAGAAAGCATTCAGTCTTTCACCATTCAGCAATTGTTAAATGGTAGTTTTTTGGTAGATGCCTTTTCTCAGGTTAAGAAAGTTCTATTTCTGCTTTGCTATGATTTTTTTTCATGAATAGATATTAAGTTTTGTCACATTCTTTCCCTTCATGTGTTGATATGATCATATGGGTTTTTTTTTTTCTTTTTTACCTTGTTAATATAGTGAATTATACTGCTTGATTTTCAAATGTTGAACCTCACCTGTATTCCTGGGACATTCTCTATTTGTTAGTGATGTATTATCTCTTCCACACATCACTTGACTCAGTGTTAATATTTGTTAATATTTTTTGAGGATTTTTCTGTCTATGTTCATCAAAGATACTATTCTGTTGTTTTCTTATAATGTCTTTGGTTAGTACTCAGATAAAGTAGGCCTCATAGAGTGAGTCGAGAAGTATTTCCTCTTCAAGTTTCTGGAAGAGATTGTGTAGAATTGATATTATTTCTTCCTTAAATGTTTGGTACAATTCACTAGTGAAACTATCTGGGCCTAGACTTTTCTTTCTGGAAGATTTATAACTATGAATTTATTTTCCCTAAGATATATATCTATTCCTGTTATATGTTTCTTCTTAAATGAATTGTGGTTGTGTTTCAAAGACTTGGTCCATTTTACCTAAAAGGTCAAGTTGATATGTATAGAGTCATTTATAGTAGTCCTGTATTATCTCTTTAATGCTTGTAGAGTCTGCAATGATATTTTCATTTTCATTTCTGCTGGTAGTAAATTATCCCATGTGCACATGCGCTCTCTCTCTCCCTCCCTCCCTTCCTCTCTCTCCCCTTTTTTTCTGAGCCTCCTATTATGTAGAAGTTGATCAATTTTATTGATCTTTTTAAAGAGTCAACTTTTGATTTCACTTATTCTATTTTTTCTGTTTTCCATTTAGTGTTTCTACTCCGTTTTCTTTCTTTTCCTTTAGTGTGCTTTTTCTCTAATTTCTTATGGTGGAAGCTAAGATTATTGGTTACAGACCTTTTTAACTACAAGCATTTAATGTTATAAATTTCCATCTAAGCACTGCTTTAGTTGTGTCCTACAGATTTTGACTTCTCTCAGACCTTAAGTCTCTACTGTCATGCAGTTCTTCATTCCTAGCAGTGCTCATGGGTGGAGTAGCAAAAAATATTTGAGCTAGCAGAAATTTACCCAACACTGTTGCACAGTAAGCAGTGGACTTACTTTATCTTCCCCAAACCCAGAACTCTACATTTTAAAATAATATGGACACTGTTGACAAATCACTCTATCAGTTGCTAATATAAAGGTGGCATTGACGGAGCTTCACTTGGATAATTCCAGCTTTTGAAATAATCTGATTATGATGTGATGATTTCCTTAATGCTACTCAATTTCATTAGCTCAAGAAATATTTATGTGTGCCTAATATATATCAGAAACTGTTCAAGGCCTTAAATGTATAATAGTAGAACTAACTGTATTTCATGCTATTTGATTCACAACATAGAAAATCATTATATAGCAGAAGTAAGGCCTGGTAGCAAGAGGAATCACAGACCTTTTCAGGAACTGAAAAGAGCCGAGAGTGGAAGAAATAAAGCATGCTTGGTGGAGTGCAGTCCTCTGTGAGGTCATAGACAAAAATTGCCATAGGTTATGAAGTGCTTAAAGTTTTTGGAATCTTAAATGAAGAATGTTTTAGTGAGTGAACATGGGTGAGTGAACCAACATGATCAGTTTTGTATTTTGTTATTAAGACTCATATTGAGGGTATGTTAGATGCTCTCAACTTTTAAAAAGTATTTATCTTGCATAAGTGAAATCATAGCTGTAATGTAAAAATCAAGTCACAAATAGATGAATAGTGAAAGGTAAGACCCCATTCCAAGTCCTCCAGCCACTCAGCTTTCCCCTACAAGTAGCTCTTTGCTATTATTAGTTGTTCTAATAACTGCTCTGTATAACTATAATTTTGAATAACATATTTAATCACATTTCTTTATTATCATTGACTCTCCCACAATGAACGATGACAAATTAGATCTACAACTTTTTCCCACCTTTCCTCTCTAACCTGCCTACTAATTGAATGTGTTATTTATCTTGGTGCTTTTATTATTTACAGTTATACCTTTAAATATGCTTGTATTTAATTAAAGGATATCTTTTGACCTCCCACATAGAAGATAAAGAAATTAATGTACCCACTATAAGTTCAACTTTTTTTCTCAATTATTGTCAAGAATATTTTATTTATATTATTTACAAATTGTGTTGGTTTTAACATTCACATTGTTTCTTAACCATAATTGTGATAATTATTTTAATCTTAGTTGTATATTTGAATGGATTCAATTCTCATTGCCATCTTTTTGCTATAGATTCTCTATGTATCTCTCGTCTGAAGTTCAGTCTTTACCAGTTTATTCAAGATGGGATCATGATAGTTATCTGTCTTGAATATTGCATACTTAAACGTTTTTGTCTGTTGCCTTTATTCTCAAATGATTGGGTATATTCTTATGGGATAATTCTTTGTTTCTCAGAAGAATATGTAGTCCCAGCGTCATTGTTTCTGCACATAGCTTTGGAACCAGCATATGTTTTCTTACTTCAGCAACTTGATATTTTTACTCAAAAGGCAAAATAATTTTCTCCATCTTTGAAAATCAGATCTCTCATCAGCATATGTCTTTGTGTCTATCACTGTGTGTCAGAAATGTATCCTTTCAATCTGTATATTTCAATCTTACTTTATTTCTGTTAATTTTTCTTAAATTATATCTTTGGATATTTTCCCCATTCCATTGGTGTAAATCTTTTCTTTAGAGATACCAGTTATGCTTATGTTGGATCTCCTTCAATGCCTTTTATATCTAACATCTTTTATCTTTATTTTAATTTTATTTTCTCACTTTTCTTAATCTTTCTGTGTCTGTTCTCCTTTTTACTATTCCAACATGGCCTTCTAAAAATCAAAATAATAAATACTTAGATAATGTGGCAAAACTTCCATTTCTTCGTATCGAGAGTTGAGGGCAGTTTATTTTGATACTCCTGTTGTGGCCCTTGGCAGTTACATAGTAAAATGTTTCCATAACATCCTACAAATCTATTTCTAAAGACAAACTCAAGAAAACAATAAAATTTACTTCAGAATTATGACTTCTTTATATCTATACGTGGTCATATTTGAAACATATTTTGCTAGTTTAATATCTAAATGTAAAAAGGATTGCATATTTGCCCTTACCTTTGATTAAAATTATTGCTTTAACATTTAAAAATATTTAAGTCATATTATTGTAAAGGTATGTCTGTGGTCATTTTTCTAGCTTCCACTGTAATGTTTTATTATACAAAGTACATTTGGGGGCAAAGAATGGTATTTGATTAAATGCTCTTATTTTACTCACTATATCTCACTATAGTTTTACTTTATTCTTTATCAAACTATCTCTACTGTAATCTAAAATATTAGGAAATAATATGTTAATAATAGATCATATTACCTTTTTCCTCTTATTTTTAAAAATAATGCATGGTTGCATTTTTTTATATCATACTACTTTCTTAATTAAACAAGATCCTTTTAAACAATGACAAGAGAATGCATTATCAGTCTCTATTTATTTTGTATGATTCTGTATTGTTAAAGTGGAGAACACGGAATAATTTTAAAAGATAAGTATCTATAACCATTTCAAATTTCAATCTATAAATACTATCAAAAGAACTTATTGCCACCCTGAGTGTAATATGTAACTAAGGAAAGACCCCTGAGAAATTTTTATATATCTGAATTTTTTGCAATTACATGTAAATTCAAACTCATTTCTATAGAATAGTTTTTATATGTCTTTACAAATTAAAATAAATTGATTCAGTTATGAAACAAAAATATCTATGAAATGCAACTTAATAATGTGTGCATAATACAGTAGAGCCTAAGTACTGTATCAGAAGTGAATTCACTATTACAGTGATTGCCTATAACTTTTAATCACTTGGAAAAATCAGAAATGAGATACATATTAAATATTGATTATAAAACAAAATATGAAAGACATGAGTTCTTTTCTCTGGAAAACCTCTTGAAAATATTAGTTAATATCCAAAGTAATATAAATTTTCAGACAAATATCTGAAAAGGAGATTGAAAATGGGTAATCAAAACATTTGAATTTGATCTTATTGCTGTCAAGTGTGCTACTTCATCAAGACTCAGAACAAATGAAAAACCAACTTTATAGTACATGTAATTCTGTTTTACTGAGCAAAGGATTAACAAAGTCATGATTTCTCAATGTGGGCAACAAATATACCTGTAGAGAGTGTGGTGGAGAGATGGAAATGAGTTTTTATTTCTCCTTTTCTCATACTAAATTGCCTATAGAACAAGAATAAAAATCCAAAGAGTAGTTTTTTCTTTTGCATAAAGTAACATTCAACTTCTGTGCTTTGCTTAAAATATAAATACAGGCAGAAACCTGTAGAACTAGTTTTAGTACAGCTAGATTAATAATTTTAAAAGGAGCCGAAGATTGCTTCGAAATACGTACCCTGTGATCTAGACACTTCGCTATTAACATTTAGCCAGCCCGCTTATTAACATTTGCTGAACATCAACTTATAAAAAACCTGAACTCTTAGATCATTTACAGCAGTCTAGCCAGAAATCTTTGGGTAGCATTTTCTAAGTGAGAACTATAGGTACCCTCAAACACAGTGTTCAGCTTCTGCATAGAGCACTTAGCATATTCCTTTTTTCTCTATAGTTTTAAATGTGTGGGAACATGTGATTGGGGTCCTTTTTATATTCAAAATGGGTTAGCTTCTGTCTAGAGAGTGTCTTATTGTCATGATGTCACCACATCTCAAGATTTGTGACCTTTTGCACCATATGGATTCATGGTAGTCCACGTCCTAGCTTACAGGCCAAAGTGCTTTTGTGCCCCGCTAGGGGGTATCAAAGGCTTTTGGACTGGAATTTCAAGTACCAATAGATTTGGAAAAACAAAAAGTAATTTTTATATATCCTAAGGACCGCCAGATGTCGCAAAGGCATCATTGATGAAACGGTTTTTATCCAAAATGTGGCACTTATATAAGGAATACCAGTATTGTGTTTGAGAGTCGTAGAGGCCATAACAGGTCAGTGAAATGTCCTTCAAACATCCGATTTTTACATTCAAGAATGGGCCCAGATGAAAAGATAACCACATATCTGACATTGACGTTACTACCATTTAGACAACCGATTCAATTGCCTTAGTCAGTGGGATCAATCGGGCCTTTATTACTTTGAAAAATCACAGAAAGATATAGTTTTCCTTTTTCTTTAAAAATGATGGTTTGGAACTACATCCTACCACTATATTTTAACTATAAACATTAAATGCTTAAAAGCACATATAAACTTTTGTAACTTCTACTACCCCATAAGTTTGACATTTTATGAGATGTACGAAATTACAATGAAAGAAATGATGCTGAGTGAAATTCTGCTGAGCCAAACTGTATGCATAAATTGGCAGTTTAACAAGTAAAACTTGGAAGCAAGCATTTGATGATTGATTTTTTATTGAGACAGAACAAGCATGATAGTGGGTAAAGTGATTTTCCTTATCGAGAAAAAATATAGTGTTTTTCAACATGTCTCTAGTATGAATGGAAGCCTTGTCAAAAAAACAGAGCAACACATAATATCTTTTAAAAGGTGAATTAACATAAGTATATCACCCATTTTATGGAACAAATTTTATACTTGTCAGTTTTATTCAGAATGTTATAAAGTTTGTATCATAAAGATGATATTATTACTTTTGTTATGTTCTGAAAAAAATCTGACATAAACTGCTTTGTAAGTAGATTATGAAATATATTCCGATGAAGAAATGCAGTGATGAAAATTAAGGCCAAAATATGTATTCATGGGTAGATCTTAGGCAACTCCTCTGTAATTTTACATACTCGAAATACATTATTCAACAAGTAACCTGCTGTATATTTGTGTGTAATGGGCTCTGCTTGAGAATACAAGAACTGTCAAGATAAAAATAAGAAACATGCATCATTCTAATTTAATTACAATTTATAAAAAATTCCTCTATGGTATATACCACAGGGAGATGCATAAACTTTCTTATAAAAATAATCATGTAATAAAGTTAATTGAGATTTTCTGTTAGAATTTTTGTATGTAGTTTTCTATTGCTTAAAGAATATATTCATACACACATATCAACATGTATATATACATCTGAATATTTGGTTTATATGTACTCTTCTTACTGTACCTATTTTATAGTGATATTTGTGGGAAAATTTAAATGATCAATATGAATTTGTTGATAGAGGGTTCTTTCCAAGTTTGTACATTTATTTCCAATTGTGTTTTCTAGCTATATTTTGTAATTCTATTTAGCTGTGGATATATTATTCCCATTTGGAATAAAATGTATAACAACATAAGGAGGACATTCTCATGCTGTTTTTCTGGATTTAATTAGTAAGCAACTTGTGAATCCATGGTTCCTATTACATCTGAGTATGTATATCATGGGTCCATGTTCTATGTGAAAGATTATCTCTATTTTATTCTAAGACTTTATGTATATTTAACCTTTAATTTGACTAGCAGGTTGTATGATTTACATAAAAAATAGATCAGCTTTGAATTCACTGAATGTTATTGGTATAACATAATCAGTCATCTCTAAATGTTAATGGTGTTAAAGAGCAGTGAGAGCATATGTCTTATATTTGTAATCTTGTGGATTTATGAAATTTTTAGAATGTCTAAGAGCATTAGATCATGGCATTTCTCTATGGTTAAGAATTGAAATTTTTTGGATGGTGGGTATCCCTATAATAAAGTTGGCAAATCAGCCAAATATAGGTACTCTCTTTTTTTAACCATGAATTACCTAGTGGGTCTTGATGACTAGAACATTCTCATTGAAGTAAAGTGTGTGTGTGTGTGTGTGTGTGTGTGTGTGTATGTGTGT
>NW_006436298.1:23823270-23835861 GCF_000325575.1 Pteropus alecto | reverse complement strand
GTGTGTGTGTGTGTGTGTGTGTATATATATATATATATATATAGAGAGAGAGAGAGAGAGAGAGAGAGAGAGAGAAAGAAAGAGAAAAGAGACTACAATATAATGCTCTGACTTTGTCTCATTCTATTTTCACTATCTTTTAATAAAATATGACTTTCATTGGTGTTATCCTAATTACATCATGCACACAATTCTTCAATGAAATAAAAAGTCAATATGTGAATGACGGTAGTAACAGAAAAAATAGGATTTCAAATGGTAAAAAGCCTGCACTGGTAACAAAGACTGAATCAATCCCTGTGTTGTACAGCAGCTTGATCATATCTTTAAAACTGATAGTAACAAAGAATATTTATTTGTTGCCATGCTATCGTAGGCTTTATTTTTAAACTCAAATCCCAATTATCAGGAAAATTGCATCCTCTTTATCTCACAGAAGGGCATACTGAATCATAGCATATTTGGTTATTGGGAGTATAATATTGTTACCTTGCTTGAAACACATGGTCTCTCTTGATATACAAGAAAAAAACTGAATCCATTTCAATAAATTAATAGGGATGAGAATCCCAATCCATCCTTCTTTTCAGAGGTTCGCATACATTGTAATGAAATGCATTAGGAGTTTTCTTCACTTGAAATCCAAATGAGACCCATTTTGGCTCACACCCTTGACAGTCTCTTTTATAAGCGTTGCTGTCTCCTGTTCTTGTGTGGGCCTAGTAAAATGCTTCCTTTGTAAGATGCACAGAGACAATATAATGCCACGAAAGACGAAGGTGTCAAAACACAAAGTTAGAGGCAATCTAATCAATGCCTCCTGATTTAGCCTTTGAAGGCTCTCTTCATTAAAACTCTTTAATGGTGAGGCTTATCTTGAGGTAGAGCTGTTACTTAATATTTTTCAGTGTCATTCTTTGGACAGTCATTTGTACCTTTTAAACGTATTTTCAGTATTCATTGTTTAGTAAATTGGATGTCTTGTTAGCATGGTGGTAGTATGAATGACTTGCATCAAAATGATTGAAGGTAATAGTGTATAAATTCTTGGTACATTTTTTTCCTATCCCCTAATCCCCATCTTTTCCTCCAACAACAAAAAAAAATCTTAATTTATTTTCTTTTGAAATATCAGGTGTAGGATGTCATTCGATGCTTTACAAAAACAGACACTTAGACCTTTTTCCATATCCAAGAATCTGATTAGAAATCTAAAACTAACTCAAAGCAATTAAAATTTCTATTTGAAAGGAATTTATTACCATTGCCATCCTTTTACTAAATACACTTTCTAAATGAATTTTCTTTTTATCTATAGCTTTGGGATAAAGCAATGTGAATCTCACTAAAGTGATGGAAGAAACCTAAGATGTCCCAATCTCTCCCGAGTTTTTGTTTCTCAGTAAGCACATTAGGAATGCTGAAAGATGGAAGAGAAGAGATGTAACATCCACCTAATTCCAGATAGGGTAGTGAATTTAGGAATTGTAGCTATAGAAGACATTCTTTAAAATGGTATTATTTCTTAGGTGTGAATGGAAGTCTAAAATATAAAATGTTTAGAATTTTTAATTGACTAGTTCTCTCCTCCAGTAATTTGTTCAAATTTAACAAAAGAAAACTTAAAATTTTCTTTTATACATGGACCAGATGGCATCACGATTTGAAAAATGTGAAGAGAATACATTGAAGAACATCTTATTAGTGATGTGTACATGTAGTTATATTTAGGCCCATTTTAATACACACACAATGTGTGTAGAAAGCCGTATACATACAGCAATAAATATACTTTATCATTTTTTGTTTGTTTATCTACAGAATATATAATCCTTCCTGTAAACAGATTTAACAAATACATATGCTTTTGGATCAGCACATTCATATCAGCCAGTTAAAGAACCTGAGAAATCAAGAGCTTAATTTCTTTTAACAAGCCCAACTTAAAAAAAAATTCACGAGATGCCCTTGCTGCTCCTTGGACCCCAATATACAATTACCAATAAAAAATAAATAATTTACAAAATGCAGAAAATATAAAAAGATAAATGTCACAGAATTTATGCACACAGTATCTTGAAAATGGAAAAGAATTCAGGCAACTTTGACCTGATTTTTAAATGACTACTGTGGTGACTACAGCTGCTCTAGCTTAGTAATTATTTGTGATAGGTTGTTTTTGAGTCCCATATGTATAGGAGCTCCAGGCCCAGCTACCTCATTTGCTGGCACACAAACAGATTCTTCCAGGTGCTGAAAATTAAATTTTAATATATTATTTAAATATTAAGAGAATTACAGTTTTAGTAATTTTACTGCTACGGCTGGAGTGCAAAGCATGCCCGGAGAATGCAGAGTGTTGGACAGTCTAACATATAGGAAGTTTATGGTGATTTTTAAATTATTAGCTTATATATTTAATATATATAGTTTATATATGGGTAACCTTGATTAGTTTTTGGTAGTTTGGGCACCCTTTACATTATTGCAAACTATTACTTTTTGGTCTTTTTATGTTGTCTTCTTAAACAGGAGAACACACCAATGACATAGAAATTTAAGATATTAAAGGTAGATGGTTTAAGAAGTCTGTGCCTCTTGTGGCTTAGTATGTATGTATTCTGTTTCTTTTCTTTTCTTTTTTTTTTTAAGTTTTAAAGCCTGAAATATATTTTTTATCTCTCTGGTTTCTACTTTTCAATGAGAATGATCTCAAAGTTGTTAGAAATCAGGGGGAAAAGTCAATAAAATTGTAGTCTCCTAGTCCCTAAAAGTAGGATTCTTTATCACTATGCCCATTGAAATTTTTGCATGATTTTTGACCTGCCCAAATTATGAAAAATCCAATTTACAATAATATTTGTGTATTGGTAAGATGTCCATAGGTTTGTTTGTTCGTTTATTTGTTTTTGGAATTTAGAAATAAATTTAATAATGAAATTTTGTATTACTATCATTTTAACTTAATTTTTTATTATAAAATATTACTTTACTAGGGATTGTACACATTTAACTTTACTTGTAGAAAACTCTGGTCTGCTAACTGAAATACATTTTGCTGGCAGAATTATGGAACAAAGAGCATGTAGTGTAACTACATGGAGGTTAAGTTTATATGCTCTGGAGCCAGATTGCTTAGGTTCACATCTTAGCTCTGCAGCCTTCTGATGTGACCTTGAACAGCCAATCTTTCAATGCCTCAGTGTTTTCATCTGTATAAGGGAGCTACTCTGTAAGGTCGTTATAAGGATTACATGAGTTTATCAAATAAAAGACTTAAAATAGTACCTGGCACAAAGTCAGCACTAGTTCTTTTGCTAGTAGTGTTCATGCCACTGACTTTGAGTTCATGGTATAAAGAACAAAATGCAGTGCTCACTTTTATAACTCTTGAAGGATTTTGGAAGTTATTTAAAATATTTCTCCTAGATAGCCAATAACTTTATGATACTTAACCCATTAATATAAACCTTTTACCCTCAAGATTTCTGCTTTACCCTACTCTTGGAACTTCTGCTTTAGATCATAGTCATAGGCCATTTATAGTTTCATTCATAACTCCAGATATAGTGTGAAAAACTGTGACACAAACTGTCAAATAGTAAATTATTTAACAAAATTTCTGTAGAAAGAGTTACATAATTACTTCTTAAATCTCAGAACACATTTTATAAATATAAGAGTAAAGAATTTGTCAGCCTTTTCATTTTTCCTTCTACTAGCGTATAATTTAGAAAGTACATACTTTTAAAGGTCTTAGCTGCTTTTGAAAAATTCAACTGGTTTTGAAAAAGACTATAAGAAAAATAATCATGCAAATCATATTCTGAAAGATGAATTAAAAGCCATGTAACATAACATTTTTCTTCTGTAAAAGATGATTTTTATGTGTCAATATGAATGATTAATATTTTTCCATTGTAAAACAAAAGATTTACAGTGTCAAAATAAGCAATTAACGTACATATATATACTGAGTACCTACTGCGTCAGGACTATTTTAGGCTGGAGGTGGGACAGTAGAGACCAAAATCTTTACCTTTATAAAGCTTATATTCAAATTATAGAGTAGACAATAAACTGATGAATATGTAACATAATGCCAGGTAGTAACAAAGGCTATGAATTAAATAAAGCACAGAAAGCTATGGAGGATAGTCGACTCTTTAGGTACAAGTATGGTAGCTAGGGAAGGAATCTACAGAAAAGTGATATTTGTGTGACTGGAGGGTGCAAGCTATGAATATTTCTGGGAAAGAGCACATTAGGCAGAAGGAACAGCACATCCCAGTCTGTTCAGAGACAGGAACAAGCTCCACATGGTCCAGAAAGAACAAGAAGACCATTATGACTGGAGCTAAATGAGTGAGGGGAGAGAGGAAGGAGAGGAGGGGAAAGAGATGACCAGAGGCCAGATTGCGTAGCAAAGCATTGATTTTGAGTGATAAGAAGTCTTTGGAGGGTATTGAGCTTGAAGCGATGTAATGTGACTTATACCTTTAAAACATTATTCTGATTGCTATGAGAAGAATAGACTATAAGAGTGAAAAGAATGGGAGAGAAAAATTAGAATGCTGCAACAATGGTCCCACATAGAATTAGGTTGATGGAGGTGGTAAGAAGTAGTTGGACTTTGGCAACTATTTTGAAGATACTGAGTTAAACCATATGAAAAATAGAACTTGAAGGATTGCTGATGGATTGAGTGTGAGATGTGAGAGAAACGAATCAAAGATATCTCCCAGGCTACTGGCCCAAACAACTGTGTGACTGAGGGTATGATTTATTGAAATGAGGAAACATGAGAGAGGACTGTGTTTGGGGGAAAAGTCAAGAATTCTGTTTTGTATATATTACATTAGAGATGGCTTTAAGAAATCTAGGAGTAGGCGATGGACACAATAATATGGAACTCAAATGAGAGATTGAAGTTTGAGTTATTGTGGCTATGATCATAGTTCAGAGAGTATTGATAGGCCATGATGGAACTGATTAGGACCATCTTGATTGAGATCTGAGGCCCTGTGCACTCTAACATTGAGAAGTTGGGAGGAGAAAGATCCAGTTTGGTCGCTGAGAAAGAATGGTCAGTGGAGTAGGGAAAAACTAGGAGAATGTGGTGTCCTAAGAGCCATGTGAGGATTTCACAGGAGAGAGAGATCCATCTCCCTTGAGTCTTTCTCACTTTTGCCACTTAGATCACAAATGTTCACAAACAGCTCATGGCTTTGGGTATCCCTCGATCTCCTTTTCAGTCACTGCACTTGGACTTGTTTCCCTTCTCCCCCAATACCAACTCTGGCACCGCTATCTACAAAAATGTATCTCCCTTACCCCTTGATTCCTCATGGTGCTTCTCATTTTGCCCTTGGGTCGATTTAGGGCTAAACCTGGGCAGTCTTTGCAAGGACAAGAAGGGGTACTGCCAGGAAGGAAACATTTCTCTTAAAGATTTCAGTTAAGATGATCCTAATCAGTTCCATCACGGCTTATCAATACTCTCTGAACTATGATCACAGCCACAATAACTGCAACTCAAATCTTTCCTTTGAGTTCCGTATTACTTTGTCTATTTCTTATTCCTCCTAGTTTCCCTAAAGGCATTCCCCCACCTACCGCTGCTGCTACAATGCCAACATTCCCGGTCCTATCCTAATTCCTCAACCTCCTTTCATGTCCCACAAATTCCAGCTTGCTTAGTTCTTCTATTTAATGTTATTTTGGCTAATAATTATTAATCCCTTATTATGTACCAGAAAATAGCATATATAATCATTGCCATCATTCTTTATTCCTGTTCCTGATCATTTGAGTTTGGTTTTTCCTCGAAAAGTACATAAATTGGCATCTACTTTTCTATACTCTCAGAGTTCAGCCCATCGTGGCACTCGCCCTTCCTGACTCTCTGATAATTGGTGGAAGAACCTGGGGTCACCAGCAAGGGCAGATGTGTATTTTCTATAGAAAATTCTTCTCTATATTTGGTTATTAATCTCTATGGTAAATTATGGGTCAAACAGATTTTTTTCTCTGAGGCAGCCTAGGCCCACCACATCATATTAATATTGTTTCTGTGAGGAAATATATCCCAAGTTTTTAACAAGCAATTTAGTAATAAATTTTCAGAATATACTCTATTTACAATTGAGGGAGTGTTTTGTGTATTTATAGCCATCTTTTCTTATTACATATCTGTTATATGTATATAGATATAACATAAAAGTTTATATAAATCTGTAATAGACATAAGTACTAATGATAAATCTAATGATTTAAATAATCATTTTGTGAAATATTAAAACTAGAAATTTACATCAAAATAAATTCTTATAGATGGCTTTTTATTTAATTATAATTTGCTGAATTATAGAACATTTAATTTTTGCCTTTGACTGTCTCTTTCTAATTTCTCTTACTTTCTAAATTATTTCAAAAGCATATTTTATTGCCAAAAAAAATGGCATATAGGAATCAGACATTTTTTAAGTTAAATGCTTTCTAAAACAAACCATTTTTATAGTAAAATAATGTTTTAAAAATTAATTTGTATTTTAATGTGACATTATAAAACTAAATTAGTTATAAGTACGATAAGTAAAATTTGAAGATTTTATGGAGAAATGTAGCTTCCATGACAAAATCGATATGCTTGATTCTAATTATTAAAATATAGAGAATATAGGGTTTAAGTACAATCTATATGTATTTTAAAGCACATTCATATGTTATCTTATTTTCATTGCATAATAACCCTAGGAAGAGGGCTGATATTACGATCCCTATTTTATAGCTGAAGACATAATCACTCAGGAAGGTCACTGAAGGTCTGGGTGCTAGCGAGAAATGTCTGACCCTGTCATTCTGGTTCCAAATCTAGGTCTTTTTCCACTGCCCTGTGCTGCCTTACATTTTCTGAGGTAAATTGTCTTTAACTTATATCCCTGGAGTTAAGGGATGCAGCATAGGTTTCAGTAACAATGTGCTGAGCTTTCATTTTGGCTTGCCGGACAACTGTGGAGCTGATTTAAGCCTTGAGCACCATAGTCAATGAGCCACTCTGTATTTGGAGTAGATCTGTGCAGTGCCAAACAAGAGAGGAAATTGACATCATTGTGCTTTGTATTTTCAAAATATTTTAAACACTTAAGGCAGGGCTTTTATTTTACAACCCAACATGACAATAAGGGACTCCAGTGAGGAGTATGCACGATCACTTCTGGATTGTTAGTCACATCAACGAAGTGGTTTCCGACCACTCTGTATTTGGAGTAGATCTGTGCAGTGCCAAACAAGAGAGGAAATTGACATCATTGTGCTTTGTATTTTCAAAATATTTTAAACACTTAAGGCAGGGCTTTTATTTTACAACCCAACATGACAATAAGGGACTCCAGTGAGGAGTATGCACGATCACTTCTGGATTGTTAGTCACATCAACGAAGTGGTTTCCAGACCCTAGAAGACTGGGAGAATATGGAGGATTGTGACTTCCAGTGTGTGAGGGTTGTGAGTGTTGGGGAAGGAACCGCCTGAGTTTACTTCCTTCCTGCTCCAGGGTTGTGGCTGTTGATGATTGAAAGGTGAAACAGTATTACTATAAACAGTATTGCATGTCTTACTATCTAATTTAGACATAGGAAAAAAATAGAAAAACTTTTCCACTTTCTTTCCTTTCTCACATCAATTATTATGATGGGTCATAGGGTAGCAGATAAATGAAATGAGGTGCTTTCAAAATGGTTTCTATACAAAGAGGTCTGAAAGAATGTGTAACCAATTATTGATTTTAAGGTGGTGGTTCTCTTAAGGTTGGTTAGCTTTGGGGATGAAGGGACACTTGCAAGACATTTTTTGGCTTTTGAGTATTAAGAATTAATTACCTTGAATTTAAAAACACAATAAAAGAAAATTTTAACTTTGTCATTAGTTGTTCTGAAAAAAGGACAAAGAAGATATATGTCCCCAACATAGGAAAACAACTTTAGTCTTTTTGAGGAAGAACAATATATCCCCTTTATCAGAGTTAACTGTTTCTTTATGAACAGAGTTGCTATCTCTCAGGAGAGCCAGATGGGGGGTGAGGGACATGCCTCGACCTCCCAGGTATGTGCTCACCTTTCAGGAGGGAGGCCACAGAAATCCATGTGAACTCTGAAGTCAATTTGGATTTACTGTCTTCACTGTGGATTTTTCGATGAAATAGACCAGAAATATAGTTAAGAAATGTTCATTTACCAATAGAAGCGTAGATGTTCTTTGCTAGTCCCCTGCAGTTTTTCATATAACGAGGTGTGTTTTTTTGTTTGTTTTTGGTGGTTTTTTTGGTGTTCTAGAAAAGATTACACTTCAATTTTTCAGGGATAAATTAGTATTTCAGATGGCTTAGTTACATAACCTAGAATAAAAATCATAATAGTCCTACCTTATTTCAACCATAGTAACAAAATTATTATAAAGAGAGTAATAATGATGAAAAAGTAGAACTTAGTAATTACCAATATAGGTTTAGCATTTTTTCCCTTTTGCTTTAAACACACTTTTTTACATGTACAGATGTAAAGCCATATTTAACATGGGAATATTCACGTACTTTAGACACTCATTACCATTTGGATTTAATTTAATCTCTGTTGGTTATTTTGTGTGCTGACATTCTAAAGTTTGAGTAAGATTGATTTACTCAGCCAAACCCAAAATACACATGTATTTGCTTGATTTTATTATATTGACTGTTTTAACTCAAAAGTAAAGAAAGTAGTACCACTGCCAATCAGTTAATATAAAAAAGTTAAAATCTACATTTTGCCCTATGACAGTGAATAACAGATGCCAAATAACTGAAAAATGCTTAAAATAAAGAGTTTAAGGAATAGAAAAATTTTTTTTTAACAATCCTCTTTATAATGTGATTACACATATCAGATTCTTGAAACTGTCCAACTGTACAGTGATTTTTCTGAGCCCCACATCAAGAGAAACAATAATTAATATAACTGGAATTGTATATTCATGAATAAATTGTTTTCAAATAATTATGATTTGTATTATACATTGAATATCTATATCTATTTTTCCTCACATATCAAATAAAATAGTAAGAATTTGAAAACTTCATTGTAAAATGATAGTGATCTATAAAACTTATGTTTACCATCCATCCCTTTTTTTCATGCTCAGTAATTAAAAATGGCTATGGGCATTTTTTATCCACTGAGATTTACCAACTGCTAGAGCTTTCAACATTTATAGACGGATTTCTACACCTGCTTTTTTTTTTTAATGAAATAACCAAATATCAGAGCAGCTTGAAGTGTTTTCTTAAAAAAAAATAATAAGTTTACCTCTAGGCCTCTGGTTTTCAGCAGATAGAAAGCGCTATCATTAGCCTACCATCCGTTTTAATTTGAAATCCTAAGAACAAAAGTCATTAATAAGTCCTTTGTCATGGATTTTAAAAAAGAAGACGCCTTTTTAGTATTTGTATGTCATCATGCCAGGCCTAGAAAATTAGGCTAATTTATTATTTAAAACACTGGTGGGATTCCTAATTGCATTCATCATTAGATATGACACGTTTAGAACTGAGAACCATATCCAGTGAGAATTTTCCAGTTTGAATTTTGAAATAAAAATATTTTTCAAGAGATCCCTAGCTATTGCCTGTTACCATGGCAACAGTCCTATTTGTCTGAGAGCTCTGTCCGCTGCCAATGAGAGAGAGAGCAACGTCAACTAAACATACGAATACATCAAAGACAAATTCATATGCTCAATCTGATCAGCTCAATTAATGTAAGAACAGAAGCTGAAGGGGGTTAAAAGAGGGCATCCATTCAGGATAGATGAAGCCCCTTTTAGCAGAATATACACGCTGGCCTTTGGGGGGAGGAATTTAGCACACTGTCAAAAACATTATCAGAAAAAGAAAGTACTAGGCCTCCTACACCTAACAGATATGAAGCTGTCAGACAAAGAATAGCACTATTCATTAAATGACACTTATTTTCTCCCACTTTACAAGAATACAGCGAACAAAACAAGCAGGGGAGCAGCTGAGAAAGACACTTTTTTCTTTTGCTAGTGATGACAGACATGCAGCAATTATGGTGATAACTAAGGAATACTAAACAAGAAGCCAGCCTCCATTCTGTTTATCACCTTAAATTTTATGTTACTAAATTTGCATGCAACTCCTGTTTTGTTTTATTATTTATGTCTGAGAAAAATTAGATGCCTTTGTTTTTAACATGCTGCTTTGAGTTTAGTGTAGCATACCTCTAAACTCTATGAATTCTTTCACTTGTTAAATGGCCACATCAAGTTGAAATGCTTTTGAAGTAAGACATTTCCAAAGCACAACAAAACTGCTGTTGTCAATGAGAGGTGTATGTGGGACTTGGTGGACTGAGTTCATTAGTATGAGGAGAGATATTCTCTATTACTTCTGCACATTTAAAAAAAAGAGACTGTAAAAGTTGTATTAATTGCCACCTTTGCTTTAATGCTCCATTTTACATGGTGATATGTGTTACGGTGTATTTGTGTTTAATAGATCCTTTTTTTTTTCTTCAAAGAAATTGTAGGTGATATGTGCAGAAACTGGTTTGTAGGGTTTGTGAGAGGTACAGGCAAGTAGGAGTTCCTGTGAGATTGCTGCCTCTTAAGAATCTTATGCTTAAACCATGATGATCTGATTTAAGGCCCATTATCAATAGTCTGCTACTTATATCTGCATGATCATGGACTGATTGATACTGACTTTGTAGCCATGTGCTCCATAATACGCTGTCAGGGAATGCTGACAGATGCAATGAAAGAACAATAAATGTGGGGCAGCTGTAATGTAAAGGTCCAGCTAGGCTGTATGAAAACTGATAGCTAGGATATTGGCTCCTATGTTACCATATACACCAGTCCCTTTGAGAATTTAGCTGCTGAGTGAATTAAAATGGTCTCCTGATACCCAGAAGGGGAAAAAAAAGATCTTCATTTAGGAACTTGCCGACTTTGCCAAAACATTGCTTTATAAGAACAGAGCCAAGATTTTTTTTTTTTTTTTAATTCTCTTACTCAAAAATCTAGGCATGTCTGACACATTTGAGAAACTATTTCTTAAAAATCAATACACACAAAAAAGCACTGTATCCACTTTTTGTGATACTTAATCCATTTGTATATAATTACAAAAGGAGACATTAGAATTCTTATTTTAAATGTAAGGTACTTGATACTGTTTTTTTTTAATTTTTGATCTTAAACTTGGTACATGAATAGAGCTGGCATTTTGCCAGTGCAGGTTTTAAACAAATAATTTGAATGAGAAGTCAATTTCTTAATATTAAGCCATAAAAGTTATTCTTTTTTCCTGTTTTTAAAATGTAGCTTTGAATAAAGTTAGATTGGACTACTACTTAATATTTTATCATGCTTTTTCTTGCTTACATATTATTTTACAGATAACCTCGGCTTTCTTAAACATCATCACTTAATAATTCTTAGCATTTAAAGATATAAACAATGTTCCAAAATTGATGTTTCAAATAAAGTAGAACCCTAACACATTTTAACAAATCATTTTTTCCAAAGGTGAAATCATTATTTATGATATCTTCAAAAATAAACATAGACTCCAATATATGACCTTAATTTTTCTTCCTTTGATTTGAGCATGTAATGAGTACTTACACATTTTCAGTGCTGAGCCCCTCGGGGTACCTACATGTATTGGTGTGAATTAAGGTCAAAGCTGCATGATAATTTTGATTTGTTTCCTTCAGGAAGAAAAATAAAAGGTATCTTCTTTATTTAAAAAGTTATCTAAAATGGTTTGGGAGACCTTGGAGAATCTAATTTGCCTTAAGAGGGAGTGAAAATAATTTGCTCTGGTAAATTTAATTTTTGATGCAAACCCTTTTATAATATTAATTTGCCACATTTAAACTTATTCTAGCAAGATTTGAAAGATTCTATCACTGAGAGTACTCAAAGAATATTCTGAGCAGATCATTGACAAAACATGCCTATGACTGTAATTGTGTACATTCAAGAGAATGACTTTTTTATACCATATTATTGACATAATAGATTGAGTCATCATTACTGTCTGATATGCAAAGTCCTGGTTTAGAACTCTTCTGTGGATCCTCTTTAGCACACAAAATATTGACACAATAGACGATAATGGCTCCTTGGGAACCATTAGGGTCCATCATGTCAGGGCCTGCTCAGGCATTTCTTAGCAGGTAGTGCAGAGACTCTTGACATGAGAGATCATAACAAGTCCAAAGGAATAATTATCATTCCTTAGATTGTACCATACTTGGGAATTTCATAGTTTATTAAAATTAGAGCATATATCACCGATGTGATAATTTTAAATAATTCATTAGTTATATTCTATTAGTAATAAACATTTGATACACATACCATGTATATTACAAATTACATAAACCAGATCACATGCAGTTATGTACACTTTTCCCTGTCTAGGAACTTAAGAAGTTCACACTGATTGTTATGAATATTCATTAAAAGCAATTCATTCTCTGCCTTATACCTTTTATGCCAAGAGTCAGCCTGGAGCAAATTTTT
>NW_006436298.1:23816502-23823250 GCF_000325575.1 Pteropus alecto | reverse complement strand
AGTGACAGAAGTGACAGAGCTTGAGTGACACTGACTCTGACAGGCAGGAGCTCTGGTGGGCACCCATATAATTAGATCTTTTGTGTGGTCTGGTTAGCTAAGGAGGACTTGATGTTTTACTAACAAAATCCTTCGAAAAGAAACCTCATTTCCCCAAAGTTTAGGTTGTTTGCCAAGTAAAGAAATGAAAATAAAATCTGCAAAGAAAAATTTCCTAGTAGATTTGGATGATGTGTATTATCTGCAGTGTAAAAGATGAAGTGAGTGTTGTTGGATTGGCTTGTAAGGAAAGCATCATGCTTTTTCTTTTCATGTGAATAGTTTTTATTGTGTTGAGATTAGAGACAAATAGAAATTATATTATACAATGTGGCAAGCCATTAGCTTTTCAAAAATTTTTTTATCTACAGTGAAAGGCTTTTGATCTTGAAGACTTTCTAAAAAGCTTTTTAAGTTTGATTTTAGGTGGTGTTAGTTTGTTATTTGGTGTAAGTGTCAGTAGCAGTGTATAGAAATTATGTCAGGTAGTGTCACTAGTTGCAAGGCAGTGTGTTGCATTTAAAGAATGTCCTTTTTGAATTTTCATTTCAAAAGTGTAAATTCAGCTTATTCTTCGAAGCTTTAATGAATGTAAGTCCTAATCAGATCATATATAAGAAAATAGTTTTATTATCCATAGAGTATTTTCCCATGGTTTTGCTTTTTTCAGGTTCCAAGCAACACCATAAGCTTCAAGGAAAAAAAAAAAAAAGCCAAAAAGCAAAACAAAGCAATTGCTTTGAACTTACAAACTCATTTTGATGAAGAAAATTCCTTTTCCCCTTATCTTTAGCACTCTTAGGGAATAGGAGTAGACCAATGCACATTTTCTGTTACTGAAAAAATGCAATGGCATAAACCTATTGCACACTGGAGGTCACCCTTGCTATTTACAAATTTTCTACAATTTTACAAAACAAAAGTGGATACTGCATGCTTTTAATATGCACCACAATATTCATGATATTTTGATATAAATACATGGATGTTATGTGTCTTCCCTGTATAGTTAGTCATATTAAGTGCAATTAAGGAACCCATTATAAAAATCTTATGGTTGTCTGATTTTTCTGATGAAATAAGCAAATGACAAGAAGCTTTTCAAAACGAAAGTAGAAGCTTTCATTATATATTACATATAATGAATTTTGAAAATCTTTCCAAATTGTTATAACAGAATTCTAGAATAGAGCCTGTGTGCATTTCTTATTCAATAATTTGTTGAATATTTTTTATCATATCATTTCTTGGGATAGCTTTGCCCTAGTTAATACTGATACCTTGTTGATAAGAAAAATTACTTCTGTAGTAATTTTATTTTCACATCGTTTATTGTGGTATGATAAATAGTTGACCCTGTTCTACAGTTTTCCCGCCATGTTACTTTTACGTTTTTATGTCCCCTCAAGATAAAAATAATGACATATGATTTTACTATGAATGAAAATTTATTGCTTTAAAAATAAATTTATTAAACTCAATAAGAACTCTGGTTTTCACAAATATCTCAATGTCAAAGCATAAAACCAAGGGAGGGGAACCCATTTTGTCTGCATTTCGAAGTTATTCAAAATAGGAACCTGAGATAGATAGAGAAGAAGTGTCTGAAAATGTAAGATTCATCATCTAGGAGCTATAACAAGCAAAGCGTAAAGTTTTTACAATGAAAGAAATATATATTACTTATTTTTTCTTAAGATGAAATAGGAATACCTTGAATTTTTTCTGATGCATAGTACCTTAGTCTACATAGCCAGTTTTTTCTCACAATTATTTTATAGTGCTTTTTAATCTTTCATGAAAAGGATTCTTATATTCAGTTTCATAAATGTTTAACACAATATGTCAATTATCTAGCACAGGGGCCAGAGGTCAAAAGTGAGTTAAAATATGAGAAGATGGCTCTAACAGATTCATAAAAGGCGGCAGGATCGAGGGGACAGAAAGCACACCATCACATTCCCTACTTAAAGCCTAAAGACATCCAGGGATATTTGTCTACTAACAGAGCAAGCAACTCAAGGCTTCTCTGCTGTTTATACCATGAGAGGCACCATCCACTCTCCTTGTCTCTCCTTGTTTAGAGTTCATTGAAGAGAACTGATGAGCCATATCTCAGCCGCCTTCAGATGGTTGATTTTTACAAAGAGAAGCAACTGCATGGTGTTTAGAGTTCATTGAAGAGAACTGATGAGCCATACCTCAGCCTTCAGATGGTTGATTTTTACAAAGAGAAACAACTGCATGACATCTCTTTTTTTTCAACTTCCTTTCTGAGACATTGCCAGTGTTATTTCCTATGTCTCAAAACTCCCTGTTTTAATCTAGTCATTCTGTCCACTGTTGAAGGTTCAAAAGCCAAGTGTCTCTGTGAAGCCTTTCCCAAAAACTCTTGCACCATGGCTATCTCTCTCTCACAGACCGCATAACACTGAGTGTCCCACTCGTTTTGGATTTGATATGTGCATCTTTGGGTTTTTATTTAACCGGAAACTGTTTATGTGTTTCATCACACGAGTGAGTTGTATATCCAGTTGCAGCAAACACTGTCTCTTTTATCCTATAACCCTCACTGCCCTGAGCAGAACACACTGGACACTGAACAGCTGGAAGTAATCTCTTCTTCCTTTGAACTCTCATAGCACTTCCTTTGCACCACTTCTGTGACCTTTATCACTTCATACTTTGTATTACAGTTATTTAAGAATGTGTTTTATCTCCTCAGCTAAAATAGAAATTCCTTGAGAGCAGAACTATGTCTCATGCATCTTTACATCCCACATTATCATCGCCAAAACAACCACATTTAGAACCATGTTTTCAATTAAATTTTTCAGCAACGTAACTAGAGTTTATTGAATATCATGGGACAGAGCATTGTGCTAATTGCTGAGGATGATACAACATCAAGTATTATTGTTTATACCAAAAAGGAGCCTACAACACAGTGGACGAGACAGTAATTGGTGTGAATAATGCAAGAACATGACCAGGGCAGAGAGAATGGAGAGAGCACTCCGAGTTGTGGCTGAGAATGGAAGTAGCCAGCTTCAGGCTTTCATTTGGATATTTGGTAATATGGTGTATGTTGCCTTTAAAAACAATTTCAGTGGCCTGGTCTTTGTCAAAGGCTTCTCTCTCTGGGGGCAGAAGAAGAGCCTGAATGGAAAAGATTTTCATTTAACCACATCCCACCAAAAGGAGCAGTGGCCAAAAGGCCTCTTAAGCTTGAGCACCTGAATCTATCTCAGGCCAAATGGAAGGAAACCTTTGGCACAAAGCCAGCTCTCACATGTTGAATGAGTGAATGAATGCAGGTACTCACTCTGATATTTATTGACTGAGCAAATAAAAAAATAATCTCATCTTAAAACACAAGCACTCTTTGTATTCAGCAGGGAAATTTGCGCCTTATAGGTAGAAATCTAGGGACTCTTACATTTATGTTTACATTTCTCTGCACGAATACATATGCCGTTATGCTTTAAATATTATCATAATAAATTTCATTTCTTTCTAGACTTTTACTAACTTCTCTTTACTTTCAGTCTAGCATACTGAGTGGCTACTTGATCTTTTAAACCAATGCGAGATTCAAAGTTCCTTGAGAAAAGAAGCTGCATCTAATCATTCTCTCTCCCACAAGTGCTTAAATTCTCATTTAAATTAGTTTTAGAGTAGAGAAGAATGTTCAAGCGTGATAGATATAAAGTGCTGTGTCAGGTTCAGAGGGATCGGGGAGTGACTGGCCTCTCCTGTACCTGAGGTCAGAGTATCCTGCCCTTAGCAGAAACACTCAATAAATGTTTGTTGAATTTCATTTTATTTTACCTCGAGTAACAGCTGAATTTGTTTGTGTTGCAGTGATGCTGAAAGAGTTAGTATAGAAAAATCCTCTAAAATTTTCATTTATTCTACCACCAAAAAGACTAATGTTTTTTGATCCTATGGCTCTTTTAGTCTACCAATAGTAATTTGATTCTTAGTGTCTTACTAAAAAAGTGACTCTGTAAAACCAATTAATAAATATTACTGAAAGTGTGATTTTTCAGAAAGCACAGAAGGAAATTAAAAAGATGGAGGGAGGAGGTCCTGCTTTCAATATACGTGGCAGAAAGAAAATTTTAAGGTAATGAAAATATATTGTGTATTAGTGACAAATGGCAGAAGATTCTATGAGGATCCAGAGGAAGGCAGCCTCTCATTTTGTTCTGGAGTACAGTCTAATCCAGAAAGAAGTGGAACTTGAGCTGGAATTTGGAGGATGACATCTGTTTCAGACAGGCAAAGATTTATAAAGATGATAGTTGGCATAAAGCAAATGATGTCAGCAAAGTTCCAAAGGCGGAAAGGTTTTTGTCATTTGGGGAGACAGGGAGCAAACCATTTGGGTCGAAGAGATGGAAAGTAGGCTGGAAAGATAGATTAGAACCAGGTCACAGTGGACCTTATAATCTACAGGAAGAAGTATTCCTTTGATTCCTTGGGATTTGAGGCACAGTCACGGAGAAAAAGTTTTTGAAATTTGAGTTATAAAACCACAGCAGTTGAAGGAACATCATGTATTGGACTGATGAGGCAGGTTGGGGAAGGGACAATGATCAGAAGCCAAGATTAAAGTGAGGAGAAGAAGCACGCTGTCAGGCACAAGGAAAGAACTAAGATGTTAAAAATATACAGTAATCTTCTATATGTGGGGCTATGGCCATCTATGGCGTAGTCCATTTCTCTCTTGAAATGTACTTTAATAAATCTTACTTTTCCTTAAAAAAAAAAAAATATATATATATACACACACACACACACACACACATACAGTATTCTAAATGGAGTACCTTTTATATTTTTCTTCATATTCTTAACCCATAGCCCCCCTACATTTACCTTTTATTTTATGAAAAGAAGGAAGATTTGGCTTAAAGATTGTCAGTGGTAAACGAGGGAATGTAGACTACCTAGAGGTTTTTAGAAAATAGACCTGAGAGGGCGTGAGTCACAAGATGTCATATTAAATTCTTTATTGATATCTTGAAGAATGGGTAGCAAGTGTTGATGTTAGAATGACCTGTAGAGATGGATACAGAATCAGACACCCAAGCCCAGCCCATGAGGCACCTAATCAGAATGCCTGCGAACGAAACCTGTATTTGTAACTAGCTCTGTAGATGATTTGGATACACATTAAAGTTTCAAAACCAGGTATATGATGTATTCTGACACCTTGATAATTTCCCTTTAATATCTCTATTTTCTCAAAATGATCCATGAAAGATTCCTGAGAAAGAAAGAGTTTATTCGAGCAACTTTATTACCAAGTTTAACTGAGGGCTTAGTGAGTACCATGATAGAATTTAATAGTAAACCTACCCATCTGGTCAGGATTCTTAGCATGCTGTGAAAGTAAAATACTTCACATTCATCAAAAGTTCTAATGGGACATTTCCCTCATGTGAAAAAAATATAGATAACTTTTTAATATGGTTCTTGAATTTCCCAGACAGTCCATTACACTAAATCATTTTGTCAATTCTTAAATGATGAGGGCATATGAAAACTAAACAAACACTTTTTCAATGTATTTATTATCTTCTGAGTTCAGGATTTTATAGTTATAATGGTATACTTATTGGTCTGAATGACTCTCAAAGGCAATGAAATGTAAACATATTCTTGATTTGGGGAATTAGTGGTGTAATTAATTTTCTCTAGGAACTAAACTTTCAATTGATCTCATATTTCTCCTTTTTATCTCTAAACGACCTTATTCAAATTGTTATCACTATTTTGCTTTATTAATTATTTTAAACTTTCCCCTTTAGAGATTTTTTAAGCATTAAAATTTTGGAGCCGTTGAAAAGGTGGGGTATGGTTCATGGAGAGGTAGTACTGTGTATATGCTTAGGCAAGAGGTGTCTAATTCAGGTTTTAAATGCACTAAAATAATTTTCATTATGTCATGTTCTCTATCACTTATTAAAATTAAAAATGATTGCAGAGTTAGATGTTAGCTTTCCTTCTGGCACTGTCTGAATTTCTTAATATCTTTGGATCCTTCTATTGGTACTTGTATAATCACCTTTTACATTCACAAATAAGTTACCGAGTCTCCCTGTTGATAGTCATGAAAACAAATTTTAATTGAGTTTGGCATGTCAAAACTCTTTCTTGGTTTCTATGTTTGATGTACCATGCCACATTTTCAATGAATAAAAAACTACCTCCTTGCATATTTATTACACATTCTCAGTTAGTGAGATTTTGTTACACAAGCAGTTGCCTTATTATTTTTTACACCTGCACTTTGATATCACAGTGGTTCATTGTCAATCGACGTAATGTATCAGAAGTGGCACAGCTAATGAGCACACCGTTGCCTTTAATTCATTTTACATTGTGAAACCTTACCAGGAAATAGGCTGTAAAAATTGGGGGAGGGGTGCTGACATTTTATAAATGTCATATGTCAATCCTACATTGTGGTGGTTGTGAAACACTGCATTCTGATGGTATCATAGTCATATGATGGGCCATTTTCACTAGCAGGCAATGAAGGTTTTGGGGGAGTATTTTTTTCATTTGTTTTTGCTTTTAATAGCCCTAAAGAAAGGGGTGTGTGTGTGTGTGAGAGAGAGAGAGAGACAGAGAGACAGAGAGATAGAGAGACAGAGAGACAGAGAGAGAGAGAGCGAGAGAGCGAGAGAGAGCGAGC
>NW_006436298.1:23812432-23816461 GCF_000325575.1 Pteropus alecto | reverse complement strand
GGGAAAGAGGGAGGGAGGGAAAGTTTTTGTTTTATAAGTTAACTGTAAACCTTTTGACCTGTGTACATGAATCAGGAAACATAGGTCATTTAATTAATATGCATGAATACAGGCAAAATTTGGGTGACTTAAAGTAAAAGAAGTGACATGAAAACTTAAATTCTACTTTTCTGTTGTTGAACACAGTAATTGTGATATTTTCTGGCTCCATAAATTTAAATTAAAATATATATTGGAGGAGTAAAAAGTCAGGTTATGTCATTTAAACTCAGCCTTTAATTTAATGTATGTTTTAAAAACTTGTTGATGGTATGAGATGTTAACAGGTAATTTAGTCTGTTATTCTATGGTTCATGGAGGTTTGGATTTTGTGAATAAAGGAAATTGCGTTACTAATTGCAGAAGAGCAAATGCATTTTTGTTTTTATTGCTTTTATTTTATGGACCATCCTTTGGTAATTACCGGAACTTAGAATATGATACCAAAGGGTGAATGGAGTATTTTTAGTTCTCAAATTTTTTTATTTTTAAACTGGTTAATTTAATATTCAAATATAGTTATTTTAAAATTGGAAAATTTCTTCGAGGCCAGTCATATATGTCTGTGTATACATGTTCACTGTTGTAGAGAGGTCCTTGAACGGCTCACTTTAGTCACTATCTGACCAACCAGCAAGCAAAAAGAGAGAAAAAGGAAAACAAAGTGTGGTGTAGGGGGGAAATAATAATAATACAGCTAAATGAGATCCCTCAAGTCTTCATATCTATGAACATTTTTATTAGAAACATTTGTCAACCAGGTCAGCATCTAACAGTGTTATTCTTCCTTAGTTGACATGGGTCACCCCTTCTATTATTCCCTTTCTTACCAGACTAAAAACAGGAGCAACACTACTCTACACTTACATAATGTCTTATTGTTATTGTCAGTGTGATCCCACTCATGCCACAGGGAGGTAAGCATTATTTTTTTCTAGTTTCAGAGAAATGACTTGTCTTAGTTTCATGTAACTCATAAGTAGCACAGCCAGTCGGGAGTGTATTATAACTTTTATAATTTTTATCTCAGTATTCATTATCTACCATACCAAATATTTGCTCCATTAATGTTTTTTTTTCCCCACACGATAGATTTATATAAAACTTAACAATTCATAACTTGAAGCAAAGGTGAGGTTTATTAAATATCTCCTAGGCCAAAGAGATGGGTATCATCTAAGCTCTGTTTTCTGCGTATGATCTAATTTTGATTGCCGTATTCAGTCATTATCATTCAAAGAATATGGTGAGAAATCAGTTGCTTTCTAAAATCATGATACTAGGATATAGCTTTTCTACTGAAGCTCTTTGTGGCCAGGCCTCAACTTGGTGACTCGAGTGTGTGGCACCCCTTGGGAACTCTTGTCCCATTTTACCACTGACAAGTTAGGTAGGAGTGGAGGGGAGCCTTGCCAGGGACAGATCACCACAGCTGTCCACCCTTTCTTCAACCACCCACTTAATGCTTTTAATAACTATGTTAGAAGTGTGAGATCTACTGAGAAGGACAATGGAAGTGACTTGTTTTAATTGTGATGACTCCTTTAATTTGCCAAGTTAAATTTGAACATTCTGCTTTATAGAACCCCAGCTCTTCTTTATAATGAAACAAATATACACTTCAAACTTAAAAAATTTCTCATTCTAAAATTTAAACTCACCCTTTTGTGAAATTTTTACTGGAAGGGCCATTTTGGGGAAAATTATAGAATCATATTTACTAATAAGTGTTGGTTTTAATGCTAGAACATTTCAGTTTACTTTTTAAGGACAGGGTGGTTTCTTTTTCATTGTAATTAAAAATAATTTCTAACATATGAACTGGTTTCACCGACTAAATATATGTTTTAGTAAAATTTTTTTTTTGCTGAAATTTGGGTTTAAGATTCCTAATTTCATATTTTAAATTAAGGCTTACCTGTTAGTTTTGAGATACTATTAGGAAAATATTTAAGATATATTTTAACTCGAGAAGATTTAGAAAATTCTTATTTTAAGCCCAACATGATATTTCTGTTAAAACTAAATAGAAACTAAGTACCTAGAGCTTTCGTATGGTAAAAGTTAGGCCTCAATTTTTTTCTTTTTTGTTATCAAGTTGTCTTCGTAGCAAAATGTATATATGCAATTGTGTGGTAGTTGAACTAAGTAATTTTAACTTTTGTCTTTCATAGAAATTCTTTGTATAAATGTCTTCTTTTTGGAAGTTAAGAGTAATGTTAGTTTTACTTTTAAATGTAGTTGTTACCTGACAGAGCTTGTTGCTCTTCCATCGCCTGAAAATAATTGTAAGTTATAACTTTCATTTCCTTTAAATGAAGGAGGCAACAGTTTGAAAATATCTTTTTCTCATAAACGCTGAAAATAAGAACTTTTTTTGGCAGTATTGTTATAAATAATCTGCCTAAATTATTAACTGTAAATACATTGTTAGAGACTTGCCAAGAATAGACAACCCATTAAATTTTCTTTGTTTAAAACTATCCAGTTCTGTTGTTGGGTAAGACAATTTATTCATATAATCATATAAAAATCATATTTAATAAAGAACGATCCAAGGAAAGTGAAAAAAAATGTCTTTATCCATAAGCAACCAGATGAGAAATAGATTTTTATTCAGTCAGATCCTTTTAGTCAATGAAACAGCATTTTCATGCATATTGCACTCAAGTGATAATTAATATAGTCTAATTCAGGACATGATGCCTGAATTGATGTACTGTCATCGATACCCCATGTTAAAATCAGACCTTGACAGGGGTTTAACACCCTGGAACAGGTCATCATATGATAATACTCTTTGCCTCTCAGTATTTGTCTTCAACCAAGCAAAGTATTACAAGATGGGGTAAGGAAAAAAAAAAGGGAAATAATTACAAATGAAGAGTGACGCGGGCTGTGAATAGAACATATGTTAGGCTAGGCAGAGGCATCAGAGAATTATATCATTTCATGATGAAGCGGCACTGGGGCTGAACGGGCCTATTTTAAACCTTGATGTGTTTTATCTCTACTGTATTTGGACTGTCATCTTTGGAGAAAGACTCGGTGTAATTGAGAGTCAACTCCAATCTGCATGACTTCAGCGTGAATGGGGGCCAGATGAGCACTGCTATTGAGGCCGGGGAAGCTACTAATAAGATGAAATGAACAATCATCTTTATGCCTTACAAATGCATTCTGTGAAATACAGTGTTCAGAGTTATGCCTTACAAATGTCATTCATGTTACAAAGTTTGGGAAGTATTCTAAAAATTAAGATCTAAAAGGAAACTAGTTCATTTTAATGCTCATTTTAGGGGAGATAGAATCAAAACCTATTTTATATTAGGCTTTCCTTGTGAAAACCTATTAGATGTATCAGCATAATTTGGTCATAATGTGTTTTCATTATATTTGATTTTTTTTTTTTTAGCTATTTCACTAAAATCCTTGTCATTTTTGCACATATTAAGCTAAATACTCTTTAACATCCACTCACATGTCCCCTTCATTCTTGAACTTTATCTTGGTAACTTCTGCCAGAAGAAATCACTCCATACTCTGAATACATTAATCACTTAGCCTCACAACTGTATTCTCGATTATGTAATACTTTCCGTTTTACCATGCATTTACAAGTCTTATCTCCTCAACTAGACTGTAAGCTCCTCAAGGGCACAACCCATAAGTTCACACTGTGTATCTTCTGTAGTTCTAGGTATTCAGCATTGTTAGATGAATACATAGTTTTGGTCTGTGGGTATAAATAATAAATACATTATATATATTAGATTTGGGAATAATTTAGAATTCTCATACTTATCCCTTGCTAACTAATCAATCAACATTGCATTGTTTGGTTTGGAAAAACTGTTAATTGTCTATCTGATGCTAACTTGGAGGCTGTGAAACTACAGATAGAACTGAATATGAACAGTTATCACCAATATCTGTATAGAATTTATATTATTTTTCTTCTTATCCATAAATTTTCTTCTCTGCCTATCG
>NW_006436298.1:23670440-23812037 GCF_000325575.1 Pteropus alecto | reverse complement strand
AGGAAGTAGCATTAACTCAATCTCAGAGTCCTAAGGGAGAGGTTCAAAAGTGGCATAGGTGTGTGTGTGTGTGTGTGTGTGTGTGTGTGTGTGTGTATGAATTTGCCCCCAATTGTATGTTTTGTAATAATTTTGTCTAGGTTGGTTGTTCGTAAAAAAGTCAAAGTTAGTTTTGTTTTCAATATGTACCTTCATTTTCCAAATGAGAAACAGATACAAACATTTGGTAAATTTTACCACCACAAGCTGAAATAGTTAATGATGCTAGTTAGGGAATTCATGAATGCTGACACTTTGTTCCTCATTCTAATACATTTCAAAACTAAACTCACTCCTTTTAGCTCCCCAAAGCTATTTAAACTAATAATTATTGTTAGCACCATATCTCTGCCTTCAGTATTAAACTTTTAAGTGTTAGAGTAAACTTCACATTAGAAATTCCAAATTATGAGGTAGAGTAGAATAAACATTAACAATTTAATAGATGTGAATTTGAGTAATATTATATATAAACCTGAAACAAGAAGGATTTACGTGTATCCACATTAAATATAAGAATGAGTCCGTAATTACCTAGCTTGTGCCCAATCCTTAGGACATGGTATAGTTTAGCTTGTATGGAATCTGATCAATTTAGTAGGAAAAAAGGGAAGTGCTCTTTGAATGAAAATAAACAAAATAAAGCCTTTTGCTTTATAGGCGATTGTACAATATGCTGAAGAGAAAGTAGTGAGTTTATAGAACTGATTACCTGCTTATGGCTCACCCATATAGTGTGACGTGGGGGTTATCTTACCCTGTTACATACCCTCACAGCCAATAAAAAAGGAAAGCTTGGGTCATACCAAATATTTCTCTGTGGTAACACATTTTTATATCTTCACAACTAACTACCTTGCCAGCTGATTCTCCAGCTGCTCAAATATAAGATGAACATATTCAAAGAAATCTCACTGCTGATATTTTCTGGAAAGAGGCAAATCATCAGTTCAAAAACTAAAATACTCAAAAGAATCTGATTTTGGCATCTCTGTAAATTCAGAACCCTCCTAACTTCCTCGTAATGCACAAGTGACAGAAATCTACATAAATGAGATGTCAGAAAAGAAGGGAAACAGAAAAGAGAGGAATAAAGTGAATCCAACAATTAACCTGGACCCTCAAAAATAAAATACAGAAAAGTTCCCTATGGTAGTTCAAATGAGTTCTTTCAGTTCCAAAATGAAGAGTGCTTAAATTCCATGCAAATAAGCATTGCCTTCAAAATTCCAGGCATTCTTAATCGTGGCTTCCTCTGAGCTGACAGTAACTTGAAGAGATCAGCAATTTCCACCAGTCTTCTAAATTGTGCATTTTTATCATAACTGCACTATAGAAGAAAGAAGAAACTAATGACATCAGTAAATTGCATAAAGTTCCTACTTAAGTCAGTGGCATACTGAGCACATTTGACACCTGGAGGAGATCATTCTTAACACCCTCATTCTAGACAAGAAAACTATTTTCAGCAACAGTCATAAAGTGAAATGAATAATAACAGTGATGATGATGATATCTAGAAGAAAACATATAGTGAAATTTTTTTTCAAAATTTCAAATGATTGAACCTTGAGCATATAGTCATGCCAATAAAAATTATAAATAATAAAATAAATATTTCAGCAACAAAAAAGAAAAAATAATACTTTTTAATTACACTGATATATTTTTTAAAAAATAAAGTGAAATGAATAATAACAGTGATGATGATGATATCTAGAAGAAAACATATAGTGAAATTTTTTTTCAAAATTTCAAATGATTGAACCTTGAGCATATAGTCATGCCAATAAAAATTATAAATAATAAAATAAATATTTCAGCAACAAAAAAGAAAAAATAATACTTTTTAATTACACTGATATATTTTTTAAAAAATATATTTACATTTTAAAATTTTCAACAGAAAAACTCCAAGCAGTCATATAAATGAAGAGATTAAAATAACTCAGGTTAAGTTTTTTTTGCCTTTATCTCACTGTGCTATCATAGGTTATTTCAAATCTACTGTTTAAACACAGCAATATGTCATAACACAGGAGTTGGAGGCACCAACTGCACTTGAAGCCAGATTGAACAATTTGGAGTGGTTGCAGTCTCACTCTTGAACATAGTGTTGCAGTGACCACAAGCAGCTGAGTTTCCATGTGTCTGAGCTGACCAGATAACATTAAGTTCTCTGAATTAATTTCCATGCTGAATAAAATGTTTATTAAAGGATAAATAATAAAATTGTACTAATTTGTAGCTTGCATATGTAGTATTAAAATTCAACTGTAACTACAACAGCAGTTGTTTAGAACTTAGACTAATAAAATTTTTCCTATGGGGAGAAATATTTTATTATAGATATTGTTTAGAATTGTCAGTACATGGTGATAGCGAAAAGCAGGCTAACTTTTTATGGATGTTATTGATGTTTTAAAATTCTCTGATAAAAATGCACCCTCTTCCCACCTGATCTTGAGGTAAACTTCTCCTATCTCCCTTCCCTTGGTATGCCATTGATTTAAATTATGTTTTGTTGTTTTTATTTTTAATCAGTAAAATGATGAAGTCAAATAAGACAGTGTCTTTTGTCTCACTGTCCAAGACTCCATGGACTAATAATGAATATAAAATGACCATCCTTTTGAATATTTTTCAACAAATATCTATATTGCATCAGTTATGTTATTCATCCATTTATATATGTTAGGGCCTCCGCTGAATTTTAAAAGACAGTCATTTGTCCTTTCTTTTGTACAATGGCCATTCCTCTTATCTTCCCCTAAAACTGTGTTTACATTTTTAGAGTTGTCTAAGAAATAATGAAAACACTTCTGTCTTCTATAGTATTGTTTTTAGCAAGCAACTGAAAACATCTGAAAGTTGTAGCAAATAACTCTGCAGAGAGTACTCCTATTCCCGGCCAATGACCTTTTCAAATGTGCTCTTACCTAAAATGGTACAGAAAAAGATAGAAGGACAAGGACAAAGGCCTTAAATTCCATCAACAACAGAAGTTTCCTAGTATCATTTGGTCAAAAAGGGGAGGTTGGTCTGCATTACACCCATACATTGAGGCCCATCAGAAGAAATGTGGTGCGCTGCCAAATGCAGCTCACGCTTGGGGTAGGCCTTTAATTCACAGGTCTTAACACAATTTTAAGAAGTGGATGATAGAATTGTAATTAGTCTTATATATTTAAATAATCTCTGGTGACTGTCAGAGCAGTCCAGGTTCTACAACTCTTGACAAGCACAAAACCTGTAGCAGCTTTCACAAATTGGCACATTATTGGACTTGGCAAACAAGGTGTTTAAAGCTGTTTTTACAAAAGTTTTCATTATTTTTACAAAAGCTGCTACAGAATTTAAGCTTTTTTTACATTTCAAATGTCTGCATGTTTGTTTATGGACAGATAAAACCAAAGGGAAAATAAGAAAGCATCATGCTAAAGGTTTGTGCTAAATTTCCACCCAAGTAGGTGTGCATTAAGAAGACTTGCAGTTAGAGCTCTACAGATTAATGACTGTCTCTCTTCAGATCAGCTAAATTGACCCCTAAGTTCTCTAACTCAAAATTTTCTTCTAGTTTCTATATTTTTTAGCCTTGATTCTTTTATTATAGCCATCTTGTGAGTCTACCTAAATCTCTATTTGAAATTGATAAGAATTTTTATTTTATATTTTTTCTTAAGAATAGCCCTGATCCCATTTTAAACACTTTTACCTATTATTAGGAAATTAATGCAAATCAGAGATAAAAAGGAAAAAATCTAACTGATGTTTCATATTCTTGAGATGGTTGACAAGGGCTTAGAGGAAAGTCGTAAACTCACCCACCTATGGGCTCACTGCTTTATTTCTTACTTTCAGCTAGAGCACTCTTGATTTCCATCATTTTAGGTACCACTTAGAAACTTTGGGTGAAGTCAGAGTTGGGGTAACCCAAGGGCCTTTAGCCACTTTTTCCAGAAGCCAACCTTTACAAGGGAGCTGAAGGAATAGACATGGCCGTGTTCTTTAAAACTTCCTCTTTGTGATCTTGGTTAAAGTTGATGAATCTGAACCTGTGAGTCACTGGGACCCTTTCCAGGAGGCTCCGTGTTGTTTCAGTGCCCCCAAGAGCAGAAAAATCTCAAAGGTGTCTGGCAGATTCCTGGAGTAGTAACTCCAGGAGCACAATGACAGGCTTAATTGCCCTTTGGCCTCATGACACAGCCCGGCGCCACCAGTGAGACAATTTCTAAAATTCATAATGTAGTGATGACTACTAAATGTTGAAATTTAGCATATATTTCCAGAAATTCAATGAGTGGGAAACTGATATTTCACAAATTTTTTTATTAAGATGTTCAGAATGAAGTTGTCCTTAATATAATAATTTTCTTTGGCTTCTAAATATATTTTTGAAAGGAAAAAGCCTTATATCAGTTCATCATTTCTCAGGAACTTGAAATTTTAACATGAATAATATAGAGGACTCTTATATGAATATATAGTAATTTTTTTTTAATTCTAATTTGACAAATAAGCTGTTGAGCATATATCTCAGTGCCTCAGAATAATACTTGTTTTCCAAACAGAAGAAAGATATAGCAGCTGAATTAGTTGCCCATTTTTATTCATAAAATGATAATTAGTGAATGTATAAAATCTAGCATGTCAGCTTCAGGAAAGAATGTTTGCTTGCTTTTAAAGATTTAGTAAAATGCTGATTGCCTTTTATATTTCAAGATAAAATTGCAGACCTTTGTTTGGATGTATCTGCAAAGACTAGTGTGTGTTACAATTTTAGCTAAGAGTCATGCGAAGACTGATCCATATAATATTTGTAGCTGGAGGCGATATTGGTAAAAGTGGTTTAATAATAGCTACCATTTATTTAGTGCCAGCTATGTGCCAGGCACTGGTGGCAGCAGCTTTATATACATTATTTCATTTTATCTTCATGACAACCATTTAAGATATAAGTATTCTTATTCTCATTTAACATATGAGGAAACTGAGGCTCAGAGAAAATAAATTATTTTCTAGAGCATGCAAGATTAGTTAAATTGGAGCCTGTGCCATCTCCTATTCTGGACAAATGAAAGCCTGGAACTCTGGATGTGAGGCAAGCACAGGGACATGTAGTACTGGTTTATAGGTTGTTGGGGTCAGAGCCGAGAATGACCTTAGAGGAGAAGCAAGACAGAGAATTGAGGGGTAAGTTTCCTGAATACTGGCATAGCACCAGGCCACAGGCCTCCATGTATGGAGCTAAGATTTCAACCAAGCACTAAGTCAAAATCTGTTATTCCCTCTGTGTTTAGAGAAGCATCCACTGCGTGGCTAGTACTATGAGATGAGTAGGATGTGTCCTGATCTCAGAGTCCAAAGGGGGACATTAACACACAAATGGATCTTAATCATTCATGGTGTTTGGTCATTGTATGCATGTATCAATTTTCAAGGAGCAAGGATCTATCAGAGATGGGGTTGGAAATTAGTGAAACTTATTGAAGAATTTAACTGAGCTGAATTTTGAATAACAAATAGTTAAATACACACACATACATATGCACACACACATATATATACTCTTCATGAGTCTTGATATGCCACCTTGTCCACTCAGCTAATCAGAATGAAAGATAAGAAACAGATGAATGTTGTCAGCACTCAACATTTTGCTTGGTTTGACTTTGTAGCCATGTTGACACTACACTTGATCTACCCTTGTCCTGAACGACATGCTGACTTTTTGATTAGGGGTTTCTGTTTTGTTATCAGTGCATTAGGCAATGTACCGCTCGGGTAGCAGAATTTGATTATAGTTTTCATCTTTGCTTTCTGAATTGCTGTGGGTTTGCTCTGGTGTTGGCTCGTATGTGACCTCTGCAGTTTTTTGATTTGAAAAGTTTCATTCGGAACTAGCAGGATAGACAAATCCCCGCCTCAGCTCCAGCTTCTGGTTTTCTTTTTCTGGTCTTCGCTCTTTGTGCTGTGTTTAAGAAGGCTCAGGCTATGATTATAGGGTTGCTTTATCTGAGAGCTGTGAGGAGTGGGATCAAAAGTGATACCATCAACTCTGACATGACTAGTCATTACCTAATGGACTCATCAGTCTTCATAACTTTCTCAGCTCAGTTAGACTTGGGTAAGAGCTAGAGAAGTTTAAACCTGACGAACTCTATGTAAATTCATTCTCAAGGTTGGAATATAGAAAATACTTCTTCATCAGTGATAACCTGAAACCATATTATCTGCTCAAGAAAGTTCAATGACCTCTCTCTTTGTAATAAAGTATTTCAGTATACAAAACTCATGTTCAATATGGGTAGTTTTGTATATTTCTTAATATCTTTAATAGAGACATTGCCTGGTATATTTAAGAAAATGAGATTGGATTGGATTTCTTTAACTGGAATGTTAGAAAATTGAGAATGAGTAAAAATCTAAAGACTATATAAAAAGCCAAAACATGTTTTAAAATAACTGTTTTTTGGTATTTGTTTGTTCATTCAACAAATACTTATTAAATGCCACCGTATGCCTGATGTTGCTTTAAGTGCTTGGTATGTATTAGTGAACAAAATAGACAAAAATTCCAGCTTTAAATATGTTTATATTCTAAAATTATCTTCTTTTTGGAGAAGTAAATAATTATTTCAATACCCAGACTGAGCTATAAGTTCATGTAAATTACATGTACATGTTTTGGTTTTATTTACTTTACCAATCTGACCATGTAATTCCTCTTTTTATGTAATTCCTCTTTTTGTTCTTCTGTATTTCTTCATTTAACAAATTTATACTGAGCACCCACTGAGTGTGAAACACCAGCACATGTACAGGTTAGAGACCTGCCTTCAGGACAGGCACATTCCAGTAAAAGAAACTGAGACCTGCACACGAATAGCCATACAGAAATGATATATTTAGTCAAAGTCATGCAGTGTTTCTACAAAATTAAGGGAGAATAGGGGCAAAGGAGATGAGAGAGATAGGGAGATGAATGAGTTGATCAAGGAATCCTACACAGAGAAAGGTAGACCATTTCAGGTGCTATTATTGGCAGATAGCTTTCCAAACAAGGGTAAAAAAGAAAAGGGGGGTGTATTTAAATAATAACAAAATAGCACAACTTGACTGTGCATATTAGTACTGGAAGGTTGTGTTAAATCCAGACTGTGGACAGAATTGAAAGATAAGCTCCAAGTTTGTACTTATTTAATAAACATTCAGTATAAATGAGGGGAGAAAGGGCACTGATGAATTTTTTGATATAGAAACAGCACTAAATATATCATGTCTAAAAGAGTTAAGCTAATACATTGTCTGTAGGATGATTGGTCCAGGATAAGACAGTGTGCTGTGGTAGTTAGAATGGAAGGATTCTGTTTGGTGGCAGCTTTTTTACATGGTGTGTTAAGGTATAATTAAGTATTATCTGGACCAATTCACAGTGGAATGACATTGGCAAGGATGTCTGCAAACTCTCTCAAAATGCCAGCCTCTTTCTATAATTTCAGAACATAATTCTGTCACGGTGACTCCTTTATTAAATACAAATCAGTTATATTAGATATTGGGAAACTATGGAAAATTTGAGAACATGAAAGATTTGAGTAGAGAAAAATATTGAATGGAAAAGTGACGGGTAATCTATGTCACATTCATATACCAATAGGGAATTGAGCCCAAATATATAATTTTGTATAAATTCTATGTTATAAGTTTGTTTGGGAGGGTAATTTTAAATGCCACTGTTTTCTATTTATGTCAGATCCAGATGAATAACTATGTATCAATAAACCATGCAATCAGTAAAGGATCAATTATTTGTAGTCAGTATGTAATTGAATAAGTGCATGGATTCCTCACTTAAAAATATATCAACACTAGATTCCATCCGTAAACACTTAGAAAATCAGTAGATTATTCCTGTGGTGCCAATTTAGGCATTCAGTAATCATGTTTGTGTTTAAGCGATAACCACTCTTATGAATGTTTATTACATCAGAAAGATGTGTTAAGCTTGAAAAGTCATGAACTGTACTTGAGGTTATTTTTTAGTTTGGAATTAATTGTTTTTAAAATACAAATTGGACTTGCTAAGAACTCATTTAGAAGACACCTAGGTAAATTATTAGGGAATAACAAATAGATTAAAAATGGTTCAGTCAAAACAGTCTTCGAGTTTGCTGATTGCCGCTGAAATTTTACCATATCTACAATTGGTCTTATTTAAATAACGAGTTAAGTTTTTCTAAAAATGTTTAAGGATTTGGGTACTTTTTTATGCTTTTTATTAGTGATATAAAATGAGCATGAATCTTAACCGAGGCATGACTTTCACAATTATTCTTTAAGAAACTACTTTATTCCTATAGGAAGTTAATTATGGACCATTTAACATGAGATGGAAAACAGTTCCTACACCAGATAGCAGAGACTAAATTCCAATTTCAGCATTACTATTGATTAATTGTGACAATGAACAAGTCACTTAAGCTCTACGTAACCTCAATTTCTCCATCTGTTAAAAGGAAATAATACCTATCACAAGATATTTTCAGAATACTTTCAAACCACTGGCATAAAGATGTTCAATAAATCAAGAGCAGTATTATTATTACTCATCCAAAATGTAATGAAAGATTTTTTAAATGTAGTAACCATTCAGCTCAGATTTAAAAGTTAAAGTTTCTGAATTTAGGTTTCCTTCCTACTCCTGCCTTTTAGTCTTGAATGTTTACATTATTTCCTTGACGCTTCGATCCTCTGAAGGTAATTATTGCATTCTTCTGCTTTCTTGAGAATCATTTTATTTTATGGCTCTCCTTAGCTTCTATTTTAGGTGCTTTCTTCTTCATTTTATACGCCCTCTCTCCACCCCCAGAATTTTATACCTTGTGTCTTTTTTTTCTACTTTGTACTTTTTATGTTTTCATTTGAAGATATTCCTATGGTTTTCTTTTCCTTTAAACAGGCAATTACTTGCCTTGAAATTGGCTTTCTACATATTCAAAAATTAAATTCAAAATTATTTGCCTGTCACTGGTCACTCCTACCAACATGTCTTACAATAAAGAGGCAGGTTGCATTTTATTAAGCAGCCAGCTAAAAAACAACCTGGTCTTGAGGATGAAACTAACAAAACAAAAATTAACTATTGAAATTGTATGAGAAAATGGTAACTGTGAATTTCAATATTTTATGCCAAGAGCATTAGCTATACAAGATATCCTAATTGATCATTCCCTTTCCTGTGCTTAAATTGTTTTCTAGTACTACTTTACTCATTTATTAAATTTGCATGTATTCACAGGTCTGTCTCTGAGTTCTCTGTTCTGTACCATTCATTAGACTGTCTGTTTTTGTTCCAATTCAATATGATTTTTATTATTATGACTTTATTGTATGACAATATCTGGCAGAGCATGTTCTTTTTTTTAGGTGTACTTAGCAGTATGTGAGTATATTCTTCCATATAAATTTTAAAGTCAGATTGAATCCCTCAAAAAAAATCAACTGAGATTTAATTGGGACATCTAATATTGTATTAAGTTGAATCTGACACTGTTATATATTGCCTGGTGGCGTGAGGGGTACAATAGGTGATATTTTAAAATCATCTTTTTAAAAATTCTATGATTCTAAAATAAGCAAAAGACAGTTTTTTTCATTTCTTCAGTGGTATTATGGTCTAATTGAGACCATCCTCTACCAGAAGAGATAAGAGTATTTGTGAAGCATCCTGCTAACATTCTGGTGGCAGACATGTTAGGATGACAGAAGAGGTCAGGATGGGTGGGATCATTGGAGAAGACTTCTTGGTGAAATGCTTATGTCAAATAATGAAGGTAGAGGGAGAACATGGAGTGAGGTAAAGGCCAGTAGTTTTGAAGAGAGCAAAATAGCAAAATATGGAGACCACAGAGAGATATACCATAAAGCAGATGCTGAGAGTCAGAGGAGGGGAAAAGAGGGATTTGCCCCCTAAAACAGTGGTTCTCAATCAGGGCTAATCCCCCTTCCGCTCTAGGGGACAATTGTCAGTGTTAAGAGATATTTTTGGTTGATACGACTAGGAAAGAAGGGATTATTGCTGGCATGAAATTGATAGAAGCCGGGAATACTGCGAAACATCCTACCTACAATTCACAGGGAAGCCCCCACAACTAAGAATCATCTGGCCCAAAATGTCAATAGTGCTGAGGTTGAGATTCTGACTTCTTTGTCCAGGATGGGGCCTCAGGCACTGGCTGTTTTAAAAGCTTCCCAGGTGATTTTGGTGCGTAGCCTATATTGAGAACCATTGCTCTGGATCCATGTAGTTCAGAGGGGGAGACAATATGATTTAAGGCATTATTTTTTGCACTCTTTATTCATGTCATTTTTTTAAAAAAAAAATAATTTTTCTGTATTTTAAATGATACAAAGTACAAGAAAATGCTCTTCAGTATTGTGTGTGTGTGTGTGTGTGTGTGTGTGTGCTTGTGTGTGTCTGTAAAATCACTTGACTTCCTGTTGGAATTCAGAAAGATTGTATGTAGTTAAGATATCACATTCTCCCCTGCCTCCACCAAAAAGACAGCATGCTCTGTTAAAAATGCCATCTTGCAAATAAATCCCATAGATGCATACTTTGTCCATTTATTAATCTACTAATGCAAATACAGTAGTTTTGTCATTTATGATTTTCTCTCTATATTGAGGTATTCAGAAGTAAAGTGTTAGCTGTAATTCTGAACATTCCAATTGAATTTTTTTGAGAAATTCAAACTGAATTATCAATACTTTTATAAATTTTACAACTATTTGGTATTATTTGGACAATATCTTCTTGCTCAAAACACTGATGCAGCTTAGTTTCTCGTGTCCTGGAGTTATGCTATTGATTTTGAAATAGGTTCCCTTTTCCAAAGTCCAAATCTATGGAGCAGCTGGTGGTGGTTAGTGACCGGCTGTACCAGCAGTCTCATCTTTTTAGCATTGAAAATTAATTTTTCTCATCTTGGCACATAAAGAACTCAAGTGTGCCCTTACCTCATTACCTGAAATGTTACAGTGGCACCAGCAGTGGGGGGATATGATGGAGCAGCTATTTGAGCATCATGAGTAGCAGCACTGAGATGTTACGTAAAAAGAAATTATACCAGGAGAAGGCCCTCGCCCTTTATTGTGGAAACAAGAAGCTTACGTTCACGTGGATTCCAAACATCTGATAACATCTAGAGCTCTGGTTGGAAATTTCCTCCTCGCTAAAATGGTACATCTCTTTATCAAAAGATGAGTGTGTCAGCTCCAAATACCCATGATAAATGAATATTGAATTGCTCCATGTAAAAAATTTGCAGCTGAGCTCCCAGAGCTCAGTAATCTGGTCATCCCCAAATATTTATCCTTCATGGATTTACATGTAGTTAACAGAACCCACAACAAACATATTTCACTTTTACTACAAGATACTGTGTTTCTGGTGTAGCGGAGAGAGTTCTGGACTGGGAGTGGAGAAAGCTGGGGTTTGATTCTGGATATATCAGGCATGTTGTTTAATGTTCTTTATTTTATAATCACCAGGCATTAATCATCCCTCACTAGGAATCCAGTAGAAAAATGCCCCCAACTGGTTTTCCAAACTCCAGTTGTATTCTTAAATCCACCTTCTAATCCGCTGCCAGCATGAATTTTCTAAAATATAAAACTAATCCTGTCACAAAACATGGCTGTCAGACTGAGTTTCTTATACAGATACTATTTGATGTGTTCTGTTCCCTGAATCTTCATTCATGTTTTCCTTTCTGCCTAATACATATTTGCCCATTCCTTTTTCCTGGTTAATCTTCCTCATGCTTTCAGATGCATCTCAGCTAATCCAGTGAGCCAGCTGAGTTTAGGTTCCCTTCCTTAGGTTTCCTTTCAGTTGCATTATAATTATCACAATGAATGACAATTATCTGTTTAGGTGCTAGTACTCCTATAAAGATGGTGATATGCCCTTTGGAGACAGATACCTGATCCTAATTATCTTCCCTTGGTACCTAGCATTATGCCTGGCAAATAATGGGCATTCAGTAGGGAACAGTATGGAAAAGAAGGAAGGAAGAAGGAAACGGTAGAAAGGGTGATAAGAGAAAAGGGAGGGAAGGGATAAGATGAAGTAAGGAGAGATGATTAAAACAGAATAGGAAAAGTGAGAAGGAAAGAGGGAGGAGGAATAATGGATGATATAGTTGATCTATAGTGATTTCTAAGATGTAACCCATTTTAAATGTTTGTGACTATACCATTACAATACTCCATGTAAACCGTACCCCTTCCATGGTGTTGTATATATTGTGCCACACTCATCCTTATACTATCTTTTGGGTTTGAATAGATTGTCTAGCAATGAGTCTCTGGTAGAAGGGAAAAATCAAGACCAAGAAGTAGAGTTTCAAACCTCTCTAAATTATGCTTTTTCTCACTAATCTTTGCTGATCTTATTTTGAGATTTTTATAATTTATAATAGTCTCTTGATATCTCCTGAGCAGCTTACTTTGATATTATGCCCCATATAATGTGTAAATAGTATTTACCTAAGACTATATGAGTATCTAGATAATTTGGTAAAATTTTCTTAGAGCCTGTTGCTAATTCATACTTTATGATTTTTAATTACTTGAAATATAAGTGCTTTATTGAATCTGCCCTTTAAGTGGCTTAGGCTCATGTGTACAGTTCTGGCAGGGCAGCATTTTATATTTTATTTTGATAAAAATAAAGGAATGAAATAGATAATTTATATTATGTGACCATTTGGTTTCCATCTTAGAGAAGAACTAAGTAAGAGATAGAGAAATCTATAATTTATGTAGTGACTTACCATTCAGAGGCCCACATGGATGGGAACAAAATTGAAAATTGAGGAAATTATTCAGGTAATTGAAGAAAAAATTGAATTGTCTTTTAACTGCGTGAACCTAACTTTCAGTATCTAAAAAGGTACATTTTTTATTTTATTTATTATCAAAAATCTGATTTAAGAAGTAGTAATCATTCAAGATCATTCAACACAGAAGTTATTTTCACCAACGACAAAGTATCATGAATGTGAGTTGCCTAAATTCCTGAACCTTCAGTACTACAAGAAACATTGATAGTGCTCTAAACTCAGGGTCTCTGACTTCAAGAAAAACCTCAACTAAACAAGCTAAATAGTGTCAACCTATTTTTTTATTTTATTTTTTACTTATTGATTTTTTTAGGCGAGGCAACCCTTGGTTGACCTCACAGATTACAAGGACCTTGTCAGTTTGCAATCCCTTATTTTTTTTATTTATTTAGTTATTTATTTTTTTATGCCTACAGCACCTGGTCTTCCTAGGTGGTCTCGCATCCAAGTACTAACCAGGCCCAACCCTGCTTAGCTTCCAAGATCAGACAGGTTTGGGCTTGTTCAGGGTAGCATGGCCGTAGACACAATCTATTTTTTTTTTTAAATCATCCATGATAGAATCATATAACTTTATGGTTAGATGTTATTTTTTCCAGGTCCTTGAAAAATATAATAAACATTCAGCAGTTTAGGTTAGTGTTTCTACATTCCAATTTTTCATACCTAATTTTGTATATAAAATAATTCAATACTAATAAATTGTAAAATGTTGCAACCAGAAATGTTTTAATGTACTTATTTCCATATTACATTAAGATTGATTGTTAAAAGCAATTTAACTCATTAACTCAAGGAAAAGTTTTTTTACAATTTCAATTCTCTACTTTTACATATTTTACATAATAAGACTATGTCTCATTGTCTTTTTGGCAGGGGTAAAGCCAACTTTAACCCGGATGAAGTTAGTGGTACATTATTGATTCTTGCTTCAAATTCATTAATATGCTAGGAAGTACATGTCAATTCAGTAAGACAGTTTGAAGCTAATTGTTACTTCCTGTGCACTTCTATTAGATACAATTTCAGTGCCATATCTTTATATACTGATTTTAAAATTCAATATTGTGACATAGCAGAACTAGAAAATTTTTCTCGATGAATTTGTCAGAATCAGAATTCCTAATTCTGTTATCTGTAAGTTTTTATTAATTAGCATTTTGAAGTTTAGTTCTTTGGTTTAGTTGACCTTTTATTTTGATAGACAGACTTGATGTCTCCTAAATCATTATACTATCTTAAGCACATAATTTAAATCAAAATGTAAAATTAGAAGAGTTAAAATTTTAGATAGGCATATGAAGTATTAAAAAAAATATAAAGGCAGACTTATTTATGAGAAAGAGAAAAGAAAATATGAGAGATATACAAAGTATGGCAAAATACAAAGAGGCTTTATCCAAAGTATTCATTCACATAGATTGAAAAGCAATTTTTTTCATATATTATTAGTTTAAATTGACATAAGATAAATTAACAGAAGACAATCATACAGATCTTTTACATGTAATAGGAGGCTCAATGGGGAAATGAAAACCAAGAGAAGTGACTAGACCTAGTGCTTATGTACTAGGTTGAACAGAGAGTAGTAATTGTGGAATAGTAACTAAATATATGGGGAGATGAAAAATAAGAGTTATTTTAACAAAGTCTGTCTGTACAGATTTCTCTTGAACTCCCCACCTCCGGTGGTAAGAATGTTTCTTTCCTCCTGGTATAGGGAGGACATCTTTCACATGGGATTTTAATCTCCTGCTTCTAGGAAGAAAAAGGGAGGTCAGAGTGACCTTGTACCTGTTGTTTTTCAGCTGTCTTTAGCTCAACATAGTCCTGATGCTAAAGTGGCATTTTTGGGGTGGCATATTCTGCTACCCTTTACCCTCCACTTCATATTGTACACTGCAGTTCCAAACACAGATCTAGTCATGTGTTCCCTTGCCCAAAGCCCTCAGACAATTCCCATTTTCTATACAATCAAATCCTGAGTTCTTCACAGTACATTCAATATCAACTAACCTCGCCTCAGAGTACCTTTCTGTTTTTATCTCCTACTTTGTTTTCTCTGTAGTTTTTGAGTTCTTTTCCCAAACTAAAGAACAAACTACTTTCCCCACCCTTACTTTTGCATGCTGTTCCCTCTTCTTTTTTTATCCTATTTATTTGTTCAAATGTCATTCATCCTTCAGGACCATTTCAGAGAAGACAAGCACCCACTCCCAAGCTTTCTGCATCCCTCCAGAGCTCGCCTAAATATTTGGGCATCTCTCTTTGGTAGAAATTTGTCACATCATTGTGATTTCAGGTGTAGCACGGTATCTGGCACTTAATGCTTAACAAATTTAGTTTAATAAGATTGATCTATTTATTATGACCTAAAATAATGATCACAATGATATTCTCTAAAAATACTAAACAGACATTTCCCTAAGCTAGTCATTGTCAGGCTGAGAAAAGTCTCACTACTTAATAATGTCCAGAGTTTTCTTTAACTTTCTAAACTGATATTATAAGTGGCAGAACAAAAATTTTCATCTAGGTTTGTCAAACCCCACACTCCTGCTACACCTCTGGCTTTCTGTAACAAATGGCCTTGCATAGCAAATGTGGTCTTTTTCATACTCTATGTAGAAAGATCAACCCTACTCCATCAATTTCCTTTTCTCAGGAAAGAAATCTGTGTCTATTTAAAAAAAAAATTAAAAAAGAAAAGAAAACCAACCTGGACAATTGGGAAACCCACTAGGTAAATATTAAAGGAAATAGCTATAAAGCCAAAAGCAACTTTAAAACAATAAATAACATAAGGCAGGATATTGAGCAATATTTGCCATGCCCGTAACCACTCACATTCTTAGTCTAATTTTCTTTCCCAGTTCTTTCATTAGACTCTGAGTTAGACTTCTATACATTACTACACACTTAATAAAGATATTTCATTTTTCCTGGTGCGCTTCCAGAGACCTAGCATGCAGTGAAGGTTTTATAGTCCTGTGTGGTGCAGCAGATGTCATTCCATTTGCCTAAGTCCTGCTGACATTTGGAGATGTGGATTAATTGAGCTACAGAATGAAATTTAATTAAAATTAAATACAGACTTGGCCATTGTATCTGTTCATTTCCTGCACTCTAGTGTGTGTATTTGCAGGCAGTGCCATAGTTAATTTGTTTAATCAGGATGCTCTGTGGGGGAAGCTGCACTTTGTTTTATGCTGAAAGACTGAAGGTGTGGTGGATGCCAGGTTGGAATTCATTACACACAATGCGAGCTGTGCAAATGGTGCTACTGATGAGCCCCGGAGGGCTACCTGAGGGAGCAAGGTGGATCCATATGAACCTATAGAGAAACAACTTGTCGTAGTCAAGGTTTAGTGATGTCTTTTAAATTGACATTACATGACCACAGGAATCTCATCTATTACCCATTAACATCTTGCTGTAGTATTTGTTCATTCAGACATTCATTCATCCATTCATTCAGTCAAGATTTTTTGAGTGCCAACTGTGTGCTAGGTCCTGAGTTTAAGGTAGGCATCATTTTGTGAAGACATATTTTTAAGAACAAGATAATATAGGATATTTAAAGGTCATTCTAAAGTAAAGAAACACTATACTACTTTTGATGGTTATGATAAAAATGTATTAGGGCAGGTAGGTCGATCTCATCCTTCCTTTGAGATCTACTTCAACGGCCATCTCCTGGGATACGTTCCTGAATCCTACAGTAGGAAATAAACTCTATTCCAACAACTCTCCAAAATACAGAGGAGTTTTATTTTTTTGCATGTTTTATCTGTATATCTTTCTATTCCCCTTTCTAGATTAGAAGCTTCTTGTCAACATCTTTTTACTCTTGAAAAATGCTTAGGCCAGCGTAGCATCTATCTCCACAATGTGCTCAAAGACTATTTCTTAAATGTATTGTCAAGCACGTGTGTTCCTGGTTGGTGGTCATGTGCTGTTTTAGCTGTCTAGCATCACTTCCTTCTTTTTGAGAAAGTAGTACCCTGCCTCTGCTTTGGGGAATCATTCCTCCCACCCCTGTGTGCCTCAGGTAAAGGTGAGTGTGCTGAAGACTGAGCCAATCAATGCATTTGACGCCCCCCTAGCCTCTGTGATTGGTTAAGATATGGGCACATGATCCATACCAGCTGAATCAGGGTCAATAATATTGTATTCTAAGACTTTCATTTCTCTTGTTGTATGTCAAAGCATGCAACCCATGAGCGCCTTTCTCCTGCAATGGGGGCATTTCCGAAGATGGAGCAAACCCTAAGGAAGCTAAACTGAAATAAAAAGAATGGTCCCCTGGTGTTTTTCGAAGTTCTGTTGCTGCTCTGTTATCTTAGCTAAAGAGGTTTTATAAAGCTATTTGAGTTGGCCATTCCTACTCTAGCATACAAAAGAACCATACCTGACCAACCTTGTTATAACTGTCATATAATGTTGGAATCACTTATATAGCACTCCATATTTTGTGAACTCCTTAAAGGCAGTGACTTTGCTTCATCTAGTGATGTATTAACTAGCCCAGTGCCTGGAACAATGTGCACATGCGAATTATTTTGTTGAAAGAATAAATGTAAATTCAATTGATTATGTGACAATGTCAATAATCTTTTGACTTTGTGGTAAAACTGATTAAACTGATATATTTTTGCTTAAAAACCCTGTTACATTCTTTTTCACTGACATCCATATAACTAAAAGGGTCCTGAAGGGTCATCCAATAATTTCTAAGGGTGAGAGAGATAGTTCAGTCATCTCAAATTGACAATCGATGTTATATTAAAAATTTAAAAAAAAAAAAAAACTGAAAAGGAAGCTCCACAACCCTATTCTGTTATATATGCCAATGTTAACTAATCTTACCACCTGGAAATTATTCTTTATATTCCTTATATGGAACATGAAGATTGTGTGTTCTTGTAAATTCCAAAGTAAACTTTTTCTCAGCTATGAATTCAAATTGGCTCAATAAATAGGCACACTGTGTTTTTCTGGCATATTTTTTTCTAATCTATACCCACTACACCTATTTATATGGACAGCATCCTGTTCATCTTTGGAGTTAAGGTAAGCTTAACATTTTTTTTCCTCTTTGTTTATATCTTTTGTGAATTTGATCCTGCTTTTTTCTCTAACTCTATTTTCCATAGACATAGTGATGTTGATGATACAGATGCAGTGAAAAAGAAAAAACAAAATGCATTGTTTGCATTATGTCTTTATCACTCAGTAAAGAGACTGAGCTATGGAGTCTTTGAGAAAAGTATTCACGTCTATTTCATTTTAACATAATCATCATTTAGCATATTACTTTGCATGTGATAGGGGCTTGATAAATATTTGTTGGATGAACCAATAGATGAATAAGGATAGGACGGCAAGTTTTTGACAATTTTGCAATATTCTTGAAGCTTTTTTTTCCCCAATTTTAGACTTCTTTTAGGCAACAAGTATTTATTGAGCACCTACTACATACATGGTAGTGTACTGTGTACTTTGAGGGGTACATGAATAGTCTCAAATAAGTTTACACAAGATTTGGAAGAAGCAAGTGTGCACCAGTATAACTAGAATGCCAGGCTGACAATAATTTATGCCATAAGAGGCATAAATAAAGTGTGAACGAAATTCAGAAAAAAAGATGCTTACTGAGAAACTGTGTTCCATTTATTCATCAGAGTGCTTCATTTTTCAAAATTGGGCCCGATGGATGTCTGTCTATGCAGGCGTGGCTGAATAGATAAGCAGAGAATGACCAACAATTCTTTTCTCATAGAATATATTATAAAGATTCTCCTTTGATATGGGGCTGCAGCTGCTATTTGCCTCTTTAGTCTCTTTTGGCCCAATGCCTTTGCTCAAAAAGAGCCACCCTCTTTCTATTTGTAGCATAGCAGACCAGTCTGTCACTGCTGTGGGTTCTCGGCAGTCAACAACTTGGCCACATGTTTTTGACATTGTAATTCAGTGCTCCCTTGAAGTGTTGTGCCTGCCCCCTCCCCTTGTGGTTGCCCCACTTTACTTCACCGTGCGGCAGCTGCTTGAGTATTCCTCTGCCATCCATTTCCCACACCCGTCCCGCCTAGAGAAGTTGTGTTGTGACAGCACAGCTCCAATGCTAGTAGACTGGCCACTTTCCAGTATTGTGTGGTTGGTGATCCAGCCTCCCAGGAAACATACCGTGTAGTAGTATTCTTAACTCACATTTTCTAAAGCAATTTAAGGGACGTCCAAAAGTAGTTCTTAAAAATCTTGCCTGATATTTGGAACCCGTGTAAGGTGAGGAAAGCATTTACTCTGTGAATACCCTTTTACTGGGAATTTTTAAAGAATAATTAATTCCACTTCCATTTAAAACTGAGCTTCAGCTGACTTGTCTCCTATGAAACACCTCATTGCTTTCTGAAACTGAGTAGGATTTAATCCTCATTGGTATGGTAACAGCCAAGTGTTTGAGGCAGTCCACAAAAGTGACCTCCTAAACTTATAACTAGGTTTATAGAATCACAACCTTCCTTGTTTCTTTTGTATTGCTTCGTTGATTCACTAACTCACCAGACATTTACTGAGCATCTACTACAGCGGTTCTCAGATTTTGGGTCTCAGCTCATAGATACAGAGATCAAACTGGTGATGGCCAGAAGGGAAAGGGGGTTGGTGGCTGGGTGAAAAAGGTGAAGGGATTAAGAAGTACAAATTGGTAGTTACAAAATAGTCATGGGGATGTAAAGTAGAGCATAGGGAATATAGTCAACGATATTGTAATAACTATGTATAGTTCCAGGTGGGTAGTAGACTAATCGGGGGATCACTTCGTAAATGGTATAAGTGTCTAATGACTATGTTGTACAACTGACACTAATATAAAATAATATTGAATGTCAAATGTAATTGAAAAAGAAAAAAAAGTTTGATCTCGGGATTTTTCTACATTCTTAAAAATTATTGAGGACCCTAAAGAGCTTCTGTTTATGTGGATTATTTCTATTAATATTTACAATATTAAAAATTAAAACACATTTTTAAAGGGTAGTTCACTTGAAAATAACAAACCGATTACATATTAACATAAATCACATGTTTTATGAAAAATATATTTTCTAAAACCAAAAATATTAGTGATAAGAGTAGAATACTTTACATTTTTGCAAATCTCTTTAATATCTGGCTAAATACAGCTGGATTCTTATATCTGCTTCTGTACTGAATCTGTTTTAATTGTTGCTTTGTTTGAAGTATATAGGAAAAAAACCTGGCTTCACACAGATATCTAGGAATATTTTTATTATCACTTCAGATAATTGTAGATATTCTTTTTAGTACTATACCAAAACTCAACAGTGATGGCTTCTTAAAGATTGGTTGCAATGTGGAATCTGAAACCATATTTTGCTCTTTAAGTGGATCTTTTTCCATATAATGTTTAGTAACTTCAGGTATTGTTCATTTGGAAAATATTGGTTCACTGAGTAATATAGATTTTCATATGTTGATACATTCCATTATACAATATCAAAGAATTAAATTGTTAATATTACCTCTGATCTCATTAGAAAAATCATTAAATATTAGGAAGCTGTAAAGTTTATGGTGGCAGATACAAGTTTTGCAAAATTCTGATTTAGCTTGAATGTTTGAATTTTATCATTGGCAACAAATACTGTCAGTTGCTTTCCTTGAAATGACTGTCTCATTTTGTTCATTTTTGAGGAAATGTTTTCCAGATACCTGTCAATTTCTCTTTCAAGTAAAAATGGTTCATGACAAAAGTGGCTAGTTCTGCTCGCAAGTACATAAGTGCTTCCTCTAGACAACCACTGTATTCTGGTATACCATGGAAGTGCTTTATGTGCAATTCCCAATTCATCACACAGAATATTAAGTAGACATATACTCAAGGGTCAAGACTTAATAAAATTGATTATTTTTACTGTCTAATCAAGGGTGTTTTTTTTGTTTTAAAAAAGAAAAGTGCATAGCAATGAAGAATACGGTGAACACTAGAAGAGTTTAGTGCCGTGGCATTGATTTGTTATGAAGCCATTGGAGACATTACTCACCATTGTTTTTGCACCATCAGTGCAAATTTCAACAAAATGAAAAAGGCAAATACTATTTTAGTATTATTATGAAAATTGTTTTGATTTCATGGACCTTAAAAGGATCTTTCAACCCATAGGGTTCCACAAACCTCACTCTGAAAACCTCTGGCCTACTGTCTGCATAGAATTGTGCCCAAGGAAAAAAACAAAAACACTTTATGATGTAGTAACCTGACTTCAGAGTATATACTTAAGTTGAACTACATGAAATTGCCATTTTTGTAGGTCAAAAACTTTGAATATTGGCAATTTCATATGGTTCAATCCACCGAATAAAATATACGTGTGTGTGTGTGTGTGTGTGTAATGAATCATGTCATACACATGGTATGGATCTAGGAAAATTCAAACTAGTACTCATTCTGAGCCCTTGTGTGTTTTTGCACCCCCAAATACCCACTTTTAGCTCACTATTTTTCTCTTTCACTCCCCAAATTACTAAAGATCGACCAATTCGTACCCACTTAACAATTCTTAAATTATACAAAGACTTATTCAAAGATTAGGCATTACGTTCATCACTGGGGTTTTAACTGTGAGCAGGAGAGGCCTGGTGCCCGTCCTCATGGAGCTGTGGTCTGGTGGTGGGAAAAACATAACATGTAAACATTAAGTGTGATAAGTGCTAAAAATAGAGATATGAAGATCAGAGAAACCCTCCTGGCCAAAGAGACCTTCAAACTGAAGCATGAAGAGTTAGCTGGGAAAAAGCGAATGATGTAGAAAGAACCGTCCCAAGTGCATTTGAGGAACTGAAGATGTTCGTTGTGACCAGAGGTAGTGATAGGAGAAAGGGTCACTATGAGGCTGAGGCCCAATCTTAAATGTCATATAAGCTTTGTTAAGGAATTTGAATGTTATCCTAATGGTAATTAGATGCCATTAAATTTTTTTTGAGGTGAGAATGGCATGACAGTATTTGTAATTTTTATACCTCGCTGTTTTTAATTATTGAAAAACTATCACATGTACCAGCATAAAAGGGCTCCCCAAAGGCAATCGCTGAATATTTCATACATAGTTTTTCAGAGAATTTCTATCTATGCATATACATGTGTATGTATATATGTATATTACATATGTATCATTTTTACACACATAAGATCATATTGTATAAATTGTTCTGTATCTTACTTATTCCACTTGACAATATAACATGGAGATTTTCTCATATGACCTCATGAAGAGCCATCTGATTTTTTTTAACTACAGCCTAATAGTCCAGAATATGGGTTTTTATAAGTTACTTAACCAAACCCAATTGATGAATATTTACATTATCTTCCATATGAATTTATTATAAAAATTGCTATAGTAGGCAGCCTTGTTAATCTTTGTGTAAATATGCTAATACTTCTTTTTCTTAGACATGCTAACACTTCTGAAGGTTATGTTCCTAGGAGTAGAAATGTCAGATTAAAGGGAATTATTATTTAAATTTTTAATAAATAAAAATGTTTAAATTTTAATAGATATTCCAAATTTCCCTCCAAAGAAGTTATGCTAATTTATATATCCATTGATAGTATATGATAGGGCTTATTTTCCCCACATGTTCAACTTAAAAATATTTTCTCAATCTGATAAGCAAAAAATTATGTCTAATTTTAATTTGCATTTCCTTTACAATTAGTGAAGTTAAACATCTTTTCTTAAAACCTATTTATTTTTATGCATATTGATTATGTCATTTGACCATATTTCTTTTAGATACTGATTTATAAGAGGATTTACTGATTAGCTACATTAACTCTTTGCTCTATATATTGCAACTATTTTTCCCAGTTTATGATTTATCTTTTTATTTTATTTGAGTATTTTTTCTGAGTTTTTTAAAAATTTAATTATCATATTTATCAATCTTTTCCTTTACCATTTTTGAAAAATAGTTTGGAAGGATCTTTCTTCTGTAACATAGAGAATGGATTGAATCTGAGTGAGATAAAACCAATAGGGAGACTTAACAATAGGGTAATTCTATAGAGAAATGGTGGTGCCCTCAAATAGGACTGTGGCAGTGAGAATAGATAGAAATGAACATATTTGTGAAACAGGAGGTAAAAGCATCTGAAGTTGAAGATTGGTTGGACATGGGAGAGGGGAGAGAGATATTTCAGGGATGATACACAGGTTTCCACATTTGGCAATTGAGTGGAGAATCACCTGGGAAAGAATGTATTTGGTTTCAGGGAGACAGAAACTGCCAAACTCATTTTGGGGCACATTGAGGCAGAGATGCCTACAGAATGCCTGAGGTAGATACTCAGTATGTAGAGAGTAATATGGCTCTGGAGCTCAGTATAAAGGTGGGTTTGAGTCATCAACACCTGGATGCCAACTGAAGCCATGGGAATGAAGGAGACCACCTAGTATATAGAGGAAGAGACAAGATCCAGTGCTGAGATATAGCTGCATACTGAAAACTGAGAAGTGGGAGAAAAACCAGAAAACGGTGATGTCTTTGAAGTGAAGGAGAGTATATATTTTAGAGATTAATTTAATGTTGGCAGAGCTGAGCCTATGTTTAAACTACTAACAGGAGCCCAGCAGGATAAAAGTGTACTCAAATTATTAAACAAAGGCAGCTATAGACAGCTACAAAAGCAAAACAAAATCATAGGAAAGCAATATTAAGTGTTGGTAAGAACAGTGAATATGAAAATTTATGAGAAAATGCTTTTTTAAAAGTAATTCTCTTGGACTATTTTTTTTTATATTCCTGCCCTGTTTAGACTGTATGGAACTTTATTTTACAGATGACCATTCTCTACCCTTGCTTTCTTATCCCATCAATCTACCAATATTAATTAGTATGTGTGGTTAATCTTTCCCAATACCACTAGGTAATTCCACTTCTTTTCACAAGTAAATACTTAATGTGAAACATCTCAGGTAAGAATTTTATTTAATAATTCTTAAAGATTACAGCTTCATCCCTATATATTCAGTCAATAATATTATGAAAGTGTTATATGTCATTTTAAAACTAAATTGTGCTATTATCAGATATTTTCAGTATTATTTTAAGATGAGAGGAAAAATGGAACACGATTAAAACAAAATATAACTTTTTGCTTAACTTGCAAATGCAAGCTTGGATTTTCAATGTTTTTGATTTTATAGTAAAAATACCTACCTAATTCTTGCCGTTGGTTTCCTTCGCAAAATTGCCAATTGAAACTCCTTTTACATAGATGAGTGCTAAATCATACAGGCTTAAAATGCTGTTGAATTCTCTTACTGCAATCGAAATTACATTAAAGGCAGGTATAGTACCAGTGTGAACTACAAACACCTCTTCATTCAAGGAGAGAGATCACAGTAAGCAGCAGAGACCAAATTAACTGTCTTTCTTGCTCTACATGGTATTTCTGTAAATAAGAAACGTCCTGATGTTGAATGTGTTTTGACTTCAGAAACTTATAATTTGAAATTAGAGACCTCCAGAACTATTTTGGAAAGACTTTTAAACCTGGACAGCTCCCTGCTGTTATAAAGACTGACAGTGCTTCTGAACTGTAACAAGGAGATTTTATATAAGACTATTCTTACTAGAACCTGTTTTATATAAGAACATACTTAAAAAGCTAATTTCTTTTCTCCTTTTTGCACTGCAATCCACAAAGTGTGACTAATAATAGATTTAAATTTGCTAAGTGCATTCACTCCTTTGTGCCATCATAAAGAGAATCTATTACTGTAAAATTGAGGCTTAGTTCCAAATTGCGCCATTATGAAGTTTTCTTCCAGCAATGTTTTGTCTCTAATACACTTCCCTCATTGTAATTCTATTGCAAACCTGATGTCTAGCATCAAGTCTCACAATAATTATTTTAAATTGCTACTAGGAACAGTAGTCCTGGTGGGATATATTACTACCATTCTAACAAGATGAATTTCAATGCACTTGTAACCATATTATAATTTATTATAAAGGGAAGAAAGTCTTTGAGTTTTTTTTTTTATCTATGGACATGCATGTAACATAAAAATAATTTTTAGAAACTTCAAAATACTTTATATTGAACTTCTTAAACTAATTATAAGTCACAAGAACAAATTAGGGTATCTAACTACGTGGCACATTAACAGCATGCTGAGTGACTTGAAATAAATAATTATAAATATAAATACAATAGTAATACTACTGCTTAGAATAATTATGCATGATAATATATTTATATGATATATTTTAAAGATAATATAAATTAGATTGCCATAGTAGAAAAGCACCAGAAAAATATTTAAAAAATGAAACTTTATTCTTAATTTAACCTTTCCCAAGGTTTAGGGATTACTTAAATAAACTACCCCCAAAAAAGTGTGTTTAAAAATAATTAAAGGTATAATAGAAACTTCAAAAAAGTTATGTTCAGCAGTCTAAAATATTGAGTCCTTAGTCTGCTAATATGTCATAGATGAGAATACTGTTAGAGATCAACATGGAAAGCATTGGAAAACATTTTAAGTCACCCTGAAACTTAGGTGATTGTTCAACAGTAGTATTACAAAATAAACTATGTGTTTCATGAATGATTTTACATTCTTACTGAGGGCACTCTAAGCTTCACCTTACTAATAAGTTGCCTACAGGCTTACAAATAATTACTTGAGAAGATGATCACTATAGAGTCACTAAAAGTATGAGTCTTGAAGTCATGACAAAATTATTGTGAAGAAATAGTAGAGCTAGCTTCTCTGCCATAGATAAAATGATGATCAGAGATCAAAAGCTAGTTTAATCTTAGTAATTTAAATAAGTTGGCACATAAAATTTAGAAGAAACTCCAAGTATCAATTCTAAATCTGCAGGAATCCTCTTTTAAAAATGTTCCCATATATCCCAAATGAAAGTCACTTAGCTCACTGGAGTCAACCAAATGGGAAAAGTAAATCTCTGTATTCTAACAACAACAAAAAGGCAGTTGAATATACATTAACAATTTATCATTTTACCTTAAATAATGAAATGGACTATATTACACACCAGCCAGCATGGAGCTTTCAATTGAGTAGTAAGAGATTACACCAAAATGGCTGCATAGTCTTCTTTTTATAATAAAGTGGTCCACTGTTATGCAATAACAACCATTCAGTGGCATTTCCAGCATAAAGAAAAATCTAAGAATATATTAGTATGCCTGGGCATTACCTTGTAGAAACCTAAGAAAATTATCTTCTCACTCTTAGGTCACTTCTCCAATTATTGCTATTGTTTTGTAGCTTAGTTGCAATCACTGTTTAATGATCTAAACCTAAAATCACATAATATTGATTAGGAAACATTGGTATTTGTCAGTATATGCGTCATTATCTTTGCTTTTACTCCTTCATATGTAAGCTTAGATTATTTTAAATATACTATAATGTTACTGGCAAAAACAGAACCCAAGGCAAAAATGTCCATTGTTAACAATGTTTTTGGTCATAGATCTATTCTTCAAGTGATCAAATGTAATTGAATTATTAAATAGGCAAATGCCTCCATAGAACTAAGTATAAGATTCACCTGACACTTTCAGGTTGGAAAAAAATAAACCTAAGTTAATGGAAACATGATTAGAAACAGGAGGTGTTTTGGCTCTCAATTTTGTTAATCAAAAAAAAAAAAAACCCTCAAATATTTTTACAGTTTTCCATCAATACCATGCCCTTCTTTTTTTTGAATTAAAACCATTTTTGTGAGATCTGAATAGAACCAGTTGTCCAGAAGAGCATATTAAATTAATGTTTCCCCAACAGTGTGACTGAAAAAAATGTTGACCCTGTGCTTATCAATGCCTTTTGAAATCAGTACTGATTTTTAAAGGATGATATAAGAAGCTACTTTTGAAAAAAATATCATACACATGTTCCCATTCCTTTACATTTCTTGGCAATGGAATTTTGAATTAACTCCTTGAATGCTGTGTTGCATACTCAACAATTAATTTCGTGATTGAAAATGTATTCTTTCAGTCTCCAGGTGAAATTGATTTGAGAGAGTTATATAATATATTGAAGATCTTTAGAAGAAAAGAACCACATGTAAACTAGCCAATATCCAAAAATCTTAAAGAATGGGATGTCTTAAATTTGCATGATTATAAGAGTCACCTGGATCACTCATTACAACATAGATTCCCAGGGCCCTTCCTGAGTAATTCCATTTGCATAGACCTGGGATAGGGATTAAGAATCTGTAATTTTCCAATCAGATTTGATGTGCGAGAAACATTTGAGTTTTTATATTTAAGGCAATTGGGAGGGAAGAAAAACACCTCTCAAGGGTTTGGGCAAGATTAACTTGCTTTTGAACTCAGTGAGCTGATGGCACAAATCTAAACAGAACCCACTTCTCTATCATTTCATCCTCTGTCTGTGTTTGTGTGTGATTGGGGTATTTTGGTTCAAAATAGTTTTCCTTTTTTAAAAGACGGGTTAGTTAAGTATAGCGTGTGTCTGAAGTGATGTGTTTGATTGACAATGAATAAAAATAGTTATTTTACATCTCCCAGAAGCACATAGTGAAGAGATAGTAAACCTGGAAAAGACCCCAAGATTTCTAGTCTAGCACACTACTTCTTAGGAAGAACTACACTAATGTCTCTTAGAAAGAGGATTTATTTTTATCTCAAATGTCTCAAGGAAAAATGTTTCTTTAACTGCCCGTTAATCTCTCCCAATGCTCAATATAAAAATATTATTAGTGTAATTCTTTTAGTTGTCATGTGTCCCTTTCTTTATTTTTCCTTTTTAGAAACAAAATATAGTATTTTTCATTTATTTGAGTAACCCACTAATTCATAAAGCAATTAAATTGAACAATTAAAATGTATAGATAGCGAGATCTTTCATTACAGAGAGATGAATATTAACTTCTTAGAAGGGAACACAAGCTAAAGATCTAGAGTAGTGATTCATACCCTTTTTCTGTAACAGGAATTCTTTGAAGTTCTAAGAAAAGCTCTCTGCCTAGAAACATGCAACATATGCATATACCTCCAAAATTTGCATATATTTTCAGGATGTTCATGAACCCTGGAAGCCTCCTAGGTTAATAAACACAAATCTGGTAGGAAGAAACTGTACCTGAAATACTGGTGCCCAGTACATTAAAGAAGGCAAAGCTCAAATAGTATAAAGCACTAATTCATTAATATTTTAAAAATTAGAAGATGCAAATTGAACTGTATTGACCATGTAACTATACTGTAAATTTGTGTAGCAAGAAAGTAAGCGCTATATTTCACCTGAGAATAAGCAGTAAATGATTTAAATTTTTTCTAGTTTTTAACAAAGTTGAGCAATGAATTTACACTTTGTAATAGTTTGTGCAGAATATTTATATCCAAGAATAAAAGAGTGATTGTCCCTAACCACGATAGAAGTTATTGATAAGACAAGTCCACAAGCTTTAGAAGGTTGTTCATTTTAGGATCCCAATACCCTGAGATTTGATGGTAGAGCGACACGAACAGGAAACAGGAAGGAGATGGCTATTGAAATGGAAGACTTGAACTGGCCCATGTATGGGGAACATACACATTATACCTTGAGTTTGCTGCTGAGTCTGCCATTTCCTTTACGGATCACATAGATGTTAAGACCTATTTCCAAAATAGTTCCTCATTTTACAAAACAACCCCAATAGTTCTTGACTTGATCCTTTATTAAGAGAATCAAATCCAAGTCAGTTATTCAAGGGGGAAAATCTTTACAGACATACTTCCACAAAATTGCCATATTTCTGAAATGTTTTAGATAAATCAATTTTATCCTAAGGAAGATCGATTCAGGCATGAGAAAAGTACAACTTAAAAACATCTTATAAATAATAACTCTATAAAATTGTTTGTACTTTATAAAATATCTTCTCCTCTACCCCACTCCACCCCTGCCATCATGTGATTTTCCTCTTCTACAATACTGAGCAACTATTTTTCTCATAACACCACTTCCCCATGGACAGAGTGCTACTAGGTTGCACAGTGAAATCTCTACCTTCCATAGCTACCTCAAGCTGCCTCTTCTACCCTGCTTTATAAGCATTCTACTTTTGGCAAGAATTTTCCTTAAGTGTGTTCTCTCTCTAGTTCCTCTTCATGCTTGGTATCCAGGATATGTGTTAGGTGTTCTTATAAAGTTTTTGCGTATAATATATCAAACTAGAATTGTTATGATTATAGAGGCTCAGTAGGAAAAATCCATTTCCACCTACCATCATGAAGCTTATCTCATCCCCTATTTTGCCATTCCCATAGCATATGAAGTCTTATATTCCCCTGTCACTCTTCAATCAAAAGCCATTGTAATGAATAAATATTTATTATACCTACTACAGATTCAAAGAGATATAAAAGATGGTTTGGTCTCTGTGCTTACTGTCTAGTTGTGAAGTTAGGGCATGAAAAAAGTGATTAATAACAATATGAGGTAGCATAGACTATGTGATACATGATACCTTCTAATTTATCTACTAACAAATCCAAATTTACATACATTTATGTTGCTTAAAGGGAGATACATCTGTACTCCTTGACTCACCATGCCTTTTCACGAAGCTTGTATTCTAGCATAATGAAAAATAATGTGATAATATGGTGACATATCACTGTGGCTTCAGGCTGTTTCCACAGAGGCAGAATAGTCTCATGGGTACCATGATGTAATGAGATACAGAAGACAGGGATCCTAATCTGAGAAATGCCCCTGACATTTTATATATCCTCAGACAAGTGACTTAACCTCTCAGTTTTGAGATTTGTCATCTGTAAAGTAAGCTTAATTAAACTTGCCAATATCATAGAGGTGTTCTGAAGTCTAGCTAATTAAAGCCCATTAAATGTTTTGAAGATATAAAGTGCTTGCTTTACAGTCATAAACAATAAGTCAAAATAATGTTTTATAATGAAAATACTAATTTTTGTACGATGTTCACAAAAGATGATACTGATGCCCTCGAGAGCCCAGTTGGAGGGATGGATTTGCACTGATCCATTCATATTCTCTCATCTGGTTATTTTGATGACCAATAACACTAAGACTGACTGGACAAGATGAGATATTCATCTGTGACCATAGAACAAAGAAATGCTAATTTCCCCCACCTTTCCCCCCGGAAATGAACCAATGGCCTTGGTCTCATTGGCACTATCAGCTAACGAACTGAGATAATTGTATACCACATTGCTAATAATGTATCTGAACATGGTTTGGTTTATTTATTTTTTTCCCAAAGCTTTCCGTAGATTTAATTTCAACGACCACAAAAATTATTTTGAGTAATTAGAGCCAAAGACAATAAGCTAGACATTATTAGATGTCACTAACATTCGAGAGACTAATTCTTTCTGCCCCCAGACAGGCCTAGAGTCCTCAGCAGGCTCTTGACTGCCCTAAGAAAGTGAAGTTTTAGGATGACAAGGCTAATAAACCCAAGTTCCTCCTGACAATTAGGAAGGGCTCTTGTACATCTCCTGCTCACTAAGAGTCTATTGGCGAGAATTAGAAATTTTTCTGGTCTGTATGTCCTATGGAGACTAATAAAGTAACAATGAAGATGCATTGTGCTACAGAAAACAGTCCTAAGTACTAAATAAAAAATGCCTGAACCCTGAGCTCATAACTTCACCTCTTGGGATTGATTATATCTTTCGGCTGAGAACATGAAGCAAGCCTTAATGAGGAACTGAGATTAGGTAGGACCATTTCTGTAATTCTTAGTTCTTTGAACTTTCAGGCAAGGTTAATGTACGTGCTATTTCATGGAATAAGACACAAAAAATACATGATGTTGAAATATTCCCTTTCTAGAAATACGAGAATAATAGAATCCTGCAGTGCTAACAAAGTAGCATGTAAATCTTAGGGTATATACTTCAGGTTCAAGTGGAATGAATGGCCTATTTGGCCCAAACTAAATAAACTTGAATTCTGCAAAGCAAAAATACTGGAAATTAGCTCCGTGATGTATTAACTCAAATAATAATGTTTTTGACGTCAAAAAAAAAAAAGATGGAAATTAAACATCTAGTTATGAATACTGTGTCTGCACAATGTGCTGCATACACTGCATGTGTTAGAATTTCTTCTCAGTTCTTTTTTTAATCTTTTATTCATAGCATTGCAGGTGATGAAAAATTTATGCCTTGAGTCTGGCATTGAAATTAAATGCAAAATGAAAACAGAAGCAGTTTATACTGACAGCTTAAATATCTTTATCTAGCATACGGTTGCACTATAAAAATCACTGGGTGACTTTTTAAATCTCCCACATGTAAAAAAACCGAGTTGTACAATAATGAATAAAGTTATATATCTAAGATATCAACAGAAAAGTTGTATTTTATTAGCACTCTTTGTTAATTTAATTTTGCTCTATTTTGCTGTTTTTGTTTAACTGGCATAGACAGATGAATATAAGCTTTTAAAAATACTGTACAACTTCATCGTTGATATTAATTCCTCAGAGGGGCAGGAAACAATTGATTTTTGCAGTATATTTAATGAGTGTGACTTCTCTGGTAGGTTTATGTCTTAAGCTGAATAGAAAACATTAATCTGTACCTAAGGTAGTTATGCTACAGTAAAGGTTAATTATTCCAGTGAATCTATTTGTGCATCCCTATATTAATATGAGTAATGCTTTGGAAGAATGGCAATAATTACAATAATATACAGTTACTAGGTATGTGAGTTTTCAAGTGTATTTCTTTCCTTAGAATAGTTACAGATAATTCTGGACACATTATTTTATTAGTTACAACTCTATTCACAAAATGAGGTTCCCTGTAAGTGGTTCCTATTTCCTAGAGACGTCGAGTCTTTTGTCGTAGGCATATGTGTATACAGTGTGCTGCATTAAAATATTCTCTGTGGCATTTGTTGATGAACTAATGTTGAATCTCAAATAGTTAGCTCATAATGTAAATTAATAGAAGAAAATAAACGCCTCTTAGTTTGTGAATGATGCACACAGGTTTAAAATACATTGTCTAGATATATTTCATATATATTTATATATATTTATGAGAATTTAAAAAATAAGTATAGAGTTATTTAGCATTTAAATAAGTAAAGCATGAAATTTAGAACAGTCTGCAGTTACAGAAAGCACCAATACTAAAACAACCATTTAAATTTCCATATTTAGAAGTCTTCAGCATACAGCTTAAAATATTTTACACTCAGCCTCTGATTTGTGGCTTTTTCCTGGATGTTTTGTGTAAACATACTGTGTATAATTATGCAGATAATTTTATACAATATTAATTGTGCTAAGAGTGCAGTGAAAGTTGTTTAATTCAGTAATTCATTTACATTTTAATGATTTTAATAGCATAAGATTACCAAATTGAAATATCTCTGACCATTAGATTATATTTTGTGATGAGTTCAAATAGCTGTATTGTCTTACATTATTCAAAATATATTTATCACATCTTGTTATTGACAACCAAAAATATTCAAAATATTAAAAACCATTTTCAATGCATTTTTTAATCCAACATGAAATATACTTAAAGAATGGTGCCCAAAAGCCTTGAAACATCAGATATCAAATTTTAAAGTACGTTTAATATCTTTTTTTTCAGCATGTGAACTGTTAAGCTGGCCTTCATCTTTGAAATGCAGCGATGAGATATATTACCTTATTTTGCAGGCAACCTATACAAAAAAACAAATGCATTTAATTTATTCCTCTTTAATGTGGGAAGAATAATTCAAGGTGTTTGTCATGGGAAGCAAGTGAATGTAGTAACTTTTACATGTAAAGAGCTTCTAAAGCCACTTTCCAAATCAACAAATTTCAGGTTAGCATTTCTTTCTTATTTCTTTCATCATGTACAGATTTAATATCATCAGGAATAAATCTAAATTGTTTGCTTCTTTTCTCCTAATTCCTGAAGCAATGTAAAAGCCTAGAGAGGTTTGAAGTGACAGGATTACAAGCAGTCTTTTGCATACATGGCCTTTAGGGATAGCGGCTACCTTGCATCTAATAAACAAGAAAGTGAATTCGTTGAATAATGAATTAAGTGGCATAAGTTGTGATAACAAGGAGCAAATGTAACTTCAGACGAATGGTATTTGCTTTGTGTGGGGTTATCTGAAAGGGCTGATGCTCTGCCAAGGGAGACTAAAAAAAGCCTCATTATATTAAGACGTTCTTTTACAGAACAGTCTAAAATGATCTTGCAGTTCCCCCACTCCCCCCATTTGCTGAACTCCTTTGTGTGCTTCTATCAAATCAACCACCTCCACCAGGGGGATAACTAGGATTCTTTCTGACTGTTGAGTGTTGTTTAAAATGAAAATTCCTAGTGAGTTTTAGATGGGTCACCCAACAATTAAATACAGATGTCTAATTGGTTCATCCATATTAGGGTCAGCGGCTGGTTACAGAATAAAAGGTTGTGGTGCCCCCATTGCATAGTTCTGAACCAAATTAAATTATTAATCTACTCTTTGCTTCAATGTAGCTTCACGGGGATTCCTAACCTGCCATGCCGAATAAAACAGAACGACTGCTTTATATTTTCATTATGGAAAATTATATTTTAAATTGCAAATGCTCTCCTATTTAGCCTGCATTGTGTAACTCATTGGATATGTAGAAATGTCTTCAACAGTCAGTGCTTATAAGTTGTTTGTTAATTTCTAGTTGTAACTGGAAACTATGAAACCATCAAAAAAGATGATTTGCATGCAGTACCAATTCTCTAGTCAGGACCAATTGAACCATGGAAAGCAAAGTTGAGACTTAGAGGACCATTATCTTTAACTCTTAAATTCAAAAGATATAATTAAATAAGTATGTCACAGAAGGCTTTGTAATCTAACATGAGCTTCAGGTTAATTCAACTAAAGATATTTTCGTGATAGTAATTCCTGCAAGGAATTAAAGTTCTAGTTTTTGTGACCTTTTATAGTTATTTAGATTTTTTTTCTATTTAACTACTCTAAAAGTGAGTATTAGCTCTGCAAAAGAAAATATGACTGCATTCAGTTTTCTAATAAAGCATTTAATAGTGTCTTAATAATTATATTCTCTTACCGACCATAGGTGCAGTTGCAATAAAAAATAACCATATATGCTTAGAAATTATTTTTATAAATTAATTTACTTTTTATGATGACATTGTTAAAATTTCAGCTGTACACTTTAACGGTAAGGCATATATATATTTACACTGTGTGTTCACCTCCCAAAGTTAGATTTCTTTTTGTCACCACATATTTGACCCCCTTTACCCCATCAACTTCCCCCCTTCCCCACTCCCTACCTTCTGGTAACCACTAGTCTATAGTCCATGTCCATGAGTCTCTGTTCGTCCTGTTTATTTGTTGCTTTTAGGTTTCTTTCCCACATATAAGTGATATCATGTGATTTTTAACTTTTTCTGTCTGGCTTATTTCGCTTAGTTGTGAGATGTTTTCTGACAATGTTTTAAATACATGCCTACTTTTTATTTTACTTAAAATTTTTAAAGTTATGAGATTCTTAGCAGAATTAACTCTAAAAGCTGGTTGACCTTTAGATTGCAGTATGATTTCTAAAGATAAACCACTTAGCAATCAAAACCGAATGGGAGTTCCATTTTTGATCTATATCATTGGTGGAAGTTTTGAATTTCATTCCTTGGTTCATTCCTGTGTTCGGATGCATATGTGTCTTAGCTGAGTCTGTTGGAACACATAAAAACTTGAAGGCCAGTGAAAGTATTTTATAAATTTGAAATATTTTGTAAATAATCTAGTTTGTTCACTTATTCATCAGAACATATTTATGGACATCCACTATGTACCAAGTATATGTTTAAGGAGCCATGCAAACAAGGGGAAGTGAACAAGAGAAAGTCACTTCTATTGTGGAGTTTACATCCCAGTGGAGAAAAATGAAACAAATAAGTCAGTAAATAAATTAGCAAGAAAATAATAGAGCAAAGTATTGGAAAGAAAGCAGAATAGTGTTCCGAAAGTGACCCAAAAAGAGAAACTTCTTTAGACAGGGTTGTCAAGGAAAGCCTTTCTAAGAGGGAAGCATTTTTGCCGAGACCTCAGCCCTGAGAAAGCATTCCAAGCAGAGAGAATAGCAGATGCCAAAGCCCTAGGGTGGGAATGAGCCTGGCATCTACGAGAAACAGAAAAAAGCAAGGTTGGCTTCCTGAGCATGCAAGCTGGGTGGTTACAAAGGGTTCCATGCTTAGAAGGTCCCCAATTTAATGCTCCTGTCACCATATTAGAATTCTTAATTATTTTTTAACAAAGGATCTCTCACTGTTCCTGTAAATTATGTAGACAGTCCTGGAAAGAAATCTAAAATCTTATATAGTTAGAATGGTGTGTGTGTGTGTGTGTGTGTGTGTGTGTGTGTGTGTGTGTGTTAGAGTGGGGCAGGTGTGGATTAAAAGTAAGGTCAGTGATGATATTTCTGAGTATGTGTGGTGCTGGCATCAATATAGTTTATGAAAGATCGGTTGCACTTTACAATGCAGACATTTTTGTCCGCTGTGTAGAAAACGGAAATACTATTTTTGTTCTATATTTAGCCAAATCTTCACATACAGATGATAAATTCCTCAAGGGTAATGTTGTTCTCTTCTGTGTATTGTGTATACTTCATAGCACTATGTGATTAGCTATTCCACAAATATTAATTGCAGCTAAAAGGAACTTGCCTTCTCTTTTAACCCAATAAGGCTTCGTTGGGGGAAAAAAAATTAGGCATTTAGTGTTCACATTTGAATTTTTGTTTTCTTCCCATTGTTAAATTGTAGTACCAAATCTGCATGACAATTTAACAATCGGGTCGAACCGTATCCAATTCTCGATATTCGACCATATTTTAGACTTAGAAATTAGCAATTTCAGTAGTTCATAGCAGATTGAAATTGCTGTGTAAAGTGGAAATCTGGCAAGCATCTGTCTAACCCCTGCATTGTTTATTTAAAAGAGGGAAAGACGACTAGTTCAGGCGAAGTGAATCCACCCTGCAGCAAGGCTTTTCTGCCATTCAGCAACTCCCTGCTCTGCCAGTAATGGATTCTATGGCTTGACACCCACTTTCTACTATATTTTGCATTATAGATAGTGGTGAGTTGCCAGAAATTACTTATGAGTAGCCTAAGTCCAAATCTAGTTCAGAATTGCAACAGGTTACAGGGTTTTGGTTTACACTGTTTTTCACTGATGAGCTTTCCTCAAGGCAAATCTATTCCATTTGTTGATGGCCATGATGATTTACTCAATGGTCAGTAAGTACAATGACATCATGGGGTCACGTGAGAGAATCTGGCTGGCCATCAGGGGTTTATGTCATATCAGGATTTCTCTGATCAGGACAAAGAGGGCATTTTACAATTCAAGTGACATAATGAGCTGACAGAACCTCAAAAAGGAAAAAAGTCTTATCTATGAGGCACTTTGGTTGTTTGCTTCTTAACTTTTCTTTTGGAATGGTTGTTGGTTCTTAATAATCACTGTCGAGTTGCTTCTTTTTCAAAATTTTTAAATCACAGTTGACATTCAATTTATATTAGTTTCGGGTATACAGCATAGTGGTTAAAGATTTATACAACTTACAAAGTGATCTCCTGATAAGGCTAGTACCCACCTGTCATCATACAATAAATACAATATTATTGGGTATATTCTGTATGCTGTAGTTTACATACCTGTAGTACTATTTTTTAACTTCCAATTTGTACTTCTTAATCCCTTCACTCTTTTCACTCAATCCCCAACCCCTCTCCCACCTGGCAACCATTGGTCAAGTTGCTTCTTACCTGGCGCTCTTTTATATTTAGCAATACACTAAATTCCATTAGTTTATGGTTCTGCTTACATTTTCCATTTCTGCATTTTATTGCTTGCTTTGGTTTCCCAAAATCGTCTACGCTTTGAACATTTTGAACCTATCTACATATTTTTCGAGTCAGTAGCAGGATTATGAAGTACTTTCTTAGTAACCTAACAAATATGAAAAATTTCTAAGAAGTTTTAGCCTTACCTCAAAAATATTTCTTAAATATACTCATTATTCCCCTTTACATTTTTCCAGTAACTGTCCATGGCCTTATACTGAAAGGTGTCTACTCAATTCCAGAATGCTGAGGTAGAAGCATGTGTTTGATTTTTTCTAACACTTGAGCTACACAGGACCTCCAAATTGAAAGTGAAATAAATTCCAACCACTTGGATATTAGAATCTATATAGTTTTCTTCTGAACTTTACACTAGAAATATTTCTTGAAAGAAGAAAGATAGGAAGAAAAGAAGTGAGAAAGGAATGCTATCAAGGAATTTATGATCTAGTGATAGAATCAGACAGACAAGATAGCAAAAGAAGATGCGCTATGTTACGAGAATACAGGTATTTACAAGTGCTTAGAGCAGAGATTTGTAATTTGGTTTTCGAGAAGTCAGGGAAGGCTTCCTGACACCTAAGCTGAAAGTAAACCTTTTAAAAGCCTGCGCAGGTCTCATTTTCCTCTAGATTCATGCAACCCTAAATAAAAGTGGGACGCACTTCGAGATTACTTTGCACAGAGCACCATTGCCTCTTCCTGTGTTCTACTTTCAGTTTTCCTTTACTCTAAGAACCGTTCTACTCTCTGGCTACAAAAGGCCTGTTTAAACCTTTCATGCTGCTTTATTACCCACCAAGAGTTGTGTGGTCTGTGATTGATTACATTGGGCTCATAAGATTTAGAAAAAGTTGTAAATAATGTGATAAACTGCCATGTTAAAAGACAACTTTTGGAGACAAAGTGCTTTTAATCCAAAGGCGTGACTGACTCTCTAATAGTGGGAATTTCAGTGGCTACGGCAGGTGAATGGGAGGTATTTTTTGTGTGTCAGGGGCAATTCAGGAGCTTCCTCCATATTCCACTAAGTAGGAAACCGCACACATTTGCCACCTTTTTCTACCTCTAGAACCAATCTTCTTATTTATTCAATTGGGAAAAATATGGAGAAAATGAAGGATCGAGGAAAATAAAGACGTATAAGAGTAAAGTGGAAATAAAAACAAAGCAATGATCAAATTCCTTCTACCTTCCATTCAAACTGTATTTCTGCCCCTCCTTAGAATAAATGACATCTTTATTCTGTAGCCAGCCTTACCTAATTGAAGCAGCATGACATTGTGTGGAAGAAGCATGGACAGTGGGTACGAATCTCCGTTTTTCTACGTGCTAACTGTATGACCTTGGACATGTCACTTAACCTTTCTGTGCCTCAGTTTTGCTCAGATATGAAAACACTAATACTTCACTTACAGAACATGTTTTGGGATTATATGAGATAACTAACATCTGCTATACATATGTGTTATAGCAGAGTGATCATTATAATGGCAAAGTTCTACTAGAATAGTTAATGAATGAAGGGGATAATTACTGTAAAAGTAAAAAATATTGAACAGTTTTTATCTTTACAAGAATTCCTATGGATTTTTATTTGCTTATTTACTATATACATCCCACCTGCCCCAGCCCTTCTACCCCCAAACCAGGTGTGGTAAATTAGAGAGCTGAGGAGAAGGAGCAGAGGAAGAGTCTTGGTTTGCTATACATCATAAGCTTGTCAGCACTAGTACTCTGTGACAAAAGATATCCTTTTAACCTCTTTCACAACATGCGGTAGAAACTGTTGCTCTGGGAATCCCACTTCTAAGTAGACACTTTGTACACAGAACAGAGAGAAGGTCTTGTCCACTCTGTCACTTAGGAAAAGATTTTGCTGTACTTGTTCCTGCCAGAAGGAGAAAAGGTAGCTCACTGTTATTATGATAACCTCATATTTTATTGTCCCATCAAAACAATAAAATGCTCCTGAAAATTGTTCCCAGGGTCTGTTTTTATATATGTGGGAGGAAATCTCGTTGTTGAACTGAAATACCATTATTGTGACATTATTCACTGAGTTTCTGTAAAGCGTGGCTTTCCAAACGGAAGACCGATTATGAATCTGTGTCATGCAGAGTTGAAGTCACGTTGAAACCTTTTTAAAGGACTAGTTAGCTTGGGAAATTACTGAGTCAGAACTTCTCAACAGCCTTCTAATAAGAATTTAAAGAGATAGGAGTAAAATATTCCTTGCCTCTCCTTCTTCCAAAAGTCAATGGTATTAATTGTGGTTTCCTAAGATCTCTTTTGTACTCAAAGACAAATCCATAAAGGTAGAAATTGTCTTCACCACCGTATGTGGTACTGTCATTTCAGTCATATGTTAGTCATATAAAGTTTTCAATTTCCTCTGTCTTCGTATCCCTCCCACAGAGGTTGTTTAACCCTGCATGCTAACTCTGACTCAGAAGGTTAGATTGCCTCCCCAGAAAGATGAAAATATTCATAGCTAGAAACAAACTCGTCACTGAAGAGCCGAGGTCGAACAACTTAGACTGTCCTCAAAAAATAAAGCAAAACGTAGGTTCAAATTGGCTTCCTTTTTAAACCTAGGAATTCTATATTTTATTGTGATTTCTCTACTCAGAAACTCTGCTTAAGTTTTAGACCACTCATTTTTCAAAACAAGTCTGGATACATCAAATCAGGACAAGTGTTTGCTGAGGGATTTCTTAAAAATTTGGAGATTATTTCTGTATGAGACTTATTTTGGCATGATAATTGTGACTGCTCTAGAAGAAATTTTCATTAGATATCTTGCAAAACACTGCCTTACTATCTTGGAATACATTTTTAGAATTCAAAAAGTAGGAGGCAAGCCAACTCATAGTTGTTCCAAACCTCTACATTTTATCCTTAACCAAGGGACTTTTTAGCCTTTGGCCTTCAATTTTCTTAAATGAGAGGAAGAGAGGCCATTGTTTCATGTGAAAGATGATTTCCAATGTCAGTATGTTTTGGCTTCTACAGGTTTCATGACAAAGCACTTAGTTAAGTTTACAAATAGTGAGATTAGTATGTATACTACTCTTAAAGAATTAATTATATGATGAGGAATGTTAAATGGGCACATAAGTTCCCAACACAAACATAAATCTAGAGATAGAGTTATCAAGATTGTGTCAGTGTGAATATGAAGGATAGGCTATTAATATGGTTTCATATTGTTGATCTTAGAGCAGCCAGTTATTTTACAGCAATAAGCAAACTGGGTTTATTGGGCAATAGCGGAGAATTGCAATTTGGGACAAGCAAGCAATGGCGAAACCATAGGCAAGTCCAAAGAACAAAGGAGAGGGGCTCGCTTTTATTAGGTTTTAGAACAAAATTGGGGAAGGTTGTTTTGGATGAAAGGTCGATGGAGAACATGAATTTGAGACTGCAGTGGTTTCTCATTGGCTGCAAGTGGCGGTTAGTGCATAGTTGCCAGGGCAGGCAGGGATCTGCCTCTATTTTCTCAAAAGCAGATGAAATTCCCATGTGATTAATATCCTTCCTTCTTCCTGTTGGTTATGTGCGCTACAATAAATGGTACATGTGTGGGATATTACTTCTTCAGGGCTTCTCGACTCCATTTTAAATGATGTTTCCTTGATTATTTTCACAGTATTAATTGGAGAGGTGAAGTATCTAAAGTTTACTCTCTGTTATTTGTCAGGCGCTTTATGTTACTTATAATCCTCATGTCTGTTCTGGTAGCTAGGTGTTAGTATTTTTATACTGAATAAAACCGAGGCTCAGAAAAATGACTTGTCCAAGGTAATATAGTTAGTAAGTGACAAAGCCAATATTCAAACCCCAAACTCTTATACTTTAAAGTCCCTTCTTCTTCCACTCAACATAGTGCTGCCTCAATAAGGTAAGGCTAGCTATGGAATAAAGATGTCATTTATTCTAAGAAGTTTGGAAAGAATGAAAATCCTTCCTGGTACATGAAAAACTCTTGGCTAATAGCAAAGACAGTTGGGGGACAGCTGGCATTGTAACCATTACGGACCAGGAAGATTATCCAGAGAGCTATGTGGATTAGCCACAAAAAAAAAAGAGAAAGAGCTAGGAAGCCAAATAGATAGTGAAATATCTCAAGAAGCAAACAAACAAATAGTAAACGCTGCAAGACAATTTGTAATTAATAGCTGAATTGTGTGGTAAAAAATCTCAATGCATCAGCCACTTAGATGGTAGAGATATCTTTCAGGACTAGGTTAGTCAGAAAGTTTGTGGCAGAGTCCAGTTACTTAAACTTAGAAAGATGGATGCAGATAGGGAGGATGTTTCTAGATATGTGGGGCAGGAAAGGGAAGTTTTTGGCCTCTTTAAAAAACTCTGAGAGTTTATGGACCCAAGAGGACAGAAACTAAAGTGTTAGAAGATAAATGGTACATTTGAGGAGAAAAACAAGGTAACGTGTGGGGCGGGGGATTGAATACGAAGCACTCTGGAAGCTGGAAAGAGGTGTTTGATGTTCCAGTAGATGGTGAATGTGGACCACCCTCTGTTTGGGGAGTGATGTAATGGAAAGCATCATCTGGCAGTTTTAGTCAGTCTGAAAGATACAAGATAGACTGAGACTGTGTGAAGTGTTATTCAGGAAGGCCTTTTAGGAGGATGTGATAATTCAGGGAATTATGCATTCATTTCGATGGCCTTTTTTTACCAACTAGAGTTAGATCAAGCAGCATTTTAGAACCCTTCTAGTATGATGACAAGCTACGTTTATAGAAAGGCCTTGCTATGGGCCAGCCAATCTGCTAAGTATTTTACTTTAAGCTAATCTTAACAACTATCTATGAGCTATAGAAATTTTTAACTGCTTGACTTTCCATTAAGAAAAAAACAAAACTGATTTAGTAAATAGCAAGGGCCAAGATATGAAGACAGGCAGTGTGGCTCCAGATTGTTTAGCCTGGGGACAGTAGGTAAACCTAGTTTAAAGCTCCTGAGAAACACCGAACAATTGTTATTTATCAACATACAAATGTTACAACAGACATAAGTTTCTGCCACATACACGAATATAACAAGTAAGAACTTGAATGTTCACAAACATTGCTCTAAGGTTTTTACATGCATTATCTCATTTAACCTCACACCCTATGTGATAATAATATTCCCAATTTTTGAGGAGAAACTGAGGCTTCAGTTAATTATATAAATTGCCCACAGTCACATAGCAAGTAAATGGCAAAGATAGGATTTCTATCGTGTTGTGATAAGGGAAATTGAAAAATGCTCAAAAGACTTGGAAAAAAGTAAGAAATCACATGTGAGTGAGGGAATCAGAAAAATGTACAAAGAGGTTGCATTTGAACTGATATTTAAGGGATGCGTGGGATGGTGGAAAGCATTTCAGGCTGACAGAGGACTAAAGTGGGAGGAAAGACTGTAGGCAGAGAGACCACTCATGTTAGGCACTCAGAGAATTGCTGAATGAATAGGTGCATGCAAGAACATAAGAATGAATCGGCAGGGACGGCAAAAGCAGGGTGATAGTCGTAACTGAGGGGGGAATAACAGAAGAGACATTGCAAAAGCAGACTTACAGCAAATAATTGGGATTTCGGTGAAAGGGAACCAGTGGGAAAGAATGTTTAGACTTGGCAGGCATATATTTCGAAATGTTCCTCACAGAATGAGAGCTGGCATCTGGAATTTGGAAATAAAGTCATTATACACACCTATCAATTAACTTAGTTGCTAGTACTGCAAAGAATTAATTTTAGAAAAAATTAAAACTTTGAAAACACTTAGGCCATATAGAATTTTGTACAATGCTACCTTTCCATATAAATGGGTTATTTATAATAAAAGAGATCAAGAGAGACAAAGTAAAACAAATTGGTAAGAAAAATACTGCTTCATTTCAAGAGAAGTTTCAGTGTTTGTACATTTTAAGTAGCTGCCTTCCATAGTTTTGGGATTATATACCAAGCAAATGAGATTTAGCAGAATTGTGACCAGGCCAATTAGAGCATTTCCTTTAAATGCTGAAGTTCTGGGAAATTGATTTACATTGAGGAGAAATTTAAGGTAATGTTCTGGGAATGTGAGACCGAAATTTCCAGTCTGTCAAAGTCTTTAGGAGAATTGTAGAAGTTGTACCTGGAATTTAATTATTAGCGTGACCTCTTTTGAACTCCTTGAATATAGGAAGGTTTTTGTTTCTGGTTTTTAAATTCTTAAAATTCTTTACACGAACTACTGGAAGAAGAAAGATGATGACTCATCAAAAGTACTGTTCATTCATCATCAGGTGGCTGGAGGCATATTCTGGCAGGTAGCTCCCCTTTAATAACTCACCATCTCACAGTCTAAATAAGAACCGTGTCCACAATAGTTATGACACAAATGCCTAGGAAGATAAGAACAAGAGGGAACTTTGGCAAAGTTGAGCTATCGGCAGATACAGACTGGGGAGCTTTGATCCTGTCATGATGTGAAGGCTTCAGATGTTAATGATGACTGTGTAAAACAGTCCAGTATGGAAGCATCTTAGATAACATTCTTGTAAATTTTTGGCCAGGAACCTAAAACTCGCTTCAGTCTGTGGCTGCAAATTTTGTGCCAAGTAAGACGGCACTTTGCTGGCTCTTTCTTTCTAGAAGGGCCAAATGAGATAGATTGGAAATATGTACTTTGAACAGCTAGGCAGTCTCGGGAAGTTTGCCAAACAAGATTTCCAAATAAAATGTTTGGGAAAGAAAACAAGGATGGACGCTGCAGATGTTGGATGGGTTCCACCAGCCATCTGTGCAGAGTTACTTAGTATCACATCAGCTGAGAGCTGTGGAGTGGCACAAAACTATCGGCAATAACTTCATTGTTAAGTGGGTCCATTTATTTACCAGGCAACCCTCCCTCCCTTTACCAAGATAAAGTATCTGAATGTATCTGAATTTCCTGTGAGAAACAATAACGATGACCAAAATTATTTAAACATGAAGGAATTTCAGCAATTGAACTATTTATTACTTCAGTCCTAATGCATTAGCAGTCAACGAAGGCAGATTAATTTACTTAACGGTGAGCTAAGTGCATTCTTGGCTCACAAAGGGGAATCATTTGCTCACTTAAGCCAGATATCCCCATTTTTGACGGCAAATGTCACTGCCTGGATTTCCCTTTGACAGTCTGGCAACCCTGCACCCCTGTTATAGTATCCATTTATTTGTCTTATTTTCAGCCAGATTAATCCATTCTGTTTTGACAAGAAGACTGATGGGTAATTGATAACTGTGATAGACACAAACAGAAGAGTTGGATGCTGAATAATTCAGCACTTTTCAGTATCAATAAGAGAACAGGTTGAAGAATTTGTGTCTCTATTTACACTTAAACTAAACTAAGTCAGCCCAGACATTTATGCTGCCAGTCTATCAGAAAACCAAACAGTGTACATTCGGTTTCCACCCGACAAAATGTTTTATAAGCTTGTAACAATATGTGTGAAGCTGCCAGAATAATAAATAGGTACAGCAGCCCATGCATGCTAATGTTATGTTGTAAGCAGTTTTGTTGACAAGTGCTAATACTTCTTTCATACTATCATCAAAAGCAGCTAATACAACAGCCATTATTTGCTGGCTTTCCAAGCAAGACATGATGGATTGTGACCTTAATATGGGTTAGCCGAGTTTTGAAAGTTAAACAACTTGCAATAAATCATAGAATTATTACAATGCAGTTTAATTGGTTAAGGACTGTTTATTTCCTAAACAGGGTGAAAAATTTCTGTTTCGGCACTTTTAATTTGCAAAGTGCATTTTCATTATGAATGGCAGTTTAATATTCTGCTCTTTTGTCATGCAAAATATGCAACACACAGGCAATCTATTAATTGGACAAAAATGCATTGCAAGCGTAAATTATCCTTTATATCATCACTTGTGAGCTTTTACATCAATTAAATGTGTTAAATGGAACATAGTTAAAGGCTGTACAACTTGCAAGCTACTTCTGAAATTTAAGTCAAGCTTCAAGATGATTTTAATGACCTTTATTTTTGGCAAAATAAAGTAATTAAGTAATTGTAAATATAAAGGGCAATTTAAAGAGTGACTACTTTCTTAAAGCATAGGTGCATATATGTTGTATTGATTCAGCAGTCTTAGAAAACAGTTAGTAGCACTGGTTCATACTGATATGTTCTGAGAAATGGAATCCACCTCATGTGTTTACTTCTTTCTTTGCTATAGTATAATTTCCAGAGCAGAAATTTCTTTGGCAAATGTGTAGAAAAAGGTAAGGCAGTAGCTCAGCACAACAGAAGAGCCACTTCCATATGCTCTGGTTCAACGATGTACCTTTGCATGGGGCTATTGAGATTGCAGAAGCGGTAACAAAATACTTTGTACTGGAAATGTTGATATGACATATGCTCGATTTTAAGAATGCCAGATCTCTCAATGTGTTCCTGTAAGACTGCCTTAAAATGCATGCAACCTATTCATTCACATACAACTCTGAGCCCCATTTCTCATATTTATTGACAAATGGGCAGACCTTTTAAAAACTTAAAACTTCCACTGGCTTCAAAGATTTTGCATGGGTTGGTCCAGCTGAAGCAGGAATACTTTTGTGCTGTCACTCCAAGTCTTCTTCAAAACTATCGACTGTCAGCAATACAAACTGAAATTTAAAAGTACCTTTTGCTTAGGCATTCCATTCATATTTCCAAGGGTAAAAAGTGTTAATGTGAGAATGTGCATTCTGTTGTTTTAAAAGAAAAATTAAAGAACAATTTTTTCCATTTAAATCATTCATAAAAGCAATACATTAAAATAAACTGTCTAGAACTTAAATGATAAGAAAGGAAGAAACCAAAAGTTGTGCGAACTGAGAAAAATTGTTCATCTTTATTTATACCATACAGTAGCTCAATAGTGCTTCAGATTCTTAGAGATTTCATACTAAAAAGACAAATCTGGTTATTGAATTTTAATCTTGCACTAATGTCAGTCATTTCCTGTCCTATTTAAATGCCATGCTTACCTAAACTATGCAGTCACTCCTCATCAGAAAAAAAGAGATAGAGAAGCAGGAAGTGGGAGAAAGGGGGAGGAAAGAGGGGAGAGGGAGAGAGAGAAGTGTGTGTCAGGGAGAGATTGTTGCTATATTCAATTGATTGTACTTTTCGCTATTATGATGAAACGCTAAGGCAAGAATATACTGCCCTATAAATAATATGTATTTATTTTGATCAGTTATCATTAAACATCACAAAATACTAAATTTTGATAATGATTTAATGTTTTAATCTTATTTTCTGAATTCTATAGAAAATTTTAGCAGAGACATAGCCAATATTTAGAATACAAAGGTGAATATAACCCATACTGTTAACATATGAAGCCAATAGGAAGTTGAATTGATTACAGTACTTCCTGGGTCCCTTTTCAAAGTCATTAATGAATAGACTAAATCTGTATTGTATGTAACAATCAGATTTCCTGAAAGCTCATATACATGAAACTGAAAGTACAATGACTATAAATGTCATCATTTTAATATGATTTTTTTTCAGTTATCCCTTTCAACTAACTTTTCACCACATTTTCAGTTATTACCTTCAACTTTTTACCATATTTTATTTTTAAATTTCAAATATACAGAAAGGTTTAAATAATTTAACAATACCCACATACCCATTACTTTGACTCTGTTCTACTATACTTGCCTTTTCACATCTATCCATCTATCCATCTTTCTACCCATCCATCAGTCCATCTTATTTTTTGATGCGTTTCAAAGTCAGTTGCAGCCATCAGTATACTTCTCCCTAAATACTATAGTGTGCATGTCATCAATTAGAGTGCAAATTTTGTTTACTGTTCTCTTTTTCTTTTGGGGGTAAATCTGTGTATAATAACATGCGCAAATCTTAAGTGTAGCCTTTGATGATTTACAACAAACTTTTGGTAAGCTCTCACCATGCTGATCAACTCTATTAGATGTCAGGATAGAATGAGGTTCAGTGACTATAAAGAACTCAAAGGCCGTATCTTCAAATTGCTCACAATTGTTAGTATGAGCTAATCTACAGGGCCACCTCTTACTTGGGACATTCACCTCTGGAGGTCTTAAATTTATTCTGTTTTGCTAGGATGGATAATTTATATAATAAAGCTCCACAACAATTACTACACTCTCTGATGTGTATCTGTTAGGTGCAAAGCATTTTGCTAAGTGCTGTGGAGAACACAAAGGAGTCAAGATACAGAGGCCGAGATGTGGAGTCCATCAAAGAGCATTCAGTAAAACTGTGTGCTACACACTTAAAGTGGACTAATACAAGATCGTGTATATTTAAAAGCCAAGTAAGTGAGGAAGTTTCAGGGAGTTCAGAGGAAGATAAGAACACCCTAGAGTGTTCTTGAAGGTTCCCCATTCTCCACGCCAACCATCCATCAGCAACCAGAGTGACCACTTAAAAAGTAAATCATGTCTAGTCACTCTCCTTGCTTAAAATCCCTAGATGACTTTTCAGCACACTTAGAAAAACTGCCAACTCCTATGTGGCCCTGTGTGATCTGGCTTCCCACTCACCTGCTTTTATCTCTTCTCACTCCCCATGTCGTCTTTGCTAGCTTTCTTCTCCTCAGACACACCAAGCTGGCGCTACAGCTTTTTCTCCTGCTCCCTTTCCCTGGAACACATGTCCCCTAACTCATCAAATAGCTGATCCCTTTTCATCATTCAGGTCTTAGGCCAAATGTCTCCAGTGAAAGGTCTTCTCTAAGGAAAGAAAACTACCCATACCACAAATCACCCTGCCCCAAGTCAAAAAAATATTTGCTGGAGTCAACGTGTTGGCTTGCTGCAGTATCCTGGAACTGAGTTTAGAAAGTTTGCGCAGAAGATTATTGGATAAAATCTGTTGAAATCAGCAATAAACTAGAAGAGTCAAAAAATAAAAAGGAAATATTGATAGGACTTGATGAGCATAAATATGTGGACAGAAAGGCTGCAATCAAAGAGAACTTGAAGATATTTAAACTAGGAAACTAGAAGGAATAAAAACTCTAGCATTAAACCCAATATCAATATCAGACTCTTTGTGGAGTATTTATCATGTAACATTTGTAAGTGGACATGAGAGAGAAAAGAATAACTCTGGAAGTTTATTTTGGTACTGTAAACAAGCAGGAAAAGTTTACAAGCCTTCCTAAAACTTCGCTGCAATGAAAGTAGTTAACATAAATGAGATCAGAAAAAAAAAGAAAACCTCGAAGTATTCATTCAATGAGTGACTATATTAGTAGCTGTGTTAGCTATTATTTGTAAGTCTGATGCCATTATTTGACCATTTAAACTTGAATTTAGAAATACATAAAATAATATTTGCAATAAAAAATGTAAATGAGTGTGGTAACACAGCTGGTGATAAATCAACAGCACTTGAGATTACATATTTGACTTGAGGTTTGCAATGTATGAGACTTTCGGTCTTCCACAATGTAGATGACATCATATTAGGCAGTGTTTCTTTCAACCTTGACTTCTTTTGTTTGTTATAGCATTTTTTTTAGTGTGTCCATCACATCAGAAATTCATGTACAGCTTAAAAACTCGTGCAAGACTCAGTTTATGAATTTACAACTACGGATTTTGTATACTTTAACTTAGAATAGCTCTACATATAGCATGTAATTTTATCATCACAATAGTCTGTGAGATAGACATTGCTCTTAAATCCAGATGAAGAAACTGAGACACAGTGATTTTATTTCTTCAAGTTTTCGCACAGCTTAACAAATAGTACCTATTATTTTTGTTTCTTAAGAGCTGAGACAAAGCATTATCGCTGCAGCCAATTACTGAAATCCTCATTCCTCTACTTCTCTTCACTGCCTTACCTCTGCTGTAACCCCTCCTCCCATAACTCATTTAATATTTCATCAGCTCTATAACTATTGTGAAAAATTATATTCATTCCTGGGAAAGTAAGGTAGAGACTTTTTTTAAAATAGGTTTTTCAAAAAAGGTTAGCTGCAAGCTGACATCATCATAAAAATTAGGGATCCTTGACATGTCAAAGTGACTAAAGCACAAACGCTTGAAGAAGCTCAATATCAAGGAATGAGAGACAAACTTAAAAAAATATATATCTTGTGTTTTCATAGGTGTGACCTGCTCCCTTGAAAAGGCCATTTCAATCTCAAATTTCTATTACTGTTTACCATCCAAAAACATTGTTCAGTAATGCCTTATCACTATACAAGAGTTGTTCCAATATTTCTCAAGGAACCATGTCAATTTGGGTTATAGTATATGCTACTTAAATACAGTAGAAATAAGTTAATCTGCTGAGGACATTGAATCTTTTCAAAGCTGTTCTAAAAATGCTATGAAAGAGAATAATCATAACATGCTAATTTGTAGATTCCCTATTCTTACATTCCTTGTTCTTGCCTCTACTGTAGCCTTAGGCAGAATTTTGTAATTTATCAACATCACTCCTGTGTCCCAAATCCCATTCTTCAGTATCAAAAATATACAATTTTGAAAGTTAAAATAATAGAATTTCCTATGTAGGAGTTTAGTCCATACGAACCTTATCTATTACCTGTTAATATATTTTAAAATATTTCATCACACCTTGTTCACTAACTACTTTACACAGAAAGGCAAATGAATTTGTTAAGAAAAAAAAAAATCTTTTACTTTCTGTGAGTTATGCAAAGATCAGGTCTAAAGCAAGAAACATATCTGTGTGAATTTTTTTCATTGCAACTATGGCATCTCTCACAACTTTTTATTAAATTGCAATTCCATTACTCTTTATTCCCCAGGGATGGAAAGAATGCACTTTATTTTTTGGCAAAATAAATAAACACCCTGAGTTGGTAAAAATATCAATTACAAGGGTGTCTACCCTAAAAGTCACATTCATTTTGTTTGTTATTGCAAGTTATTAAATGGCTTCCAGGCATGCATATAAAACCTGAAAAACAACGGTTGAATCTATCATGTTAAATTAAAATCTCTCCATAAAAGAGTAAACCCAAATAGTTTATCAGTTAGGGAATGCCATGCCACCCCAGAAGTCAATACAAATAAGACTTTATTAAAACATAACTTAAATGAAGTTCCACAAGAACCCTCGATGGGAATTGTTCTGCTTACATTGAAATGTGGAGAGTAAAAATACATCAGCTGACCTTAATTTCCTTAAAGTAACAAAGGAAGAAAAGAAAACAAATTCTATCCCCCACAACTGGAATTACACTTGAGAAAGAAAATATGGCCTCAAAAAGGTGTATGGGAAACAAAGCCACAACATAATCAAGTTAGACAAGTCTCTGTTTTCAAAGCAGACAATTCAAACTCACTAATATTTGTCCTCATGCTAAGTTTCTTTTACCGTTTGTCTAATAATGTACCTTCTTAAGTCAACCCCTGCAATTCTATGTAGCTGCCATGAGTTGGGGACCCAGCACATTTCCTTTTGTCTTTATTCTTTTTACTCGATAAATATTCTTGTCATGATAGTTCTCTATATTTTTTCCCCGAAGCAACTCTCACGGTCATTTGTACAAAATTTAAAAAATGTGCTCAAATTTTGACAATCAGGCTGTACTACAGATAAAATAGTTTTCCAGATACAGTTCTCAGCATGTTAGCTGTAACTCTTCCCATTTCCAACTAGATAAATGAGTGTTATCATACCCCCGTCTGAGAGTTAATGATCTACATTATCATGTTAATTGGCTACAAATATTTCATAGAATGGATGCCCTACATATATGAGTAATCTGTAATTGAATATTTACCTGGTCTGTAATATTTTATTTAAATAATGTAATGATAATTCTTAAGATCTTTGAACATCTACCCAGATAGGTCAACATATGATAAACAAAAAATACAAACCAAAAATCAGCAACCATTTTCAAAGAGTTGTATTGTGAAACATTTTTCAGATAGATAAAATAAAATCCTACTATCTTCAGCCTTTCTGCTTTCTTGTGTACCTAGTGGATTACTGAAAGCCAAGTTTTAAAAAATTATTTCATTTGCTTTTTTAAAAAAATAGCTCTCCTAATAAACAGAATGTAGTCTTTCATACTGTCTCCCAAATATGGAAGATACGGAATTACGTATGCAAACACAAAAAGGGAGTTCTGCATTTATGGTGACAGGTGTTTAAGGACACACCACTATGCTTCCTGTGTAAACTTATTCTAGCATTTAGATGAGAAATGAGCCTATATGAAACAATTTCATTCTGTACAAAGATATGCCTCAAGGCCCTACTGAGCCACACATAGCACAGATTAATGTTATGACTTCTGTATGTTGAAGAAGTAAAGTAACTGTGAGCCTAGGCAATTCTCCAGAACAGTATCCTTCATGTAGTGACTCAGCAGCCAAGGCCACTTCCATTGTTGAATCTGCCTTAGGCACACAACCTCTTTCATTGCCATGGCCATGAAAGAGTCCACTGAAGGGTCTCTTCCCACTGGCAATCAAATACTTCAACATGTGGTAAATCAGCTCACAAACCCCAGGCCAACACTAGTCACATGGCTCTGTCTAAATGGAAAAAGACACATGGACTATTTACCAAGCATGACTGTCATCATCATCATCTATTTATTTTTTTCCTTCTAGTTTTTGTCATGGCTATTTTGAAAATCTGGTCTATGGCCATGCTACCCTGAACAAGCCCGATCCCATCTGATCTCGGAAGCTAGGCAGGGTCGAGCCTGGTTAGTACTTGGTTGGGAGACCGCCTAGGAAGACCAGGTGCTGTAGGCATAAAAAATAAAAATAAAGGATTGTAAGCTAACAAGGTCCTTGCAATCTGTGAGGTCAACCAAAGGTAATAGGGATGGAGCAGGTCTAGGACAATCCCAGAAAAGAGAGATGTAGTCATCAGCAAGACCCCAATGAGAGTCCTTAAAGAGGCACACATCTTCAAGTCCATCTTTGGACTCCGAGGTCCCAAGCTAACATGTTTGCTGTTTGCCCTTGTCCATTGTTGGGTCTTATTGCTCTGCACTTTCTTCTTTAGAAATATTGTAAATTACTTCTATGTAGTTAATATAACTGATCTTTAGTAAGATAGTCATCACTTCATGGTTCAGTTGCCCTTCTCTAGTCCACATTAATTGAAGTAGGGAACCTGGGGCCTTTGCTGGTAAAGATTTTAATGCTATTTAAGAAAATAATAAAAGTGTTCCCTTCTGACAGAAATTTGTAGTTTGATAATATTTATTCATATCTTTTTTAAAATGTCATGACAAGAAATGGCTTTTATTTTGAAGAGGAATCATTTTGAATAATTAACCATGAATTACTCTAATTAGCAGAAAATAATTATAGATTGGACATAAGCTTTTTTTTTAATGCAAAAGATAGTTACACTATTGGGAAAATGATAGATGTTGAGATGAATCCAAAATAGGGCTTTTCTTTGAATCAGTCTTCAACTAAGACATTTTAAATGCTTCCCATTAGAAAACATTCATATTTCTGCAAGATAAAATTTATTAGCAAGCATATGTCATTGGTTAGAAAATCATTAGTATAACAATTAAAGAAGACATCTTTAATTCTTCCTAAAAAATAAAATGTAGTTTCATTTGTTCTTTTCATAACACTTTCTGGATCAGAAGAAAACCTTAGATAGACTCAGCACATTCCTACGTTGCAAGAATGCTTACAAAACTGTATGTGGAGTTTAACATATTCAATTCACTTGGAAAATGTTTCTCAAATGATTGACATGACAGTTGTATTTATGGTTCTTGTCTTCAGAGAAGAGCTTGTAGAGACAGGACATGTGGAAAACTGATGAAAAAAGTAAGACAGATTCCATTTTCAAACAATTTCTGGACAGACCATCAGCAGAACCTAAATGAGAGCTCACGAAGGGACATAGAGGGCGTAGTCCACTGAAAGTACACTTTTGAGCTAAAGAGAGCAGAGATGAGTGCCCCAGGAGACATGTGCCCCAGATATAGCACCAGAGGTAACTAGGGGGCCCTAACGAACTCTCTGACTTGAACAAGTGTCATAATGCCTCTTTACCTGTTTCTTTATTATTAACACCACTCATATACCAGGGTTGTAACATAGTGAAAATGCAATGTGAAATTAACTTTTCAAAGTTAAAAACAGCAACAATAACAAAAAGGTATAGTATTATTTGGTCAAAATGTAGTTTTAATATATTTGATTTTTACCAATAAAAATGTACTGACACTGATAGTTAGAAAAGAGGAGTATCTGGTATATTCATGGTTGAAAAACTATGACTTCTTTTCATATGAATATCATAAAGAAAAACAAGTAAAATGATGCCTTATTGCATCACAATATGTTTTATGATTATTGAGAGCTAATTATGCAAGAGTGCATCTTTGCAAAGAAATATCTAGTGGCATTCCAATCACTGGTCACAAATGTGTCCCTTGGCACATTTTATTGTGATTTTGCAGATTAGGTTCCAATTTAAATAACATTTTTGTTATTTAAATCCTTGCTTTTTCCCATATCATTCTCCTGCCACCATCTGGAAAGTTGGTTTTTCTTGATAAGTGAGGTCAAGGCTTATGCACAGGATAAAATACCAGGCCCACCTTCTCAAAGAAATCTCAGCACCCCTCCATCCTGTTTTTATACCATCTTCTTCTATCTTCTTTCCTTCTTACCTAAAGTATTGAATGAAACATTATCTTCAGTGACTCACCGTTAGAATGTATGTTGGTTGCCTGAGAGAAAAGAGAAAGGCCCAAGAATCTCCTTCGATCTTCTCTCATTGGTTATTAGCATGGAATATTTTATATGATTAACTAAATCAGTTAGCTTTACCGTATAGGTCAGTTGTCCTTGTTTGACTAGGATTTCAGGAGGATCTGTTTAGTGGTTGTAATAGGTGAACTTTACCGTTCGTTTCAACCCAAACATATTTTATTACAAGTAGTCTTGTGTAGCCGGGGGCGCATCTTGAGAGAAAAACCGAAGGTAGCTTACTAGATGGAAATGAAGATCATCAAGGAGAATTACACAGTTCAGTTTTGCCTGGAACTGGAAGGCAAAAGCATGGGTGAGAAAAATGAATCCCGATAAAATACCTAGCAAGCCACACACACCCTAACTTTCCAACTCTTACATCTATTCTTTTTGAGCAGGAAAAGTGGGTTTTCTAAAAAGAAGACAAGGTTCTTTGGGGAAGAGGAGAGAGAAAGGAGACTGTGTATTTATCCCTTCAGTGATAGGAGGAAACAAAGAATAAGATGGATGCCTCATTCTTGGGGACTACTTAGATTTTCCATGACCTTGAAATCTTAAAAGCTCAGGCAGCCAAGGATCTGAGCTCAAACTTTTGGTGATAGAACGAACTCGTGGCTGAAGAATGAGCAGAGGCTATGTTTCCACTTTCCTTGTCCACTGGGCCTCACTCCCAGATTTTTAGGAACCTTCTTCTCTCTGAATGTTTTCTCATTTGGCCTCTTCGGGACTCTGGTTCAGAAGACCATATCTTGCATTTGCCTTGACCAAGAGACTCTTATCTCGGACATAGATGAGGGCCCTAATATACACACACATTGGCCATGTCTGATTTTATGGAAATAATCCTTAAAGGCATGGTTTGGTGAGACTTTTAGCCCATCCGCGAGGACATAGAAATATCACCATTTACTTATGGTCAATAAACATTATGTGGATTAGATGGGAACGTCTTTTCTTGTAACAACTAGGGGAGGCCAAGGAAGTGGGCAGATTCCTGGTCCTGGTCACTAAGTATAGAAGCCACTCTAAACTCGAGCTCTTTCTGGAAGCCTGGCAGGCTCCAGCCCTGGGGCTACAAGGGTAGGACCCTCAGGGTCACACTTGGCACTCTGTGGAAGAATAAGCATTATTAGCAACCTCTCCCAATGGCATTGAAACCCAACACTTGATTCTCTGGGAAGGCAGAAAATAAATTGTAAGGATTCTAATAAATAGGCTTTATTTTTTTTTTTTAATTACGAAAAGAATGAAACAGTCAAATTTGATGGAGCATGTAAAAATTCACACATGGATTAACAGTGAAGAGTCTAAATTGTAGTTCATAGTAATGCTTGAAATATTTTTGTCAGGTAGAAGAGTCTGCTTTAATATTTAAAATAAGCGAATAGTAATAGTTTTCATTCCCATATTAAAATAAGCCTAAGAATTTCAGTGAAGTTTATCCTCTTTATATTGGCTCACCATATACAGAAAATGTATAAAAGTACCAGATTAAATTATTTATCACAAATTATTTCTTAGAAGAATTTTTTAAAAACTATTGTGATATAATTGACAATAAACTATGCTGTTTAAAGTGTACAAATTTATAAGTTTTCACATGTTATACCCTTTAAACCATCTGTAGAATCAATATAGTAGGCATTTCTGTTATCCCCCCAAATTTCTACATGCCCCCAGGTGATGTCTCCCACTCTCTCCTCCCTAACTCCCAAGGAACCACTTTAGTTTGCATTTCCTAGAGTGTTATGTAAATCGAATCATACAGTCCATACTCTTCGTCTGGCTTTCAGTCAGCATGATTATTTTCATATTCATCCATGTTGTTGCATGTATCAATAACATGTTCATTTTTTCTTTTTTCTTTTTATTTTTTATTTTCTTCTTTTTTTCTTTTTTTATCGTAACATTGGTTAATGAAATCCAATAAGTTTCAGCTGTACACTTTAACAGTAAGGCATATATGTATTTACACTGTGTGTTCACCTCCCATAGTTAGATTTCTTTCTGTCACCACATATTTGTCCCCCTTTACTCCGTCTGTCTCCCCCCTTCCCCCACAACACGTTCATTTTTATTGCTTTGTTTATATATTGTTTATCTATTCATCTGTTGACGGACATTGGATTGTTTCCAGATTTTGACTATTACAAATAAAGCCACTATGAATATTCATGTGTAAATATAAATTCTTAATTAATAGAATCTGTATCAAGATTCACAGAAGTTGGTTTAATTGTTTTTTCTTATATAAATTTACTATATTTAAATACTGTGAATATGGGATATATTTTTGAAACCTATTCACATAGAGTATTTTTTACAAGAAAACTTTTTTCCTTTATAGCTCATGATCTTAGCATGGTAATATTTATAGTCTATTTCTGATAGATATATCATTACTAAAAAATGTTTTTGTCTTAGGTTAACTACATTCAATTAAAGAACTACATTATAGAGTACTTAACTGTATAAAACTTAGTGATCACCAGTGCAAAAGCACAAAATGGATAGGATCTACATACTGTATAAATAAGAACTCAAAGCTGAATAAAGTGAACAACAACAACAAAATCTATGGGTTAAGGTCACAGAAGTAATATTCAGTTAGAAAATAAGAAATAAATTCACCGCGACAAGTAATTTATTGGAGACCTCGAAGCCTGGATAGGTTTTAGCAGGTGAGGTTGAGAAGAAGTATGCAATGGGGAGGAAGGAACATAAATTAGAGCTCAGAGGGGAGATATATGGGGTAAATTCTTGGACAAAACTCTCCAATTTACTCGGAGCACAGGATCAATTCTGTGGTATGTTGGCAATTTCCCATTTCTTCAGACCTCTTTTGGAATGTTTGATTCTGCAGTTTGGTTTGGTCCAACAGCCATTCCTTAAATGTCCACTAAGTAACAAGCGCTGTGCCAAAGCAAGGGAATAAAAGATGAAAACGTACTTATTCTCTTTGCCCTCAGATCACTTATAGTGGGGCAAATCCTTTCATGTATTATTATTACAAATATGCACAGAAGACCGTCAGTTAGAGAGGAGCCCCTACCCCAGCCTGTGGAGTCAGACAAAGGTTTCCAAAAGCAGGATGGTCAGAACTCGTCTAGGTGGATGAGGAAGAGTTAGGTAAAAAAAGAGATGTAAAGATGTTTAAGGAACAGGAAAAAAGCATAAACTAAAGCAAAAGGTGTGAAAAAGCACTTGAGTTTGGGAAACTCTTGATAGTTCAGGATTCCAGAGCATTCATTTGAGTAGTTTCTAAAAGAGAGTCATTAGTGCTCCAATCTTTTTGGTTTTTGTATGTTTATTTGTTTTTTTGCTGTGGTGCTCAGATGGAAATATAGGCCTATAACTTCTATTGCAGGTCCACACCCTTCACCTAAAGACTCTCGAATTACTAATGGCGTTCTGTTCCCAGAATACATTCATATTTACATTAAGTGTTATATTATTATACCAAGTGATGATTTTATACTCAAACATTACATATATTTAATGTTCTCCGAATTTCATTACCTTGACTCAATGAGCCCCATGATTGCATATTATTGGGCAACATTTCCGAGAGTTATAAAAGAGCCCAACAATGTTTATAGAATTCTCACTTTCTATTGCTCTGTGACTCAGATTACAATTCATACAATCTCCTAATTATCATGTGCTTGCAGTCCCATATATGGTCTTATGTTCTCAATACTGACACCCAAATCACCATACTAGAGTTGTCTGTTCCCCCCTTTTTTAAAAAAAACAATACTGATATCTGAATATATGAAGAGCAGAGATGTTGTTCCTAGACTGTAGTTCTGTCTTTTCTACCCTGCTCTAATAAATTCTCTATCTTTGCAATAAGTTTTAAGAAAGTAAATTTAAAATGTCATTTTAAAATATAGGTTTATCTATAGTATGGTGTATTTAACTAAATATGCTGTTCAGTGGGCCACTAGTTCAACCCATGATGATCCGGAGTAAGTACATGGGACATCAGGGTTTCATTTACTGCTTGGTTTTGTGGCAACTGTGGATCTCTGTGAGAGCTCAGTCTTTATGACTCCTCATTTGTGTAGCTCTGCTCACCTATAATGAAAGCTAGTATCTGCAAAAGAAGTGAAATCGGATACAACTGAGAATGTACATTTTCACATTTATGAAAGTGAAGCCCTTTATTCTCTTGCTAAGTTCTTTGATTAAGCTATTTATTTCAATTTTAAGGCAATAAAAAATGATACATAAGTCATTTAAAACTATATAAATACTTACCAAGTAAAATAGAAAATTAAAAAATGTGAATAATTTAAGTTTAAACTGTTTCCTTCAATTATCTAGATATTTGAACTCTGAAATGTTAGAATAAATCTCTCATATTCAACTCTCCTACATGTATGTACAGTAAAAAGAGAGAAAAAATCCTTTAAATTGTTCATATTTTCCTCTTATGTCAACATTAATATGTCATAATATTTTGTATTATGGGATTCATTTCCAGTTGATGCAGAATTTTAAACTGAAGATAATCATAATAATTAAGGAGTAAATGTGTAAATGAGGGTCTGATTTGAGTTATTTAATTAACATAGATTCATAGAAATTTGGCAACTGGAGGATTAAAATATAGATTTTAATCTAATTTGTTTCTGTACTTTGCAGTTTCCCTAAACTATCACCAAAGAAAGGGCAATAGTACAGAATTAGAAATGCGTAAAAAAAAATCAGCAAGCTATTTCTGTTCCTTTGTAGCTGTCTGCCTAATACCCTCGCACAGGAGGTTCTTAGAGAAAACTGCGAATCTTTTCTATGAAGGGGAAGTGCAGAGATGGAAGAAAATGGCTGACCTCTCCAGTACAGCCCAGTGGTGTTTGTGCTAATCTGCTCAGGACAGACTGAGCCCTCTAGCGTAATGGGAGCCTAGCAGGCCTGGCCCTGGGTCCTTTACCACCAGGTAGTCACTGCCTTTTACCTCTTATCACAAACAAAGCACTTTATTCCTCCTGACCTGTGTTAAAAGCCAAGTATAAAAGCCTAAGTGGCAGCAACTACACTCTATCTTTGACTCCAGCTAAATGGAACTGGCTCCCACCAACATTTCTCTCAGGTCTTCTACAAATGCTCTTCCTTCTCTATTCCCATTGCTCCTACTTTCACCATAAGAATCTCAGACCAAATTTCCAGATTCAGGTGTAAATCCCTTCAATTTATTTCCAGAGTGACCTTGCTTAAACATTGCTTTTACCACAGGCTGGGAGAGACTCTTTGGGATGGGACAACAGACATGTCTTCCCTAAATACACCAAAATCACAATAGAGGAGCCCAGTATGGGTTTAGGAGGTGGCAGTAAGATAATGAATGCTAGTCTGGTCATTGAATCTGAAGTCCCAGGAATTCATCTTGATGGAAGTATCTAGAGTTGCAAATATGGATTTGGATCTCATCAGGGAGGTCTGGATTGTGAGAGTCCTCAGGGATGCCTGCGGCTTTACTTGACAGGAAGTGATAAGAAGATCAAACAAAGGAGGAGACCAAGGATTGATCAGATAGGGAGGAGGACAACCAAGAGAGATGAGGAAGCAAGAAGCAGGGAGGACAGAGCTTCCTGAAAGAATAAGCATTTATCAGTTCAATTGCCAGAGATTAGATTAGGAGTAAAAAGTGGAGGGGGCTTGGGAGGCTGGGAGAATGGGCTGAAGGGTTAAAGAAGTACAAATTAGTAATTGATAGATAGTCACGGGGATGGGGAGCACGGCATAGGGAATGCAGTTAGCATTAATATGTTGGCTTCATGGAGGGCCAGGGGAGGGAGGAGCAATTGGAGGGGATCATTTTTATGAACTATATAGATGTCTAACCAGTGTACTGTATACTTGAAACTAATTAAAATTAATTAATTAATTAAAAAAATAAAGTCCATCCAAAATATTTAAAAAAAAAGGTGTTCACTGAACTGGGCCAAGTAAATTAAGTGACCACAAGAAAAAAACATTCAGCAGTGAGGTCCACTCTTTTCAAGAAGCTTACAGAGAAGGAAAGAAGTCAAGGCAATAAGAAATGGGAGATAAGACAGAAAAAATAACCAATAAAGCAATAACTAGAATGACGAAATCAAGTGGCTTTTAGGAAGCTTGATCAGGGAAAATGGGAAGAAATACAGAAAGCAAGTAGATTATTTAGGCAAATGAGATTAGCAATAATAAAAATAGAAGGGACTTTAATTCCTATATTTTTCTTTCCATTTTAACTCATATTTAGCTCCAGATACAAACATATCTCTATAGTCTTTGTCAGTATTTCCGCTTACCAATTTAAAAAAATGTTGACTCTTCACAATCCCCACACTAAGTCTAAGGTCAAATCTTCTTTGTTCCATGTTGCCTTAGGGATCCCTCTTCTCCATCCCCTAATCAATGGTGTTTCCTTCGCCCTGCTATGCCGCTTGCACTGGTCTCTCCTCTGGCCCGTGTAAAATGTACCTGCTGCCTGAACATTTCCGCTTCATATGCAATAGGTCCGCTTTCTTATTACTTTCATTAGCTTCTGTTCTCCTTTTGTAATAAATTCAGATTTCCACTTTGCCAATATTTCTTCTTGACTGCCATTTTTGATCCTTCTTTTTTATTTTTTTTCACAGTTTTTGCACAATTCCATCATGCTTTCTGATTCTCTGAATATTTGTCACTTAATGCTTTCTGCAACTTGAAAAGTTGACTTTCTGAAGACTTCACTTCTGTCCTCTTGTTCTTTGAAATTGTTTGCCGGTTGTATTTCATTAATGAATTTCTCAGTAGAAAAAGGGAAGCGAATTAATGTCCCTTTAAATTTTTGATTTAGATTAACTTCCTCTTGATCATATATTATATTTCATGCATATAATTCAAAATGTTTTGATGATTTTTCTTTGCCAAAACTCAGGCTAGGCTCTCACATAAACACAGGAAAAAGGTTTGACTAGAGATTATTTGAAGGATGTCCTAAAGCTTAGTAACTTGTCATAGCTGCTTAAGTATTTACTGTTATCTTTCAATTGAACTGAGACATTTCTACTTCTAGAATACTAAAATAATTCCTTAAGTCTCTAGGAGCCATCAGGACACCAGCCAGTGTTATGTTTGCAAAGGAGAGTAGGAAGAAATACGGTTTGATTAAGCCAAGAGTAAAGATGGCCCACGACCAGGGGAATTGCTCAGAGAGTGCAAGCCCTGGGGTCAAGGAGTAGAGAGCTCTGGGCAGCTAAGCTCAGCAGGAGCACTGGGTCTCTAATTAGGGGAAGAGGCTGGAGGAGGGGGAAAGCGATGCTAATCAGGAAAAGATGTCGAAGGGAGACAAGTCTAAAATTAAAACGAACTTCTCTTATAGCATAGGTTCGCTTCAATGAATAACAGTCTGTTTTGAAGGGTTTCTTTTTTGCTATCTTTTTTTTTAACAGTTAATTCCTATTTCTTTTCAGATATATCCTCAATTACTTAATAAGAGAGGGAAAGGTCTAACCTTTTTAGAGCCCCTCTTTTCCATGCATCACATCAGTTGCAGGAAAAACTGTAGGAGACAGTTTACTCATTCACTCATTTATGCATAAAGTCATTCATTCATTAAAAAATATTCATTGAGAATGTGATATGTGCTAGATACTTTGGCACTTTGTATAGAATGGTAAGCAACAGACACAGTTCCTTTTCCTCCTGGAATTTAAAGTAGCGCGTGTAGAGAAACAGGAAGGCAATTACAGTCCAGCATGGTAAGTGCCGTGATCAGAGAGGTACAGATGCTGCCTAAATCACAGAGGAAAGAAACTCAATCCAGATTAGGAGCAATAGCACAGACTTCACAGTAAGAATATTTTAGAGTTAGAAGGATATGAGTTGGTGAGGCAAAGCTGGAGAGAGGGGCAGGAAAGTGAAGGCGGAGAAGCAAAATAAGATTCCAAACTAGAAAACACCACCTGTACCACTCAAGGTGAAAAAGAACATTGTACTTTCACATACATGAACAAATTTGTGGCTGGAAAGCAGAGTTGAAGAATTAAGAAGGTAAAAGATGAATCTGGGTCCCCATCATAAAGTACTTTTGTGTGCAATACAAAGAACTTATATTTATTCTGAGGACTATGGGAGAATACTTATTTAGATAGGGAAATGACTTTACCAGATTTGCTTTGTAGAGAGTTGATTCTAGCTGAAAAGTGGAGATGGGATTAGAGGGGGTGGGCAAGATAGAATACTGCAATACCAATTTGCAAGTCCCTATTGCAATGATTCTAGAGATAATGGTGGTCTAAATTAAGTTAGCAGCAGAAGGGATTGATTCAAAGGATATTTAGTAGATGAAAGAGGACTTGGTGGTTTATCAGACAAAAGAGAAAAGAAAATCATGATGCCCAAATGTCTCTTTTGGCCACTGGATAAATGGTGCTGTCATTCACCGAGCTAGAGACTATACACATATATGTATATATATGTGTATATATATATATGTGTATATATATAAAATATGTGTGTGTGTGTGTGTGTGTGTGTATATAATGCTCACAAACAGAAGGCAGAATTATAGATCTGAGGAGTCATCAGCATATAAATGGCAGCTGAATCTGGGGGAAATGAATGAGCTTACCCAGGCCAAGAGTGCACAACTGTAACTGAACAAGTAATTGTGTATTATTTGTTTAATATGGCTCCGTGACTAGACTTTAAGCTCAATGAAGGCAATAACATTGTGTCTGTTCACTAGAGCCAAGCATAGTACTTTGCCTAGAGTAGACAATCAATAATTTTTGAATAAATGAAAAAAATCTGCAAAACCCCACAGTCAATTATAAAAGAATGTACAAGTGCATGGGATTAATATTGATTATAACTTGTCAAGTCTGGATTTGCTGCAATAACTTATCAGGAAGGACATTTTATGCCTCCTTCCTAAAATGCATGCATCAAAATTTGGTTTTGACTAGTCTGATTTTTACTTGAGAATGTTAATATCATCTATACAGCATACTGAGCGGCAGAAATTGGAGTCATATTGTTACCATTGGGGCTGACAGGAGTTCAGTGTTTCCGCAATGGCAGCGGGGAGAGAGAGGGATAATGACAGCGCAGAAGTGTAGTTAGCATTTTTCCTTGGTTCTCCCTCGCTGACACAATGAAGAATCACAGGTCTGCGAGATTTAGAAAATATTCGTTAAAAGTATATTTTAGTCTACGGTCATGCTACCCTGAACAAGTCTGATCTTGTTTGATCTTGGAAGCTAAGCAGGGTCGGGCCTGGTTAGTACTTGGAAGGGAGACCACCTAGGAAGACCAGGTGCTGTAGGCGTAAAAAATAAAAAAAAATAAGGAATCGTAAGCTGACAAGGTCCTTGCAATCTGTGAGGTCAACCAAAGGTTGCCTCACCTAAAATATTAAAAAGTATATTTTAGAAAGACAAAGCTTGCCCCAAGGAGGCACATGGTTTTCAGTGATGAGAGCTGCAACAGAGTGCTGTAATAACAACCACAACAACAAAAGGGCAAAAAAAGGCCACAAGAGCCATAAAAGGCCACAGAAAAGGCCATAAAAGGGCAAAAAAGGATCCAGAAGTGTGAATGTCTGCATTATATCAGGGCATGATGGTTAGTTCCAAAGGCATTCCTAGGTGATTGGCAAGTGAGGTCATTTTGATTAATACTTGGATGCTGTATAACTCTTTGCCTAGGGCACATGCATGTACTCAGAATTGTACTACCATTGGGGTGTTGAGTGGTCTCTAGGCCGGACCCTTATTCCTCCATTCCCCCTGTCACTCATGTCTAACTAGCTACCTAACAATATGTGGTAATCTTCTTTGGTCAAGTTACTCGGAGTACCTCAATTTCCTTATTTATGAAATGGGAATAATAGCACCTGTTTCTTAAAGCTGTTGATAGGATTAAATGACATAATATACATAATATACTTTACAGAGCAACCTGGACCATAGAAATACTCTAAATAATGAATGATATTTAAAAGTTTATTGAGGTGGCAGTTTTCTGTGGTATCTAGTGATAACTTTTGTCCCAGACTATCTTTTCAAGGATGTTTGCATTTCGAGGATGTTTGCATAGCAAACAGACTGAATGATTGAGGTAGTGACTCCCTCAGGGCAGAGAGCAGATTTGTTTCTTTACCAGGATAATAAAGATAATGGCTCCTTCAGGGGCCAAGATTGGGTAGGTTTGCTAGCAGCTCCCTTATATTATTGGGTTTCCTAAATTTTAGGATCTTCAGCTGTGACACAAACCCACTGTGTGTGCAGCATTTACCTGAGCCACTCTGCACTGCCCTGTGTGACTTGAGGGACAAGGGTAGCCAATGTGAATGTGAAGCTGATGCTGCCCAAAGTGCCTTAAGTAACTGAGGTCTTTCCTTCATTCCTAAGGGCTTTGCATCTTTTGCCAGCATTTATGAAACTGTGGCAAGCTATCTTGTTAGCTTATAAACAGGGTAAAATCTTAGACCCTTTACTTTTCTTGATAAAATTGTCTCTTCAGTGTAGACCTATATATTGTAAAGCCTTGATGCAGATGTTTTGTAAGACAATATTTTCCCACTTGACACTGCATACTTTTCATAATTCTAATTATGAACAGTATATAAACAGGTGCTCAAGAGGAAAGATTATTCATTTTCACTTGTAAGATTTCAATCTTTTTGCTTATTTGATTGGAAAAAGTTTGAGAAACACAAGACTACTTTGCGTTTAAAAATTTCTTTCAGCCGCAAATCAATGGGGGACAAATGTGTGTAGTACAAATCCTTGCTTTCTACCAAATATTAAATATCACAATTATGCATTGAAATCACAAGAATATTCATAGTATTGACAGCAATCCCTGAAGAGATAACATAGATCAAGGCAGCCATTGGCTTGCAAATGCAGAGTTAAAGATCTTGTATTTGTTTATAGAGCAGGTGATCTGTCAGTCTGTTTATTCAGGTATAGGCACATAATGTCTAAAAAGACAGCAATTTTTATTTATGTTTGTGTGTGCACATGCATGTGTGTGTATTAAGATCTAGTCGCATCTCAGAACATAGTTATGGATATGCTTCGTAGGAAATATGATGATCCAGGAGTTAGGAAAGATGAAGAATATTCGCTGAGATCAAATGTGAGCAGATGAGATCCAGGAGGGCACAGTGTTTGTAACTTCAAAAATGAGAGAGAGAGAGAGAGAGAGTGGCAAAATGCAAGGAAAGGAAAAATGAGTTGCGAGTAGGACCTAAGATAGCAGACAAAATATACAGAGGCAGATTAATAGTCCAAGACTAGAATAAGATAGAAATAAAAGATCCAGTGTGCCTTAATAGAGGAAGCTGAAAATATAATACAGAATGGAGAGAAATAAGGCCTTGAGCGGACAAGGTTTTCTACAAGGACCACTAACCATGTGAAAGAAGGAGTCTGCCATATGACAGGCAAGCTTAATCCAGAAGACAAGAGTTGACTTGGGAGCCCAAGAATATTATGTCCCCAAACACTGGGAGACAGTAATAACTCATGCTATTAAAAGAGGAAGAAACTATCAAGAATTTGGTGAACCAAAATGTCAATAACATGAGCAAAAACTCCTATGCATTCGAATAATTGGTACCAAGCAGAGCTGTCTTAGTGTTCTTAAATTGCAGGTGTCTCTTGCTGTGCAGAGGTGAAACCTGAGCTAAATTCAATGAACATGAAACTACACCAAGAGTTTTTCAAAACTGGACATTGTTTAAAGATTTAGTGGTATTCTTAGGGCATCCTTCTCAGGGCTAAAGAATGGACAATGAGATGGGAAAAAATTACATAAGGCTGGAGAGAATGTTAGAAGCTCAGGTTTTGATCTGCATTGACAGGTATTTTTTTCTCTCTTATTTCTGGGTGGTGGAAGACAAGATAGGGCAGTAATAAAAATTGCTTAGTTTTGGAGACATGGCCCAAATATAAATCACCATCATATCCAAAATAATTAAAGTGTCAGGCATTCTTTTACTTATACACTACATCTTTGTTTATTATTCTGTTAGATAAAGCCCCTTGTCATTATACTGCAGGCAAAACTGTTAACAAGGAAACTCAAATCCACACCCTAGACCTAATTTTTTAATACAACTTCCTCTTTGATCTCCTGCATCTCTGAATTTAATTATGAGGTCTAACTTGATTCTCTGCCATTGTATCTTTTGCTTTTATTGCTCTTTCTGTAGTTTGTAAAAAAGAGTTTTCTGTTTCTTTTAAAGCAAGCTCATTTTTCTTTAGTTCATTGAAAGGTGTCACCTTCTACTTCATGTTGCTCCTTGGGTTCTTTTATTTTTTGTCTCCTGAACTGACATAATTACCATCTCTACATTCTGCAAATATAGCTTGCAGAATAGGTTTCCTAGGAATATAATTTTCAAAAGTGCCAGACATAAGAATGACTCTAAAGCCATTTGATGAGTTCTGTTACATCTCCTCATTTGCTTCCTTCCCAAAGAGATTTTTTGATTTCTGCCTGAAACATGCTTATCAGCTTAAAGGTATACAGCATCATTATGTTATGAAGATTTTCTTCTGCAGCAGCAAGTGCACTAACCTTGAATGAAGCAGTTGCTAATCATGTTGCACTAAGCAAATAAAAGTCAGAACCAACCTAATCTTGCTTGCCTAATATCAGTTTCCGCGGACTTCAAGTGTAATGTTCTAATCACTGGCGCAAAACAGCCAATTAATTTGCTTTCCCTAAGTGTTTTTACTGGCCAGGATGCATAGGGGAGCAGTGAGTTGGGTCATGATCATGCTCCACAAAGATGGGAAATGTTCCCTTTGAGCTTCCAATCATTAGGCCAGCTGAAGTGAAGACAAGCCCATTGACAAGTGAGAATGGCAATAATTTATTTTCTATTGATGGGTTGTGACAAATCATGTCGAAGCAGTGGCTGCATACTGTGGGGCTCTGCTAAGGAAGGCTGTGATGGGCAAAGATGAAACCCTTCACAGCTCATTTAGTCCAAATGTAGCCACCTGGGTGGTGAATCGGTTCAACATACCAGCCCAGGCATTCCAGCACAAAATTAGATCGCTAACAGGCAAGCCATATAGGGGTTCCTACAAGGCATTAATCAACAGGGTTGAGCTGTCAAAATGCAGAATCCGAAATTAAAAAACACCAAAAGGATAAAAATGTGGCAATGCTGTCAAAAAAAATCAAGAATATGATTCCTACTGCAGGATTCTAGCCACCATTAAAAAAGCTTAGTAGAAAAATGCACTATAAAGGGATAAAGAGAGGTATTACCCCTGTGGAAAATTTTCCTAAGATTTTTACAAATGTTAATTAGTAAAGCAGCATGAAGATTTATATAAGCATGAGCATACTCCCTTTCAACTTAATACTGACAGGTCAGATTGCATGTAAGTCGCCCTTACCTCTCCACAGCAAAGTTCATCTCTTATTTAAATTTCTTTTCTACCCGAACCTACTGATGTGCAGAGCATTTGATGTCTCATACTGCTTCTGAATATAGACACTTCAAACTCTGCAGAATTCTTAGGCTAGCACAGCTTATTTTCTGAACATTTTTTTTTTTTTTTGGTAGAAGAGAGATGTCTTGCATCTGGAAGGAGTGTGTGTGTGTGTGTGTGTGTGTGTGTGTGTGTGTGTGTGTGTGTGTGTTTGAGAGAAAGAGAGAGAGAATTTATCAATATTCTTTTAAGAGGTCATTACCTGTTTTCATATTAGAAAAAGTATTTAGTGCCATAAACACATCCAAACTAGAGTTTCTGAAGCTAACCAAATTTTCACTGCTTAAAAAAGTTCACAAAGATTCTATTACTAAAAAATATAGTCTAAATCATGAAGAAGTGCTTTCCACGCCCCTCATGGCTGTTTCTCAAAGTACGGTCTACAGACTACATACATTAGAATGATCTAGAGTACTCAGTGAAAATGTGATGTACAGACCCACCTCAGACCTCTAGAAAAATCTCTGGGATAGGCCTAGGAATTGGAATTTTAACAGGATACCTAGGGTGATTTAAAATTGTACAATGAAGCTGGAAAACCACTTTTTCTTATATGAATAAGCCTCAGCCCATTTTCAAGTACAAACACTTGCTTCTTTCCACTGCTAACACATGCCCCTCCCCGCGCCCCCCCCCCCTCACTGGACAAGCTGTGCTCCATTTGTTCATAAACACTTTTATTTTCACATTTCCATGCCTTTGATCATGTTATGCCCTTCATATGCCTCAGCCCCATCTTTCCCATCCTCTGAGAGTCAACCTAAACTCCCCCTCCTACATGAAGCCTTTTCCATTTCTCCCAGCTAAATGAGAATATTCTTGCCTCTTAGCTATTCTAGTCATTTTCATACCTTTCATAGCATCACCACCTTCTGCCTTCTGTTGCAGTTACCTATACACATGCTTTATCTCCCGGTTAGTAGCTTGTTCACTCCTTGAGAGTCATGTCTTATATGGCTGTGTATACTTCATACCACCAAACTCATTGCCTTGTGCTTTATGTACAGTAGATGTCTATAGAACTGAACTGTTGAATAATAGATGTTATTTCAAATCCAAGCTTTATACTTTTAAGTCATTCACAATATATATGTTCTCTGTGTGTTCAGAAATCTCATTAGAATCTTGGAGTGGGTCTCCCTGTAAGCCAAAATACATGAGGCCTGTTATCTTGTTTGTTTTACTTAACTGCAGTTTGTCTATGAAATGTTATTATGCTTTAGATTTTCTAAATTAACTTTAATGATATTTTCCCTGAAAGAATACTTGCTAACATTTTAAGTCCTTAGCTAAAACAGATACATAAAGTATATTAATTATGCTGTAAAATAAATTACATTATAGTATAATACTATAAACCATATGTTTTATATTTTATATATTCATTTAAAAAAACCAAGAACTATATGGCCTTAAATATTTGATAGCTTTGTATAATGATTAACTAAAAATCAATGGCTACAATTGATTATATCGAATTTGATTTAAGACTAATATAGACCATAATAAAGCAGAAAACATAGGAGCCATGGTTTGGACTTCCATGACCTCAGGAATAAGTTCAGCCTGATTATAAGCCAAAGATGTGTTTTACTTTGAGCCTCCCTACATTCTATAAGAAAGATTAGAAAGAGAAATGGACAAATGCTATGTTCTGTCATTCTTAAAAGCAGTATATCCCCTCATCCTATGTTGTAATTCTTTTTAAAACTCCTTTTTACTTTGATATTGCTGTGTGTTTAGGGCATCACAGAAACACAGGGAAAGAATGTTTGCAGATACTTGAGAATATTATACTTTGAAAAAATAGAATAATTCAAGCCAATGTGAACCAAACCTGCTCTAGTCATAAGAATAGCCCTTTATCTGCCTCAGTCTTCAGTTACAGACACTCTAGATGAAGAGCAGGAGTTGAGGAGATGCTTCTCACTTTCCTTTAGTGCCAAAGATAATTAGGGCAGATGAGGGCCAGGGCAGAGCTGCTTGGAAAAGTTCTGAAGGTCTGGGAAAGTATGCTTTAAAAGAGAAGGTGATGTGTAAGATTACCTCTTTCTGACACTTTGGGTTGTGTTTTAGGGCTACTGTATAAAGTACTTTCTGAAACCACATATTTCAGAAAGTTTCTCTCTCAGTTTAATAGTCATCTCAGTGGGTCTGGCTTCAACTCAGTTGATAATTAAAATAGAACAGAGAGTGATATTGCATTTTTATTTATATTAGAGTTCTTGGCCATGGGCACCTAGGGAGCCCCTAGATATAACTAAAACCTAATTAGGAGAAAAGAACATTGCTGATTCAATTTCTGAATTGGAGAGTAAAAGGAACACAAAAATCCCTGACATAAAAACATAAAATCATTTCAAAATAAATAACTAAAAAGGATATTACCTTTGAAAGATGCCCTCCACTTCTCCAACCAAAGAACGACAGCAATGCGGTATTTTCTAAAATAGATCCAATTTGATCCTCTGCTAATTCCTCCATTCCATTCCTTAAAACTATTTTCACAAACATCACATATCACTTGAGGAAAGGAAGAGTGAAGGGTTAGTCCACAAATGGCTGACAAACAGTGATGAGACTGTATAGAGAGGCCTGAAGGAATGTGATAGATAAGCATTGACAAAGGGAAGGAGATGTGAATCAGCCAGCCCATGGTATGAGTTTCAGGAAATCTTTGATGTGTGAGAAATATTAGGGCATTAGATTAAAGGTTCTTAACATTGACTTCATGATATTCATGATACAAGAATTAGAAGAACTCTTGAAGAAGATAATAAGAGTAAAACTATTTCAGGGAAGGTTCTTTGAAGAAGCTGCAGAGTTTCTAAGAAACAAACAAACAAACAAAAGACAGCTTGTCTTTCAGAGGGTATCCTGCCTGCTCTATCAGCAGAAAGAAACCGACAATGACCTATGCATAAAACCTGAGGGAAAAAAACGGGGAACATAATCAAAAGTCAGATGAAGAATATACATCTGAAGAAGAATGGCATAGAGAACACAAGAAGTCTTTTAAAAAATTCTCTGGAGTCTCAATGAAATTGTAGACAACATTGTAGACAAAAATTCTCTGGAATCTCAATGAAATTGTAGACCTCTTGAAAAAAAAAACAGTCAAAAGAGAATTCGGAAAAGTGATATAATGAAATAGTAGAAGATTAAAGTTGAGCTGGAAAACTCAGGAAAGAAATGAAGGAGAAACTAGCAATTATTATAGACATGAAAACCCCATTAAAGGCAATAAAAATTATAATATGTACTCATGAAACCAAAGTCATGGAGGTCAGAATTGAGGAATAAAAACATGCCTAAATCTCACAAATCAAATTAAGAAAAAAGAACAATGTAAAAATTATTAAAGAGAAGATGATAAGACAGACAAAAACTATTTAACAATCACAAAATTATTGTTTCTGAAAAAAACAGAAGAGCAAATGGGACCAAAAAAAATCTAATATATAAGAGAACTTTCCTGAGGAAAGATTTGATCTATATATTGCAAGTGCCCCTTATATTTGACATAAACTGAATACAAAATAACCAAAATATATGCTAACACATGATGTTGTCTGTATATGCATCCTTTTCATTTCTTCCATAAAAAAACAAAAGGATACAATTATATAGGCAGCCTAGCTGAGAAAGTAAGACATGTAAAAGGGGGAAAATCGGGTGTGTCTTAAAATTCTTCAAAGCAGCACTTAATGTCAGAAAACATAGGGCCATGGCCATAATGTTTCCAGGGCATGAAACTATGACATAAGAATTTCATCCAAAGAGAAGTTGTCTTTCAAGTATAAAGAAAATATTCTCAAGCAGGTGAGAATTTAGGGATTATAGCACCCATGATGATGATTATTAGCAAGAAATGGATCAAAATAAAACACTATGTAAAAATACCTAAGATTAAACAATCATGGAAATCTTGTTATCTAGTTAAATGTTATAAATCTTGAGAGTGAAAAACAATTATGTACATGCATGTGCACACACATGAACTATTGAAGTATGGAAGAAAATGGGAAGTGGTAGGAGGAACCATCAACGTTTTAGCACATCTTTTACAATCAGCTGTTTTAAGTACTGACTTCAGCTACCTATAGTTTTTTCATTATATGTTGTTCCTAAATTTAAAGAAATGTTTAAGAAGTTCTAACAACTCAGTGAAGAAATGTTTCTTGAGACTCCAACAATTTTCTCTTTCACTCCATTTTTTGTCTTGGATTTGTTATTTTTTATTGAAGCTACCATGTACAGAATTGTCCCATTAAAAAATATTTCTGTCTCTTTGTCATTGTACGGGCATTGATGCCTGTAAAGACATGCACCAAATATTGAAATTATTTCTAGATAATGGGATTTTGAGTGATTATTTCCTGCCCTCTGTAGACAAGAGCATATAAATAATTTTATGAGTGAACAGTTTTTTAAATATCCAGAAAACTAGATATGAATTAAAGACCCAGAAAACTGAAGTTTCTTTCTGATGTTGTCTGTATATGCATACTTTTCATTTCTTCCATAAAAAAACAAAAAGGTAAAAACCATTCAGTCAGCGTAGGTAGTATGTTCACAGTAGCACAATGTTAATCAGAGGAATTACAAAGGAAACTAAACGTTATTTTTCCATGAAAAGCTTACAATTTAGCTTGATGGTCCTTAGTTTTTTTTGCATTCAATTTCCATGCTAACTTTGTGCAACAGAAAAAAGATGTGCAAAGAATCAAACTGTGATACTTTCAGATAGTTCTCTTATTCCCTGTTCCACGCACAATGCATGGCTCTCTTATCCAAGTAAATTGGTAATTTTTTTTAAACTTGGGATTATTCAAGGTATGAAGCAACATCTTTGAGAGGCTACATTAATGTGGGCTTGAAAGGAAAAATGTCTATCCAAACTGTTTATTATACCTTAAGAATATATTTTAGTGTATGTCTCAAGTCACTATTTTGGTTTAAAAGAAATCTTTGACTGAATTGGCAGTTATCAAAGAAGTATAAATTTGTCATATTTGCATAATCCACATGGCCTCAATAACATAAGTGAATGCTATGACTCACATATTGTAGCCTATACTTTGTAAAATACTCTAAAGATCCTTGTAAGATGAAACAGTTAAGTCATTCACAGATTAGCTATTTATCTAAATATTTTGTTTATAATCAGCCAGCTTGATCTTTTTTTTTTCAACCTGAATATACTGTCAGGTTCGTGGGATTCTGATTACACAGTTGCAATGGGGTTAACTTTATTTTGTATAATTTTCATGATAGAAGCTAAAATTTTTAAGATTATGATATCATTTCATAATTGTCAAAGCTCCCAGCTTGACATATTATTTCTTAAAATTTATTTTAAAAGATAGGATGATGGAAGAAATCAGCAGTTACCCAGGTTTATTAGCATAAAATATGTGAGAAAGAGATGAGAAACTGTATTTAATATGATGGGTAACTTACAATATTTGCACAAATCAAATACTTAAGGATCTGCTAAATCGTCAAGCTTCCACTTAACTTATAATCTAGTTTACTTGTTTTTCTTATGTGTAAATTTATACATATGATAGGTCACTTTCTTGATGTCTTTATCCAATATATGGCTTCAGTTTAATTGCAGATTCATAATGCTTTCTTAAAATCACAAGTTTTTATTTATTAAATTTAATCACGATATAATTACAGAGATAATTATTCACAATGAGGACTATTAAAACTTTTAGGTGAATAATAACAAATTGCTCACTATAGTTGCTTTCACAACTTTTAGTTTTGTATATTATTTTGTTCTCCAAGGTAAAATGACATAGTGAGCATATTGCATAAAAACCGAGATCATCACTCTTTCACTGTCTATCACTCTGTTTATGCTTAACCAAGCATTTATTTATTAGTTCTTAATGGTAAGGGCTACAAGGTTACTACACCTGAGAGAAATATCTGTAAGACAGGCTTTCTAATTAATCACTGAGAGGGTTCAGGAAGGTCTCGCTATTTCTGTAAACTGAAGCATTTATGTACTCTATTCCAAGTGTTGATCACAAAAATGGCAGGCAATGCTTTATTTCTCTAAGTTTTTTTTACTTCCATTAGGAATAATGAACCGTTTACATGTCTCTCTAGGTGAATACATGGATGCCATTGTTAAAACTAGGGACATTGTTCACCTGAGGACAGACATGGGGACAGTTCTAAGAAGACAGAACAGTGGTACCAGTATTTTATCAATGATAGTAAAATGTCGCTCATGAAGACCACCATCTCCAAACAAAAGGCTCTGAGACAGAACAAGCAAGAGCAACAGATCCAGCTAGTCAGGAGTTAACCATAACCAGGACCACTTGTGGCTAGTCAGGTTCACCTGAAGCATTGTTCCACATTGGTTAATTTTACTGAGTTCACAAACAAAAACTGCAATGAAATTTGCAGCAGTGCTTCAGGGGAAATCATAACTTAGTTGACAGTTACGGTTGGCCAGGGCACTGGGTGCAATAGGGGTAGATAAAATGGCACCAACTCTTACCATATTTACAAGTTTATTTGGGAACCCACACTCCTTTCCCCAGGCCTTGGCATTTGCTTTGTTGTTTCCTGGTGCAGAAGCCTCTGCAGCTAGAAGCAAAAAAAAAAAATAAAAAAAAAAAAAAAAAGCATTGCAGATCTTAATAGCTTTTTTCTCCTGTTTTAGCCAAATCCCTGACATTGGCAGAGGTCACCACCTAAACCAAACTGCTGGCATAATTTCTCTCTTAAACACAGTAATGCTCATTTCTTAAGCCCAGCACATGTAATCAATATACAGAGTGTCCTCCCTCTGCCTGTGTTCATGTATCTTAAATGTAGCATAGCAGGCCATGACAGCTAATCCTCCACACATTAGTCTTGTGATGTTTCTCTTTTTCCATCCCTCCATCTCTCCCCATTTCTATAATCCTTACAGCCATATTTAGTTGTAAGAGATGTAACAAACAGTAGCTTTTCAATATTCAGCAGCTATGTAGATGCTAGCCCACTCCTGGCGATGCTAAGAATGAGGCTACGGGCACTGAGGCCATACTGCATTCTATTAGAGACAGGCACCTTCCCTGATGGCTGCTGCTCCCTGTCTTTTGTACAGCCAAAGACTCTGTGAGTCACCTCAGAGCAAGCGTCTGTTCTCTCCACTTCAAGCAAAACAACTCCACTTTTTATGGTTTATCCGGCATGCTTCCACAAAATACTTTTTATGCAGATGCTGCCACAGTTTAATGAAGAGAACTATCTCTAACCAAATTCAAAGAAATCAATTACTTAAGGTCTTGATAAATATGTTTAAATTCTACATTTCTGGGGAAATAGCAGCTCTGAGGAAGTGATCAAGTATGCTTTGTAAGTAGGAAATATAGCAGAGGAGAATAAACCAAGGAGTTTCTATAAAAGGGAACAGAAAGACGAAGAATAGGAATAGGGGATAATAGCTGTACTGATATGGGGATTTGTTTTCCTTGTGAGCTGGTTTAGTTTGGTAAACAGCAGAATGAGAGGTATAACTTCATCCCGTTCACAGGCCAGTGGTCATGAGTTTGACTGCTGATTCTGTTTTATTTGGACTGTTGCACACTGGAAGAGTAGATTCCAGCAGCCTAAAAGCAGCCCTCCTACAAAGATGCAGGTGCATAGGAGTCGTAGGGGGCTCTGAGGCACAGGAGTGGTAGAGGGGCTCTGAGGAGCTGTGGGCAGACTTCCAACAGCATTTAACACTGTTATCATTTATCCATCAGTAAAACCAGTAGATAGTAATGCAGCCACATTCCATTGAAGAAGAAAAGGCTTGAAGAGAGCTATGAATTGATGACTATGACTGGTAACTAAGTTTCTCTGAGGTTCTATAAATAATACTTTGACTTTCAAATTAATTTTATATAACTGTATCACGTGACTATAGCATATATGTGCTTTTATTGTTGATACTCAAATATTTCAAATTGGATGAAATTAATTTTTAAAATTTTAGTAATAGCTTTTGCATTCTACATTGATAGTATGAAATCATCAGTTCAAAACTATATTAGAATTTATTGAATTTTTAATAGAAATAATTGATGCCACATTTATGTATTTATTTATGCCTTGTGTGGAATAGGATTTAAGGTAATAGTTACATATATGCTTCAGATTAAAACTCAGACTCTGTCATAAGAAAAAGAAATCAAACTCAGAAATTGAGAAAATTAGTTGAAAAAATTGGATTCAGTCAACAAAGAGTGGAAAAATCATTGATTTGTACTCAGAGAGAATGGATATGAATTTTACCTCCGTTGTTTTGCCCCATGACTTTGAGTAAGTCATTTCATCTCTCTGAATTTCAGTATTTTAATCTCTAATCTGGAGAATATAATGAGACCCAATTGAGTTATCCTGAGGATTTGAAGGAATGATGTAGGGGCAGTACCTCAGTGCCTGAGCTATAATATATACCCACTTAAGATTAGCTTAGGACAAAGATGAATACATGGCAAAAAAAAATACGAGACAGAATTGATTGAATGTTATATTTTGTGATGTAGACATTAAATATGAAAGAGTCGACAGTCACTGAGAGCTGAAGTAATCAGAAAATTTTGTGAAAATTTAATAAGAGTCTAGAAATATGGGGAGGGTTAAGAGAATGTCTTAGTCCTTTTGGGCTGCTGTAACACAATAGCACAAACTGTGTGGCTAATAAACAACAATCATTTGTTTCTCACAGTTCTAGAGGCTGAGAAGTCTAAGACCATGGCACCAAAAGATTTGGAATCTGGTGAAAACTCATTTCCCGGTTCACCGACAGCTATCTTTTGGCTGCGCCCTTACATCATGGAAGGGACAAGGGAGTTCTCTGGGGTCTCTTTTATAAGTCATTAATCCGGTTTATGAGGGCTCTGCTTTATGACCTAATCAGCTCCCATATTTCTTACCTCCAAATATCATCATGTGGGGGGATTAGGTTTCAACATATGAATTTTGTGGGGACACAAACATTCGTGTAGCAGGGAGAGAGAATATGAAACTTTGCTAGGTAAAACAAGAGTAGAAACAGAGACATAAGTGAGTGATGGCAAGGCAGGCAGTGAAGCCAATCAGCTCCAGGTTATCCTGCTGTGGTCTGGCAGTGGCAGGAGAGGATGACGGGGGGCTGGTTTGAAGACAGACAATTCACTTCGATTTGAGGTAACAGGATGCTCAACTGAGAATATGCCCCACATAGCTGGAGATGGGGGTCAGGCATTCTTAAGAGGCTACAGATTTGGAGGTCATTGGCCTCATTGTTGTAGTTAAACCCAGTGAGCTTTTAATGAGAGAAAAGTGTACCAACCTTTAAAGACTGAAATTGTGGGGGATTTTATCCACTAATAGGGTGGAAAGCAGAAGTACAATCAGAAATCAGAAATAAACACACCAAGAGGGGCAGTCAGAGTATTAGGAGAAAAGCTAAGTTCGTGGTGTGGAGTTTAATAAAAGAATGGACTTCAGCAAAAGAGGGTGCTGGGAAGCCTGGGGAGAACAGGGAGAGTACACTGGCTATGAGCAGCTGCTTCTTCTCTTGGAAGAATGAAAGCAGCATATCCATAGTGAGCCCTGTAAGGAGAACCTTTGTCTGGGGAGGAACACTGATCAGCTGTTCTGCCTCTAATGGTTTTGCCTTTCCTTTGTGATCCCTTGTGCAGATGATTAAGTTTCTGCTTCTCCTTATCTCCTGCCTCCACATTGCCACCCCTAGACCCAAATAACACTAATTTTTTTCAATTACAGTTGACATACAATATTATATTAGTTTCAAGTGTACAACATAGTAATTAGACATTTATATAACTTACTAAATGATCATCCCAATAAGTCTGGTACCTATCTGACACTATAGTAATTATAATTTTATTGACTCTATTCCCTATGCTGTACTTTATATCTCTGTGGCTATTATTATAACTGGCAATTTGTACTTCTTAAACCCATCCCCACACCCCCAACTCCCATCTGGCAACTATCAGTTTGTTCTCTGTTTCTGAGATTGTTGTTGTTGTTGTTGTTGTTGTTGTTTAGTTTGTTTCTTAGATTCTACATATAAGTGAAATCATAGTATTTGTCTTTGTCTGACTTATTTCACTTAGTATAGTACTCTTTAGGTACATCTCTTTTGTTGCAGATGGCAAGATTTCATTCTTTTCTACAGCTGTGTAATATTCCACTGTATGTATGTATGTGTGTGTATATACATGTTTTTATATATGTGTGTGTGTATATATGTGTGTATGTGTGTGCATAATGATATATTACGTATGTTTAAAGTACAAACTTGTCAGTGACAAATAGTTTTATCATTTTTAATATGATCTAGTTGTTGATCGACATACATTTGGTGGCTTCCATATCTTAGCCATTGTATATAATGCTGTGATGAACATAGGGGTGCATATATCTTTTAGAATTAGTGTTTTCATTTTCTTCAGATAAATATCCAGAAGTGGAATTGTTGGGTCATATGCTAATTCCATTTTTAATTTTCTTAGGAACCTCCATGCCATTTTCCATAGTGGCTTCACCAATATACAATCCCACCTTTAGTGCACAAGGGATCCCTTTTCTGTATATCCTCGCCAACACTTTTTTGTTGATTTATTGGCAATAACCATTCTGACAGGTGTGAGGTGATTTCTCATTGTGATTTTAACCCATTTCCCATTTAGAAAAAAAAGGTGCAGCTTGCTGCCAGCTTTAATTTAATTTTGCATAAACATGATTTTTGAGGCTGAAGCAAATCTGACTGGTTTTCAATGTGAAAATATAAAACTGTTCTTGGAGTTATTTCTAAACAGAACTTGTCTCTAATCCTAATGTAACAGAAATATATACATAAATCAGATTCATCAAGTGAATCTTTGGCTAACAACTGTTTGAGAACGATGTTAAATTAACATCACGCGTGGGAATGCTACATTTTCCAGGATTTGACATTTTCGGCTATTGAGAATTACTATATTTTGTAAATGGAAATACCACTACTAAAAACAGAATGCTATAAATAGAATGACGTCATTTGTTTCCAAAGACAATCAATATACTAGAGTGATACGAAAATAATAATAGAAGCAAAATATTTTGTGGCAAACTTTGGCGGTAAGGTTAGGATTGTAATTTGCAAGTTATCTCAGGGTAAATGCTGCAGTCACAAGCGCTGCCAGCGAGTATTCTCGGGGCAAATCAGAAATGCATTAATTTTCATTTCCCTGATGATTAGTGATGTTAAACATCTTTCTATTTATCTATTGACCATCTGTATGTCCTTTTTGGAGAAATGTCTATTCAGATCCTCTGCCCATTTTTTAATCGTATTTTTTATGTTAATTTGTATTCTATATACATTTTGGATATTAACTCCTTATTGAATATATCATTGGTGAATATCTTCTCCCATTCAGTAGTTTGCCTTTTCATTTCATCGATGGTTTCCTTTGCTGTGCAAAACTTTTTAGTTTGATGTAGTCCCATTTTGTGTTGTTTCCCTTGCCTGAGGAGACATATCCAAAAAATAAAAAGCCCAAAACATTGCTGAGAGTAATGTCAAAAGTTTACTGCTTACATTTTCTTCTAGGAGCTTTATGGTTTCAGGTTTTATATTTAAATCTTTAATCTATTTTGAGTTTATTCTTGTCTATGGTGTAATAAAGTGGTCTAGTTTCATTTTTTTTTTTGCATGTATCTGTCTAGTTTTCCCAACACCATTTATTAAATAGTCTGTCTGCAACTCATTGTATATTCTTCCTTCTTTTGTTATAGATTAATTGACCATATAGGCATGGTTTATTTCTGGGTTCTCTGTTTTGTTCTAATGATCAATATGTCTGTTTTTATGCCAGTACCATGCTGTTGTGATTACTATAGCTTTGTAGTATAGTTTGATTAGCAGGTAGTATGATACCTCCAATTTTGTTCTTCTTTCTCAAGATTGCTTTGAATATTTAGGGTTTTTTGTGGTTCCATATAAATTTTAGTATTATTTATTCTAGTACTGTGAAAAATGCCATTGGTATTTTGATAGGCATTTCATTGAATCTGTAGATTGCTTTGGGTCGTATGGACATTTAAAGGATATTAATTCTTCCTATCCATGAGCACGGTATATGCTTCTATTTAATCTTCTTCAGTTTCTTTTTCCAATTTATAGTTTTCTCAGTACAGGTTTTTTACCTCCTTGGTTAAATTTATTTCTAGGTGTTTTATTATTTTTGATGTGATAGTAAATGGGATTGTTTTCTTAAATTCTGATAGTTTATTATTGGTATATGAAAATATGACTGAATTCTGAATGTTTTGTCCTGCTGCTTCACTGAATTCATTTATTAGTCATAAGGTTTTGTTTGTTTGTTTTTTTATAGAATCTGTTGGATTCTATATATAGTATGTCATCTGCAAATAGTTTTACCTCTCTCTAATCTGGATGCATTTCTTTCTTTTCTATTTTTTTTTTTTTTCCTGATTGCTGTGGCTAGGACAAACAATATTATGTTGACTAGAAGTGGTGATAGTGGGCATTTTTTTCTTGTTCCTGATCTTAAGGAAAATGTTTTCATGTTTTCCCCATTGAGTATGTTAGTAGTGGGTTTGTACTTATGGCATTTATTATGTTGAGGTATGTTCCATCTCAACTTTGCTAAGAGTTTTTATCATAAATGAGTACTGGATCTTGTCAAATGCTTTTTCTACATCTGTTGATATGATCATATGATTTTTCTTTTTCATTTTTTTATGTGGTGTATCACATTAACTGATTTGCAGATATTGAACCAACCCTGCATCCCAGGAATAAATCTCACTTAATCACAGTGTATGATCTTTTTAATGTATTGATGAATTCAGATTGCTAATATTTTGTTGAGGATTTTTACATCTAAGTTCATCGGGGATATTGGCCTAAATTTTTCTTTTCTTGTAAGGTTTGATCTGATTTTGGAATCAGGGTAATGCTGGACTTGTAAAATGAGTTTGGGAGCCTTCGCTCCTCTTCAATTTTTTGGTATAGTTTGAGAAGGATAGGTGTTAATGCTTCTTTGAATGTTTGGGAAAATTCACCTGCGAAGCATCTGGTGAAGATTTGTTGGGAGTGTTTTGATTACTAATTCAGTTTCATTAGTAGTTCCTACTCTGTTCAGATTTTCTGTTTCTTCCTGATTCAGCCTTGGAAGATTGTACATTTCTAGGAATTTGTCCATTTCTTTCAGGTTGTTCAATTTGTTGGCATGTTGTTGTTCATAGAATTTTCTTATCATCCTTTGTATTTCTGTGGTATCAGTTATCACTTCTCTTTCATTTCTGATTTTATTTATTTGTGCCCTCTTTTTCTGTTGTTGATGAATCAGGCTGAGGATTTATCTACTTTTTTTTTTTATCTTTTCAAAGAACCAGTTCTTGGTTTCATTGATCTTTTCTATTTTCTGTTTTAGATTCTATTTCATTTATTTATGCTCTGATCTTAATTTTTTCTTTCCTTCTACTAACTATGGACTTTGTTCTTTTTCTAGTTCCTTTAGGTATATGGTTAAATTATTCATTTGAGAATTTCCTTGTTTCTTGAGACAGGCCTGTATTGCTATAAATTCCTCTTTTAGAACTGCTTTCGCTTTGTCTCATAGATTTTGAGTCATTGTTTTTGTTTTCATTTGTCCCAAAGTATCTTTTTATCTCTTCCTGAGCTTGTTAACCTACTCACTGTTGCATGTTATTTAGCCTCCACGTGTTTGTTTGTTTTCAGTTTTTTTCTTGTAATATATTTCTGGTTTCATACCATTGTGATCAGAGAAGATGCTTGATATGATTTCAATATTCTTAAAAGTTCTGAACTTGATTTGTGGCCTAACATGTGGTCTATCCTGGAAAAATGGTCTCTGTGAACTTGAAAAGAATGTCTATTTTGGTGCTTTTGGGTGAAATGTTCTAATAATTATCAACTAAGTTCATCTGGTTCTATGTGTCACATAAAGTCATTGTTTCCTTGATTTTCTGCCTGGATGATCTATCTATTGATGTCAGTGGGATGTTGAGGTCTCCTACTGTAATTGTATTATTATCAATCTCTCCCTTTATGTCCATCAATATTTGCTTTATGTATGTTAGGTGCCTATGTGTTGTCAAGAGTTATATCCTCATGTTGAACTGATCACTTTACATTCTGAAAAATCCTTATTTGTCTCTTGTTACAGCTTTTATTTTAAAATGTATTTTGTCTGATATAAGTATTACTACCCAACTTTTCTTTTCGTTTCCATTTGCATGAAATATCTTTTTTCTATCCCTTTACTTTCCATCTGTGTGTGTCTTTCAATCTGAAGTGAATCTATTGGAGGCAGTATATGTACGGGGTTTTTTATACAGTCACCCTATGTCTTTTGATTGCAGCATTTAGTCCATTTACATTTAAAGTAATTATTGATAGGTATGTAGTTATTGCCATTTTATTGTTTTCTGATTATTTTTATAGTTCTCTGTTCCTTTCTTATTCCTTTACTCTCTTGCATGTTGATAACTTTCTATATTTATGTTTGGAAACTTTCTATTCATTTCTTGTATAGATTTTTAGTTTGTTGTTACCATGTATTTCTCATATACCAAGCTATGTTTATAGTGGTCTATTTTAAATTGATGGTCGCTTAAGTTCGAACACATTCTAAAATAACTACAATCTTTACTCACTCTTTTCTTGTTTGTTTTGTCATTATTTTTTATTACTTTTGTGTGTATCACTTAATTTATTATTGTAATGAGACATGATCTTCCTACTTTTCTCTTTTAACCTTTGTACTGGCTTTACAGTTGGTTGATCCACTGTTTTTACAAGTGTCTTTGTCAGCAAGAATTTTTTTCTTTCCTATATTTTCTTTATATTTTTGTTCTTTTCTTTTCTACTTATGTTTAACATTTCTTGTAATATTGGTTTAGTGGAAATAAACTCCTTTAGCTTTTTCTTGTCTGGGAAACTATCTCTCCTTCAATTCTAAATGATAGCCTTGCTGCATAGAGTAATCTTGGTGTTAGGTCTTTCCCTTTCATCACTTTGACTATTTTGTGCCATTCCATTCTGGCCTGCAAAGTTTGTGCTGAGAAGTCAATTGATAATCTTATGGGAACTCCCTCATACATAACTAACTATTTTTCTCAAGATTCTCTGTCTTTACACTTTGGCATTTTAATAACGATGTGTCTTAGTGTAGGCCTCTTTGGCTTCGTCATTTCCTGGACTCGGATGTCTAGTTCCTTCACCAGGTTAAGGAAGTTTACAGTCATTATTTCTTCAAATAAGTTTTCAATCCCTTGATCTCACTCTTCTTCTGGTATCCCTACGATACAAATATTGGTATGCTTAATGTTCTCCCAGAGGTCCCTTAAACTACCCCCATTTTTTGATTCTTTTTCTTTTTGTTCTTTCCACTACCTTGTCTTCCAGATAGCTGATTCAATCCTTTGCTTCATTAATCTGCTGTTAATTCCCTGTAGTATATCCTTCATTTCTCAATCATTCCTTATGTTTTCTATCACATTTTTTATGATTTCTCTTTGTCGAAGTGCTTCCTGAGTTCATCTACTCTTCCCCTATGTTCATTGAGCAGCCTTATAACCAGTGTTTTAAAATCTGTATCTGGTAGATTACATGTTTAGTTCTTTTTCTGGAGTTTGTCCTGTTCTTCCATTTGGGTCATTTTTTGTGTGTGTCTTCTCATTTTTGCAGATTCCTTGTGTGTATTTTTATGTATTAGGTATATCTGCTATATCTTTAGGTCTTGACATAAAGATGTCCTTATGTAGAAGGTGTACTGTGGGGTCCAGTGGTACAGTCTCCCTGGTCACTTGAGCCTGGTGCTCCAGTGGTGTAGATTGTGTGTGTCTTCCTGGTATTGGTGGGTTTGACCATCAGGTTGACTGGCTATGAGGACTGGTCATGACCATAGTGGAAAGCTGTTGTGTGGGGCTGACTCCACAAAATGGGAGTCACTTTAGCTTACTTTGGATGTGTTGTTTGTGGAGTCGGTTGGGTGTTGATCTGGTGTGGTCTTAAGCCAGCCCACTGTGTCAAGAAGCACTTTGGAGTGGCTCTATTACAGATCAAGGTTAACTAGTACTTGTGTCAGGCTTGGGGCCACTTGGTAGGTGCTACAAAGTGATCTGTAATTGGCAGCTGCTTGTTCTGTACTTGGAGGTGCTTGGGAGAGGAAACGCTGTTAACCAAGGCTGACTGCTACTCGTGCCAGGTTTGAGACTTTCTGGCGGGCAGCACAATAAGAGCTGAGGCCAAACCCCACCTGTCCCACGATTATGGCCTCTTAGTTGAAGCTACATATCAGGCCAAGACTGGCCAGCAATTATGTGGGGGTTACAATACAAGTTGAGACTAGTCAACACTTGTGCTGGGCTTAGGGCCATTTAGCAAGAGCTAGAAATCATACCGAGGCTGGTAGCTATTTGTTTGGGTTTTGTGGACCTTTGAGAGATTTTTTATAAAGTCTGCAGGCTGTTTGTGTGGGTGAGCCACTGGAAGAGGCTCTGGCCAAGTAAGCAAACTGGGTGGGATGAAGTCTCAGAGAATCACCAGAGTGGAGCCAGTGGTATTAGCCAGGTTAATGGAGAGCAGATTTGGCTCCCACTTGTGCTAGCTGGCTGGGTAGAAGAAGGGATCTACACAAGAATAATGGTGTTTGCCAGAACTTTCATCCTCAGACAGAGTTGCCCTGAGCCCTGCCCCTGCAGGCCTTGTCCTAAAAGTAGTCAATTTAGTTCCTCCACATATATCCCTGTTGCTTTTTTAGCAGCTGCCCCTGTGCTGGAGCTTAGAGCTTAGAGTGAGGGAGTCTTTGTGTGGGACCTTGAAAGCAGTCTTAGACTCCTGTAGCCCTTTGTCTTTCTTGGACGTAATCCCCATTGGTTTTCACAGTAAGATGTTATGGGGACTTGTCTTCATGCCACTGGAGCTCTGGGCTGGGGAACCTGGTATAAGGCTGGAACCCCAACCTCCTCAGGGGACCTCTGTAGCTGAGATATCTCTTCCAATTCCTAATTGCCACACTGTGGGTATGGAATCTGTTGTTCTGTGTCTCTGCCCCTCCTACTAGTCTTGATATGGCCTCTGCATATTTTTAGTTGTAGGACGTCTGTTCAGCTAGTCTTCAGGTGGTTCTCAATGATGACTTTTCCATAATTAAGTTGTTGTTTTGATGTGGTTGTGGGAAGAGGTGAACACAGAGTTAACCTATTCCTCCCATCCTCACCAAACATTCTGTATGTGCTATATTTTTATACAACTGGCAGTGCAGTGGGTTTGTTTACAGCAGCATCACCACAAACATATGAGCATGCTTTGCACTAAGACATTATGATGGTCACAATGTCACTAGCAATAGGGATTTTTCAGCTCCTTTATAATCTTATGACTACATATGTAGAGCTTTTAGATGAGTGCCTGGTATAAGTATTTTAAATCTGACATAAGTATTTGCTATTAAATAAGTACAGAATACAAAGGATTGAAAGAGTAGTATGCATAATAGTAGAGTGCAAATACTAGAGCCAGACTGCAAGGCTCAAATCCCAGCTCTGCCATTTCCTAGATGTGACTTTGGACAAATTACCTAACCTCGCTGGACCTTAGTTCTTCAGCTATAAAATGTGGATATAATACTAACTACTCCATAATTGGGAGAGTGAAAGAGTCAACACATACCAAGTTCTTAATAAGTACTCAATAATTTATAGTCATTATTATTAGGTCTGTGGCTTACCAATACAGCATTCTGATCACTAAGATTACAGGTACCATCCCATTTTATACCTGATACAGGCAAAGAGGTTTATCCCCTGGATCCTGGAAGCTCCTTTCATGTCCTTACCTCTGCACAGTCAGGAGCAGGATGAATGGACCACCCCTTCTCTCAACTACCTAAGCCTGATCGTATTTCCTCTCTGAGACCTGTCCTTTTCTGTGGTGACTGTGTGTGTTAACCTCACTCTTCAGATGAACCCCTCAAATCAACTGGGAAGATGGAGCTTTAGAATATAAACCAATTTTAATATAACCACCTGAACTTAGCACTCATATAATATAATTTAAGTACAATAAAAATGAAGATAACATAGTAATGAGGAGAGGCAGAAGGGAATTTTATTATAGGAATTTAAGATCCCTTCTCTAAAAGCATACACATGCAGGTAAGCCAATTCCGCATCTAAAAACTCTGGAAACAGGTTTTATGGCAAAGAGTTGGGGTTTTTCAAGTCAGGGACAGTGTTCCTGTGGGGAAAAAAATTTTGCTATAGTTGGATCCTGATCTCAGCTCCATCTGCCCAGAACCACCATTTCTTGTACTGACATCTGTGGGATAGATGGCAGGTAGCCCCGGCCTAATTTAACCTGTCACTGGACAAACATTCTGCCACCAGTATGCACAAGGGTAGTTCAGAAAAAGTTCTTGTCAACTGGATAAAGAACTGCCTATATATCCCAATCATTTGGATGCTTCAGCTTCCAGATGTTGTGCAATCAGCAAGTGTCCATACAAAGATGCTTCAAATAGTTATTTCCTCACAATAACAATCTATAAAACATAAATAGTAAATTTTTTTTACCATCAAAGAAAATTAGATTATCAGCAATAGAGGATATAAATCATATGTGATATGTCTGAACTTTTTATGTATCATAATAACTAATCATTTGGCTATCAGGGCACTGGGGAAATTACAATAAATTATATGTTGTGGAGAATGCACCACATGAATGAAGCCAAGAATATTATAGAAGTGACCTTCACCTAGTGTGATGTCATAGAAAAAAATGATGCTGCCCTAATAACTTCATAGGGTTAATTAGTTTCGGAGAACACACAAGGGGCAGCGATGTCATAGAGCTTTTTTATTTTCTTTCCTGTGGGAAGTTGGGCTAATAAAAATGAAAAACATTTCAAATAGCTAACTAATAAAGAAGAGTTACATAGAGTTAAAAGGAAATGCCTTAGTGCTGTCCCCTCTAGAAGGCCTAGTTCTCTTTCTTTGTAGAGCTGCAAATCTGTGCATCTTTCCCCATCAACTTAGGAACCTTTGAAATGACCACTGTTTACAAAACCTGCTCTGAGGATGAATTTTTTAAATCTGTTGATGAACACGATCCATTTAATCATATAGAGACCTCTTCAGACAATGAGACATTTACCTCTAAAATATGCATTTTTTTGGTCTGGCCACTTGGATCCCCAGTGTGGGAGGAGATAAAGTTTCCAGTCATGCTGATTTCAGATGAATAGGTTTGCTGGTGTCAAAGATGAGCTGTGGCCCTCCACTGGCATCTGGGGTACAGAAGGCTAATTCTTTTGAATAGAGCCATTGATGATTACATTTAGGGGCAATTTAATCAAAGAGTAATTAGGCTTTAATTCTTACAAAAACTTACAATAATTGGACCTTTTATACAACTTTTTTTGTTTGATTTAAAGTACCATGTAGGTTAGTTATAGAAACTTAATTTAAATATGGATTTAATTAGAATCGTTTTATGATTTTAATGAGTCTTAAAAGTCTTTTGATGAGCAGCCTGTATAATTATGGTATTTAAAATGATTGGGTAAATGCATACTTTTATAATTTACCTTTCAGGAAATTGTATTTTTAAGAAGGCTATTTTTTGCATGATGAATTGTTTCACTTTATATTCAATTTTTGTGGTGATTCGTTCTTAGTCCTGCCCCTAATCACCCAAATGTTTTCTCTCTAGAATGAAATTCAACTTTCATGGAATCAAAAGCATCAGGTAGTAGCCCAACGCTACAGTTAAATTTAATCACAAGGACATTTTTGTTTGTACTTTAAAGGAGACTGAATTACTGCTAAAATTTTCAGCTGGAGATTCAATTTTCCTACATAATCAGGTACAAACAAGTTACCTGAAGACAGCTCTTTTTCTATATAAAAAAAAAAAATGTGGTGTTAAACAAATCACTTGAAATCTTTAAAAAATGAAATGCAGTATTGAATCATCAACTTTCTAAATGTATTGTTAAGACAACCAGAAATGAGTACTTTCAATAAACATGAAAAAATTCAAATTAGAAAAGAAAGGAAAACATTACTTTCTTCCCTCTGAGTAGGTCTCATTCCTATCTATACTAAATAAGAAAACTAGCATTTGATATTTTTTATGCTGACTAGGAAAAAAAAATGGTGTATTAAGTAATATTAGGATACATTACCTAGAGCTAACATCATACTCAAAGCTCAGGAACAAGGCAAAGATGTTTTTTATTTAACATTTCCTGAAGGTTCTAGCCAGTGCAATAAGACAAGCAAAATAAAAGGCATGCAAACGAGGAAAGGAGAGGTAAAGCTATTCTTATTTGCATGATTATAAAATAGAAAACCTTCAGGAATCCACAAAATAGCTATTAAATTAATTATGAATGAATTTAGGAAAATTGCAGGATACAAAATCAAAATAAAAACTAGCATTTCTATATATTAGCAACAATTGACAATGAAAAATTTTTAAAGCTTTGTTTAAGAAAGGATAAAAAATACTCAGGAATAAATTTAACAGATTTGCAAAACCTGTACACTTAAACCATAAAACACTGCAAAAAAAAAGTAAGGAAAGCAAAGAACTAAATAAATGACAAGAGATACTATGTTCATGGACTGAGGATTCAGTATTTTTATGATGATATTTTTACCCAAACTGATCTATAAATTCCATGCAATCGCAATCAAATTTCAAACATGATTCTTTGAAGAAACTGACAACATGATTTAAATTTATACCCAAAATTAAAGGGCCCAGAATAGCCAGAACAATTTTGAAAATGGAGGAGAAAGCTGAAGGAGTTATATTACCTAATTTGGAAACTTACTATAAAGCTACAAATCAAGACCGTGTAAAACTGGCATAAGAATAGGCATGTATGGAAATAAATCATAATCATCTAGCAATTAACCCACAGTTTCATGGTCAATTTATTTTTGAGAAAGATACGAAGGTAATTCAATGAAGAAAATAGTCTTCAACAAACAGTACTAGAACAATTAAGTATCTGTATCGGGAAAAATATTAGCCTTGATCCATACTACCCCAAAGATTAATGCAAAATGAATCTTAGGCTTAAATATAAGAATTTATACTACTAAACTTATGAAGAAAATACAGGAGAAAAAATCTTTGTGACACTAGGTTAGGCAAAACTTTCTATAGCTGGACATAATAATTACAAAGTATAAAAGAAGAAATAAAGTTAAAATGGACTCTCATTCAAGGTTAAAAACTTTTGTCCTTCCAAAAGACATAGTTAAGAAAATAAAAAGTCACGCAAAGTCTGGAAGGAAATTTTCACAAAACATTTCTGACAAAAAGCTTGACTCCAGGATATATAAAGAACTCTTACAATTCAATAAGAAAAAGACAAACAATTCTGCTTTTTAAAATGGAGGAAAGATTTAAACAGCATTTTGCAAAAGACGATATACACATGACCAATAAATATAGGTAAAGATATTCAACATCAGTAGTTATCAGGAAAATGTACATTACAACCATAGTGAGATACTAAAACATACCTCCTAGAATAGCTAAAATTAATAGGACTGACAATAATAGGTGGAGATATAAAGTAACTGGAACTTTCATTGCTGGTAGGAATGAAAAATGGTATAGCCACTTTGGAAAAAAGTCCGACAGTACTTCATAAAGTTAAACATATATTCATCACATAACCCAGATATTTCACTTTTAGGTATTTTAACCAAATGAAGTAAAAACACATGTCCCCACAAAGATGTGGTTGCAAGTGTTCATAATAGCATTATTCAAAACAGCCAAAAAGAGAAGCAACCCAAATATCCATCAACTGTTGAGTGGATAAACAAACTGTGGTATATCCCTACTATGAAACACTACTCAGCAATAAAAAGGAACAAAATCTTAATAATTTAAAAACATAAAATGAATCTCAAAAACATGTTAAGTAAAAGAATTAAAAACAAAAGACTCAGTAGTATATGATTCCAATAATATAAAATTGTAGAAGAAGAAACACATGACATCAAGTAGATGTTTAAAACCAGATTTGGAAAATGTTATTGAGAACAATAAGTCATGAGAAAACTTGAGGGTGAGGAAACTCTTTTTGTATCTTGACTGTGGAGGTTAAATCATTTTAATTCAGTTCTTTAAAATCAGCAAAATTTGTTAAAACCGTTCACTTAATATTCATGAATTTTACTGTATATAAATAATACTTCTATAAAAGGCATTTCTAAAAGGAAAAACTTTACACCTGGAGTATTCCAAGAATTCAAATGGTATAATTCATAGGTCTCAATCTGTACTATATCTTTTCATCTTTTAAGATTAGTACTATTTTTTTTTTAACTACAGGATTACTAATAATATTTAGTCAAAAAGTCTGGGCATATAAACCTATAAGTTTTTTAAAACTACTTAGATCTTTTCTTTTTATAGAATAAGCCAAAGATGGCCCAAAACTGGCTAAAAGTTTTCAAAGTCATCCAGTCTCCTTGATGATGCAAACACTGTTCTTTTAAGAAAGTACTCAATATATCCTGGGTTTTAGTGCCAAAAGATATAATTATACAGGAATTATTCTGTGATATTTTTGTGTTTTTCTTTGTTTTTAGACTAATAATTCCATCTAAGAACCCTGATAATGTAGATGATGGTGATTCGTAGGAAACATGCAACTAAATGAGATTATAAATCATGCTGCATTGGAAGGGCAATGTGATGTGCTTTTATAATTATTAGGACAATTACAAAGTATATTATTGTCTGACTTTCTATGTACATTTTTTAAATGCTTTTACTCAAACTCAACCACTTTGGTGGCCATTTTAATCAACCTGATATGAAACTACTAATATTACTTACAGAAAAATGTTGTAGAGAAAAAACACCTAGAGAATGCAAGTTACTGTATTAACCAAAATGGTGCCTTTCCAATATGGTTATGCAAATGCCCAATTTACTGCTTCTTTTTGGCTTCCATTCACTCTCATGAAGTGTCTCTTAACTTGAACACATATTTTCTGAATTAATACTAAATTTCTTCAGAGAAGACTGAGCATTTCTAGGACTTTGGAACTAAGCAGAATCAATCTATTGAAGATTATCTTTTCAAATGAATGATGAAATCTAAGAGATGTTATCTAAATAACTATTGAATTATCTGCTTATTTTATATTTTGCTTCCTATTTATTATATTTAAGTTTTTGAGTAATTATTTTCTTTAAAAAGAAAAAAAATTCTCCTAGCTATTCTATGCTGAAGAAGTTAACTAGCACATACTGGATTAGGTATTTACATCTTAAATATCCGAATATATAAATAAGGTTAATTATGAAAAGATGTTTTCAAATCTTTAAAGGGCTCTTACCTACCATGAGAGATAGTCTTTATTTTGAAATTTTAAATATACATTTTAATGAATTTGGTAATTTTATACAATTAAATTGAATGTACCTCCACAATTAAGATACAGAAGAGTTACCTCATCTAAAAACTTTTCTCTTGCCTCTTTGCTCTCAATAACATTGACCAACTCTGGCTCTATGCAAAATCACTTGCCAGGTCTCGTTTTGAGCAGTTTCAGAGTGTTATATTTAATAAGGGATATGAATTAAGGAGAGATCAGTATTTTATAAGGGAGAACTTTCTGACAATTAATGTGAACTTTCATTAATTAGAAAGGTCTGAATTCTTGCAAATTAAAAGCAATGACTCAAAGTCTCTTCCCATTCCAGGGTTTATACCTCTTTCTCTTGCACGTTTTGGAATGGCATGTTCTAAGTAATTGCATTTTCTGAATAACGTGTAAACCCTGGGTAACTCTTCAGACTTTTGTTTGAACACTTAGTGAAAAGTCTTTATAAAATATGTTATGACAGTGTTCTGCCTTATTTTCCTAGTGTACATTGTGATTGATTTGTTTCCTTTGATGACTGAGAATATTGTGGTGACTTGGGAGTCACCATCATTTCTGAACATTAATATTACTGACAAAATTATCAGTGTAAAATATGAAGGAGTTTAGGTCCTGTAATTTGCTTTTTAAAAAACAACTCCTTGTTCTCAATTTTCTTTGTTTTTCATCTTTTTCTCCTTCCTCCCAGTGGATTTCTCTTTCTACTGTCTGTCCCTAATTCCAGCAACAGGTTTGCCAGTCTGAATCTGACCTGGCTTAAAAAAAAAGTGCCAGTTTTCTTTGCTGCATGTCTTCATGCCCTCTAACTAGGTTTTTCAAATTTACCTTTCCTTCTTTCTATTCAACAACTCTCCACCCTATCCCGCCCCCCAGTCTTACCCTTATTACATGTCTGCATGGATTATTTCAACAGCCTCCTTGTTTCCAGTCTCTCCTGATTCTGATCCACTTTTCTATTTTACTGGTACTAAACTTATACCAATTCTGGATTTCATTCCTCAGCTAAAGAACTTGCAATGATTTCCTATTGTGTGACCCATCAAATCCAAACTACTCCCACTAGACTTTTAAATACCTCCACAAATGGCTCTACTGCATGACTTCAGAGTCATTTATTGCTTTGTATACACTGGTCCTTCTCTGCCTCTGGAACACATGTTCTTATCCCCATGTCTTTGCTTAACATGACATTATTGTTCAACCATCTTTTCTCTATCCCAACTGATGGCACCCTTAAGTACCACTTCCTTTGTAAAACCTCTTCTGGCAGCTGCTGTCCATACTGCCCTCTGCCCTTTATCAATTTCTAGGAATGGAGAACACCTTGCTCTCAATATCCTTTCATTTTTAAACGTTAGCTCTATCTCCATGCTGAATTATGTGGTCCCTAAGGGCAGAGATCAGATCTTATACTGAATCTGTTTCCCCATATTGTCACATTCAGTGCAGGGCACATAGCATATGGTATTTCTAATTTTACAATGTACTTTTCACATACAGTTTTTCACTTACTTTATGCCCCATAAATAATTAAACACTTAAAGATTGACTTATTTGTTGTCATGCATTCCTTGCTTATATCAACATCACTGTCATTTGTCCCGAAAATCTCCTCTTAACTCTTTTCTTCTAAATGTAAATAGTATTATCTACTTTATGAAGGTCAATAAATATTGTCATTGAGACACCAGTAAGGAAAGAAAACCATAAAACCAAAAGCATGAATCATCTATACTATACTATATAAAGCCAGTCCTGATAAAGGCTATGTAGCATTTTTTTAAAAAATTAAAAATGGACTAAACTACATGCAAATGAAATAGAGACCTACATCCCTTATCTGCAATTCTGAAATACAAAACGCTTTTAAGCTGAAAGTCTTTATAAGTTTATGGTCTCAATTTATCCCAGATATATTGTGTTTGGTTATAGGGTACTGCCCTGGACTCTGTTGGGAATGTTACTTGATAAACAGAATATGCATTATATTACCTTTCTGAAAACTAAAAAAGTCTGAATTCTGAAAATGACCTTGATGGTTTCAGGTAAAGGATTATGGACCTGTAATACATTTGTCTAGAGCTATGCAGCCCTTCATTTAATTTTATCATTTAATCCACAAAATAATGTTATACAGTAGCTACTATTATTTTCATTGTCTAGATTAGAAAACTAAGATAGAGAGATCAAGTGACTTGATGAATTAGAGGACTGAGCTCATATTTTCTAATTTAAGCCCTATGCCCTTTTCTATGCTGATACCTTAAAAATATGCTTTGGAATCTCTACTTTTTAAGAATCATAATAGAAATGGTGTTAGGAATTTAAATGGATTCTGACCTGTCTATTCTTGCCTAGAACATACACTCCATATTCTATGAATTGGCAAGCTCATAGTGCTGAATGAAGAGCTTGTTGAGTAATATTGCTGAGATAAGACCAGGAGAAGTCCTGGTACAGGAGAAGTCCTTCCAGGGACTTAGACTTTGAAAAAAAAAAAACTGAAATAAAGGAATGGCCTTGGCATCTGATCCAGTAGCTGTGGGTAGAACCTGTGGCGGGCATCTAAAGGCATATGGAATCAACAGAAGAGAAATGTTTAATGTGTGGTTTCCTTGTAAATTCAGAGAAGCACTTAAGTCTATGTATGTATTTCTAAACCCAACTTTATATGCTTTTGATATTTACTCATCAATAAATTTTCGGAATCCTCAAGGCTTTGTGTAACTAATTATAGCATATCCTCAGCCTTACATGTATATGAGATGTAATTTTAAGTACGCTATAATGACACTCAGTGTGGTAGAGTGTTAAGAGTAATAGCCTGCCAATAAATCACAACTCCCAGGATCCCACACTGACTCTGGGCTTGGCACATGACTTGCTTTGGTCAACAGATGTAAGTAAATGTGACGAGAATAAAACCCTGATAAATAGTTGTGCACTAGGGCTGCCCTCTTGGAACACTGAAACTGTCATATTGTGAAGAAGTCTGGCATACAGGACCAATCAGGTGGACAGAGAGGCCTAGCCTGCCCAGATGATCGCCAGCTTCACAGCAGCCTCATGAGTGAATCTAGGCAGGGCAAGCAGAAGAACTTCCTAGAGAACTGTGGGAAATAAAATTGTATTGTTTTAGTTCACTAAGTTTTGGGGGTGGCTTAAGATATAATAGATAAGTGATACATCCAGCTGACAGTTTTTTATTTGGAAAATCACTTAAATCTGAGTTGTGGACCCTTTAAAGACAAAGTACAGAAGGTATAAACTTAAGATAAAATGATGATTTAAATAGATACCAAAGATTTAAGTTTCCTCTCACCTGTGCATTTGAAGTCTAATACTTTCTAAACACTATGTGCATATGTATGTACATCTATATATATATGTAAGCAATTTAAAAAATTAATTTTACTCTTTAATGTAATTTACATAATAATACAAAATTTGTGAATAAATTTCTTAAATATTTGCATATATAGAGAATTGGAAGGAGGTCCAAAATGGCAGTGGCATTGGAGAACACTAACCTAGACTCCCCCCATGAGCAAAATCAAATATATATGTAGATAGTAGCAGTTATTCCTCTGAGACAACCCCGTGCTGCATGAACAGCTTCTAATGACAAACAAGAGAAAAAGACCTAATAGAAAAGTCTGGGAATCTGAGGGAGCCCTCCTGGAGCTGTGCAAATTCTCCGGGATGGAGGAGTGACCACCACTGTTCACATTCCCAACCCCCACTTTGATAGGACCAGGGAGCACTCTATCTGGGGTTTTGGCCCACCTGCAAGATCACCGCAGTGCATTCACAGCTACTCTGCCTGGAGACTTTTGTCTACAAACAAAGGGAGCCAGCAGGAACAATGGGGTGTCACCACACCCACCCTGCCAGATTGCTGCTCCTGCCCTGGCAGACTAGTGTCCCAGGTACCCTAAGCACCTGCTTTCCTCCAGTGCCTTCCGAAAATGACCTGGCACACAGAGCCTACACAGAGGGTTCGTCTACACAGGACCACTTTCAGTACAGCAGACAAGAGAGAGACTGTATAGAGAAGACTGGAGAGCTGCAGGAGCTGTAGGAATTCTCCGGGGTAGGAGAGGTTGGTGAGTGCCATTGTCATGTCCCCATCTCCTTCCACAGGGTGGATGGAGGCTCTGTCTAGGTGCTCTGATCTGCTGGCCAGATTTCTACAGTATGTTCCTGGACTCATCGCCTGAGCCCATTTCAGCCTGAGCAAGGAAAGCTGAGATCAATAGAGCATTATCACATGCACCTGGCCTCCCCACCTGGAGCCGCTCCAGCATCGCAGACTAGTGCCCAAGATGCCTTAAGGACCCGTTTGGCTACAACCGGCCTGCCAAAACCACCCTGTATAAACAGTCAACACAGAGCCCGCTTTGACATAAGGCCACTCTTCCAAGATGAAGAGACAACTATTTTGTCTAATTCATGTAAAAAAAAAGATAAGTCAAACAAAATAAAAAGACAAAAGAATATCTCTCAAATGATGGAACAACAGCAACAACAACAAAATCCTCAGGGGAAAAAAATCCTAAGGAAAAGGAAATAATTCGTCTGATAAAGAATTCAAAGAACCAGTCATAAAGATACTCACCAAACCTGAGAGTGGAAAAGAGAAACTTAAGGAAAACATCAACAAAGAGAAAGTATAAGAAAGAATAAAGCTATCATAAAGAATACAATAATGAAAAACACATTAGAAGGAATCAAGAGTAGATTAGCTAAAACAGAAGAATGGATGAGTGACCTGGAAAACATACTGGTAGAAATCAGTCAATCGGAAAGAAAAAAGAATTTTAAAAAAACGAGAATAGTTTAAGGGACCTCTGGGATAACATCAAGCACTCAAACATTTGCATTATGGGGATTCCAGAAGGAGAAGAAAGAGACAAAGGAATTTAAAGAAATAATAGCTGAAAACCCGGGAAGAGAAACAGACATCTAGGTTCAGATGGCACACAGAGTTTCAAACAAGATGAACTCGAAGAGACTCACACCAAGACATATTGTAGTTAAAATGGCAAAAGTTAAAGGAGGTTAAAGAAAGCAAGGAAAAAGGAGTTACATGCAAAAGAAATCCTATAAGGCTATCAGCTAATTTCTCATCAGCAATTTTACAGGCCAGAAGGGAGTGGCAGAACATCTTTAAGATGCTGAAAGAAACCTACAACCTAGAATAATTTATCCAGCAAAGTTATCATTCATAATTGAAGCAGAGATAGAGTTTCCTGGACTCGTCACCATTAAACTGGCCTTACAAAAAATGTTAAAGGGTCTTCTTTAGGTAGAGAAGGAAAGGCCATAACCAGAAATAAACAAATATGAGAAAGGAAAAAACCTCACAGGTAAAGCCAAATATTCAATAAATACAGAAAATCAGTCATTTAAAAAACTGCTATAAAGATTAAAAGGAAAAAGTATCAAACTCAACTCAAACTGCAATAAGGAGATACACAGCAAAAAAAGATATAAAAATGTGGCATCAATAACAAAGCAGGAGATTTTGATACCCCACTCACATCAGTGGATAGAAAATTAATAAGGAAATAATGGCCTTAAATGTCACGTTAGACCAGATTGACTTAATAGACACTTACAGAACATTTCACCAAAAAACTGCAGAATATACATTTTTTTTCAAGTGTGCATGGAACATCCTCCAGGATATATAACATATAATAGGCCACAAAAGAAAAAGCCTTAACAAATTCAAGAAGACTGAAATCATATCAAGCATCTCTTCTGACCACAATGACATGAAACTAGAAATCAGCTACAGGAAGAACACTGGAAAAAACACAAATATGTAGATATGCTACTAAACAACCAATGGATCAAAGAGGAAATCAAACAAGAAATTAAAAACTATCCTGAAACAATGAAAATGAAAACACAACTTTTCAAAATTTATGAGATGCAGGAAAACCAATTCTTAAAGGCCAGAATATATAGCTATATAGACCCATCTCAAGGAACAGAAAAATAAGAACAAACAAAACCAAAAGTAAATGGAAAGAAATAGTTAATATCAGAGCAGAAATAAATGAAATAGAAATTAAAAAAAAGAACAATAGAAAAGATCAATAAAACTGAGATGGTACTTTGAAAAAAATAAATAAACAAACCTTTAGCCAAACTCGTCAAGAAAAAGCGAACCCGAATAAAATCATAAATGAAAAAGGAGAGTTTACAACTGACATCACACAAATGCAAAGAATCATTAAAGAATACTATGAACAATTTTATGGCAACAAATTTGACAATCTAAAAGAAACGGCTAAATTTCTAGAAGTATATAACCTTCCAAGACTGAAATATAAAATCTAAACAGGCCAATTACTCTCAGTGAAATCAAATCAGTAATAATAATAATAAAAAATCTCAGAAATAAAAGACCACGACCATATGGCTTCACAGGTGAATTTTCTCGAACATTCAAAGAATTTATACTTGAAGAGAAAAGAACATTTTCAAACTCATTTTATGAAGCCAGCATTACCCTGATATTAGGATGTTGAGTAAAGAGGACCCTTGTACGCTGTTGGTGGGACTGCAAACTGGTGCAGCAGCCCCTATGGAAAACAGTATGGAAATTCCTCAAAAAAAAAAAAAACTAAACTAAAAATAGATATGCTATACAAACAAGTATTCATCCAAAGAAAACAAAAACACTAATTTGAAATTATATATATATATACCCCTATATTCATTGCAACAGTACTAGACATAACCAAGATATGGAAACAACCTAGATGTCCATCAATAGATGAATGGATAAAGAAAATGTGATACACACACTGAAATATTATTAAGTAATAAAAAATAATGAAATCTTGCCACTTGCAACAACATGAATGGACCTAGAGAGTATTATGCTAAATGAAGTAAGCCAGATGGAGGAAGATAAATACCATATGATCTCACTTATATGTAGAATCTAAAAACACAAAATAAATGAATAAGTAAAAGAAAATAGAAATAGACCCATAGATAAAGAGAACAAGCTGATGGTTGCCAAAGGGAATGGGATGGGGGGATGGAAATTAAAAAGAAAAGATACAGCTTGAGCCTTCCTTTTAGACTAAGAACAGAAAACAGATAAAATATTCTAATATAAGGAGTCTGAGATATATGTTTGTGTTAGTGGTTAATTTGTTTAAAGGCAGTAGAGAAAGTAGAGAAACCGTAACTGAGATGGTAAGTAGCTTGGCTTTCCAGAATGAGAATGCTTCTAAGAAAAGACAAAAAATATATATTTATTGGGACTGTGTCTTAGTTATGCTTGCATTCCACATGTTTAGCTTGGTGCTTGGCCATTAAGTAACTGTCCAATAAATGCTCAATAGATGAATGACTACTAAATAAAGCTAAGTATGCTAAATATAATGGGCAAATATTTCTGAATCCTATTGTTTAAAGTTGAAAAACAAAGTTGCATCAAGTTTAGGATACACACAAAATGGGTCATTATAGTTTTGTAGAATTAAAAGTTCTTTAATTCTCATATTCTAAGAAGAACACTGAATTTCAAATGAGCCAACCCAAATTTAAATTCTAACTTGGCCACTGGTCAGCTGTGTGGCCTTGTGCAAATTATATAAAGAGCCCAGTTTCCGTAACTATAAAAATGGATATAACAATATTTACTATGAATACAGTTAAGTCCTCAGTTAATGTTGTTAGGTTCTGTGACTACGCAAAACAATGTATAACATAACCAATTTTACCATGTAATTGATATAAACAAGAGTCAAGTTCCTATAGCATTTCATCAATGTTAAAATGAAACGATGTTATTTGTATACCTGCTATTGTTTTGTGATTAACTTAGGTAATACGTATGGAAAGGATAACACAGAACCTGATGCATGGTAATCCTTCCTTGCTTCCTGCTTCCTCTCTTCCTCCTTTCCATCCTTAATATCCATAACAGCTTTCCCAAAGAGCCAACTATGGCTACACTTTTGGTGTAGTCCGAACCTAGGTCAGAAACAAACAAAACAAAACAAAACAAAACAAAACACTCTCCTCTTTGCTCCTCTGTGCCTAGGTCCACAAGCATACTTGGGGCAGAGCAGCAGGGAGGTGAGCTACAAGTAAGGCTGTGTCTACTGCGAACCTGTTCTACACCTTATTAGAGATACCACTGTGCTACCTGCCTATTCATTCCCCAAATATTTATTGAGCAATACTACTAGGTACTTCACCATGTTCTGAAATTATTGAGATAATAAATTCATTCCTCCCTTAAAGAGGGAAAGAACAACATAGGAGGGGATTCAGAAGTTTAAAAAAATAATTGTATATAATCTCTCAACGCATGTAACATCAGAAGTAGAATCACATACCCCTGTATTATCATAAAGGAAAAATTGGGATAATTTCCCTGGGGAGAGCAGAGGAGGAGACTGGAGGTTGACAGAAAATACTTGGCCAACGAGGGGATATTTTAACTTTTATCCTGAAAGATCAATAAGTCACAGGGATTAATTAGCTATTCTCTGGTATGTACAAAGAAGGGTGAATATGAGGCAGCAGAGTCTGCAGGGAGAGCTGATGGTCTTACTGAAGGGAAGGATGGAAGACGTATGATAGAAGATGAAGCTAGTTAGATATGTGAGCAGGAACCAAATCACAAAGGGGTTCATATGTATTGATAAGAAGTTTAAACATTCTGTCAGCAGTGATGAGACACCATTAAAGAGATGCAATTAGACTTCAGGCTGCAGTTCCCTACAGCTGGTGTCCAGAAGGCAGAGGGATGACAGAAGTCAAGTTAAGCCCAACCTGGAGATACAGTTTGTCCCACACTAAGTATTGCCTAAATCAAATGAAAACCTTTAAAATCTCTTAGGATTTTTTCATCTTTAGTCAAGGCTAAAGTATAAAGTATAAAACTGATGCATGAAAATTTCAATAAATGTTTTACTCTTCTCATTGGATCAAATTTTACAATACATTGGTTTGCATTCTCTTTACAATGATGTAGTTTTGTTCTCTCCTAGCTATCCTCCTGGCTGGATGTGCCACAGCATGTCTTACAGCAGTAATGCATTAGGTTAAGAAAGCAATTATTTAATTGACTCTAATTTCATTGGCATTCCTATTAGCTAAAAGAAAGGGGTTCAATCACTGTTTACATTTGTAAAGCCAATATTATGGTTTAAATTATGGCCTTTGGATGAATTTGAAAAATGAAGCCTGATAATCCTTAAAGCAATATTTACAGAGGACTCTTTGCCTTTGTAAAGAATAAAGGAAATAGAAGAGCCCATTAAATCAGAGAGGCTTTTAAATATTCATTTTGTAATCAGCTTCACTGGTTTCCAGGCCACTAACTTCATAATCTTTTTTGTGGAGAAATACCGAATCTCTTGCTTTAATTTTCCTGTGAAATATAAACTATTGCTTCACTTTTTTTTTTCTGATTCTGGAGTATAAGTGTTCTAGATATAATGCTCACAATGCAAATATTCTTCCTCACTAGAAATATCTTGGGAGATACTGCTAAAATTGTTCCTTCAAAAATGTAGACATTTTGGAAAGGAAGCTTGCGATTTAAAATACACTCTACCTAACAGCCCTTAATAAAACCTCTTCTAACCGCCCAATAAAATAACTATAAAAACACTAAAATTGATAAAAACTCACAACTCCAAAATCAAGCAATAAATCTGTTGTGCATAGTTTTCCATGAATCACAAGATGATGGAAGTGGTCCAGATAGAGCTCTCCTACCTTGAAGGTGAATGATGATCCAAAGAACCCAAATAGTGCTTGTGAAATATGCTTCAGCTTAAGGAAAAGTGAAAATCACTCTGAAAAAAAAAATACCACAGAAACATGCTTAATATGGAGAACAGACAAAAATGTTAGAACGCACTGTGGTATCTTCAGTAGGATGTAAGGCATAGCCTCTATGAGCAAACTGTAGACAGCCTTAGGTTACAACTTGTATGGCAAAAAACAAGAGGTCAAAGTAAAAATAAAAATAGATAAGATTTGGGGAAAAAATTTTTTATTGACACTAAAGGAAATCAAATTAACAATATATAATGCCTAGTTAATTTCACATAGAAAAAGAGGAAAATAGATTTAAAGCATCTAGGCAGGAAAAATAAATAAATCAGGTTACTTAAAAAGGGACAAAATTAGGCTGGCCTTAAGCTTTTCTGAAGCATTCAGTGCCATTAGATGATGGCACATCTACATTTCTTTTAGCACCATCTTTTTCTGACTTACAGAAGCAGCAAAAATAGTACATAGATTTCCCATATACCCTTCATCCAGATTCCCATTATGTATACCATCTTACATACCAAAGAACATTTATCAAAACTAAGAAATTAACCTTGGGACACTACTATTAACTAAAGTACAGAACTTTTCCAGATTTTACTACTTTTATACTGGACTATAGTGTCCTTTTGTTGTTTCAGGATCCCATATTACATTTAGCTGTCATGTCTCCTTAGTCTCCTCCAATCTTTGGCAGTTCCTGAATCTTTGTCTTTCATTAACACTTTTAAAGGGTACTGGTCAGTTATTTTGTAGACTATGTCTCAATTTGGGTTTGTCTGATGATTTCTCATGATTAGATTAAGGCTATGCATTATCAGGAAGAAAATCATAGAGGAAACGTACCCTTCTTAGTACGTCATACGAGGCATTAAGTAATGTCAGTATGTTCTATTGACTGTTGATGTTACTCATGGTCACAAGGTTAAGCTGGTGTTTGTTAGGATTCTCTACTGTTGTTACTATTTTTCCTTTATAATTACTAAATATTTGGGGGGAGAACTTTGATCTTATGCAAATATACTTTTTTTGCATTAACTTTCACCCATGAATTTTAGCATCCATTTTGTGGCAATTATTTTTGTATTTTAATGATTCCCATTTCCCTCATTCCTTCATATTTATTAATTGGACTTGTTATTTTAGGAAGAGCTGTCATTTCTCTCTTATTTATTCAGTTATTTATTTATATTAGTAGGGATTCATATATGTTTATTATTTGGTTATAATCCAATGCTATTTATTTATTTTGTCACCCATGCTGTTCCAGTTTTGGCAACTGGCAATATTTTTCAGGCTGACTCCTATGCTCCTTTGATACTCTCCCATCTCTCTCTCCTTTTAACCTCCTTTCTTTCTGATGCTGCAGGCTTATATTGTGTTTTCTCTAGAAAACACAGCTATTTCTGCAAGGAATCCTATTTTATTTGAGAATGGAATTTAGAAACCAAGATTTAGGTACTGGCTGTGCTTAGTGCTACTGGAGTTCTTTCTAGTCTCTCTTAGTAGACAGAGCTAGGAAATACATGTATGGATACTAGCTCATGCATATACATATATCAGAATTTATTTCTGTATCATTTACATGAATATATTTTTAAAAGTTTGTACTTGTATCTCCAATTTTAATCCAGCACCACAGAGTTCTAATCTTCTCCCTTATTTGTAACTTTCTGATAGTAAGAAACTTGACTCTCATTTTCTAAATTTATTTATTAATTCAATTCTAGTATATAAACATAAATCAAAATATCTTTAAAAACATCTACAATACCTTTAAACTCTAAAAAAATGTAAAATCTGAAAAAGTCGTTTTAGATTTTCTAATCATTACCTTTGTGAGGAACAAATTACCAACTGGAGAACAATGTTAGTAAACAGCTGTTTTTGTCTTTAGCCTTAAAGAATTCAGTCAAAACATGGCTTTCCAGAGTTTCTTAGCTCCTTTCTCACTCACCCCTTCAGTGGTTATATAATTCATTTGTAATATAGATTCCCTTATCACAGTCTACATTCCATATTTCTCCCTGACATCCTAGTTGATTTTGTTGTTTTCATACAATAAAATTCCCTCTCTGTGGTATATAGTTCTATGCATTTTGACAAGTGCATAGAGTCATGAGTACACTACTATAGTTCCCTACAGAATAATTTCATCATCCCCCCAAACAAGTTACCCCTTTATCAATAATCTCTCCTCCCACTCCTAACCACTGACAGCCACTTATCTTTTTGAAGAATGTCACATAAAATGGAATCACATAATATATAGCAACTTGATTCTGTCTTCTTTTACTTGGGAAAATGCATTTAAAATTCACCCAAGTTGTTGTGTGAACCGAAAATTTGTTCCTTCTTATGAATGAATGGTATTCCAAAGTATGGAATGGTTTTGGACATCTGGGTTGTTTACAGTTTGGGTCATTGTGAATAAAGCTGTCATAAACTTTTTTTTTACAGGGTTATGTGTGAATATAAATTTCCATTTCTCTTGGATATACACCTAGGAGTGGGATGGTTGGGTTATATGGCAGATGTATGTTTTATTTTTTAATAAACTACCAAAACACTTCCCAAAGTGGCTGTTAAATTTTGCATTCTCACCTGTCTATGGCATTTTAAGAAGAAAACTTGTAACTTAAGAATTATATGCCCTCCTGGATGTTGTTTATGTGACGGCAGCACAATTCTCAGTCTTTCAAAAATTTAAAGATTATAGCACCACATACCCTTCTTGAAAAAAAAAAGTCATACTTTAACCAACTATGAAATCTTAATTATGAACCTAAAAAAAAAAAAACCAAAAACCTAAACTGATTCCAAACAAACACAATCTTAAGGAAACAAAATGAAGGAAAAATACTTCCTTCTAATAAAAAAAGTATATCTAAAAAGACAGATCACATCATCTAATGTTAATTATAAAACCAGAACTCTTATTAAAATCAAGAGGGAATGAAATTCCTAATCGTATTCAAACATTATTCTAGAATTTCTGCTAGTGCAGTAAGACACAAATCAGAAATAATGGACTAACTGCTGGAGAGGAAAATGGAAAAATGGTTGGTAATTGCAGATAGTATTTTTTAGAAAACCCAAAAATGCCACATAAAATTCTCTTAAACAGAAATCAGTAAGGCTGTGAAATACGAGAAAAATATCAATATACCGATATCAGAAGAGATAGTAGAAAAGATTCTCCCAATAATAGCAACATGCACATCATAAAATTTCTAGCAATAACCCTAACCAAAATATGCAGGATCCATATGTAGAAAATTATAATAATTACTGAAGTATAAAAGACCTGAATATTGATTTTTGCAATACTGCCATTCATTAATTTGTTCAATTAGATTACTTGTCCAAAATTTGTTCACCACAGATATTAAGTTCCATAAGAGAAGGGGCAATAATTTTCATATTCAATATGTTATCCCCTTTGCCTAATATATTGCCTGACTCATAGTAGGCACTATAAAAGTATTTACTTTTACATTCTCATATATCGTTCAATTATGTTCTATGAAGTTTGTATAGCTTCTAAGACACAGTCATTAAGTAGCTTAGTAGTTTTTAAAAGGAGTCTAGACTAGTTAATTACCATTGCCTAGCATATAATAACCACCCATTTGGTCACAGACATCATCGTGGCTCATGGTTTGATGTCGAGGTACCCAGAGTCCTGCATTACTATCTCTCTTCACTTTCCCTCTCTCATATTAATAAATTCCACAAAACAACACAAGAATTTCAAAATTGAGGGGAGTTTCAGGGATTTTAGAAATGGCTCTTCTCTATAAAGGGGTTGATTATACTTCAGCAGTTTAATTTTCAGGCCCTACAGGCAATGCTAGGTTAGTATCAAATGAATGGGAACAGAATTCTAGTTACTGAAGATAGAAAAATCTAGAAAAGAAACCCACAGAATCTAGGAATAGGTTAAAGTGAAATATTTCAGTCTGCAAACTGAGCCATTTATCTGGCATCCTTTCTGCTTCCATGTAATATAGAATTTAAGGTTAATTAAATATAATTCTATATTACACACCCAGTATTTCACTGCTTGATAGTTTAGTTTCATTTCCTAATTAGTTTGACACTTTTCATCATAATATTTGATTGCAAATATTTTCCTACATTTTAAAAACAACAGAATAATAACATTGGTTAAAGTTGGCTGAATAGCTGAACCACAGCTAAAGATAAAGCATTTTCTTGATTATTCTTATCATTTTCCAATGTTTTATTATCTATGGGTGTTTATTTGTGTTTCTGTATTTCCTGGGGCTGGGGATGCTGTGTAGTAATTTCCCTGTTGTGCTTTTAAGTAGGGATTTCCTATGAACACTAATAATGGTAATGTCATAGTTATTTAGTGAGAGAACTAATCTGGATTCTATGGAGATGTGTAGAAGTTTTGTGAAAATGAAACTAGAGACGCAGCATATCTCAGCATTAATGAATCTCTTTATATTGTTTATACAGAGTTAGGTGAAGAAAAAGCAATTTTTCAAACTCAGTGTTTTTTGATGGCTGAGTGTTTATTCCATTGGGTCATTAATGTACTATATTCCCAAAGTATTCTTTAGGCAGAGTTCATCTTTTGGCTAATGTTAAAGAAAAACTGGCCCGTGATAGTCTTTTTACACTTTTTAATGATAATTCTGAATTGTTAGGTAAGATCCTCTTGAGCATACTCTATTGCCTATAAATGAAAGGGCTGGCGAAGACCTTGTTTTTTTATAACTGAATTTACAACAAAGTTAGATATATTAAACATCAGTAGACATTATTGGCTCTATTGCATATTGCCAGATCAATGATGGATTTTAACAGTAAAGAAAATTTAATAAATTTGATATGGAAATCAGAATTATAATACAGTAGCAGAAACTCATCACAAATATTTGGACAGCAGTGAGGATAACCTTTGAATGTTAACTGCTTATAACTGAATTAGATTTGCTACATTTTGTCCAAATTCATAGATTATGATAAATAGGATAGCTAGGCAAGATAGAAAAAATTGGAATGATTTTGTTTATGAAATACCCCAATGTCAACTGTCTATTTTTGTAATACTTCCTATTTCCCTAAGGAAAAAAAAAAAAAAAAGACAGTAATCCAACCTTTAATTCGTATAGTTAAATATAGAAGGAAATTATTTAACTTAATAAATGGACTCCTTTTGGAAGTTAATTTTAATGTTAGTCCACTGATATATTCAAAGTTAAACTCTAAATTAGGGAGATAAACTCAAAAGACAGGAGTAAAGGGCAGTGCTTGGGACTGTGACGGTGGGAAAGAAGACTCTCCGAAGTAGTGATGCCTTCTCTCAAGATAGTAGGCAGTTGTATTGGCTTATTCACCTGACAGACATAGAAAGAGGTAACACAGTATTTGGATTACTCTGGCTCCAAAAAGCTCTGGAAATGTAGTCAAAATTTTCTGTATGTGGCAATAGTGTGGTGTACTAAGTGTAAACATAAAGCATTATTAGACATCTTAAGCTGTGGTGAGAGATGTTAAAAAGCAGTTGAAGAGGGAAAAAGGTCATAGACAGTTATCTGGGAGCAATGAGACAAGGATGTTTTAATAAATAAACTATTCTCTGGAGAATGATATGATTTTAGGGTGCGAGGGATAATGGGTGAGATAATTAGGAAGATAGAGCAAAGGGCCAGTTTCTAATTAAATTGACAGTGATATAGGATTTTACTCAGGGAAAATACCAATGATTGGAGTAGGGCCCATTTAGTGCATGCAACTCTGCATTGAGAGTGCTTGCTAGAAGATGCCTCATAAACAAGAGCTAGAAACACAGCATAGCTTTTTGGGCCAAGACTATTTTTTCACTATCTGTCAAGATAAATACCATTCAAATGATGTGTTCATCCACCAAATAGTAATGAAATAGGGAGAGGGCATCCAGGGTGATAGCTGTGGGAGTTAGTCAGTATATTAATTCTGCTTAGCAAGGAAGATGTTTAAATTTGAAAAAAATAAGTATTGAAGGGTATTCGTGCTGCATTCTTATTATGGCACTCATCAGACTAAAAGATATATCAAAAGAAATAGGACCGATAGGACTGATAGGATTAGTAAATGGATGTAGTAAGAAGAAAGCTGAATAAATGAGTAAAGGACAGATTTTTTTTATTTAAAAGGATTCTAGTTTTTAGATGTCGTTTGACTTCTTAAGGCAGGATGAGGTTTTTATTATTTTTTTTAACAATACATCTGAAATAGTATCACGTACATTTTTAGCTAGTACTCAAACAAGTTCCATATTCTATACAAATGGAGGAAATGCAATTCATAATTGACAAGGTATGAATTTTTTATACTTTAAGCCATAAGACTGCCACATCAACAAATATAATTCCTTAGCAAATAAGTCTTATGTTTATATTTATGAAATGTACACAATTGACACAGAACCCAAAAGGGAATAAGTAAGCATTTTATATATATATTTACTTTGATTTGCAAACTCTATTCTGGGAAACATTTATTAAATTAGAAACAAGGAAGAAATGCAAGCAAAATGTGCTTAGAGGTTCAATTTATCTTAGACTTGGCGTTACTTTTATGCATTTTGTCAAAGCTTGGACTCACACTGGTTGACGTATTTTTTAAAATGCGTAGAGAGCTACTCTGAAAAGTTAAAGTGATAAATTATTAAAACTTAAAATTCATCTATGGGAGCCCCACATTGTAGTGGTGATTTCATGTTAAATATCCTAAGCTGAAACAACAAGAAGAGATCGAGCCAAGAATCTTGGAAGGAGTGACCAAATCTGGCACATGATGTACTCCTCACTTTGTGTAGCTATTGAAGAGGGCACCAGAGCTTACTGAAGGGTCAGAATATGAAATATTCTCTTGAAATAACTTTGATCTCCATTTGAATGTAAGTTCTACAAAGGTAAAGATCTTATTTATCATGCCACTCAACCTCCTTGATGCTAGCATAAAGTTAGAGAAAGCAGCACTTACTAGTTCCCCAGGGGTGAAGAAAGAAAGTCAGGGAGCAGTTCTATCCTCTCCCAGGAGCTGAGGCAATGTCAGTTATTTCGTGAGGCTCCTAATCTGCCACCACTGTGAAAGCGATGGCATTACAACTCAAGTGGGTCTGAAACATACTCAAATCAGATACAATTCTGGCCTGGCACAAAGGGTGCAAAGAGACTGTTTTGTTGTCTTGTTTTCCCATTAATTAATTTTCTGACATATTCAGAGTGGATATAAAGTGTATTAAACTGTGAGCTCCACGAGAGCAGCATAGTAGGCATTCACTTACAGGAGACATAGAGACAGAGAGAGACACAGAGAGCAATAGGTTGCAGTCGATCCACCTATAGCAGATAAGAGCATCTAACTCTGGAGCCAGCTGCTTGGGTTAGAGTCCTGGCTCCACCAATGACCAGTTGTGACCTTGAGTAACTCTAGGCCTGTAGCAATAATAATAATTAGTTAACCCTCATAAAGTTGCTATGAGGGCTAAATGAACTAACATATGGAAAGTACTTACAACAGTGCCTGGCACATGGAAGTTGCTAAATAAGTATCAGCTATTATTATTATATATTCCAAACCTTCACAGTGCCAGCACATAGTAGGCATTCTGTAAATACTTTGGTTACTGAATGAATAAAAGAAAAGAGCTTTAGAACCTGTATGAATATGAACACACAGGCAGCAACTCAGTGAAGAGTAATGGTTCCATTAACCATGTAGGGCTCACATTTCTTGGATCCCAGAATGGTTTAATCTTTCTAAATTCTTAGCCAATTTCAAACAAAATAAGAGCCAGGTCTAAATTTCAAACCCTTTTCTAAACACAATGTTGCTATTAGTAACAGAGATTACAAACAGGCTCTTTAGCCTGTTTTGAAATGGTGCTTTTACTCAGATTGCTATCCACAGAAGTGGTTAGTGCAATGGTTAGCCTTGTGCCAACCTGTGTTGCCAAAACAAACTGCAATTCCTGTGTTGGCATCAGCTTTACACAGGCTAGTAAAAATACACTCAATTTTTGGAAATTTTAGAGTTGTAAATACACAATTCTTTCCCTCTTAATGAAAAGAGGCTTTTTTTTTTTCATTTTTAGAACAAGAATAGTATTGTTTGACACAGCTTAAGTATCTTTTAATATAAAAGTTTAATAAATGGAATAGACACCAAGTGTCTATAGATCACAGTCCATGAACATTTCTAGGTATACAAAATTTAGCAAGAAGACTTTTCTTTTGATTCACTAAATTACACATTACCCTGAGAAAAATCAGCAATGTGGTTCTGCCAATATATAGTGGTCCTGACACTTCTATTAGCAAAGGACATTTCTTCTACATCAGCACTAAGTGTTGGCCAAATAGCATGACCTTGGCCTTCTATCTAAACTCTTGTGATTTAAAAAAAAAAAAAATCCACTGGTGGAAATGTATTCTCTATGGAGATAGAGTTGATTTACTAGTAACGGAAAAGTTCAGTTTCCATTACTACTGATGGCTGTGCTTCTGTTTGTGTTTTCCCTAAGCCATAACTATTTAAAATGTTACTGTTAGCATTCTTAGTTGTCCCATTTGTTGGTATATAACTCTCCTCCTCAAATCTATAGAGCAAATCATATTAATTAAAATAAATTGGTTGGGACAGTTAAGTTGTGGTATAGATTGTCTCTGAAGGCTATAAATTCAAATTAAGGGTTGTGCTGCTTGTTCCTGGGCTTAGAAACATTCCTTTTACTGCATTAGTAGTAGCAAAAGAAATCTACTACCTTACAAAAGAACATTCATTTGAATTCCTGCAGAAAGAGCTGGATAAACTGCATATATAGACAGTTATCATAATCATACAACACATTCTTGGCTGAAGCAAGCAACCAAGCTGCTAATACATTATGGCAAGTATTGATATTTAATAGTCTTGAGTAAAGCTTTTCATAGATATGCTGTACTTATTTCTCTGTATTTTAAGTATTTATTTCTATATATTTATATCTACTCTATTTCTATGTATTATATGTTAGATACGTATAACATTGGGTTCCAGTAGTTCTTAGTGGTATATACTATATTAACAGTGAGATATTTTAATAAAATAAATAAAGCTTATTTTCTGGATGTTAAAATGTTAAATTAGGTGAAAATAATTTGTGGGGACTTGGAATAACTCACTTTGCTTATTTTAAGAAAAGTCTATGTTGTATAACTTCCAAGGGCAAAGATGCAACTGCTATTTACAGTATTCTATAAAAATTAAAGGTCCTCTACATTTCATTGAAACCTCTATAATAAAATTTTAAAAATAAAATCTGTATCTTTAAATATGAAAATAAGCAGTACAAATCAATGATATTCTTATCTGTTTTTGACCTTATTTTTTTTGGTGGATTAAGTCAGAAATAAGTTTGTAAAGCTCCCTTTGCTCCTTTGTCAAAGTGAGGTTTTTGCTATCCATTCATTTCTAAGTGTCCCTACTGGAAATAAAAGAAAGCCTTGTAATTCCCATGTAGGACACTAGTAATTAACTACCTTAGAGATTCAATACAAAGTTCAGAGAAAAATAAAACTTTTAAAATGTTAAGAATGCGTCTACAAGGAAATTTTAAGCTATTCTATTTTAGAGAAGATAAAGCTAAGCAATAATAAATTATCTAGGTTACATGACGAGAATAACATTGCTTTCTCCATCTCCAGTAAGTGTATGCTTAAAAAGATGGAGTGGAACTATATATATTTCTTAAAACTTAGCTTTTAAAACATTAGGCAAAAATGGTTGTGGATTTGCATCATCTGGAGAACATATCAAAAAGTGGGTAGGTCACTATACTTAATAGCTATTAAGTATAGTATTGTAAAGCCTGTCTCCAAAGGTAGAGACTCTCTAATCCTATGGTTTACAAAGATAAAAAGACAGAGCTACTAAAAAATAGTGCCGTTTATATTCAAGGTGGTTATATTCAAAGTTGATTTTCTGGTTTATAATAGATTTCCCGTAACTATTCATGAATCGCAATACCCATTAAATTATTCTGAAATATAGAATAGCCTTATATCTGTCCCCTCCTTAAAGTCTATCCTTTGGGACTAAGTACTATTCATCATCAGCTTCCTATAGAAATTGTCTTCGAAGAAGAACATCAAATTCTATAGTTTCCAATTTTACCACAGAATTTGATAATGACTTTACTACTCAAAAAAATCAGGATGCTTTCTGCCATTAATGTTGCTACTTTTCCAATGAATGAGGAAGAATATGAATTATTCTTTAAAGCTGCCTCAGATTACATTATGAGTCAAGGAAGAAATGCCTGAATTATGCCTTTCCCACAAACAACTATTAAAATAAAGCCTAAGGAAATGGCATCCGTGCCTTATATTACCATTGACATTTCATACCTAAAATGAAATATTTCTAAAAAAATCTTTATGGGATTATAGATTAAGAATAATTATTCAGTCCAGCCCATATGATGAACTCTCTCAGTCTGAATAAGTTCCCTGAGGACAGGAGCATATCTGGCTCCTCCCACTTCTATATTACCTAGCACAGTGTTTTGAAGTTAGTAGGTTCTCAATAAATGTTTGCTGGATGAATGGGCTAATTAATTATATACAGCAAAATTCTTCTAAAATGTGGCTAATTCTGATAGATATCAAAAAAACCAAAACCAAGGGAGATATTTTAAAACATAAACTACATGTTCTAAAAGCCCAATATAACAAGTAACTTATAAGTAGGGGTCCACTACAGTTAATTTCCTACCAATACCATTCATTCAGACAGTTTCCCAGTTTTTGCTAATTTGGGCCAGTCTTCTATTTCTTCTACACCTACAACGCCATATCTTAAGAACTGGTATAGTGAGTGTTAGGTATAGTGTATAAAACTGGTATATAGTCTTATGGATTCCTAGGTTATAACACAGAGATTTGAGTTTGCTTAGTTAGTGTTATATATTCTCATTCTTTAAAGATTAAGAACCTAAATATTTAGTTATTCTCAGATAATTGCATTAAACCAGAATGAAAAATGAATGATTATGTTTTACTAATGACTAAAAGAGCTTTGTTGGCCTATATAATTTCTAAGAATTAACTGTAATAACTTCATGAGAACTAAAATGATAGAGTCCTTTTATTACAATCCTAGTGTATGCTTTTGAGGAACTTCTAACAAGAAAAGCAAGGCAATCAACAACCAGAGATCCAAAAGAGACCAATGGATGAAGTTACATACTTCACTGTAAGTGGTACAAAAAGTGAAGAGTAAGGAAAAGGTTATTCAGATCAATCATGGTGTCACATTTTCAGAAATTAAATGTTTAATTAGTTGGTGGCCTACAAAAGAACTTACTCCAGTGTAGATTACAACCTATATAAAGCAAAGCACTTTGCTAAACCAAGGCTTGTTTTAGAACATTTTTACATTGGTCGTAAACTCTAGTCTGGTACCAAATAAAATGAAGTTACTAACATCTTGTTTTCCCTATATCACCATCTCTTAAAAAAGATGTGGGGATGGTTAGTACATGAATGAACTTGCAGGAAGTTGTTGTCTTTTGGTATAATAATTGAATTTAAGACCTTTAAGAATCAACTAGTAATGTAGAAAGTAAGGATAAAGAGACTAATTTTAAGGCCCTAAGAACCTAATTTTTACCATTCATCCAAATAACAAGACCTATTTGACATACCAACTACCATCCATTGTGATACTGGTAGATAAAGGTTATTCTTCAATTCACCAAAGAATAATATAGTAACATCTAAACTTCTAAGGCATACCAATCAACAGATATTTTGTGGATGCTTAAAAGTGTACAGAGTGTAGCGTGCAGAGCACTAGTCTTTTGAAATATGTTCCTTGAAATAAAATATCTGGAATAAAAGCTATAGATACTTAAAAGTCTTCCTCGAGGAACTCCAAGTATGGTGAAAAGATACTACATGCGAACAAAAAAAAGTATAATCATGAAATAACAGCCCAAGAAAATCATAGAAGAGATGTAACAAAGCTCTGTGTGGCTAATTGACCAAAATAGTGTTGACATTGGGAACCAGACGACTCAAAAGAGGAAGGACAATCACATTAGGGTTAGATAATTGGAAGGACTTCCTGGACGAGGTAGACTATAGATTGCGTCTGAAGAAATGAGCAGGTTTGAGGGTGCATGGAAAGGCATATCAGGTGAGTAGAATAGCAAAAGCAGATGTGCAAATGTGGGAAAATATAAGGCAAAAGACAATAATGAAAATAATTTTCTCCCTGAAGAAAGATAGTGGCAGCTAAACAGAACCACTACCAAGCTAGAACTCCAAGACTTTAAACTCTATAGGCAGAGCAGTCAATGTGGGTTTAGTGTAGTAGTGGTGTGAGGCTTGAGCTCTGAATATCTAGAGAATACTGTACCATTCAGGCAATGAAATCATGAGCACCTATGATTCTGCGTACAACTCTACTATGTGGAGGATCTTTTTCCCACACCTCCAAGCAGTCCTTTGACACCAGCTAGATATCCTACAATTCAACTCAATTCTGAGACTATCTACCTGGAGGTGATATCAGATCCCACAGGTTAAGGACTCAGTCCTACAAAACTGCCCTCCGCTGCCACTGCCCCACCTACTTCACATGCCAGTTACAAGTCTAGATTGTTACCTGTGCTTCTGACAGACCAGATTACAGATTGGCAGTTTCACCAATCCCCTTTTTGAGTTTGATTAATTTGCTAGAGCAGCTCATAGAACTCAGAGAAACATTTGACTTACTAGATTTCCAACTTATTATAAAAGGATATAACTCAGGAACAGCCAGATGGAAGAGATGCACAGGACAAAGTACAGGGAAAGGGTGCAGAGCTTCCGTGGTCTCTTCCAACACACCATTCTCTCCAAAGCTCCATGTATTCACCAATCCTGCAACTCTTTGAACTGTGTCCTTTTGGCTTTTTATGGAGGCTTTATGACACAGGAATGATTGGTTAAATCATTGGCAAGTGGTGACTGAACTCTATATCTAGTCCCTCTCTTCTCCCAGGAAGTTGTGGGGGGCGGGGGGACTGAAAGTCCCACATGGTTGGCTCCACTGGCAACCAGCCCCCAAACTGAAGAGCTTTCCAAAAGTCACTTCATTAACATAACAAAAGAAACATTTATAGCTCTCATCAAAGGAAATTCCAAGGGTTTTAGGAGCTCTGTGCTAGAAACTGGGAAGAGGACCAAATATATATTTCTTATTGTAAATCAAAATTTCACAACACCTGAACCGTGGACTGATGGCAGAAGGATGAATGTGAAACTGATTACAGAGTAAGATGTCCCTTAACTGGTGACTGACTAGGGACAAGATTGGAAGTGGAAGTATAAAGTACTTCAAGTTCAGACCCTGTATTATTGAATGTGGGTGTAATGGTTAATTTGAATAATTAAAAAATACGTATATAAAAAATACATATGAATGATGAATATAATTGGAGTGGGAGTAAAAATAGCCATCAACAAATTGCATTTAGAAAGCCTGAGGGAAAAATGAAGTTTAAAGATCTTGAATCAGTTTGGGAGACAGAAGACTTACAGATGGAGAGACAACAGCTGAATATATGGGAATAAATGTGGGGCTTACCTAGGGAGAAGAGAAGATGGTCCAGGACTGAATGAATCCTAAGGAAAGCCCACATTTATAAGGCAACAGGAAGAAGAGAACAGAGACATCCTTTCTCCTTCTGATTTGAATCTCCCTAGAAGCCAGTCTACACTGTTGTATAGAGGAGAGGACAAAAAGGTTTGTTTGAGGAGAATAAAATTCAATATGACTTCACTTTTCACTCCTCAGATACCAACTGGCAGGATAATTTGAAATCATTAATTTGGCCAGATGGTTAATGTTGTTTAACAGTACAATTAACTAATAAATAATTGTAAAGCACTTTGTAAATATAAAGTACTGTGTAAATGCTTAATAATAACATTAAATCAGGAGGCTTATTTCAAGTTACATTTTTATAACCAAGTGTTTTATTGGTGTTTCAGGAGAAATGCCAATAATATGATCGAATGCCATCATTATAGACTGTATTTGAAAAATACAACAAAGAGATAATAAAAAAAAAAAATAGCCTTGGCCATGCTAGGCCAAACAGAATGAACTAGCGTGAAACAAAAGAAAGAAAAGAGGGAATGACAACATGATCATAGAAATGTATAACTGAACATTGAGTGAAACCACCATAATATTTAATAACTTCTTTTACCCACATATTTATAAGAAAGACAATTTATCAGATAAAACAGTGTGAAGGGTACAGAGAAGGAAAAGAACTATAGAGGTACGAGCTCTGGGGAAGGCACTTGTACAAGTAGAGTCTCATAAAATATTTAGCAATAGTTTATGAATTCATAGCTCACCTACTCTTTATAAAAATGCATTAGATATATACCGTTAGCATCTCCTATTTTCTACTTGAGAAAACTGAGGCACAGAGAGGTTGAGAAACTTGCCTAATATCACATAGCCACTAAAATGCAGAGTCAGGATTCAAACCTAGACAGTATGGTTCCAGTATCTGCTGCTAGGAATATGGGAAAGGTTTTATTTTCCTGATAAAATGGGACAGGTGCAGCTGATATACACTTTCCTCTTTTTTCCTTCCTCAAAACAAAGATGTGATGCTGAAGTTACAATGACCATCTTGGAACCATGAGGTAAAAGACAAGAGAACCAGACATCAGCCCTGCTGTTGTCTGGTTTAATCCATGCCAGCAATCACTCGCCTCTGGATTAAAAATAACTCCCTATTGGTTGAATCGACCACAATCAGGATTTCTGCTATTTGTAACTTTAACCAATATGCCAAATAATCATAATAATAAGTTATTGCTCATTTAGTGTTTGTTGTGAACCATGCACTATTTTATGTTTTAGTTATACTTAGTCATTTCATCCTGATGGCAATTCTATGAAGAAAACACTGATATTATTCCCATTTTATTGGTAAGGAAACTGAGGCACAGTTTATTTGGCTTGCCCATAGCCACTCGATTTATAAGGAATTCAAATCCAGCACCTGACTTCTAAACTTCCACTCCTCAGCAAACTGTGTTCTAAGCAGTGAAACACTAAAACCATTTCAGTTAAAATCACGGACTAGACAGGACGCTTCAACATTATCTTGGAGATTCAGAGGACATGTTTCTCAGCAGGGATGCTATTAACATTTTGGAAAGACAATTCTTTATTGTTTGGCATTGCTGCATAATAAAGATGTTTACCATCTTTTTTCCAGGATCCCAGAAACACCCTCTGGATGTTAACAAAAAATGCTCTCTATAGTTCCCCATAGGGAGGCAGTGTCTCCCCAGTTAAGAACCACCCTTATAGAACCCTTATAGCATTTAGCAAACATTCTCTGTAAAAGTACAAACGGTAAATATTTTAGGCTTTGTGGGACATCTAGTCTGAGTGGGTCTCAGTGACAACTACTAAACTCTGACATTATAGAGGGAAATCAGTCACGGGCAATATATAAATGATCATAGCTGTGTTCCCATCAATTTGGATTCCATTTTATATGAGAAACCTGAAGCACAGAGAGATTAAGAAACTTGCCTGGGGTGATTCAACCCAAAGGCAAAGTGATTCCAGAGCCTATGCTCTCATTCAAGATACCATTGAGTTCAGAGGTTTTAGATGTTTTTCTCTTAGCAGAAGGCATAGTAAATGCCTCAGAAAACTTCTCACACTCTAGATGCTGGACTCTCTCCTCTGTCTGCTGTTGTTTGCTTTTTCCTGCTCCCAGGACTTTCTTTAGTGACAGCCTGGACCCACACTACCAAGGATATGCCTTATGCTCAAACACTCCCCAAGCATGGCTCTCCTAGTTGGTTCTGACACACAGTTATCTACAAAGCACCCCCAAATAAAACACTTCATCAAAGTGATCACAGGAATAATTACTTACTGATCTATGTTTTTATTTTGTACCCCTCCAGGTCTCATTTTAGAGATCCCAAATCCACCACTGCTCATTGAAGTGAGCAGAAATAGAAAGTTCTTAGCCATGATCTGGAACATGTAAGAGCCCTATAAAATCACCTAAAATTCAAAGAATATGTTACCTAAAAGTCATAGAACATACAGAAGAGCAGACAGATACCTCTGGTCCAGTTCTGAATGTGTGTAAATCCAGGAAGACACCAAGGCTGAGAACATCCACATCAATCTTAGTGCTAGTGAGCAAGGTTGTGACTGGTGGTTCTGTTAGGGTCCCTTGTTGTGTTTGGATAGGAAAAGGGACCCCCTAATCAAGGATAGGCCAAGCTCTCACATCTACTCACGTAGGAGCCATACTGATGGAACACATTCCAGAAGATAATTAAGACTATAGTACAGATCAGTGGGATCTCATGAGATTTTCTTGCTCATCACTGTCTAAGACACAACATATTCACTGCTACGAGCAGGAGTGGGGGTCAGGTTGAAGTTCTTTTTCCAGAGTAGGCATGTGGGGAAATTAGCAATAGTGAAAGAGAGCAGGCTACCAATGTCAGGAAAAGCAAAAATATAAGCACTTCATAAAGCTGATTTAGGGAGAACTACAATATGCTGGTTCTGACATCTCTGGTTTCTTAGGGACATGCTTCCACTACAGATTTTAAATATATAGACTAGGGATAGACATTTTAACCAGATTGCCCAATCAATTGTGTTTAACAGATTATTTTCTCTTCCAATAGTTTTTTGATAGCATTGTTTATGAACTGGGTTAACAAAGCCTAAAACTACAATGGAATTAGAGATAAACTTCTCTTTAAGGACTTACAGATGTGAACTATAACAACGCTCATGATAAACATACATATCAAATCTTTAATGCTTCTAATCTCTAAAAGTAAAATATTAGGGAAAACATAGTTCTAAGAGTTAGTTTCTCCTATCTTTGTCATAATTTCTTATTCTCTTATGAAATAATTTTTCTTAATAAGCACAAAGCAAAAATAAGAATTTTGTGGTAGGTAAATAACTTTGCCTAATATCATTGATTACTAACAGCATAATTATACTATAACGTTCCTATAAATGTCATGAAGCTTCAAAAATCCTTATCTTAGATTTGATTATGTATACAATTTATTTAAATTACATTAATTATACAGGTTTTTTAAAATGAAGCAGAGAGCTTGTGTTTTCAATTTTCACAAGTAGAAACAATAATCAAAATATTTACGTGTGTATTACATATATTGTTGACATTCATAAAATAATTCATTTACTCAGTATACAATATTAGCACTTTTACATGGGAGAAAAAAGGCAAACCCAATTTTTCAGGTTTAGATTTCTTTAAGAGTATTTATATGAACTTTAGAAAGTTCTTCTTTTAAATATCTAGCCCAAGTTAGGCAACGTTTTTCAGGAAATAAAATATTTAAACTATTTTTAACTGTAATTAATGACACTCATCAAATGGTTTTAAAACCATTTGGTTGTATTTACAAACCAAGCTCCAGAGTCTGACTACCTTACTTCAATCCAAGGGTACTTGGGTAAGTGACATTAACATTTCTGCATCTCAGTTTATTCTGCTGTAGAATGGGAATAACATTTTTAGCGATTTAAAGAGTGATATATCAGGTCTTTAAAACAATGCCTAATACATAGTGCTATGTAAGAATTTCTCACTATTTATTTTCATGCTTGGAAGTTCAACTTAGCATACAAATTATTGATGCCAAATTCACCTATATAAAATGGATAGGGATAGTTCTTCATCTTTAAAATTCCATGAAAGCAGTATTTGGTAACATTGTGGGTTTAATTTTAAATCTCCAAATACAGAATTTTAGGAGTATTGCCCCTTGAAACATGGCTTTGAACAGGGCAGTGATAAAAAATATCTACCCTTCAAGTTGTTATTAAAGCCTATATACAAATAACCTAACTCTGACCATATGGAAACATATGGAGAAACTGAGACAGCCAGAAACAGTAGTTTTTAGATTCAGCCAACATTGGTACTAGGAGATGAGGAGAATCCCAGGCAGAGAAAGAAGAAGCAATGTAAATTAAACCCAGGTCTGATCTCTCAGATAATCCCCCTTCTGTCTTTTCTCTTCCTCCCAGGGCTGGCCAGGGCAAATTGAACCAACTCTCCAACAAGGAAACCTATGTGGAACCTACTAGGAGGTTTTTATAGAAATGCAATGCCCATGCTTTCTCTTTACCAAACTAAACCAGAACAATCTCACCCCAAACTCGATATGCTTTCCCAATGTATGACAGGCTGTTTGTTGCCCAGGAGTTTAAATATAATATAATAGGGGGTTTCTGGAAGACATTCATTGAACAGCTGCTTTTTTGTGTTAGAAATCCTATCTCTTTCCTGATTGTATATATAAAAATCCTAAAGACTACCAAAAAACTATTAGAAGTAATAAACAAATAGAGCAAATTTGCAGGATATAAAATCAATGTACAAAAATCTGTTGTGTTCTTATATACTAACAACAAAATATCAGAAAAAGAAATGAAGAAACCAATTCTATTTGCAATTGCCACAAAAAGAATAAAATACCTAGAAATAAATTTAATAAGGGAAGTAAAGGACCTATACACTGAAAACTACAAGACATTGTTGAAAGAAATTGAAGGAAACACAAAGAACTGGAAAGACGTTACGTGTTCAGGAATTGGAAAATCAACATAGTTAAAACGGCCATATTACCTAAGGCAATATACAGATTTAATGCAATCCCTATGAAAATCCTAGTGGCATTTTTCAAAGAAATACAACAAAAAATCCTTAATTTTGTATGGAATGATAAAAGACTCCCGAGCAAAAAAAAGAACAAAACAGGAGATATTATCTCCCCGACTTCAAATTATACTATAAAGCTACAATAATCAAAACAGGATGGTGTTGGCAGAAAAACACACACACAGACCAATGGAACAGAATTGAGAGCCAAGAAATAAACCCACGGGTACATAGACAAAGGAGCCAAATTTTCGACACAGAAGCCAAAAACATTCAATGGAGAAAGGAAAGCTTCTTCAATAAATGGTGTTGGCAAAATTGGAAAGCTACATGCAAAAGAATGAAACTAGAATACTATATGACACCATAAGTAAAAATTAACTCAAAATGGATTAAGGACTTGAATATAAGACCTGAACCAATAAAATACATAAAATAAAACAAGTAGTAAACTTAAGGACCTTGGTCTCAGAGAGGCTTTTGGGAACATGACCCCACAGACATAGGAAGTAAAAGCAAAATAAGTGAATGGGACTACATCAAACTGAAAAGTTTCTGCACAGCAGAACAAAAAGGCAACCAACCAAATGGGAGAAGATGTTTACAAACGATAACTCTGATAAGAGGCTAATATCCAAAATGTGGAAAGAACTCATACAACTCAATTAAAAAAAAATCCAATTAAAAACTGGGCAGAGGACCCAAAGAGACACTTTTCCCAAGAAGACGTACAAATGGCCAATAGATATATGAAAAGATGTTCAACTTCCCTAGTTGTAAGGGAAATGCAAATCAAAATCACAATGAGATACCACCTCACACTTGTTAGAATAACTATTATCAATAAGACAAGAAATAACAAGGGTTGGAGTGAATGTGAAGAAAAAGGAACACTCATACACTGCTGATGGGAACGTAAACTCATACAGCCACTATGAAAAACAGTATGGAGGTTTCTCAAAAAATAAATACAGCCACCATATGACCCAGCAATCCCTCTTCTGGATATCTACCAGAAAATTTAGAAACTTTTTTCTTTTGTAAAGATATATGTACCTCTGTGTTCACTGCAGCATTATTCATGACAGCCTGAACATGGAAACAACCTAAGTGTCCTTCAATGGATGTCTGGATAAAGAAGATATGGTACATATATACAATGGAATACTACTCAGCCATAAGAAAGAATGAAATACTGCCATTTGCCACCACATGGATAGATCTTGACACAATCAGCTAAGCAAAATAAGTCGGATGGAAAAGGACAAAAACCATATGATTTCGCTCATATATGGGATATAAAACAGAAACAAATTAACAAAACAAACAAACTCATAGACGGAAACAATAATATGAAGGTTACCAGAAGGGAAGTGAGGTTAGAAGAGGATGCAGAAGGTTAAGGAGGTCAAATATATGGTGACAGAGGGTGGTGAGCATACAATGCAATATATAGATGACGTGAGCATACAATGCCATATATTGCTGATGTATTATAGAACTGTACACTTGAAAGTCATATATGTTATTAACAATATCACCCCAATAAATTTAATTTTAAAAAAATCCTACCCCCTTGAAGACCTTATAGCAGAGGGTCTTTTAGGATGTATCGACATTGGTTTTAAAATCCTTTTGTGGCAACATATCATGGTGGATGGCTTAGGGGTTGGTAGAAATAGGAAGAAAAGAGAAAGGAAATATGTGTAGATAATTCCTTGTTGGAGTCCTGGGTTAAGGATGCTCTGAATAGTCCTGGGGAGGTGGCATATATGAGAGTGGAGGCAGAGAGGAAGGATGGTAAGAAAGGATTAATCTTGGATTACTGTGATATTTACTTTGCAAGATTATATAAATAATAGTTCCATATTTTTAGCATTTTGTTCTATATCTCCCAATTGTACAGAATTAGAAAGTCTTTAATTTCTTTCTTTTTCCTTTATCTCTTTTTCTCTCTCTCTCCTTCCTTTCTCTTAGCGCATTCTCTATGGGACCTTGCTAACAATTTGCTGCTTTTCTTGGGTGATTGAACTTGATTATTTCAAATCTGATCTTATTTCTAGGAATAGACCTGACCCGCCTTTAAAGTATATTCAATTTAGCCTGATATTTCTGTTGCTATTAAAGTCTTGTTGACAAACTTCTCTGCAATCTAAAGTCACTGATCAGTGAGAGGAAAATGCTGTGAAAAACACTTGCTTATTAATTGCTAATTCTGGATTTTACTTATATGCAAAATCCAGAAACCTCATTTAAAACAATACTTTAAAACTGTACCCTGGAGTAGAGCTGGTTTGACTGCTTTTCTCTCCCATTCTCCTGGCCCACTCTGCAGAAGCAGTGCCAATGAATTGTGTTGCCCAAGAGGCAGTCAGTAAAGAATAAATAAAGAGAAACAGACGCCTCAACAAACCAGCGAATACACATACTCAAACCCTGAATAACTAAGTGGTGACTGTGGTTTGGAAGTTACAAAAATACTAAGATGTGATTTTTCTTTTAGGTGGGAAATGAGGAAGGATGAAAGACTAGAAGAGGAAGAAAAAGCAATGTTGGAACATTTAAAACGAATTTGCAACATCCAGAACTCTTCTGCCTCAGATAACACAGAGGAAGATTAATCTTCAGAAAACAGCTACAGTTTTATTTTAGGAAATAATCACATATAATGGAGTAGGATTTTTACTACAGTCAAGATGAACCTCAGATGTGCTGTGAAGCATGAAACCAATGACTAATCTCTGAACCGAAAAGGAATAAAGAACATAAAGAATAAAGTGCTACATTTTTTTTATTTTAAAAATAATTTCAAATGTTTTTCTTTCCTCAGTCTTTCTCTTTATGTGATATAACTGCTGCCATCTCGTGTTCCCTTTGAATTATTTTTCCTCTTTCAGTCCTGAAGTATCTATGACAACAGGCAAAATGTTTGGAAATCTTTTCCCTAAGGATTTTAAATACATCTGGATGTTAAGTTGAATGGAGTCACATATTGCCCTGAGGATCATCTGAAAATTTCAGTCTAATTTTGTAGCTGTAGCCCAAGTCCAGGCCTTAATTGCCTCCCATAGCCTCTTCCTCATCCAATTTATCTTAACCATAGCTACAGAAAGCACTCTCCTGAAGTATAACTTTACTCATATCCCTGCATATAATGGTATTTTAAACATCAGTCTGAAACTTCTAATCATATACTTTCAGATTCTATATCCCCAATGGCTCCATATTCAGGCAACTGCCTGCCATCCTCTTAGCTCAAGGCACATGCTTGCCATTTTCCCCAACCAGAGACCATCTTTCTCGCAAAATTATGTTCAAAACTCACTCCAGTGATCTCTGCTCTACAGCTCATTATCCATAGTTTCTGTTACTTCTCTTATTTCAATTACATTGATATACACACTAAGGAAATGAGACGTGTTCTAGCACCCTCTCTGCCAAGTGAAGTTATATTTACTATATCCTTCTTAACAGCACCGATATCAGATTATAGACTTTAAAGGCCTTAAAATATAAAGTGAAGTCTCCTTCTATAATAATAGTCTCCCCAAATAACTACTACAAAGTTAGCCATCTACTCAGCAGTTAATTAACACAGCTGTTTGAATGGCTGTCATTAAAAGATGATGACAAAGACATTTAGACTGTTGAGCAATCTATAGGACATCTGGACAAAGCCTTATACCATGAACTATTTTAGAGCATATGACACTGAATATCATGGTTTCTGATGTTCTCAGATTGTCATGTTTCCATATTCCATTTTTATAAAATATGTGTAGGCTATATGATTTCCAAAGAAAGTATTTAAGTATTTTTTAAAGAGTGAAAGCTTAAAATGCTTGCATTATTTCTTTACATAAAAACACATAAATGGCTATGTAGCCAGCTGCCTGCCCGATAATACATTTTATTTTTAAAGAATGTACTTTAGTTGGCTAGTATAATAATGAACCAAACTTTTTAAGACATGGTTGAAATAATTCTAAAAATTCAATGCAGACCATTTAAAAATTATAAGAAACTTTTATGAGAATTGGACTTTCCATCTAATCTTACCCATAAACAGTTACTGTAACAATCAACATAAAGCAACAGTTGACTTTATTCTTTCAGCTTAGTAATAGTCTATATATTAAATCTGCATAACTATTTTTTATTAGAATAGAAACTAAAAGTCAAAATAAATAGATCCTATAAATTAAATGAAATCATTTATAAAGTTATAGTATTTTACATTTGAGTTCTTTTATCTTCTAATATACCTAAACATCATCTTTTAACACTATTTTTTTTACTGAATCTATATATTTCTATAGTAATCTTGAGAAGTGATTTAGTCCCTCTAGAAAAAGTTTCTCTATGACTCCATTCTGAAAGAAGTATAGTAAAGGGTGAATGGGATGAGTTGGAAGGAGAGGAAAGTAGAGAAGAGATAAGAGTTGGCATTTGAATTCTTTTCTATACTTGCTCAGTGAAATTACTGTAGCAATAAGTGCAATAAAATTTATAATTAGGAATGTTAAATGACTAGTCATTGATTATCAGATCATTTTGATGTTATACTTGCTATGTTTCTTAAAGTATAAAAAGTGATAATTCAAAACAGTTTCCTTTCTTATAATTATTTTGCATTTGTATACATTAACAACAAGAATGAACACTTTACAACTCCATATGCATACTGCAAAAATATTATCTTTCTATAAAATATTATATTCCTCGGTGTTGTGTTTAACTGTATTTTTATGTAATTATAAAGAAGTATCTATTTTGTTATTGGTTTAGCAGTTACTGTGTGGAAACAGTGTGCATTAATTCTTACTAAGATAGATGGTAACGTGTTTTTCATATATTTTACATTTTTATCACCTTTACCAAACACTGTTACAGAACTACCAACCAAGAAATGGGAAAAATAAATCACCTGTTTATTCTACCAGTATGTGCTTACTCAAAATGTCCTATTATCCCAGTTCACAAAATGTGAGTCAAAGAGAGCTTCAGGTAGTTTGTAATTAGTATTTCTTACTACAAAAAAAATCTTTTTTTAAAATGATTTTTGTTATACTTGAAATATTTCATCGACAAAATATTAAAAAGCTATAATCAGCCTTAAAAAGGAAGAAAGTCCTGTCACATGTTACAACACAGATGAACTTTGGGGACATTATGATAGTGAAATAAAACAATCACAAAAAAGACAAATAATGTATAACTCTACTTATATGAGGTATCTAACGTAGTCAAATTCATAGAAACGGAAAGTAGAATGGTGGTTACTTGGGGTTACAGGGAGGGGAAAAGAGTAATTTAATAAGTTTAGAGTTTCGTTTTTACAAGATGAAAAAGTTCTGAAGATCTGTTTCACAACAATGTGACTATACCGAACATCACTGAACTGTACACTAGAAAATGGTTAAGATGGCAGATTTCATGGTACGAGTTTTTTGTTTGTTTGTTTGTTTTTCACCACAATTAGAAAAACTGCTGTAGTTGGAATATCCAAATAAATATTCCTAACATGATGCCTGAAAGCTCTTAAATTTTAATAGGGAACTATGAGACCAGTATATTCAACACAAGCTATTATTCCACACAATGATAAAAACTATCTGCTTGCCTTTGAGAAATGTTTTCAACAGCACCATCAGCAAAGCAGTAAACTTTTGTTTCTCTAGAATTTAAAGAATCCAGAAACTTGTAAAACCCCTTTTCCCTCAAAATATTGTAAAAATTATTTGCATGAGTAAAGATGCATAATAGTTATTTATTACTGCATAACAACATTATCAGAACCTGGCAGCTTACAACAACATACATTTATTATCTTATGGTCTCTGTGTGTCAAGTGTCTGGGCATGGTTTACCTGGATTTTCTGCTTGGGGTCTTACAAGATTGCAATGAAGGTGTCAGTCAAGCTGTGGTCTCATCTAAGGCCCAAGTGGGGAAGGATCTCCTTCTAAGCACACATCGTTGTTGATAACATTCATAACTTTGCAGGCTATCAAACATAGGGCCAGGTTTCCTGCCATGTGAGTCTTCCCAAAATAATAGCCTCTTGCTTCTTCAAAGTCAGTAAGGGAGGTCTCCCTTGCAAGATCAATATTACAATCATATGTAACATAATCACATGCATTTACTCATGCACATTTCATCACCTTTATTAAATTCTAGTGGCTAAAAGCAAGTCACTCATCCCACCCAAGCTTGAGGAAAGGAATCACACAACAGCGTGAATGCCAAGATGTAAAGATGTTGGGAGCCACTCTAGAGTCTACCCACCACAAGTTGGAATCTAGGCACTGAAATATCCAATATGGGGGGAACCAGTAGGGAAGTAGAAATAGAGCTGGACTAGGAATGAGACGAAAACGTTGCTATTTATCAATCGGCTATAATAAGCTAGATTCTGAGCCAGAATCTCTGTAAGTAGACAATTTAATCTTCTCTAAGCCATTATTGAGATCAGTATTGAGAGCCCCATTTGAGATAATAAGAAAATGAGTTGTAGAGATGTGAAAAAACTGACTCAAATTTTAAGTAAAGATGCAAGTGAGGTTCCGATTCAAGATGGCAATATAGGAAGATCCTGACTCTAACCTCCTCCCACAAACACACCAAATCTATAGCTACATGTGGAACAATTTCCTCTGAAGAAAAACCTGAAAACTACCTGAGTGATGACTACATGTTAGGCAAATGAGAAAAAACTACAATGAAGTGTGCAGGAGAAACTGAGACACAATCTTGCCATAAACGCTAACCCCTGAACAAGGACCCATAATGAGGGAACTCAAAACCCAGAGATTCTCCCCAAAGAGTGAAAGGTTTATCCCACATCGGGCATCCCAACTTTTAAGATCTTCGCCTGAGAGACGATCCCCCCAAACCTGTCACTCTACAGATCAATGGTGCTCATGTCCAACCAACCCACAAGGCTACAGTGATCTAAAAAAATGGCTCTTAAAAGACTCAGGCGCTTAGGATTCAGTCGCCCCAGGGCCAGGTTCAGAAGCAGTTGACCTTGCTCACACTTTATGTGAAAGAGGCTCATTTGCTACTCTTAAAACACTGGTCTGAGGGGCAGGCATCTGCCCCTGGAATACTAGAGGTGTGCTGGAATACTCCTGGGGACAAAGCCTGGTGGGTGCCATCTGTATTCCTGTGCTGGAATACTCCTGGGGACAAAGCCTGGTGGGTGCCATCTGTTTTTTTCTTTGAACAATTACTATGAACAATTATATGCCAACAAATAGGACAACCTACAAGAAATGGATAAATTCCTAGAAACATATAAACTGCCAAGACTGATTCATGAAGAAATAGAAAATCTGAACAGATCAATTACTAGTAAGGAGATTGAATTAATAATCAAAAACTTACCAACAAACAAACATCTAGGACCAGATGGTTTCACTGGTGAATTCTATCAAACATTCAAAGAAGAATTAATGCCAATCCTTCTCCATCTCTTCCAAAAATAGAAGAGGAGAGAATACTTCCAAACTCATTTTATGGGGCCAGCATTACTCTGATACCAAAACCAGACAAGGATGTCGCAAGAAATGAAAACTACAAGCCAATATCCCTGATGAACCAGATGCAAAAATCCTCAACAAAATCTTAGCACCTGAATTTAACAGCACGTTAAAAGGATCATACACCATTATCAAGTGGGATTTATTCCAAGGATGCAAGCATGGTTCAATAATTGCAAACCAAACAATAAGGCGATAGACCACCTTAACAACATGAAGGATAAAAATCATATTATCACAGTAGATGCAAAAAAGCATTCAGCAAAATTCATCATCTACTTGTGATAAAAATTCTCAATAAAGTGGTACAGAGGAAACATATGTCAACATAATAAGAACCATATATGACAAGCCCACAGCTAACGCCAGACTCAATGGTGAAATCTTTTCCTCTAGATCAGGAACGAGACAAGGATGCACATGTCTGCCACTTTTATTCAGCAGGGTATTGGAAGTCCTAGCTAGAGTAATTGCAAGGAAAAAAAAAAAAGCATCCAAATTGGAAAAGAAGAAATAAAGCTGTCACTATTTGCAGATAACATGATATTTTATATAGAAAACTCTAAAGATGGCACCTAAAAACCTGTCAGAACTAATCACCTTAATAAAGTTGCAGGATACAAAATCAATATACAAAAGTCTGTTGCGTTTCTATACACTAATAATGAACTATCGGAAAGAGATATTAAGAAAACAATCCTATTTACAATTGCATCAAAAAAAATAAAATATCTAGAAATAAATTTAACCAAGAAGGTGAAAGACCCATACACTGAAAACTATAAGATATTAATGAAAGAAACTGAAGAAGACACAAAGAAATGGAAAGAGTCTCCACTCATGAATTAGAATAATATTGTTAAAATGTCCTTACTACCCAAAGCAATCTACAGGTTCAGTGAAAAACCTATCAAATGTCCTATGGGATCTTTTCACAGAAATAAGACAGATAATCCTAAAATTTGTATGGAACCACAAAAGATTTTGCATAACCAAAGCAATCTTAAGAAAGAAGTACAAAGCTGGCAGTCTCGCATTCCCTGATTTCACACTATATTATAAAGCTATAGTAATCAAAACATTATGATATTGGCATAAAAAACAGGCACATAGATCAATGAAATATTATAGGGGCGGAAATAAACTCACACATCTATGGGAGGAGGGGAGGTTGGCAAAATGAGTGATGGCAGTCAAAATGGACAAACTAAAATAAGTTTGGGGATATAATGTACAACATAGTGACTATAGTTAATAATACTATATTGCATATTTGAAAGTTGCTAAGAGAGCAAATCTTAAAAGTTCTCAAGAAAAAATTTGTAACAATATATAATAAAATATGTTAACCAGAGTTATTGTGGTGATCATTTCAAAATATATACAAATACAAAATCATTAAGTTGTATACTTGAAACTAATGTGATATTATATGTCAATTATATATCAATTAAAAAAAGATGCACGGTAAAGTCTAGGCTTTAACACATCACCTGTAATCCAACGATGTAGTACTAATAGATGAAACATAACAAATAAAAAGCAGAAAACCAAAGTGGGGCTCAAAAGTAAAATAAACAAACCAGAAATGAAAAGAGACTCAAGATGTCCAAAACTGCACACCTGGCATGACAGCATGAGAAGCTCTACTGACCTGCTCCCCTACTGAAAAGTTAAAAACGAATGAATTAAACGCTTTGAGCACAAAAGGCAAACAGCAATTCAAGGGACATCTATTCCAGAAAAACCTATGAAAATTTGGTAAGAAAGGCTAGAATATGTGGTATTTGAACCAAATCGCCTCCCATCCTCCCTCCCTGCAACCGGGGAGGCAGACTCTACTCCTGAGGGCTGCAGCCAGAACACAGCATTCGCTCTCGCCCAAGCTCCCAGTCTAAGAACTTTCTTACTCAGGGGAGGAAAATTTCAGCATTTTTCATCCAGCTTTGCTGAGGCTAACGCCCTGGCAAGAGGCGTGGGCTCCCCTTTCTCCCAGACCCCAATTCATGTAATGGAGACTGTTTTAGGTGCGGTGCACTGAAAATACCGGAGCCTGGATCACCTTCACCCTGCTCATGAAGCAGTGGTTCCATGAAAGGAAAGTGAACTTTTTGTGAAGTCCAACTTACTATCTGCAGAGAATACTGACAACAGCTTTCAAACTTCCACAGAGTAACACTTTCTTCAGATGAATTCTTACTCTAGCAAACTCCAAACACAAAACAGATAAAAAGGTTAAGAAGGTTATTTAGACAGTGTACATATTTTCTTATAAAATCCCTAAAGTGATTCCACAGCACTTTTTTCACCAAGGGATGCTTCTGGTGCAACATGGCCAATTGAACAGATAAAACTACCTTGGGCTCAGATAGTGTGACTGGAATCTTTTGCCCCAGGCTAACATGCTGAGAACGGCTCCCTAAAGAATGAGCAATCTGGAAAATGTCTTTCTGGAAATAATGTAGTTGTGGAGACCTAAAGCAAAGACTGCTAGTTATACAGCAACATCCATTCTCCCTTGTTTTTGTAAAGCACATGGTCACCTGGAAAAAGCAAGATTAAATCTCCTGGTACTCAGTAGCATGGTAGTTATGTGTGACTCTATGTCTAAACACCAATCAGTAAGATGTAAACAAAAACAGTGTGAACAAATTCTGGGAAATTCTTATAGGACATTTTCCCTCTTCTTTCTGGCTGGAACGTGAGCATAATAGCTGGAGCAGCTACTTTGGCTAGATGTAGATGATACATACTGAGCATGACAGAACCACAAAAAGGTAGAAACCAGGATCACTGATGACTGGGTGCCATAAAAATTGTCCTGAGGTGCCTGCATTTATATGTATGAGAAATAAACTTCTATCTTGTTTAAACAGCTGTAACTTGGGTTTTCTAATCAGTCACTTCTCAACAAATACATGATGTGGGAGAAAAATATCACCTCGCAAAGCCTGAGGTTACACTGAACATCTGAAAAAGGTATAAAGTTGTAAAACGGGCTGGGGGATGGGGGGTGGGGGAGGTCAGGCCAGCAAGGAAATTCTCTTCCGTAAGAATGAAGCCCTTCTTATTCTGATAGCTGTGGGAGACTTTAGCTCACCTATTTTCCACCCCTATATCCTTAAGGAAATGTGACTACTGAAAAGCCCTATCTACTATCTCAGAGCCTCATTCTTTCCTCCTGTTTAGAAAATATACCTCACTTATACTACGGGAAAAACCAATGCCATGATTTACTTTGAAATGCACTTTAAAGAAGATAAATCGATGGATTGATAGAAGATGGACAGATAGTTATGTGATAAAGCAAGTATAGTAAAATGTTAATAGCTGAATCCAGGCAGTAGGGATAGATACATGTATCCACTGTACTATTCTTTTAACTTCTGTATGCTTGTAAATTTTCATGATAAAATATTGGAAAGAAAAACATTCTAGTTACCTCTGTACTAATCAACATAACCCATTTTACAAAAATATGAACAGAAAACCAGGGATCACCAGACATTTACAGAAAACCAATAAAATTAAGGAAAAGATCATAATAAACAGAATAACCAACCTTAGAAGAAGAGAGGTGGTTCAGGAAACAGAAGAAAAGATAACTTTGTGATGCTATTACAGACATAAAATAGCATTCTACTATGAAAACAAACAACCATAAAATAAGAAATATTTCTTGAAAATTAAAAATATGGTATCTAAACATTAAAAAAAATTCAGTGACTAAAAACTATCTTGGTCATCTGAAATTTAAATAATATTAAGAGCTAAAACTTACTGAGTACAAAGCATCATTTTAAGTTCTTTATACATCTGAGCCACCACTATTGTTCATCTAGATGAATGCAATAGCCTCCCAAATTGTCTACCTACTTCTACACTGACTCCTTAAGTTGATTCTTAGAGCAGCCATAATGATCCTTTAAAAATCAGATCATGTCTTTCCTCTATTCAAAGTCCCCCAGTGACTTCTCTTTTCATTCAGAGAAAAGAGTCTTAACACTGGCCTACAAGATCTGGTCACCTACTTTTGCCCATCCCTTGTTCCCCTATGATTACCTCTTTTACAACTCTTCCTTGCTTTCTCCCCTCCCGCTCTCCCCTGGTCTCCTCGTAACTCTGAATTTTCCAAGCACACTCCATCCTTAGTGTTTTTGCTCTAGTTTTGCCATCACAGATTACTTTTGCTTTTCTAGAACTTCACATAAATGAAATTATATAGTATGTACTTTTATGTGTGAGGCCAAGTGTTTTAAGATTCATTCATGTTGTTTTATGTATTTATGCCTTGTTTCTTTCTACTGCTGAGTAGATATTTACAGTTTTCAGCATTTTATTTTTCTGTAATAGGATTTTCATTTGTTTTTTTTACTAGTTTTTACATCTGCTGAAATTTCTTGTATTTTCATTCAGTATACTTTGCTTTATATCATTCTATTACATGACTATACATGACTATTACATGACAAAATCTGTTTTTCTATACCCCTATCTGATTGATACCTGGGATGTTTACAGTTTGGGGCTATTATGAATAAAACTGCTATGAGTAGTCATACATTTTAATTATTGGCTTTTTAGCTATACCTATTTGCATTTTTCAGTGCTTGCTCTAGATATTAAAGCATCTATCCATAACTTTCTTAGAATGTGTAGGTCTACTTACCACTTATCCCAGCCTACCTTTTATAATAAACCTTTCATTGTGTTACATCGACATAATAAATCTCACCAGAAAATGTTTTAAGTTTGTTTTAAAGTTATATGTATTTTAACAAAATTAAAAGGAAAAAATAGTCTTTTATTTTTACTGAGATATTTTCTATTTCTGGTGCTCTTTTTTTCCTGAAGATCTGAATTTCCATCTGGTTTTATTGCTCTTCATTAGCATTTCTTATAGTACAGCGATAAACTGTTATTTTTATTACATGAAAATGTTTATTTCACCATTCTTGTAGGATATTTCACAGGTGACAAAATTCTGTATTGACTGATTTTTTTTCCTTTTAGCACTTTAAAGATGATCTACTCTTTTCTGGCCTCCATGGTTTCTGGCTGCTTTCAAGATTTTCTCTTTATTATTGGTTCTAAGCAGCCTGACTGTGCATATTTATGACATTTTTGTATTTGTCTATCTCCAAATTCACCAATTCTCTTCTTCCTCACAATCTCCATTCTGCTTAAGCCCTTGGTGGATTCCTCAAATTATATTTTATTTTTCTGTAATAGAATTCTCATTTTTTAAAAAACTAGTCTTTATGTCTGCTGAGATTTTATGTATTTTTGTTTAGTATGAGTATACTTTTCTTTATGTCATTGAGCATAGTTGTAATAGCCCTTTAAAGTCCTGTCTTAGGATTCCAACACTGAAGCATCTTGGGGTCAGTCTCCATCATCTGTCTTTTCTTTTGAGGATGTGTAACTGTGTTGGGGGAATCTTCAAGACCACCTTTACATTCCGAGATTAGCTAGGAGAATGCATAAGACTTATCACATAGTTGTACGCTAACTGCTAAGATTATAGCAATGTAGTGTGTGTGTGTGTGTGTGTGTATGTGTGTGTGTGTGTGTGTGTAAGAGGGAAGGTTCATTATAAGGATGTGGGAATGCATCTTAAAAGCCCATTGGCCATATTCAATATCCCATATATTAAGTTTCAGTGAATATTAGGAGGTTGACTAAGTTTCTGGGGATATTTGGGAATAATCAGGTTGCCCACAACAGACATATCAGTGTATAAAAGGATTAGAATAAGGAAAAAGAGGAAATTTTGTGCTTATAAAAGTAATTGTGGAGAAACAGGAATAGAGAAGCTCCAATTTGTGATATAAAGTGGAAAAGAATATTAATAAAAGTACCGAGGGATTGAAGAATTACACAGTCCTAATATTCCAATGAGGAAGTATCATAACAACCTTGAAAATATGATTTTTACATAATTATTTGACATGTTTTAAACTTTATATTTTCTCTAATTTATAGATACTTAGATGTAACTTCTATATTGAATATGAACTGGATTGGAGGAGAGGTTAACAAGTAGAAAACCTAATTTTTCTCCTACTACTATAATCCAAATCTGCTTTGTCAGATATTTTTCCCTATTCCTGGCTAAAGCAGCCGGCATGTTTTATGGCTTTCATATTAGCATATTTTAGAATGTTTCATTTTTACTTATTTAAAAGTCCAATATGATCTAAATCAATTTAAATATTTTCTATTCATTGCCCGTTTCCATCTTCCAATCTTTTCTGTCTTCTCTGATTTTAATTGAACATTTTGTAATTCTATTTTCTCTCCCCTCTAAGCTTATTAGACTCTTAAAAAAACTTTTTAAAGTGTTTGCCCTAGAGTTTGCAAAACATATTTACATCTTATCTAAGTCCACTTTCAAATAATACCACATTGTTTCATGGGTAGTGGAAGTACAGAGCATTTCCTCCCTCTTGTCCCTTATAACACTGCTGTCATTGACTGTATTTATCTATAAGATATAATCACACAAGTGTTTTGAAGTGTTATCTGTCAGATCAAATAAGAAAAATAAAAACTTTTATTTTACCTTCACTTAGACCTTCTCTAAAACTCTTTCTTTATGTAGGTCCAAGTTTCGAACCTATATTGTTTCCATCTCTTCGAAAAACTTTTAACAGTTTTTAAAAGGCAGGTCCACTGATGACAATTTCCCTCAATTTTTGTTTGTCTAATATTTCTTCTCTACTTTGAAAAATAATTTTACTGTATACAGAATTGTAGGTTGGTTTTTCTCTTTCGACACACTTTAAATATTTCATTCCACTCTCTTCTTGAATAGTTTCTGAAGAGAAGTCCAGTATAATACTTATCCTTTTTCTCTGTAGGGGAGGCTGTTTTTGTTTGTTTTTCTTTCTTTTTTTTTTTTTAATTAAGTTTCTTGGAGTAACATTGGTTAATACAATTATAATTTTCAGGTGTACATTATAATTTGACATCTATATATGCTATCGTGTGCTTACCACTCAAAATCCAGTTTCCTTCAGCTACTGTATATTTGATCCCCTTTACTCACTTCACCCTACCTCTACTCCCCTATATTTGACTCCCTTTACCCCATCTACCTCTCCCCTCCTCCCCCACTCCTTACCCTCTGGTAACCACTACTAGTCCATTGTCCATGTCCCTGAGTCTCTGTTTGTTTGTCCTGTTCATTTGTTGCTTTTACATCTATATCCCACATATAAGTGATATCATGTGATTTTCCACTTTTTCTGTCTGGCTTATTTTGCTTAGCATGATTATCTCGAGGTCCATTCATGTTGTCACAAATGGCAGTATTTCATCTCTTCTTATGGCTGAGTAATATTCCATTGTATATATGTGCCACGGTTTCTTTAGCCAATCATCTATCATAGGACTTGGGTTGCTTCCATGTCCTGGCCACTGTGAATAATGCTGCTATGAACATCAGTGTGGCAATATCTTTGTGGATATGGGTTGTCAAGTCTTTGGGGGTAAATTCCCAGTAGAGGGATTGCTGGATCATATGGTAGATCAATTCTTAGGTTTTTGAGGAACCTCCATACGGTTTTTCACAGTGGCTGTACCAATTTGCAGTCCCATCAGCAATGTATGAGGGTTCCTTTTTCTCCGCACCCTCTACAACATTTGTTATTACTTGTTCTTTCGATTATAGCTATTCTATCAGGTGTAAGATGGTATCTCATTGTGGTTTTGATTTGCATTTCCCTAATAGCTAACAATGTTGAGCATCTTTTCATATATTTTTTGGCCATTTGTATATCCTCTAGGGATAAGTGTCTGTTCAGGTCCTCTGCCCATTTTTTGATTGGATCGTTTGTTTTTTTGTTGTTATTGAGTCGCATGAGTTCTTTGTATATTTTGGATATTAGGCTCTTATTGGAAGCATTGCTTGCAAATATATTTTGTTTGTTTGTTTTTCACCTCTGGCTTCTTTCAAGATTTTGTCTTTTATTTTCTGCTGTTTGAATATATATACCCAGTTTTTTAGTGTTCATCCTGTTTGAAATTCTCTGAGCTTCTGGATCTGTGGGTTTGTGGGTCCTTAATTTTGAAAATACTTAGTTATTATTACTTCAAATAGTTCCTTGGTTCCTTTCTCTTTTTTTTTTTTTTCCTCCTTCTGGTATTCCTATTATACATATGTTACACCTTGTGTATTTTCCCCACAGTTCTTGGATAGTCTATTCTGTCTTTTTCATTCTTTTCTCTCAGCATTCCAGGTTTGGAGATTTCTATTGAAACCTCAACCTAGATTCTTTCCTTGGTTGTGTTCAGTCTTTTTATGCTTTTCATTTGTTAGTGTTTTTGATTTCTAATTTTTTTTTTATTCTTTCTTAGCATTTTCATCTCTCTGTTCACAGTACCCTTCTGTTCCTGCATGTTACCCATTTTTTCTCTACTTTGAAGGCTAGAGTTGAATATTTCCATTCCTCTAGGTTGGTTAATCCCTAGTTGGTTAGCTCTGGAAAAATAGTTTCCCTTAAAGGCAAGATTTATTAAGGAAAACAGAGAGCTCTGGACATATTTCCTGAAGGTCACTTTTCTTCTCCACTGTCAAAGACCAGTTTTCTCCCATCTTCATGGTAACAACCTGGTAGGACTCCTGGAGGCAAAACTCACAGTAGCCTGCCCTCCACCCCCACAATTAGGACCATTTGGAGTTTTTAACTTTCAAGCTAGTCCGTGAGTGTTTAACACTCAAAGTATTCCACACTGGGCCCCCAGTAATTCATTAATTACAATTTTAAAGTGTTCCTACCCATACTAGCTCCCACTGCTGGCTTGTACTCCCATTAAATTGTGCACCTCTTTATCCACCTGTCTCTACAGTTTGGAGGGAAAGCAGTTTTCCCTGTGGCCTCAATTCTCTGAGAGATCTAGGAAGAGATGTTTTCAGTTTGTTTAGCTTTTTTCTTGTTGCAAGGATGAGAGTGACCAATTTCCAAGTTTCAAACTTTTCACATGTTGGGTCGGAATCCTCTAAATCACTGTAAAGTTATCTTCTTTCCTAGCATAGGGGTGACCCACAAATACAGCTGGGTCACTTTTTCTTCTCTATGTCCCACATTCATTTTAATTTGAGGTCCACTTTTTCTTCTCTATATCCCATATTCACTTTAATTTGAGGTCCTTCATAGTCAGCTCATGGTGGGAAGAAATCACTATTATTGTAAACTGAAGTCATTGTCCCTTCTGTACCAAATTTCCAAATGCTGGTGCTTTCTGTCATAAAGTACTTTTGTACATTTTTGGAGATTCACTCAAATCCAAGAACTTCAACACTGCCATTCCCTGACAATAGGATGAATGCTCCAGCCAGCATCTCAAAATTCCCATGTGATATCTCTTCTGGCTTGCTCACACAATCTCATTCTCCTGGTTGGTATGCTTCTTTCTTTCTACTGTAGTTCCTTCTCTCCTTTATTCAAAAACAATTCTCCCCTAGTGTTATGGGTTGAATTGTGTTTCCAGAAGATACATTGTAGTACTAACCCCAGTACCTCAGAATATGACCTTATTTGGAAATTAAAACATCAGGGAGGTAATCAAGTTAAAATTAAGTCATTGGGGTGAGCCCAAAATCAATACGACTGGTATCCCTATAAAAAGGGGAAATTTGGACACAAACCCAGCACACAGGGAAAATGGCATTTGAAGATAAAGGCAGAGATTGGGGTCAGGCATCCACAAAACAAGGGGGCATGAAAGATTGCCATCAAACCACCAGAAAGTAGGAGAGAGCGTTGGAACAAATTCTCCCTCACAGCCCTCAAAAGGATCTAACCCTGCTTGCATCTTGGTCTTAGACTTCTAACCTCCAGAACTGCAAGACAATAAATCTCTGTTGTAATCACCTAGTTTGAGGTATAGCAGATCTTTGAATAACATTGTTTTGTTCAACATCATTTCGTTATAAAGTTGATGAGAAACAAGAAAAGATTCCTGGCAGGAGCCATTGTCTATATGAAGTTCGCACATTCTCCCCATGCTTTCATGGGTTTTCTCTGGGTACTCAATGTCTTCCCATGTCCCAAAGATGTGCACATTAGGTTAAATGGTGTCTCCATTTAACCTATGGTGGTTGTATGGTGGGTGTAGGTGTATGTGTGAGCCCTGCAATGGAATGCTGTCCTGTCCAGGGTTGGTTCCCACCTCGTTTCCTGAGCTGCTAGAATAGGGTCGCATTGAGCAGGTTGGAAAATAATTATTTTACTTATTTCTATTAACCTTTCTTAAATGTATGTACAGCTCACATTATTTCAAAATTTCATATTAGAAGTGTTTTGAGTCTTTATTTAGATATTTGGTGACATTTTGTGACAAGAAATATGCTACAGGAACTTAACTCTTATTTATATCAATTAGCCTATGGTAAAACTGGTTTCATTTCACATCATTTTGCTTAAAGTTACAGTTTCCAAGATTCTATTGATGATGGTGAGGACTCACTATACTTCCCATGGCAGCCCTAGAGAACTCATACACCCAGCCATGTGCCAACATGTCTACTAGCTGTTCACAAAACTTGACAGTTTTTCTCTTTACTCCATCATCACAGGGACCCCTAGTCAGTTCTACCTTTTAGTATTTCCAGGTAAGATAGCTGGCAATCACCTTTCCCAAACTCCAAGGTTATTGGATTAGTTTTCCCTGCTACCCATCCCCCACCCAAAATCTCTTACTACTCTCTTTCTCAGTAGAGGCATGGTGGGGGCGGGAGGGGCCACATCATGTAGAATGTTGTGGACTTATGGAAACAATTTTAGATTTTATTCTATTTGAGTATGGAAGCTCTTAAAGGTTTTGAATAGGAAAGTAACAAATTCTGATTTTCATTTTAAAAGGATTTCTACAGCTGTCAGTTGGATACGAGACTGGAGGTAGACACGAACACGAGCATGTAGAATAATTAAAAGACAACTACAGCATCCAGTGAGGACTAGAGTTATAACTGTACAGGTGGTGAGAATTTGGATACCTTTTGAAAAGACAGCCAACAGGTTTTGCTGAGATTGAATGTGGAATGTGAGAGGTAGAGGAATCAAAGGATGATCGGAAAAATCGTAAGAATCACTGCGCCATTTACTGAGAGGGAAAGATGTACAACAAAATAGGTTTGGAGGTAGAAAATAATAGCTTTAAAGGTATTTAGATATCCTAGTAGATATTTTGAATAAGAAGTTAGATATGTGAGTATTAAAATCAAAGAAGTCAGGACTGGATATGGTTATTGGAAGCCATCAGCATAGTGATGCCATATTAAAGACAGTGAAGGGAATCGATGAGATCACCTGGAGGATGAGGTTGAAAAAAGAGGGGAAGAGATCTGGGGCACACTAACATTTAGAAATAAGGAAGAATCCAGCAAAAGAGAATCAAAAGAGCACTGCGATTTCACAAAAAGCAAATGAGGATGTTTCAAATTTCAAGAAAGAAGATGTGCTTAATAGCGCACATGCTGCTGAACGGTCAAGTAAGACGAAGACTAAATTGCCCTTGGATTTACTGGGATTGTTTAAAAGCCCAGATAGCTATACACAAACTCTCCTTTCATTTTAACATTTAAAATAGCTAAGAGATCTCAAATTCGAGCTTGTATAAGAAATAAAGATCTAGAGTTTAAAGCTTAACATTAAATATTTTGTACTTCGTGAGCCATTTAGGGTATTTTCGTGGGTCATTTTTATTATCAGGGTTTTTGCCATAAAGGTTGAGTTTAGAAGCAAACCCGATAGCGGTGTGACTCTAGGTTTCCACAGCTGTCTCCAATCTATCCTATTAGTACATGCATACCTCCCATTTTACTGCGCTTGGCTTTATCGCGCTTCACACGTGTTGCATTTTTTTTAGAAATTGAAGGCAAAATCCTTAGCCAACAAAAAGATTAGGACTCACTTTATTGCGATAGTCTGGAACCCAACCCGCAATATGTCGTCCCAGGTGTGCCTGTATTCGGCAGATAGGAAAAGCGAGTAGGATCAGGGAGCCTATCCTTAACTTCCTACTTTACCTAAATCATAATTTAGAGGTAACTTTCATCTTCTAACTCGACTTTCCCACCTCTTCGCTTTCCTGGAGTTGAACGAACTGGGTAATGCAGGGTAAACCACGGTGGGAGAGTGGGCAATCAGGCGCATGGACACTCCCGTAATCAGGCGCATGGACACACCCTGGAGGACGAGGCTTCAGGGTGGCCCCAGGAAGGGGTGTCCCTCGCTTCAGAAGAAAGGGTTAAGGAAGGAAGAGCAGAGTCCGCAGGGAAAGAACACAACTCTTAACCTCCTGCAGGGCTCTCTCCCAGCCCACCTAGCGCCAGGAACCACGCCAGCGACCACGCCTCGCGTATTTCCGGATTTGTTGCCGTCGCGCGCGCAATGACGTTTCAGTCTCTGGCAGACCCCGGAAGTGCACTCGAACTTGTTCGGGGCGCGGATCCCGAGAGAGAAAGTCATTAACAACCGCACGAGGGAGTTCGACTGAAGAGCTGGAAGGCCACGCCTCCTCCCGCCTCACCCCGCAGCCCTGTAGCTGGGGGAAGAGCTCAGGTAGGACCTGCGTTTGCGGGGATGTGAGCTCCCGGGGCAGGCCTGGAACGAAATCAGAGTAGGGGTCTGGCCTGGTCCGTCCCGGGAGGAGGTCGTTGGCCCCAGGACCAGAAGCTGCCGGGAACTAGGCTAGTTTCCTGCGGACACCTTTGCCCTGTGTCCTGGACCTCGCTGATGGGTAGGTTCCACCTGCCATTACCACTTCTGTGGCGGGCCAGGACACGTGTGTTCCCTGGATGACTTTCCTTTCACCTGGTCCATGGGGTTCTGGGAGCCCTGGAGACCGTAGAGTAATGGGTCCTCAGTAAGAGTAGGAGGGAAATATTGTGGTTCTCTGGCTAAAGATTTTTTTTTCTACAAAAATTATCAACTGCTAAAGCTTTACCAAGAGTCACTTACTGCACACAGAAGGTTAAAGTACAGTTATAAAATGCTCTCAAAAGTTGTAACTTGCATGGGCGCTGATGGGACGTTTATCACTGGCATGAATTCTTGTTGAATACTTTTGACTTTGAAATAAAGTTAGGTATATTTTGGAAACAGTCTTTTCTCTCCCTCATTCAGAAATTTAACATATTCTACATATTCTTCTAGTGCTCCAGAATGTGTAGCTGTTCGGTCAAGTAACTGGTTACTTAATTTTTGGCTATATTGATTGACAATCAGTTTCGTTGTTTTTGTCCATTTCCCCAAATCCTCTGAAAATTTGTAAAGGGAAAATTCTTTAGTTTTCAGACTGCAAAATGCCTTGTAATTTTTAACAAAATATGTGTAATATGATGTTTGTTATGCAGTACATGGTATCTTTTGATCTTAAAGCAGTGTTGGAGGTAAATTCTTTATCCTTTTTCTTTATCTAGCACTGTGAGGGACAGATACAGGGTTCCTTTAGCATGTTTAGAAACTGAGTCAGAGAGTACTCTGAAATTCTTAAGGTAGTACTATCAGTGTTGGTTCCAGGCTTCTGATTTTTAAACCAGGTGTTTTTCCACTTAACCAGTGAAGCCTAAACTAGGGATGCTCTGGATGGCTTTGAGGCAATGGCTGCTACAAGGCTGGAGGGTGGAAAAATGATACCAAGGCCATGAAGAAAATATGATGTGAGGCTGTGAACATCCATTGGGACAGGTGAACATCCATTCATGTAACAGGTGTTTATTGGCCACCTTGTGAACATCCATTCATGTAACAGATGTTTATTGGCCACCTTCAGTGTGCCAGGTAGTGTTCTAGGTGCTAGAAATACAATAGTGACCAAATAAAATCCTTGTGCCTTTGGAGTTTATAGTGTAGTGGATGGAGAAAGAAAATAAACAAGTAAATATGTATCAAGTAGTGGTAAGAGTTATGAAGAAAAATAAAGCTCATTAAGAGGAGAGAGAATGATGGAGGATGTGTTTTAGATGGGGCAGTCAAACTTAGCCTCTCTGATAAAGGGACATTTGAGTAGAGATTTGAGTGAAATGAGAGAGTGAATGGGGGACAGGTGTTTTAGGCTAGCAAAAGGCCCTGAAACAAGAGTATAGGAGGTGTTACTGGAGAGTGGGGTTCCCCTCTCGATGCGTTGTCTGGGTTCTTGATGTCTCATACAAACAATTGAGCAAGACACCAAAGTACAACAGAAAAGAATAGCTTTATTGCAAGAAAGTAAAGCAGCAGTACACTTCTAGATGTGAAAGTGGGCCTGAGTAAGAGAAGGGTGGCTCAAAAGGCCCAGTAACAAAGCCTTTGGGGTTTTTATCCCTATTTGCTGTGGGTGGATACTTTTCTTATAGGAGTGAGCTTTCTTGATGGGCAGCTAAGATTGACAGGACGCAGTGACTCATCATTTGCTTTCTAAGCACATTTCATTCCTATAATTCAGTCTATTATAATGATATCAATGAACTTCCGGGCATATACATTATATTAAGATGGTATAATGAGGAGGCTCAGGTGAATTGAAGGTTGTTACGCTTTTCATTACGCAGGTGTGAGTGTCTGGCTTAAACTAGTACTCAATTTTCTCCTTGTTTCTTTGTATGAGTTACTTTCTACCCCAAAAATGCCTTTTGGCTTTCTTAATTATGGGAGGACTGGGGCGAACTCTTTCTAGAATAGGATGACCTCAAAGGTTTACAGGTGGACCCCAAACCCCCTATCTAACTTTCCTTCCTAACCTTTTCCTAAGAGCTATGAACTCCTTCTTATTAGTATGGATGTTGAGGGATGGGAAGTCCCTTCTTCATCTGCT